>NC_067407.1:30757069-31364763 GCF_009764475.1 Pristis pectinata | reverse complement strand
TGTTAACTTAATAAGCACTGAGAATCCATATTAAAATAAAATAAACAAATTTTCAGTTTTTCATGGGATTAACAAAACTTTAAAACAAAGCAAAAGCTACATTTGAATAACAATATTTTTAAATTTTACACAAATTGACATTTGCATGACTGTTCTGTGGTCCTCGCCTATAGACCTTTGAACAAGTTCCAAGTCAGTTCCACAAAGAGTGACTCTTACAGTATTTTGTGTTTTACTGGTTCAGTTCTGTGTGGGTTGTTAGAAACGGAAGTAGTTCTTGTATAGTTTTGTCTGCTTTTTGTTAACTTAGTTGGACTGCTGCCCCCATCCACACTCCAGATTAGATAAAGTATCAGATGCTCTGTTAGTAGCATTCACCTTTGAGTCAAAAGATTATGGATTCAAGTCCAATGCCAAACACTCAAGACAAAAAATGATCTAGGCAGGCACTCCAGTGCAGTTTGGTGGAGTGCTGCATTGTCAGAGGTGTGGTGTTTCAGATCCTAAATTTAACCAAGGATCCTTCTGAATTAAGTGATCCCTGGCATTACTTTGAAGGACACAATAGTTATCTCTGGTGTTCCTGGCCAGTATTTATCCTCTAATGAAGGGATTGCACTTTGAAACCACTTCAATACCTGTGCCGTGATTTTAGTACATAAATACAAGTTTTTATTTTAATCAGCAGGGTTTTTATTTGAGAAAAGATGATAGATGACTAATTTCATCATGCAATGATTGTTTTGTCAAGAGGATTCTAGTTGTAATCCCAAAATCTGGGGGAATGGCTTTCAATTATGAAATCTATTTATAGCTTTAAATCTGATTATTCTGAAATTGACATAATTATAAGCTTCTTGATTCTGGAAGTCAGTTATAATGTGTGAATTTATTTTCTGAAAAGTTGCAATGAAGTTAGGACAAGTTTTGAAGCCGTGCATTGTTGTAATAAATGCAAAAAATAAAAGCAGAAGTGCTGGAATCACTCAGCAGGTCAGGCAGCATCTGTGAAAAGAGAAACAAAGTTAACATAACAGGTTGAAGACACTTCATCAGAACTGGGAAAATGAGAAAACAAGTTAGTTGCACGGCAAGCACAGTGGTATAGCGGTTAGCATAATGCTATTACAGCGCCAGCGACCTGGGTTCAATTCTGGCCACTGTCTATAAGCAGTTTGTACATTCTCCCCGTGTCTGCATGGGTTTCCTCTAGGTGCTCTGGTTTCCTCCCACATTCCAAAGACATGCAGGTTAGGAAGTTGTGGACATGCTATGTTGGCGCCAGAAGCATGGCGACATTTGTGGGCTGCCCCCAGAACACTCTACGCAGAAAGATGTGTTTCACTGTGTGTTTCAATGTACAAGTGACTAATAAAGATATCTTTTAAGTTGCAGAGAGGTGAAGAAAGAATGGATGGTGCAGAAGGAATATCTCTGACATGGTGTGGCCAAAGTTGACTCTTGATTCTATTGTAAATGGAGTCTTTTGACTAGATAAAGAAAACAAACAAAAAGATACATTAAAGCTGTGAGATACAGATGATATCTGTTGTTGGAACCTGCAACTAAAAGGAGAAAGCTGGAAATGCCCAGCACATCAGCAGTGTCAAAGGAGAGAGTAAAACTGAGTTAATGGAATAGATGGATGACCTAATGGCAGAATTAGCTAGTTCTGATGCAGACAGGAAAAGTGAGTTACCTGGAATTATTGAACTCAATATTGAGTCTCGAAGGCTGCAGTGTTCGAGATGAGATACTGTTCCTCAAGCTTATGTTGGACATTGTGGAACATGACAAGAGGCCATAGACAGAAGGTCAGAATGGAAGTGGAATTGAGAATTAAGTTGAAAGTTTAGGGTATTCCCCAGCAGACTTAATGGAAATGATCTCCAAAGTGATCATCCAATCTGCATTTAAGGACCTTGGTGTTTCCCTGATGTCTTTTGGTCTGGATATTGTGATGTTGTAATAAGATGAAATTAAGAGTTTTGGAAGAGTTTCATTTGGGTTTGAGACCTCTGCTCAGAGGGACCTGAAGCTTTCAAGTATGTACAGGAACCAATTCAGTAAGTAAGATCCAAATTTCTCTAATTCCAATGAAAGAAAAGGTTTCGATGACTACAAAAACAGTTTGGGAGGTAGCATTCCAAACCATCCCTTACTTGGCCAGAGATCATTTTATGAGTATCAAGCAAGCCCATATTTTGAAATCTTAAATTTATGTGCATATATCTGAATAAAAAAAACAAAGGTTTTTTAAGCTGTTGCTGCTCTTGTTGACTTGTGACTCGGTCAGTTGAGTGCCTGACCCATTTACAATGGGAAAATTACAGTTTAGTTCATTGGTCCATGCAGAATTAGAAATAATGGAAAAACATTGCTGTTGGTCTTAAGTATACCAAGTTAGAGAAGTAATAATCAGCCAGTTCTTCCTAGACTTGGCTGCACGTAACTTGTCTGGATGTTGCAGGCTAATTTTGTTGAGCCAATGCATCCTAAAGGTGGACAGTGAGGGCTTGGCAGTGATCTGGCCCAGTGTCACATTGTACTGGGGCCCTGCCCCCAGAATGTGCAGGCAGCCTTTGAAAAGGATGAGCTGAAACTGGAACTTTGGCTTTTATCATCAGTAATCCAGTGCATTCATATGGTGCCATTCACAGTACAAGACACACCATTCAATTTGCTTATAAGATTTACATTATAAAGGGACCATGTCAATTTTTCTTTCACACATGGGTTGATAAGTCCAAAGAATTTTTGTATGGGGTTCCAATTCCTAGGTATGCAATGGCAGGAGGTCTTTAAATTGTGAACTTTCCCCATGGAGCCTTTGTGGCAGCCGCACCAATCTTCAGTGTATACTGAAGGTTGGCAGACATTGAAATCTGCCAACCTTCAACACTCGGTCAGGGACTGCTCCTTGCATTGGAAGATCAGCAAGTTTTGGGCAGACCAAGTCCAGATTGTACACCACTGATATTCTTCTACCTTCTGTTGATGGTTGCTTCAATCTGTACTCTTCAGAACAGCTTTTAGAGCATGGAGTCCTGTGTTACACAGCTGTCAGGATGTACCCTGGCAAACACTCCTGCATTCCTTTCCAGACCTCTTGGCAAATAGAAGATCGTCTTATCTCCTCCATATAGAATGAGGGTAGAGTGTCGTGACATTGAGACTCTGTGCATGAAGGATCTGACAGAGATGGTCCTTTCACCGGCAGCTAAATAAGGTTTTGATGCTTATCTAAAAGTTTTGCTCATCAGGCATTCCTCTAAATGATTGACAGTCCACTCATTGAACAATTTGACAGGTTCCACCATAAGGAATGTTTCGCAGCAACCTGGTTAGATCAATCCTTTGGGGCCAGATAGAATCTTAGTACATTGTAGCACTTGGTGTTTCAATACCCAGGGTTCATCCATACATTGATCCAGGCATTTACAAAAATAGCTATGAGGATGTGGACCATGTTGAATACATTTCCCCCACTCCATTTTCTCTGGAGATTTGTACATTGTGTTTCTGTGGTTACAGTCATTTTCATATTCCAGTGGAAGATTATTTGGATGACTGCTGCAGTGCATGCAAGAGGTATTGGCCACCTCTACACCATGCTTGGCAATACTGATTGCACTTTGCACCTGACTAGATTATTTTTTCCTACTCAGTGCTAATTTCTGGTTGACCTTGGCTATATTCTTCACCTGGTCCTTGATGCATGCCTGGTTCCTTTGAACTACATTCTAAATATCCTTAAGTAATCGGATCTGATGATACGGGGGGGGACAAAGGATTGGTCCAAGCTGACTACCAGCTCAGACATAACAGAGAGGAATGCAAAAAGGAAGGAGAGTTGCATCACTGATTAGGGAGAATATTACAGCAGTACTTAAAGGATATCATGGGGGGAATCATCCAATGGTCATATGGATAGAACCTGAGAATAAGAAAGGGGCAATCACTTTGATGGGGTTATACCATAGGTCTCCCAATAATTAGTGGAAATTCGAGGAACAGATATGTAAACAAATCACAGAAAGGTGTATGAGCAATAGGTATGGTAGTGGGGGAGATTTTAACTTTCGTAATATTGATTGAGATTGTCTTGATGCAAAGTTCTTGGACGGAGCGGAATTTGTTAAGTGCGTCTGAGAATTTTTTTTTTTAAAGACAATATTTAGATAGTCCTAACAGAGAGGGGCAGTGCTTGACCTTGTCTTACAAAATGAAACTGGGCAGGTGGTGCAAGTGCTGATGGGGGAACACTTTTGAAACAGTGCCCATAATTCTGTAAGTTTCAAGGTAATTATGGAAAGAGATATAGTTGGTCCTCAAGTTAAGGTTTTCAATTGGGAAAGGCTCATTTCAATAGCAAAAGTAGATTAGGAGCAGATGCTTGTGGGTAAAACAGCTGGCAAGTGGGAGTCTTTTAAAAGAGAGTTAGAGAGAGTTCAGGGCCAGTGTGTTCCAGCAAAAGTGAAAGGCAAAGGTGGCAAGATTAGGGAACCTTGGATGAAGAGGGACATTGGAGGTTTGATCAGGGGGAAAAAAGAGGAAGTATATGGCAGATATAGGCAACTATAATCGAGTGAGTCTCTTGAGGAATATAGTGTGTAGGAGAGCTTGAGAAAGAAATTTGGGCGAAAAGGGGCCATGAAATATCCTTGGCAAATAAGATTTCTTTTAGTCACATGTACATCGAAATACACAGTGAAATGCATCTTTTGCATAGTGTTCTGGGGGCAGCCTGCAAGTGTCACCACGCTTCTGGTGCCAACATAGCATGCCCACAACTTCCTAACCTGCATGTCTTTGGAACGTGGGAGGAAACCAGAGGAAACCCACCCAGACACAGGGAGAATATAAAAACTCCTTACAGACAGTGGCCTTACACTTAGAGACAGATTAAGGAGAATGCTATGATATTCTGTAAATATATCACGAAGAAGAGGATAGCCAGGGAGACCAAAGGGGATGGGTAACGTGGTTGAGGTCCTAAATGAGTGTTTCTTATCTGCATTCAGTCTACATTTTTCGCAGCCAATAAAAGGCGGTAGAGCAACCAATATAATCAAAGACCCCACACACCCCAGACGTTCTCTCTTCTGCCCCCCCCCCCCCCCCCCCCCCCCCCGAATCGGGCAGGAGATACAAAAGCCTGGGAGCATGTACCACCAGGCTCAAGGACAGGTTCTATCCTGCTATTATAAGGCTATTGAACCATCCCCAATATGATAAGCTGGACTCTTAACCTCACAATCTACCTCATTATGACCTTGCACCTTATTGTCTGCCTGCACAGCACTTCCTCTATAACTGTAGTGCTTTATTCTGCATACTGTTATTGTTTTCCCATGGGGAAAACAATAACAGTATGCAGAATAAAACATTACTGTTGTAATGAAATGATCAGTATGGATGACGTGCAAAACAAAGTTTTTCACTGTATGTTGGTACTTTTCCTGATGTGACAATAATAAACCAAACCAATAAACCAAGCCAATCACTAAGGAGAAGGATGTGGAAGATAGTGAATTCAGGGAGGAGTGTGTTGATAATCTGGAACAGGTCAGTATTGTGGAGGTGTTTGACATCATGGAATGCCAAAGGGTTGATAAATCTTCAGAACCAAATAAGATCTATCCCAGATTTTCACGGGAGGTAAGGGAGGAGATAGCTGAGGCTTGATGGATATTTTTGCATCTTAGCCACAGGTAAGGGGCCAGAAGACTGGAGGAAAACTAATGTTGTTCCTTTATTTAAGAAGAGCAGTGCTGGGTCATACATGTTCATAAGCCAAAGTGGAGTGATGAGAATGCAATGACTACTCTAAGGAGATAGCTGTAAATGTCTGGCATTCAGAAATGTGTAAACAAAAACAAAAAAAAAATTTCAACTTGCCCGTTGTAGTTTATTACCTCTTGGGTCTGCTATTACTTAAGCTTGAGTTGATGTGAATCATAATGGATTTTTATTCATTGAACCTAATTTGATTTCAACAAATATCTGAAAAATAAAAATTAAATGGGAATAGGAACGGAGACTGTGTAGATAGTACTTCCACTAAGCCACCACAAGACAGATCATTTGATTGGCCTCATTTTGTTCTGTAAAAATTCTGTGAATCTTACGACAAGAGTCTGAACTAATTCTCACAGTAACATTCAAATTGTGCATGTGACCAACCTAGCAGATGACTTTGCAGATTTCATTTATTGTCTTCATGTGAATTTGTGTTCGGCTGATTTATATCCTTGAATGAACATTAGTAAACTGAAGTATCTAGTTTGTTTCTAATTTGCTATCTTTAGTTTGGCTACCATATTGCTCTACGCTACAATTGGAGAATACTTCAGTTAACTTGCTCAGTTGCAAAGCACTTTGGAACACTGTGTTTGTGAAAAATGCTATATAAATGCATGTCTCACTTTATATGAAGAGTATGATTTTCAGCTGGTTGATGCAAATTATGCTGTCAATAATACTTTGTACTGAGTTATAAAGGAGCATTCTGCAAGTGCATTTTAAGTGAATATGTAGAACTGTGTTCTAAGTTAACAGGTTTGACTTTTAAAAACAAGTTTTAAGATCAACGGAGTACTATTTCAGGATGTATTTGCCTGAATTGGACTCTCCCAATGCAAAGACTAACATCATGAGTCAGTCTGCTGGTGTTGATCTTGCCGCTCTTGCTTTAATTGCATCTGCAAGCTAGTATCTGCATATACTAAGACTGAATTATTATATTACCTTTTGTATCAGTTCACACAAAGCCGAAGTACAAATAGTAATATAACTGTAGTATAAAGAATAATTTAACAGAATTTTCTCATTTGTTAACAAATCTGTTGGTTTATCACATTGTATAACATGCTTATGCTGTGTTAAATAAGAGTTCTTATTTTTATAAAAATTTCTACATTTGTCAGTCCTCTTTTTAATGCATTGGAGCAGATCTTTTGCACCAGTGCCAGCACTTATATCAAGACATGTCACTGTTTCTCAGCAGAGAAGTGATATCCTCTGCTGGCATGGGCTTAAGCCAAAAAAGGGCATCCTCCATCCTGCTGGAGAAACAAAGGACTGCAGATGCTGGAATCTAGATGAAAAATATGATGATGCTGGAGGAACTCAGCAGGCCAGACAGCATCTGTGGAGAAAAGCAGGCAGTCAACGTTTTGGGTCAGGACCCTTCTGCAGGACTGCAGATGGGAAAGGGGGAAGCCCAATATATAGGAGGGAAAAGCAGAGCAGTGATAGGTGGACAAAAGAGGGGAGGCGGGGTGCGCACAGGGTAGAGATGCAGGTATGAGATAATGTTACGGACTCGGTGAAAGTCCCTTTAAGATAGAATGACTGTGTGTGTGGCGTGCTTACGTAAGTAGAAGATAAAGGACGTAATGACGTTGTTGAAGAGGTCACTCGAAGTCGAAGGGAGAGAGAGAGACACTAGCCTGCTAGTTTTCTCTATCGATGGATGAGAAACAATAACTGTGTCTGCGATTGAAATCCATTGCTGGAAATTGGAAGTAATCCGGTGGAGTTCACTCTGTTGCTGACCTGTAGAAGGAAACAGGTATTTGTGTGGATGACCACGATTCGGATGCTTTTCGAGGTGAGGATGTCACTACCGAGTAAACACTGAAGTGTCGTTTGGGTTCCATCGTGGAACATTTGGATTTCATAATTACTCTCTCCATGTTCTCTACATCTACATTTTATCTTCAGACAACGGTGGTTGTTGAAGAAGCCTTTGCTCGTGTTTCACCTTATGGCTTGCGGAACGGAACTTTAAGAACCATTCCTGGACTTGGAGTTTGGGACTTTGCCACACACACGAAAAGTTTAGTTTTTGGGGTTAATGTTCAAGGTTTAACATTTTTGAATTCTAACATACTAACATTTTTACTTTTATTTTTCTTATTATCATAAGTAGTGATTAATAAAATAGTTTTTAACACTGAATCATGACTCAGTGTGTTTCTTTTGTTGCTGGTTTGTAACAATAGTGATAGGCAGGTGCGAGGGAGGAGGGGAGAGCAGATCCACAGGGGGATGAGTCAAAGGTAAGGAGAGAAAGGGGGTAGTAAAAAAAAAGGGAGAAAGGGAAGAAGAGAAGAAGCATGGTGGGGGGTGGGGTTGTGGAAAGGGGGGTGGGGATTACTTAAAATGGAAGAATTCAGTGTTCATGCTGTTAGGCTGCAAGTTTCCAAGATGGAAAATGAGGTGCTGTTCCTCCAGTTTGCGCTTGGAATTCCCTTGGCAGTGGAGGAGGCGGAAGACTGACATATCAGTGATAGTGTGGGAGGGGGAGTTGAAGTTACTGGCAATGGGGAGACCTGCTGCCCTACCCTGCACCAATGGCACAGGATGAACTTTCAGAAGCTCCCAGTTTACATTTAAAAAAAAGGGAGCAACCAGCTGTCATGTGAATGTTTGAATGTTTTTTAGGTGTGTGTGTGCTTTAGACTTCCTGATTTCAATTTGGTATTTAACATTTTTTGTTTCACTTTTTGTTGGTGCAGAACTGGTGGGTCGAAGAGCCTGTTCCTGTGTTGTATGTTCTGGTTGACAGGCCCTAGCTGACTTTTCATGTTTGTCAGACATTCACAAATATTCAGTGATATTAATGGCTTTGACAACTCCTGAGCCTTTGGATCGGGGCGTTACCAACTGTCAAAGCTGTTCTGTGAGTGCAGTCATGTGATGACAGCTCCTACAGTGCACTCTGCCATGTCCAGCAGAAGACTGCTCTTAGAGCCATGCAGATGTGCCCTGTAGACTGATTTATTTTGAGAAAATTAAGAGCAGATTTGTGTTAATTGGCCTGTTGCATGATATTTAAAGTATTATAACAAAAGTAATTGTTTCTCCTAAACGCTGGTTTTAACATCTTTGGGAAGTGGAAGAGTTAATTTTTTTTTTAGTTTTTGGTTTGGTAAAACAATTATTTTGTGGTGGAACAGAAGAACTTGGGTAATAGAAGCACATGAAGGCCACAGATCCTTTAGGCTTGCTGTAACATTCAAATGATTGTGACTGATCTGTGCCTTTTTCTTTGATTTCCATATCCCTCAATTTGTTTAACCTCCCAAAATCTGTCAATCTAAATCTTATTATACTTGATGTCTGAGCATCTCTGAGATAGAGAATTCCAAAGGGTTGCAATGGTAAGGAATTTAGAAGCACCTCAGAAATTAGTACAGGTGACCCCCCCCCCCCCCAATGTTACTGGGGGTGGGTTGCATTCTTAGGAAAGGATCCGTATCATGATTTTCTGTAACATGAAGCCATGTCAACTGCGCATGTGTTAAATGCAAGTTGAAAAAAAAATTGTTGATTTTATTTGTTTTTTTCCCCACACAATTTCTGCATGAGTGTATTTTATGCTGTATCTCAAATTTTTGGGTAGTGATTTGTGAATTCTGTAAGGGCAAATTTCCATAATCTGAATAGCTGTAACATGGGGGTTGCCTGTAGGTTGTGCTGGAGATCAAAATAAAGTCTGAATTCCACAGTATTCATTAATTTCACTGATATTTCACATAAAGGAATGTCATAATTATAACATTTGTATTGTACTTAGCTGCTTTAGTTGCAAGCTATGAGTTGAAGTGAAACTGCACCAAATCTATCACTCAGATTATCACATGTCGATTAATTGTTGGCCTTTGCCAATTTTCTCTTCTCTGGTCCATCAGAGATGAATCCCACAGCTTTGAGAATGTACCAGGGGAGAAAAAATTGTTGGCTGATAGTAGCAATGCAGCTCAGTGGCACAGCAGTTAGTACTGCTGCTTCATGGCTTCAGTGACTCTGGTTCAATCCTGACCTTGGGTTATCTGTTTTTGAGTTTTCACATTTTCCCTCTGGATGCAAGAGTTTCCATTGTGCACTTCGGTTTCCTTGCGCATCCCTAATATGTGCTTGTAAGTTAATTGGTGACTGTAAATTATTCCTCATTATGGGTAATTGGCAAAAAGAATCAAAGGTGGAGTGTGGGGACTGATGGGTAGAGTGTACATTGCAGGGTTACAAGGAAATAACTGGGATTGTGCTGCTGGGAGCCAGTATGGATGGTCTCCCTATGCTATAATAAGTAAGCAAGCAGCTAATAGCAATTTGATAGATATTATTAAGAGTTGAAAAGCTGGAAAGGTTCTGGTTTTACCAACCTATTAATAAAATATGTCAATTATATTGATGCAAGACTGTTTATAAAAAAAAAACACAGGTGTTAAGCAGCAGTATATCCATTACTGATGTAATTTCCAGTTTTGAGTATCTCCTTGATCAGGTCGGCATGGACTAGATGGGCCAAATGGCCTGTTTCTTTGCTGTCGTACTCTGACTGTAATTTGTGTGAAAGGATGTGATGTGGAGGTAATGATACTAAAGGACTTCAAAGTTCAATGTTTTCTTCTAATAACCATAAGATGCCTCACTGCTTACTGTAACCATTTTTTATAGGGTACTGAAACGGGATTTGTTCCAAGTGTTCAAGATTTTGACAAGAAGCTTGCTGAAGCTGATGCCTATTTACAGATTTTAATTGATCAACTGAAGGTAATTGAATCTAATTTATTCTGTAACCTATGAAAAATTATGCACATTCGCCAAAAAGACCAACGTGATTACATGTAAGGCATAATGGTTTAACTATTCTTGGCAATTTGATCGGCAAGGACAAAATTTCACAGGCAGAATTGGAAATCGGCCAAATCAATTTCCTCACAATTTTACCATAATTAGCCCCAGAAGTTTTTGTTAAAGTTGAAGACTATAAACCACCTCTGCTCTGAACTCCACATGAAATAACGTGAATGTAATCGATCACTATTTCAGTTATGACCTGGTTATTAGCACTCTATCCTCCTCAACAGAAGCCTCTCATTCCAGAGACCTAAACAAGTGAGGTTGGACACCAGCACATGGGCAATATTGCACTGCAAAAGGTGCAGTCTTCTGCTTTCTCAAGTGGATGTAAATTATTCCAGAACACTACTTTGAAGACCAGCAGGGTTGTTGTGCTGGCATATGTTTGTCTTTTAACCAATGTCACAAAACATATAGTTGATTTGTATTGAATCTTGCTATGCACGATTTGGCCAACTCATTTCCTACTTCACAACAGTTCTGCATTTTAAAAGCACTTGACAGGTTATAAAGCTTTTTGAAATATCCTGAGATCACGTGAGGTGACTTTCTTCTTTTTTCCTTCTCCCTACTCCCCTTTCCTTTTCTCTAACTTTCTTCCAAAGCTCATTGGTGGCATCCACCCTATTTTTAAGCCAAAGTACACTTTTTTGTGGCTCAGTTGTTGGGAATGATTTGCAACACCCCAATGGTAATAGAAACTTTTAAGTATTCAAATATACTTTCTCATTATTGACCCCAATGATTGAGTTAATTTCCCAAACACTGTTTCTACCCTTTCCTAAAAGAAAAGTCAAAAGCAGCATGACTTTCCATTTGGATTAAGATTCATCTCCTTAGTATGAACATGTAAGCAATATTCTAATGTGTTTTCTAAGTAAATGTGGGGCATTCAGCAAAAGGAGTTGACACCATGTGACTATCAGGTGAAGTGAGGTAATGTGGAAGATAATTGGACCAGAGTAGATGGGCATAGGTTGACATACTGTGGTTTTGCGCACAGTGAAGATCAGGTGCAGGATTCATGTAAAGCAGTGTTAGAAGGCCTTGTAATAGTGAAATACACATAAATGGATCTTTGACTTACCATGTCCAAGCTGCCCAATATTACCTATCTACATTAAAGCCATTGACCAACATTAGGTCCATACCCTTCTGTGAATTGGTGATTCAATGCTTGCCTTGATGATGCTTAAATGTTGTGAAAATATCTGCCTCCACCATGTCTTCAGGCAGTACATTCCAGACTCCAACCACCCTTTGTGAAAAAATTCCCTCTCAGATCTCCTCTAAGCCTACTGCCTCTCACCTTAAACCTATGCCCTCTTGTCTGAGATACCCCCACTATAGGGTAGCTCGTAAGAATCTTCTTCCACGTGCCCCCCACCCACCTCCAATCTAACCCTCTCAAAATTTTATATACATAGTCTGAGTTGTACAGCACAGAAACAGGCCCTTCAGCCCAACTCATGCATACTGGCTGTGATATCTATCTATGCTAATCCTAATTGCCGCTTTAAGCCTGTATCCCTCTACTTCTTTCCTATCCGGGTACCTATTCAAAGTCTTTTTAAAAGCTGTAATTGTATCTGCCTCTATCACCTCTTCAGGCATCATGTATCCCTATCAGCTCACCCCTCAGTCTCCTCCACTTGAGGAATAAGAAACCCAGCCTATCCAGTCTCCCCTTGCCCACCTTGCAATTGTCAGGAGTGACTTACATTTGTCATTGTTCTGCCCAACTTTCCAGCTGATCTATATCACGCTGTAATAAAATAAAAACAGAAAATGCTGGAAATAGTGGGTCAGGCTGCATCTGCGGGGAGAAAAACAGTTAATGATTCAAGTTGAAGACCCTTTGTCAAAACTGGGAAGAAGAGAAAAGAAGCTCGGTAAACTGTGGGGTGGACGAGCTGTTGGTGTAGGGATGTGTCTGATAGGGTAAAACCAGAATTACCATGGGGATACTGTGAAAACAAGATTATTTGGTTAATGTGCAAATGGAAACAGTTAGAGGATGAGAACATGGACAATAGATTGTTGGAGTTGTGAAGTGCAGAGCAGGAAGACATGCCCAGCAGGTCAGACTGGATGTGCCCTCCACTTCCAGGGGGGCAAAAAGCAGAAAGTAAACAAACAAGCTGAGCCATTATTACAGATGGACTAGTGATACAGACAGAGTAATCAAGTTACCTGAAGTTATAGAATTCAGTATTAAGTCCAGAAGGCTGCAACGTGCCCAGGTGGAAGATGAGGTGCTGTTCCTCGAGCTTGCATTGGGTCTCATTGTAACAGTAGGGGAGACCACAGATTGATAGTTCAGAGTGGGATAGAGAATTAAAATGGCAGAAAACGAGAAGCTCAAGATTGCCCAATCACCCAAACTGTGTTTGGTTTCTTCAAAGTAGAGGTGACCACATTGTGAACACCAGATACAGTACACTAGATTGAAAGAAGTGCAAGTGAATCGCTGCTTCACCTGGAAAGACTATTTGGGTCCCTGGATGGTGGGGAGGGAAGGAATGACAAGACAAGGGTTGTATTCCCGGCAGTTGCAAAGGAAAGTGCCCTAAGAAGGGGGATGATTTGTAGGAAGAGTGGACTAGGCAATCATAAAGAAAATGGTCCTTCTGTAATGCTGAAAGTAGAGGAGAGGGGAAGATGTGTCTGGTGCTAGAACCTCTTTGAAGGCAGCAGAAATTGCAGAGAATTTTCAGTTGAATGTGGAGGCTGGTTTGGTGCAAGCAGAGGACCAGGAGAACTTTATCCTTGTTCTGTCCTGGAAGAGAGGGAGTGAAAATAGAGGCACAGGAAATGGATAAAATGTGGTCAAGGTTTATTGTTAACAATGGTAGAGAGGGCAGTGACAGACCCATGACCACCACATAGGGACTTAAACAGCCCTTCCAAGTGAGGCAGAGATTCACTTATACCTCCAACTTGAGATCAAGTGTAGAATAGGTGATCTTTTTGCAGTGCACCTGTGCTCACGATGGCCATCTTGAGTTACTGATGGCATGTCATTTCAACTCCCCTTCTCATTCCCACACTGACCTCTCTGCCTTTGGCCTTCTCCACTGCCATAGCGAGGCCAAATGCAAACTAGAAGAACAGCACCTCACTATTCTGCTTGGGTAGCCTACAACCCAATGGTATGAATGGTGGATTTTCCATTTTCAGGTAACTCATTCCCCCGTGTTCCTTTCCTACTTGTACCAGTCCACCCCGGGTCTCTGTTCACCTTTTCCATCCCTACCCCTACCCTCGTTACCAAGACGCATCACCCTCTCCACCTGGTTCCATCTGTCCTTTGTCTCTCCCTTATCAGGTTCCACCTATCACCCACCGGCCTTTGTCTCCACCTTTCCTTTCCCCTCCCCCACCTGGCTTCATCTCCAATCCCCTCCCCGACCTCATCTAGTTACACCTATCACCTACCTGCCTCTGTCCCTCCCCCCTCACTTCTACATACCGGCTATCTTCCCTCTACATTCTCAGTCCTGTTGCAGGGTCTCGACCTGAAATGTCGACCATCCCTTTGCCTCCACGAATGCTGCTTGACCCACTGAGTTCTTCCAGTAGTTTATTTCTTGCTTGGGACGAAAAGTAGTCACAATAGCTGTTGAAGTCGGGTAAGCTTGTAATGGATATTAGTAGCTACCCTAACTTCTGAGATAAAGACACCGAGATCCAGAAAAGGAAGGGAAGAGTCAGATTATGTGAAGGTGAGAGCTGCCTAGAATCCATTAGGAGAGAGAAGATTCATAGAACAGAAGATGAAAGTTATAATACAGGTGACCCCTGCATTACAACTGTTCAGTTTACAGAATTTCACCCTTATTACAGAATTCATAAGTTGCTGCCCAAAAATTTGATGTACGAAATAAAATTTGCTCTCACAGAATTTGTGAGAGGGGTGAGGTGAAGTAAATGAATTAACACAACATTTGTGTTTTTATTCAACTCGTTTTTCTTGCCGCATGTACATTTTGGAAAATCATGAAATGGACTGCTTTCTAGGAACGCAGCTCCCCTGTAACGTGAGGAACACCTGTAGACAATCAGGACATTTTGTGATTTCTCTATCCTTTGATTTATCTTTATTCCCCTTAGGGCTTCTCATTGTCAGTATTTATTTGTCTTTGTTCTATTCAAAATCCTCAAAAATGGAAATCCTAATTGTGTGCTTGTGTGTACAGAATCAATTAAATTCTCTTTTGCTTGAATGTTTTAGGATTTATTATTGTGCAATTATTAAATGTTTTATCACAACCAAAATTTGGTCTCAATTTATGGATAAATTTGGTAATGTTACTTTGAAATAAGTAATACTTTACATAATGTCCTTGCTCAATATGTTGTGTCTAGTTATGTAAGTGGTTCAAAAAAATTCAGAAAACATTTAAAGTGAATTGCATCAGCCTAAAGATGAGATTTTTTCCCCAATCAAATAATAATCGCTCCATATAATATGGCTGTTTCTATACATCAACAACACGACACTTAATATTAGAGAGGACCATCTCATAACCATCTGCAAGATCATAAAGCACTGCTTCTGTCCTGCCACCAGCTTGCAACTCTCTGCCTCTGACCTCTTATGGATTCATTGTGGCTTGCCTGCAGGAACCCATCTGGCTAATCCCCTGTATTTCTAGCCTCCTACTCAACCACCAGCAATTTTCTTTTGCTATTTCTCTCCCTCATTTTGCACCATCAAGCTCCAGCTTCAGCCACTCTGTCTACTCATAGGTCATTGATAACACCGTCATTGTTTAGAATATGTCCTTTAACTGGTCATGTGTAATGTCACAGGAAGTTAATTTGTGTCCCAACTTTTAAACATTATTCATTTCTGTTCCACATTAAATTTGTTATGTTGTGATTACATCCATTGGATTGGAGGTAATGCAGCAGGACTATTGTCAGTAGGGTGCATTAACAATTTGTAAAGGTAATATAATTCTTAAAAATAGGGATTTATAATCAAAAAAGCTTTAGTGGAGCAAAAAACAAAGCAAGAGAAAATACATGAACAATAAACAAATTTGTTTTTAATGTTAGTCTAGATACAAAGATATCTCACATTGCTGGTATCCTGTTGAGCTTAGTTTTTATCATTTATATTAATCCGGTTTATCTTATTTTTCATTGGTCAAAGATAGAAAACATAATTATAGTATAAACACACCAAATTTTGTTTGGCTTGATTTTGTTTTTGCATCCAAACTTTGTTCTACTGCTACCAAATTTGGGGGGGGGGGGGGGGGGGGGGGCGGGAAATTGCTCAAAGAAAGAGTGATTCTGAATTAGAATAGTTATTAAGATCTGGTCCATGTTGAAGTATCTTGAATAAAGATTTGCACTACACCTGTGTCGATAACTTCTGTTGGAATTGCTTGTGCTTTTCTTTCCACACTTCCAGTTGTTTGATGAAAAAGTCAAGACTTGTAATGATGATGAGCAGAGAAGGGTAAGTTCTCATTTATCAATAACTCATAACTCAAATGATTTGCAAATTAGCAGCAAGATTTGATATCCAATATGATTTCTTAAATTCAAAAACAAATATAGAATGCTTTCCTTTAGACAGTGATTTTTCAGGCTAATGATCTCAATTTGAAATGTTAATGAGAAACTAAATGTCAACCAAATCAGGAAGGGAAAATACTCAGCAAGTCAGCAGCTTCAGGAAGGGGAACATATTTTTACAGCAGTTTTGGGGGTAGTTAGCTTCACTAAACCTATAAAAGGATGAGAGGGAAATGCCTACTTGTCTACATTTTCTTTCAAAATATTTTTATATTTTTTCTGAAGAATAAATATTTGAACAATGTGATAAACTTAAAAGCAAATTCAACTTAATTTTCATTTCCACAAAAACTAATGTTATTATTTTAAATAATTTATTTATAATCTAATTTTTCTGCCAGTTTCACCTTTCCTCTACTGTCATTATTTGACTGACTTCTGGATTATGGTTACAAAGACACAAAGTGCTCTCTGTACTTTATCCTACTGCAGTTCTCATAAGGTTGCTTCACTTGAGACCAATGAAACCAGCACAGCCCAGGGATTTAACTCATCCTTGTTTTTGTAGCCCACTGAATCCTTCTGAGAACATGCTTTCCATAACTTATCAGGATTTATGATGGAATCTGCCGCATATGCAGACTTTTTCATTGTACATGTGGTACAAAACACTTCCAAATGAAAAGTGGCATTTTTATTTAAACATTCTGTTTCTGTATATAACTGACAATTTAGAAATTGATACTGTAAACTGTATATATGTTAGCACCTATTGACTGTTGAGCCACCTTTTATTAACCAAAATATTTATTTTCTGGTAGGAGTGTAAGAGTATTCAGTGTGTGGCTACTATGGAAATCAGGAATG
Source organism: Pristis pectinata (assembly GCF_009764475.1). Lineage (NCBI taxonomy): Eukaryota > Metazoa > Chordata > Chondrichthyes > Rhinopristiformes > Pristidae > Pristis > Pristis pectinata. The sequence goes on along the minus strand of NC_067407.1, from coordinate 31,347,708 downwards.
CCAGAAATTTTCTTAAACTACTTCAACATTTGTTTTGGATCCCCTGCAATAATTTAATGTTCACATCACAGCACCAGTAGTTGCATTTAATTAATGACTGCTTGGAAAGGTCTTTCTTTAAAATGTTCAATTATTTTTGATTTTCATCAATGTCTTGCCTTCAACCAAATATCCATTACATCACCACCACAGCGTAGCTACACACCTGCCTCAGCTCATCAGTTGTTCAAACCCTTAACTGTGCTACTTTTACTTCTAATTTTTGTTCTTCTGGAAGTCCTTCCATTTTCCACCCTATGTAAACTTAGATTCATCCAAAATTCTACTGTCTGCAGTGAATGCCATTCAACCATCACTCCTGTGCTTGTTGACTTACATTGCCAGATCTAGTAAAGCTTTTTTTTCTAAAACATCACTCTAGAACCCTTCTAGCCTTTTCAGATTTTTGTACTCCAATTCTGGCTTCGCTTGGATCCCTTTATTTTAATTTAAGCACTATTTTGTCTCCCCTAGTTTATGAATGAAATCAAGGGACTGAGTGTATTGTAGCTATGTTTGCAGATAATACAAACGTGGGAAAGCAAGTTGTGAAGATGAAGTGGAGTGTTTGCAAAGGATGTATAGGTTAAACATTGGGTGAAACTTTGAAAGTGGAGCATGATATTGGGAAATTAGAGATCATCCAATTTGTTGAGAAATAATGGGAAAAGCAGTATTGCAGTACAAAGGGATCTGGTGTCTTTGTACATGAAGTAAGCATGCAAGTAGTTAAGACCACAAATGGAATGTTGGCCTTAATTTGCAAAGGGGAGAGGGTATAAAAGTAAGGAATTCTTGCCCCCTCTGTACATCTCAGCTGGAGGACTGCGATGGTTCTGATCTCCTTATTTAAGGAGAGAAGTAGTTGCATTGGAGATAGTTCAGTGAAGATTCACAAGCTTGATTCCTGGGGTGAAGGAGTTGTCTTCTGATGAATAGTTGACCCTATATTCATAGAAATTTTGAAGAATGAAAGATTGGTATTGGTTTATTATTGTCACTTGTACCAAGGTACAGTGGAAAAAAAACTTGTCTTGCATACCATTCATACAGATCAATTCATTACACAGTATATTGAGGTAATACAGGGTAAAAACAATAACAGAATACAGAGTAAAGTGTCACAGCTACAGGGAAGTGTATTGCAGGTAGACAATTAGTGGTAAGGTCATAACAAGGTAGATTGTGAGGTCAAGAGTCCATCTGGTCATACAACGGAACAGTTCAATAGTCTTATCACAGTGAGATAGAAGCTGTCCTTGAGGCTGGTGGTATGTGCCCTCAGGCTCCTGTACCCTCTGTCTGATGGGAGAAGGGAGAAGAAAGAATGACCCAGGTGGGTGGGGTCTCTGATTATGCTGGCTGCTTCACCAAGGCAGCGAGGGGTATAGACAGAGTCCATGGAGGGGAGGCTGGTTTCCATGATGTGCTAGGCTATGTCCACAACTCTGCAGTTTCTTGTGGTCCTGGGCAGAGCAGTTGCCATACCAAGCTGTGATGCATCCAGGTAGGATGCTTTCTATGGTGCCTTGATAAAAGTTGGTGAGTATCAAAGGATCTATGCCAAATTTCTTCAGTCTCCTGAGGAAGTAGAGGCGCTGATGAGCTTTCTTGGCCGTGGCGTCAACGTGGTTGGACCAGGACAGGATATTGGTGATGTTCACTCCTAGGAACTTGAAGGTCTCAACCCTCTTGACCTAGGCACCATTGATGTAGAGAGGTGCATGTACACCACCCCCTTTCCTGAAGTCAATGACCAGCTCTTTTGTTTTGCTGATATTGAGGGAAAGGTCGTTGTTGTGACACCATGTCACCAAGCTCTCTAAGATTGTCTTTACTGAGATGTATAAGATTTTCAGCTGATTTTACAAGATAGATGCTGAGAGAAATGAAAACTGAAAATACTGAAATTTCATGGCAGAGCAGGCAACACTTGTATAGAGAGAGAGAGAGTTGGATTTGATGATCAAAGATCAATAGACCTCATCGATATTAAAGAATATAGGGTTAGTAGGAAAGTGCTGCTGAGCTAAGAGATTAACCAGGAACTGTATGGTGACGTAGACATCAGGCTGGATGGCTTACTCCTGTTTTGATTTCTTGTGTTCTTTCATCAGTGCATACTGGCAGATAGATCATCTGCAGTTAACGAGCCTTCACCACCCTCCCTCCGCCAATGCCAACACAATTTGCATCTTTCAGTTCTTTTTGGTTTCCACCCTATCACAGACACTCCTTTTGTTCCCTCCACAGCTCCCCATTCTCTGTAACCAAAAAGCATGCTTTTCTTCTAACCTTTCCTTGTTCTAAAGAAAGGTCATTAACCCTGTTTCTCTCTCTACAGATCAGGCCTACTTGAATACTCGAACGTTTTGATTTCTTTTTTCCCTCAGATTCCCAGTATCAGCAGTTAGCAGTTTGTTGCTTTTTTGAGAAATCAAGAGGTTAATTTTCCTCATGGGGGAAATCTATAGTTATGAAGCACAGTATCAGAAACTTGTATTGAGGAGAATTTTTTTCCTTGAGGTTCATAAATCTTGAGCATTCTTACTCCCATAGAGCTATGATGGCTGAATCATTCATTATCTTCAAGGCCATTGGAGACTATTTTCGATCTATAGGGGAATTGAGGATTGTTGGAACTGCTAGGAAAATGGAACTGAAGCCAAGACCTTGTTGCATGGCAGTGCAAGCTCAGGGGGGGCCAGTTGTCCTCCTGCTCCTATTATACTGCACAATTGGCAGCTGTACTTGTAACATCCTAGACTCTGGAATTTCCTTCCTAAAGCCTTTTGCCTCCCTTCTTTAAGATGGTCGTCTGTCCTTCTGTAATTATCTTTGGCTAGGTGTCAAGAAAGATCAGTACGCCCACAGTAAGTTGCACATTATATATGCCTAGATCACTGCCGATCAATAACAGTAATACTTATGGGTTTAGAAAAGCATATACCCCCATCAATTCTGAATGTGTTGTACTTAGGATGAGATTTCATCGAACCAAGGTGAGCAAGTATAAATCATTCCCTATTTTAAACTTCATGCCGGGCTACCATTACAGACTATTGATTGAACTCGTAGAATTCTCTGATCTGCATGACTAGGAACCAATCAAGCTGCTGATGGGGTTTCACTGCTGAACCATTGGTAGATTATGTTCTAAAACTCCCAAGTACTAGTGCTTATGTAGTTTCCCATGGTTTCTTAAAGGAAAAGAAATACTACTGTGTTTCTGACAAGTTTTTGTTTTCTTTTGAATATGATTGGTTAACCCCTATACTGAATTATTCCATATAACAAGCAGTGAAAAGTTCCACTTTGACTACTCTTTGCATTTGGTCTAATACTTGAAGCTATTGTTTGTTCAATGTTTTGGTACTTGTAAAGTTGAGTTTAATTTGAAATATTTTACATTAGTGCTTTGTAATTGGGAAATAATTTTTAAGGAAACCTGTTTGCTATCTTTTGTTTCCAGAAAGTTGAAAGTCTCAAGGAAGTAACAAATGTAAGTGTATCTCTGTGGTTTTTATTGACTAATTGGCTAATTAAAGTTAATTAAGTACAGTTAAATGTTGTATTAAAGTGTGAAAAATACTTTTGATCATTGCCGGTGGTGCAATTTTTTTTATTTTTGCAGAGCATGGTTGAATCTATTAAACACTGTATAGTGTTGCTGCAGATTGCCAAGGTAAGTTGGCAGCCAACATCATAATTACTTTTTGTACTTTGCTTTTTAACATCTGGCTGAGTGCACCAAGACTTTATTTGTGAAATGTTTTTCAATAATTATTGGAACAACATTGTTATATTATTTGTCAAATCATCATTATGAAAATTGCTACAGCAGGGGAACTTGCAAATATTTGTTCAGTAATGGGTCAGTTTTTGCATAACTGCAACCTACTTTTAAAATGTTTATAGATCAAATTAACATCAAATTAAATATGGTTTGTAATCTTGTGGATATTGTAATGTTTATTTACAAAGTATTTTGAATTGTTTGGTTTATGCAGGGGCCTACATGATTGGTGGTGACAATGATAAATAAGCATTACATGAATGCAACTTTGTTCAATTCTGTGATGTTATTGGCCCAGAGTTTGTGGTTATTGGTGAAACATTTTCACTTGGTGCTGATCTCAAAGAAAACTATGCACAAAGATCTAGCAGTCCCTGTAGAATATGGATTTCACCTTTGCTGTAAGACATTAGCTTTAGGGGATCTCTAGTGTCTAGCAACTATTAAGTTGCAAAGTAGCCTAAGATGAGCTAAGAATTCTTAGACTGCAAGCCCAGAAGTGGAAATCAGTTTTTAACTATTTTTAAAAATATCTTTCAAATCACAGAATAAAGATTGGAACACTCAAATGATTGGTAGAAAGTGAAATATCATCAAGATACTTTTTTTTAAAAAAAAGCAAACACTGAAGATATGGAATTTTAAAATATGCAGGAATACTCATCCAAAAAATTTTTTTTGACAAAGCCAAAGATATTGTTATGCAATAATAATGACTGGATGCATCATTTTTAAAAACTCACCTGTGTCTCTTGTAACAAACCAATAAAAGTTCTTTATTTCCTCCTCCTATTTTGAGCTCCAAATGAAAAAGGAAACAGATACACCAGGTCAGGGCAGTTGGGAGGGATTTTAAGGAACTGTGTAGCTACTTTCAGCTGCTGTTAGAACATTGTTTTGTTTTGCTATGCAGTGCCAAGTTCATGACAAGACATTATCCTGGGGTGAGAGAGACAGCTTTGCCGGAAACCCTGACTTCCAAATGTATTCTTTATAAATAGAAAATTCAGTGCTGTTGATAAAGTATACTTTATATTGGTGGCATTAGTACTGTTGCCTCAAAGCTCCAGGGACCCAGGTCGATTCAGACCTTGGGAGCTGTCTGTGTGGAGGTTGCACATTCTCCCTGTGACCGCATAGGTTTCCTCTGTATGCTTCGATTTCCTTTTACATCCCAAAGTCATGCTGGTAGACAACTAAGTTAGTGTTGGTTAAAGGCAAATAAAAGGAGAGTTGAGTTGATGGCTGTGTACGATTGACAATTAGGTTACAGAACTGCCTATGTCATTCTAAGTTATAATAAGTAATTCCAAATAGTTTAATTCCCATATTTGGTAAGTCATCTCCTTATATTGCTTGATATTTACTTTGCTTTGTTGTTTGATAATTGACACCAAACAATTGTCCATAAATTTGACCATGAAAGCCATTACTTGTAGGGTTTAAATTCATTTAATCACCAAGCTATAAGGTTTTTAATCATGTTTGTATGATTTGACTTATTTTGAGTTTAAGAGCAATTTTCCTGCATGACCTTTTTCCTCTCCATCAATCTCTTCAGCTTTTTTTTGTCAGTTCTGGATGTTTGATTAAATAAAGCTTCACTCAAATTGTAGCATAAATTAAAGCTTTTGCATTTACATCATTGAGATAAAGTATTTGTTTTTCAAAACATTGCATGACTGTAATCAATCAGTTTGAAATCTTGATTAACTCATGCTACTTTTCAATGCATTAAACTGGTTATGGATATAATAAGGCAGGAACGGCAATGAATTATTGCTGTTAATATGCATGTTTTAAAGCTGACACCCAGTAGTTCCATTTGGTTTAAATAATCAACACTTAAGTTCCATAAATTTTACATTCACTTATCTGAATGACGTTGGTATTTAGGTTTTTCTGTTTCTTACAACTGCCAAATTCTGTGATTTGTCAGGAGGTTGCTGTTTCGTGCAGCATCATGGGGATTCTTTCGATTCAAGTGATTAGAAATTATGTTGAGACCTTTCCAAGATGCAGTATCCAGTCAAAGAAGATTGCACTTCTAGTTTGTATCATCTCAATAGCTGCATTTTCTTTCTTGTGCTTATTTAATAGCATCTTGTTCTCTTCAACTGCTATTTCCTTCCCCAAAAAGTGCATAGTTCAGAGGATAAACTGTTTTTGAACCATGATGGCATCTGGTTTTGATGTTGTGATGTAGAAGTTTTAAATTGATACTTTGTGGAAGCAAAGATTTGTCCTCCTTTCATCGCGTGGCTGAGTTCGGCTAATGTGGGGAATCGCATACTAACTGATATTCTACATTTTTTTTCCACTGTAGCTCTAAACTGGCCTCCAACTCTATCCAGTTTGATTTGTTTTTACACAACTCTCATCTTCATACAGAATGAATAATGTCTGGAATTCAAAGACACAGTTCACTATTGAGCTGCAGAAATGTAGGGTCTCAACTCATACTGACACATCCCTTTTTGCCTCCACAGATGCTGCTTGACCTGTTGAGTTCTTCCAGCAGTTTTTTTGCTGCAGAAATGTAGAATTTTGTGGCAAATTTATCACCTCTACATGTTTGAGTTTTTTTTCAATGTGTCCTTGGGAAATACTTGATTCTGGCAATGCCTCCTTTTCTGCTTTAACCTTGGTTTTCCTGAAAAGTAGAGGTGGACCAGAAAATGTTTAGATTTTCATCCACCAATGATGAATCAATGGTGGTATAGGTTCCAGTTAGGGAAAATCTGATCTGAAAGTGGTGGTGTTCCCACAACATGACTATTTAGTCCTGCATGCTGGCCTCACCCTTCAGATTGGTGGAGGTTGCAGGTCAGGCTGGTGCTGCATGAGGTCCTTGTGAGAAGGCTAACCTATTACTATCCCCTTTGGTCAGCAATCCTTTATGATGTATAAAGCCAGGTTTCAGGTTATATCTGACTTTTATTGACATTTTTCTGTCATCCCTTTGCTTTTAACAGTTGCAGCTGAGAACATAGCTGTCCATTTTGCTACTTGTTCCTAATTTAGTTAAGGTCAGCATTTTCCACAATGAATGGTGAACGGTCACAGTCTTTTTCCCAGGGTAAGGGAGTCTGAAACTTGAGGGCAAAGGTTTAAGGTGAGGGGGCAAAGATTTAAAGGGGATCTGAGGGGGAGGTTTTTCATTCGGAGGTGGGTAAATGGAATGAGCTGCCAGAGGAAGTGGTGGAAGCGGGTACAATTACAACATTTACAAGGCATTTAGACAGGTACGTGGATGGGAAAGATTTAGAAGGATTTGGGCTAAATGCAGGCAAGTGGGACTAGCTCAGGTAGACGGCTTGGTTGGATTGAACGAGTTAGACCGAAGGATCTGTTTCCATGCTTTATAACTCCCAAGCTCTACGTGTCAAGACGGCATGTCAGAATCTACATGTATGTTTGGTAGTAGCTTGATGGGTGCAACTTTTAATCACTTTGATTGCACTGAAAGTATGATGTAATTTGCTATTTGTGCTTCTGTGGAGCCATCTATTTTATGGATAATTGTTCACTTTCATATACTCGTGATGCTAATAGTCTCTTGCTCCAATTTCTTTTGAAATAAAATCTTCACAATGTGAATTCTAGTTGCTGATGAAGGGAAATGTGGAACATGGTTTATGTGGTATTATTTGTCTTTGGTTCCTACTTTAGTCACCTAAATGTAGCAGATTCACATGCTGAAAATTAATGGCTACCAAAAATAGGTTAATTGTCCCAAAGGCACTCTCAGTCCTTAATATCAATTGAATGTAAAAACAATAACCCTGAGCAAAAAATCTTGAAGCCTGGTCAGAAAGGGCATTGCAAATTCAATTCAGATATGATGCCCTACTTGATGGAATGTACCCAGCAGCAGCCAGAGGTACATTTCTTCATCCTCCGTTTCTTCTGTTCTATTTCTAAGTTGTCTTGTCCAGCCATTATTCCCCGTGAGCAGATAGTATAGTTTACAAAATACAATTTTTGTACTTTCACCAATTAACACTGCCTTTGAGCACATGAGACCAGAGTAGCATTCAGTATTCTTCAGATCATTCTTTCTGAGGGGTAAACACCAGAAATATTTGGTGTTCTCCCATAGGCAGCGCAGCAAAGAATATGACTCTGCTATATGGAGAATAAGTATAACCTCTTCATCTAGTCCAGAAAACTGGAGCTCACATTATACCATGATACTAATGTCATAAATAGCAGCTCAAGCTGTTTTGTTTCATGTTGCTAAAAAATGTGAAGATATTTCCTTCATTCAGACCATGCATTGTGCCTTTGCAAAAGTGTTCACAATAGTGAACACTTCATCCTGAAAGTGACACACAGAAAAACAGCAAAATATACTTTGCTTTAAACAGTTTTGACATATTTTCAAAACTGATTAGATTCAAATACAGGACTTGAGACAACTTTACTGACAGCTTATTCATTACAATGTAGCTATTGAATTACAGCTCCAGTTTTTTTTAATGTTTATTAAAATGGTAAACCTTTGAATTCTGGGCACATCTAGTTCTAAGTATACTAATGATTACCGAAGCTTTAAATGGATTATTTTAGACTTTGCCCAGTTGTTTAACAGTGTCTTGAAAAATTTTTTCTTTCCAAAATTTTAAGGACCAAAGTAATGAGGAGAAGCACGCAAATGGAATTATAGTAAGTTTGTAAACCAGTATGATACTTTGTTACTCTTTCCTTTTCTTTTATACTTGGGTATACACTACAAGGAAAAAATAGTTATTTGCAATGCAGTTGAAAATGAATCCTATATCTTCTGTATAGGTTTCTGGATGTTCAATTACTGATTTACTGCTGTTTACTTTCCATTTCTTGTACGTCTTCTCTAGCTTGGCATCTACAGTGATTTGTAAGAGCTTTACCAATGGCAAGAATATTAATGTTCCTATTATTATAACTGTCTAGATTTATTCATGACAGATTGAAATTGTGCCTTAAATTAAAACTGTATAGTATTGCTGCCTTATATTGTTTCCCAGGTTTTTGGATTACAGTAATAATGCAAGCTTTTGTTTTGACATCTATAAGGTTTAGCATGACCTTAATCAGTTACTGAACTGCAGTTTGCAGCCAAACAGGAATTATTTGGTGCATAAGCTTATGTAGATGCTGGGTTACGGAACTCTCAACCTTAAAATGGTCTAATCTTTTTGAAAATCAGTAATGCTGGTTTCTGGAATTTTTAATTCTCTATCCAGCTCCTGGACTTCCTTTTAATAATTCCTTTATATTTGCTTGGCATTCATTTGCCTGGTTGTAGAATTAGATGCTGTTTAACTTTTGAAACCCTGCTATGGTTTCAGTGTGCTGCCTGCTGATATTTTTGTTGAATGCCATGTAGCATCACGTAGTGTACTGTGCGAAGTGCTGAGAATGAATGAATTTGCATTTCAATAGGATTCATCTGTGACACATGGTAAGTTTTACAAATGTTGTGTTCTTTTATTACTGTCTGTTGCTTTCGGTTACTGAATGCATCAGTTTCATTGTTCAAAGTGAAATGTTAAAGCCTGTACTTTTTATTTAACTATAAAGAAACATTTTATGTATTGCAAGCATTGCTCCTGAATTAATGTTTTTGGGGTGACCTGCTTTTTGGCCCTGTGCTGTTTGTTGCACGCTTAATTCATTCTGCAATATGCCACAGTCATGAAAAATGGACTGCAATTCAAAAACTCAAACTTGCATATTCATTTAGAATTGGGGATATAATATGACCAATATGTATGGTTTCAAGATTGTTGCCTGTCTGTTGCTTCACTAAAGTTGCAACTTGACATGTTTTGAGCACCTCTTCAAAATTTTAGTATATTTTTGGTCCTTTCTAGAAAATTTGCCAGTACTTCTAGCAATAATCAAACATAAAATTGGTACTTACAAAATTCTTGAAGGTATTTGTAGAAATTTGTATGCATTTTCAAAAGTTATGATGTTCCAAGAAGTTGTGTTAAAGAAAGACAGGCATGGCAGGTCTGGGAAACTGCTTTCATAATTGAAACAACTGAACAGCAAAAAGAATCCACAAACAATTGCAAATCATAAACCACAGGACACATTTACATGGGTCTTCAAGAAGATAAGTGCTCATATAACTAACTGGGTCAAATTTAATTGATCACTGTGTTAATTGTTATAAGCTTTATAATCCTTCCTCTTCATTAGTTTAAATTTCTCTTCGCCTTTTGCTTCTCAGGTTTCAGCTGATTTCCATTCTGGATCTGTTTCTGTGCCCTGATGATTTCCATTATTAGTGTGGTGATGCAACAAACTTTTAACTTTATTTTCTGATCTCTCCAGAGTACCATCAATCCAGTGGATGGAGTTTTTCAGCCTAATCCTTTAGAGTCGGCTGTAATTAGCACTATGCCTACCCAGACTGTTTTACCACCAGGTATATAGTTGCATCAACTAGTATATTCAATTATATAGCTGCACATATGATTTATAACAGTATTATTATTTTGAAAATACAGTTGGTTGGCTCCAGCATTAGATTACTACCTTTTGGGTTTTTAATGACAGCTTTGTGCTTAAAGATTTATTTAAAAATATACAAAATATCATCCAGCTAAAGCAAGTAAGTCTAATTGTGGTCACATTTAAGGAAAACGAGTAGAAATTGCATTTTTCCTTGAGATTGGTGGATAGTAATATGTAACTTAGGGCTGTTATTTAATCACGTTATGGTTTGCTCAATTACATTATTTAAAATTTGTCCTTGGGAGAGATGTAACTCCTTATTGTTATTGGTATTGTTTTGAGAGTAGCACTTCCAGCTAAAAGCATTTCCATTTTCATTTTCTCAACCTTGTAGGTGACAGTAATTAAAAGTTAACTTAGTGTAAAGATATACTTTTAATTGCTATTTAATAAATTATTTTGGGGAAAATGTATTTTTACTTAATTCTGGGTTTTGCACTATCATCCATCGTGCCTAATGCTCTCTACATATTGCAATTGCTTCTGTGACCAACACTGTATTTTTATACATGTGCGATCAAGGGGTAAAATAATTTGTTACATCCAAAATTTGGCCAATATTTCATCCTCTCTCAAACTCCCACTATAACAGATGTCAAGAAATTACATTAACTGCTACGTTTTACTGAGGTAATCATAATTAATTTGATATCCACTGCAAGGAGTCAGTATATAGTAGGATACATTCTGATTTATTTCTCCACTTCCCTTGAGCATTTCCTCTTCCAAGTGTTAATTACCTCTGTAAAATCCTGCCTCCTGCACATCTTTAAAAACCAAATCAAATTTCTCACCAAGTGAATCACCTGCTTTTCTTTACTTGGCCTCTGCAGTGATCATCAGTGACTACTACTGCATTTGTATGACATTTAAGTATATACAAGCCAGGATTTAGAAAAGAAATGTGCATTAATTGTGTTAGTGTTTACAAATGTATTCCGAAAACTGCCATGCTTACAAAGCACTTAATTGGTGGGTCAAAAAATAAAACTATATGGTTACTTGTTCATTAAGTGAAAGATCTAGTGTTTTGTACTCTCAGGAAGATCCTATTTAGTTGCAATTTTCAGTCACTGACTAAAAATTTACAAAAATTTTGTCAAATGAATAGTGAGGTTAATGAGGCTTGCTGTGATTTTTGCATAAATGCCATTCTGTGAATTTAGGCAGATGCATAATTGAAAGCAAAAGTTGAGAAACTGTTGTTGGGGATCTGCTCTCCACTGTTAGCTTTACAAAAACAGCAGCTTACTGTTCAATGCACCATTTAAATGCATTGAATCTACAGTAAAGATACCAAGTAAACTTGTGATAGGAAATTAAGTCATTTCACATCTGAGGATCCTTTTAGCAATATAGGTTTTAATATGTTTTGCTAATGGTTCACTCCCCTCATCTGCACCTGATTTTATTTTGAACCCATCCACTCCAACTTGAACTTCCTTCTCTGTTCTATGCATTGATATTTTCACATAATTTTTGTCTGATAAGCGGAATACAGTTCCTTGTTCTATTCATCCAGATTCCTGTAGCCATCTTGCTATTTCCCTCTCCATTGGTCCATATTGACTAGTTGAGGCCTAATCTTACTAAAAGTAGACATTATTGTTGTATCTCTAATGACTATTTGGTAAATAGTCCAAATGATAGTTATTTTATGTTAAGTGTTGACACTAGGACTGAGCTCCTTATTGCAGCAGCATTGAAACCTTGTGCATAATTCCTGGCATTGCCAAGTCTGGGATTGCTGCAGATCCCATAGGACTTTCCATGGTTGGTCACTTGCTGGAAAAGCTTGCAAGTACAGGCTTTGATTTTAATAGAACAGTCAGTCCTTTTTTCATCATGGGGAAATAGCGGCCTATGGTTCAGCAAATGCTATAGTGACATGTCCGAAATTGGGAGATTGTCATAAGACAGTTTGTAGGCACAGTGACAAGGTTCTGTATGGTAGGCTAGTTCAGAAGGTTAGGGCACATGGGATCTAAGGGGTTTTGGCTTGGTGAGAGGAAGCAGACAGTAGTGGTGGAGGATTGTTTCCCTGACTGGAAGTCTGTAACCAGCGATTTTACTCGGATATTGGTGCTGGGAACTCTGTTATATCTATAAATGATTTGGATGAGAGTGTAGGTGGTCTGATAAGCAAATTTGCTGATGACACTTAATATTGGTGAAGTTGTAGATAGGGAGGATGGTTATCTAAGGATACAGAAGGATATAGATCAGATGGAAGGTTGCGCAAAGCAGTAGCAGATGGGATTTAATCCAGACAAGTATGGGGTTTTTTGTTTTGAATTGTCCAATACTGGCTGGACATATACAGTAAATGGCAGGGAACTTGCAAATGTTGATGTGCAGAGGGACCTTGGTGTGCAAGTTCGTAGCCTTGAAAATGTTGACACTGGTGCTTTGGGTAGTGAAGATGATGTTTAGCTTGCTTCCCTTCATAGACTGCTATTGAGTATAATAGTTGGAACATCATGTTGCAACTGAACAAGACATTGGTTAGGCCATTCTTGGAATATTGTGTGCATTTCTGGTCACCACTCTATAGAAAGGAACGTGGTAGTACTAGAAAGAGTGCAGAAAAGATTCTACAGGATGTTGCCAGGAATGGAGGGCTTGGGTTACAAGAAGAGGCTGAGGATTGTTTTCATTTGAGTGCAAGAGGCTGAGGGGTGGAGAGGATTAGAAAATTATGAAGGGCATTGATAGGGTAAATAGTCTTTTTCCAAGGGTATGGGAGTCTAAAACTAGAGGACATAGGTGAGAGAGGAAATATTTAAGGGGGGGGATCTTAGGGGCAAGTTTTTTTGCACAGAGGATGGTGGGTAAATGGAACAAGCTGTCAGGGGAGGTGCTGGAAGGAGGTACAATCAGTGTTTAAAAAGCACTTGGTCAGGTTCATGGATAGGAAAGGAATAGAGAGAGAGAGGCAAAATTCATGAAAATTGAATTAGCATAGATGGGCATCTCAGTTGGCAAGGACAAGTCAGGCCAGAGGGCCTGTTTTTGTTATTTAACTCTATGACTCGGTGCACTATGTATCTGGAGAGCTAAAGCCAAATTTGCCCTGGTTGATTCTGTATGATACAGTAGTGCAGCAACTATGTTAGTGGACGTCATCCAGAGACTAAGACAAAAAAAACACATCACACCATAGCAGCTCGGTGGTTATATTCACTTAAATAAAATCTGGAAATAATCGAGCATTGGACTATCATAACAATCTATTTTGTTTACAAATGTTCCTTGGGGAAGTAAATCTGCCATCTTTTCTGGTCTAGCTTGGACATAAACTATGGAATCAAAGTAATATGATACAAGTCATTGGGTTCAACTGGATTACTTTGCTGTTCAAGAAGGCAATTCACCACTAGTACCTGCTCAAGAGCATCAGAACTGATAAATGTATGCTGGCCTTGACAGTGTTGCTCATATGAGAGTGGGGGGGGGGGGGGGGGGGGGGGGGGGGAGAAGATAATTTCTCCATGTGCAAAACACTGGCAAGTAGATTTCCTTGACAAGGCAATAAACAGTGTTTGCTGTTGGTTAGAATTGCCCTTTATTATTTAATGGGCCAAATTTTACTCTGAATCTCATGATGAGGAATACAATATTTGTTACTACTCCATCTCTTTATTGATCTAATCTTCCCTTCTTTTAATTTTGCTCTTTTGAACTAAATGCCAAAAATGCTACACTATTCTAACTTGCACCTACTGGTTCAGATTCTCCACTGCTCATTAATGATTCACTTGGCTAGTTAAAGTAATACCCAGTTGCTTGCCCTTTCAGCAGAAATCTAGATTCCCTCTAGATGACACAGTTTCAGTTTGGATTTTCCACTGAGTTTACCATTGCAAAGGACCCTGTGAATGTTTATGTAAGTGCTAGACTGAATATTCATCCATGTCTTGTGCAGCAAATTGCTGGAGGTCTTGTGGTCTTTACAGAGCATATGTGGTCTATGTGAGCAGGACAATTAACTGCATCTTCCTCACCAATCTGAAGCATTGTGAAAATTACTATTTTCTAATCCTTGTAATCAAAATATGCTGTTCTCTTATCATCGCTTAAAGGCCAAAAAATTGTAGACCTGTCAACCTATCTTATTGACTTGCAACTTTGAGAAAATTTTGAGGGGCAGTGTAATTATCATTATAAATCCATATAAAATAATCAGAATGCCCAGCTATGCCTGTTTCTTCGTTGGCTACGTTGAGCAGTATCTGTTCCAAGCTTATGGACGTGATCCCTTTGCCTCAATTTTTCCACCTCTGCTGCATCTGCTCCCATGATGAGGCTTTGCACTCCAAGACATCCGAGATGTCCAACTTCTTTTCTAACCAGGGCTTCCCCCTGACTGTGGTTGAGAGATCTTGCACCCGTATCTCTGCCATTTCCCACACCTGCTCTCGCCCCCACCCCTCCCTGACCCAACAAGGACAGGGTCTTCCCCCCCCCGCATCTCATCCTACCAGCCTATGTATCCAACACACCATTTTCCGCCATCTCGAACAAGACCCCACTACCAAGCATATCTTCCCCTCCCCACCCCTTTCTGCCTTTGGCAGGGACTGTTCTCTCTGTGACTCCCTAATTCACTTCTCCCCCTCCCAGGGAACTTTCCATGCCCTCGCCATAGGTGCAACCCCTGCCCCTACACCACCTTCAGCACCTCCATCCAGGGACCCAAGCAGTCCTTTCAGGTGAGACAGAGATTCACCTGCATCTCCCTTAATATCATCTTCTGCATTTGGTGCTCCAAGTGTGGAGACCAACATTTGGTGAGACCAAACGCAGACTAGGTGTCCGTTTCGCAGAACACCTGCGCTCTGTCCATTACCACGATCTGCATCTCCCTGTTGCTAGTCACTTCAACTCCCCACTGCTCTGCTTTTCTCCCCCATATATTGGGCTTCCCCTTTTCCTATCTTCAGTCCTGAACAAGGGTCCTGACTCAATGTTGACTGCCTACTTTTCTCCACCGATGCTGTTTGGCCTGTTGAGTTCCTCCAGCATCATAGTGTTTTTCATCTAGGTTCCAGCATCTGCAGTCCTTTGTTTCTCTAAAATAATCAGAACAATTGACATGAATTTGGTAAGGCAGGGTCTAACTGAGTGTTTTTTGGGAGGGGGAGATAACAAGGAGAGTTGATGAGCAGGCCTTTTGAAGTAGTTCAAAAGGTTCCAGCCAAGCTTTTCTTGTGTTTCAATATGACACAGATCTAAAAAATAAAGACTCTTTAGCATGAAGGGAAAGTAACGAGCTCGCACTAAGTTCAACTCGGGAAGGAAACAAAGGTTTAATATTTGACTGGGCTTTTAGCGACTAGGAAACTATTTGCAATGGGGTTCAATGGGTTCCTTCTTTCTGAGTAAAATTTAATCAACGGGTATAAAACATAGCCAGTATGCACAAGAAGGGCCAATTCTCTTAGCATAGGTCCTAAACTAGGGGACATAGATTTGGTAACTTGCAAAGTGATAGGAGGGTAGTTGAGGAAACATTTTATTTTGCTGGAAATGTCAGAAACTGGAGCTCTCCATTTCAAAGGGTGATGGCTGTAGCAACTCTCATCATATCAGGGAAAAAAAGTAATGAGCACTTGATATGCCACAGTGTACAGAGTTGGAGACTGAAGTGGGACTAGTCTTTTTTGGGTTATGTCTCTCCCTGTGCTGTTAATTGCCACGATTCTATGATAAAAGTGAGAGGAAAAAGGGTTTTTAATTGACAACACCAGTTAATGTTTGAGAGTGGGAGTCTACATGTGTAATAAGTAATTCTCTGTGTCAGGAAATTATCACGGGCATCTTAATGAGACACAAGAAGTTCTGCAGATGCTGCAATCTGGAGCAATACTGGTATTGGTTTATTATTGTCACTTGTACCAAGGTACAGTGAAAACCTTGTCTTGCATACTGTTCGTACAGATCAATTCATTACACAGTGCAGATACATTGAGTTAGTACAGAGCGCATTGAGGTAATACAGGTTTAAAAATAAAACAATTACAGAGTAAAGTGACACAGCTACAGGGAAGTGCATTGCAGGTAGACATTGAGATTGCTGGGGCCATGACCAAGATCTTTGCGTCTTTGCTAGCCACGGGTATGGTGCCGGAAGACTGGAAATCTTGTTCCTTTGTTCAAGAAGGGAAATAGGGATTATCCTGGAAATTGCAGACCAATGAGTCTCACATCAGTGGTAGGGAAACTAATGGTGAGGATCCTTAGGGATAGGATTTATGAGCAATTGGAGAAGCATGGTCTAATTAGGGATAGTTAGCATGGCTTTGTGCAGGGCAGACTAGGTCTGACTAATCTGGTTGAGTTTTTTGAGAAGGCGATGTAGATGATTGAAGGTAGAGCAGTGGATGGTTGTATACGTGGATTTTTAGTAAGGCATTCAACAAGGTCCTGCATGGTAGGTTCATCCAGAAAATGAGGATGCATGGGATCCATAGTGACTTGGCTGATGGGATCCAAAATTGGCTTGCCCATAAAAGACAACAGGTAATGGTGGATGGGTCTTATTCTGAATGGAGGTCAGTGACTAGCGGTGTTCCACAGGGATCTGTACTGAGACCCCTGTTTGTCATTATAGAAATGATTTGGATGAAAATGTGGTGGGGGGGGGGGGGTGAGTAAGTTTGCAAATGACACAAAGATTGGTGGCATAGTGAATTGCAGAGAAGATTGCCAAGGGATACAGTGGATATAGATCAGTTGGAGATGTGGGTGGAGAAGTGGCTGGTGGAGTTTAATCCAGGCAAGTGTGAGGTGCTGCACTTAAGGAGATCCAACATAAAGGGAGAGTACACAGTTAATGATGGGATCCTCAACAGCGTTAATGAACAGAGGGATCTTTGGGTCCAGGTACAATGGCTCCCTAAAAGTGGCTACACAGGTTGATAAGGTAGTAAAGAAGGTATATGGCATGCTTGCCTTTATTAGTCAAGGCATTAAGTTCAAGAGCCAGTAAGTTATGTTACAGCTTTATAAAACTGGTTACGCCACATTTAGAGTATTGCATTCAGTTCTGGTTGCCTCATTATGGAAAGAATGTGAAGGCTTTGGAGAGGTTTACCAGGATGCTGCCTGGTTTGGAGGACGTGCTATGAGGAGAGGTTGGACAAGCTGGGGCTGTTTTCTCTCGAGTGGCAGAGGCTGAGGGGAGATTTGATAGAAGTTTATAAAATTATTTGAGGCATAGATAGAGTAGATGATGTTTTTTTTCCCCAGGATTAAAATGTCTAGTGCTGGAGGGCATGTATTTAAGGTAAGAGGGGGAAAGTACAAGAGATGTGCAAAGGCAGGTTTTCCTTTACACAGAGTGGTGGACACCTGGAATGCACTGCCAGGGGTGGTGGTAGATGCAGATAGCATAAGAGTTTTTAAGAGACTCTTGGATAGGTTCATGAATATGCAGAAAAGGGCAGGATATGGTCAATGTGCAGGGAAGAAGGATTAGATTAATTAAGAGTCATTAGTTTAATTAGTTCAGCCCAACATTGTGGGCCAAAGGGCCTGTCATATGCAGTACTATTCTATATTAATCAGGCCCTTCAAATACCAAAGTGTATTGTACATCTTTGTCTGGAGCTGCAGGAGATGGGTGAGGTCCTGAATGAGTATTTCTCCTCTGTTTTTACCATGGAGAAAGACATGAAGACTTTGAACTTTGAGATGGTTAATGGGGAGGTCTTGGGGATGGTCTGCATTACAGCAGAGGAGGTATTGGATGTCTTAAAATGTAAGAAGGTAGATAAATCTCCAGAGCCTGATCAAGTATACCCAAGAATACTGTGGGAAGCTAGTGAAGAAATTGCGGGAGCCCTGGCTGAGAGACGTGCATCATCATTAGCGATGGGTGAAGTGCCAGAAGACTTGAGTGTGGCTAATGTTGCACCTTTATTTAAAAAAGGCTGCACTGAAAAACCTGGGAACTATAGATCAGTAAGCCTAACAACTGTGGTAGATAAGTTACTGGAGGGGCTTCTGAGGGATACATTCTACAACCATTTGGAAAGATGGGGGTTTGAATTTGAGTTTTTTTGAAGTAGTAAGCAAGAAGGGCGATGAGGGCAGGGCGGTAGACATGGACTTCAGTAAGGCCTTTGATAAGGTTCCGCATCCTAGGCTGCTATGGAAAGTTAGATCGCATGGGATCCAAGCAGAGCTAGCTGATTGGTTACAGAATTGGCTCGCTTGTAGAAAGCAGAGGGTGGAAGGATGTTTTCTGGACTGGAGGCCCATGACTAGTGGTGTTCTCCAGGGCTCCGTGTTAGGTCCATTGGTATTTGTCATCTGTATTAGTGAGTTGGTTGAGAAAGTACAAGGCATGGTTAGTAAGTTTGCAAATGACACTAAAATAGGTGGTGTCATTGACGCTGAAGATGATTATCAATTTACAGAGGGAATCTTGATCAGCTGGGTAAGTAGGCCAAGGAATGGCAAATGGAGTTTAATTCAGATAAGTGTGAGATGTTGCATTTTGTGAAGACAAATGAGGGTAGGACTTTCACAGTGAATGGTAGGGTCCCGAGGAGTGTTGTAGAACAGAGGGATCTAGGAGTACAAGTACATGGTTCCCTGAAGGTGGCGTTGCAGGTAGACAGGGTGGCAAAGAAGGCTTTTGGCACACTGGCCTTTATCAATCAGGGCATTGAGTATAGAAGTTGGAATTTATGTTGCACTTGTATAAGATGTTGGTAAGGCCACATTTGGAATATTGTGTTCAGTTTTGGTCACCCTCCTATAGGAAAGTTATCATTAAGTTGGGAAGGGTGCAGAGGAGATTTATGAGGATGATGCCGGGACTCAAGGGACTGAGTTATGGACAGAGATTGATCAGGTTGGAGAAACAAAGGATTGCAAATGCTAGAATCTAGATGACACACACGATGATGCTGGAGGAACTCAGCAGGCCAGGCAGCATCCACGGAGAAAAGCAGGCAGTCAATGTTTTGGGTCAGGACCCTTCTTCAGTACTGGGACTTCATCAGGTTGGTATTGGTTTATTATTGTCACTTGTGCCAAGGTACAGTGGGAAAAACTTGTCTTGCATACCATTTGTACAGATCAATTCATTACACAGTGCATTGAGGTAGTACAGGGTAAAAACAATAACAATACAGAGTAAAGAGTCACAGCTACAGAGGAAGTGCAGTGCAGGTAGACGATAAGGTGCAAGGTCATAACAAGGTAGATTGTGAGGTCAAGAGTCCACCTTATATAAGCGAACCATTCAATAGTCTTATCACAGTGGGATAAAAGCTGTCCTTGAGCCTGGTGGTATGTGCCCTCAGGCTCTTGTATCTTTTGCCCGATGGGAGAGGGGAGAAGAGAGAATGTCCCAGGTGGATGGGGTCTTTGAGTAGAAGAATGAGGTTGATCTTATAGAGGTGTATAAAATTATGAGGGACATAGACGGTGAATGCGCAGTCTTTTTCCCAGGGTTGGGAAATCAAGAACTAGAAGGCTTAGGTTTAAGGTGAAAGGGGAGAGATTTTAATAGAAACCTGAGGGGCAACTTTTTCGCCCAGAGACTATGTAGAATGAGCTGCCAGAGGAAGTGGTTGAGGTAGGTACATTAACAATATTTAAAAGGTACTCAGACAGGTACATGGATAGGAAAAGGTTTGAGGGATATAGGCCAAACACAGACAGATGGGACTAGCTTAGATGGGAGTCTTGGACCCACTGGGCTGAAGGGCCAGTTTCCATGCTATATGACTCAATGACTCTAAAACAGTGTTGCACCAAAAGTAACTTGTCACATTCTGCAAGTATTTATATACCTGCCCTCACCTGATGTTATTATGTCATTCAGCAATAAGTAAGAGGGCACATTATTTTTCCGTTCTCTTTATTGCAAATTTTCAAATCTGATGTGACGAGATAGTCCTTGCAGTATTTTGTTGTGTGTTGTGGAGTCCATGGTAACCCAGCAGGCTAAATGATGCAAGGTGTTAATATTTATTGTCTTTAGTAAAGTTTTGTGATTGAATAAACACGAACTAGTAAAATATAAAATAAACGGAAAAATAGCTTCTGTGGAAGGCAATTGGTCCATATGAAAAGCTTCCCATTATTCATGATGCCGTGCTGCAAATAGTATTATACGAGTGCAATTTGAGCACTTAAATTGAATACAGTACAAGAATGCTTTGTTTGATGGGCCAAGTATCATGTTTGCAAGTCCTCCCACTGTTTTAGTAGAATAGGAAATATTAATGTGAACGTCATCAATGCTGATTAAACTGTGATAAAATATTGCTTTTAAAGAATTGATCTTGTTTGTTTATAACATTGAAATGTGTTACATTTTAAAATAAAAAACAGGATGTATTGTAAACATTTTAGTACAGTGTATACTGTTGGCTAGTCACAAAAGAACATACTGTACTTTATTCTGATTCCAATCCAGAATACTGTACAGCATGTTTATTATTGAAGAGGCTCTGTAATTCATGGTTTTGAAGATGCATTTTTTTTACAGAACCTGCTCAATTATGCAAAGCAGAACAACGCCCATCAACTTTGGCTGTGGGATCTGCTGTTACTGCAATGGGTAATCACCAGACACCAACTCCTAACAGTACAGGTTGGACATATTTTATATATTTTGTTTGGAAGACTATGTGTACTGCTGCTCAATTATAGAAGATTAAATCTTATGTGCTCTATTGATGTTTGACCTTCCTGTTTGGCCAGGATTATTAATGTGTAATTTGAATGCATCCACTGCAGTTTTATCTTATGTGTTATGAATTTCCATTTATAAGAAACGGGGAATAAAGGGCCAGCATTCAAATTTGAGTGAGAATATCTTGACTGAGTTGACACATGTCCAGTTGATTTTGTAATCCTTACAAAGCCCTGCCTTATCTTACCCAACTCCACCGGGAGAGTTAAAGGAGTGAAAGCTGTTCAGTCTTTGTTGCGCTCAAAGGGAGCCTAAAGATTGCATTGACAGTATTTTGAGAACAAGTTCTTTCCCTGCTTCAGACTTGAATGCTACAGCAGGAGTAAGTTAATTGAATCACATCCTTAGATTTTTAATCTTATGAGAATCAGACTTAAGTCCAAATTGAAGCATTGCTGTTATGCTGCACTTAACATATTTATTCTACCACTGGTTATTTTATAAATCAAGATAGACTCCCTGATCATTAGTATGGTACTCTAATGACTGGAACAGATGTTCACATTTGCAATGTCTGCATTTAATCTGCTGGCTTTGAGCATTTCAGTCCCATTGTACCTCCCTCAATGGCTTACTAAACATGGAAATAGAAACAATGCTGCTTTTCATTTAGTGGTTGGCAGCTTAGCATGCACTGTGAATTAGTTTTTTGTCTGAAAGAGTGAAATATTGACATTTGTGTCATTACTTAAATTCTGGAGGTGGTGTTTTTGGGGGGGGGGCAAGTTGCAAAGACTGAGATACAAGTCAAACTTCATAAACTGTTTGGCCTTGGTGCAGGGAAAAGTTAAATATTTTGTGTTGTTTTGCACAGTCATGATACTATGGAACTAGTGCAAATACTTAGGTCCATAAACTGCATTTTGAAATGGGTTGGGCAATCTCTTACAGTCCCCATTTGAGTAATAGTTTAATAGTTATCTATTTGCTTTTATCATGACTTTCATTTTTTTTGGAAGAAGCTGTTGATGTAATCACAAAATCTGTGACAGGTTTTATTTAGTGCAAGGAATGAGGAGAACCTGCATCAGAATAACCAAAATAATTGCATATTTTTACAAATTTTATCGGATTACCATCACTAAGATTGCCTGCTTTTAAAATTGCATTTCTTCCAAAACTGAAAAACAAATAGGATCTTTGGTGATTCCAAGAAGAGGCAAGAAAATAACCTGTCACTCTGCCTGTTTTAAGAAATGTGTGCTCTGGATGATCAAATTATCTATTACATTGTATGCAAAAATCTGTTTGGAGGCTAGTGGGATAGGGGTTTGCAGAGCAGCATTTATGTGCTGCTGCATCTGTTACTCCTCCAACTTGTACCTGATTGCAAAATATTGGGTACATAGGACACACTGCATTCCATTTTGAAAAAGGACACGTTTTTGGCAAGTTCATCTTGACATTCAAGTAAAATAGCTAACTTTTAACTAAAGCTGGTAACTGTTACAAAATTTAGAGGAAGTAAAATGCATGTTGCAAAGCAGATGTATTTTTTTATATAGATTACCCAACAGTAAGTATACTATCTTTAAGAAAATATCCTATCTAATGTCAAAACATAGTTTTAAAAATAAAATGTTTTAACTTGAAGGTCTATTTGATTGCATCTCTGATAATGGCGGGGGAAGGGGGAACAAAACTCCCAGTAACATTTTAACATCCAAAGTACAATTGTGTATTTCTATTGATTAGGAAGTGGACAGTCAGCACCAACCAGCAGCATCACCTCGCCCAGCCATGTAAATCTGTCTCCTAATACAGTGCCAGATTTTTCATATTCCAGTAGTGAGGATGAATTCTATGATGCCGATGAATTCTACCAGAGTAACTCTTCTCCAAAGCGTTGCTTAGAGTGAGTACCTTTCTTTAAAAAAAACATGGAATATTTTCTTAAATATTGAAAAAAGCAAATGATAAGATGTTATTTTTCAAAACTTTTGTAAAGTATATTAAAAGTACTCAGTGTTGTGCCTTCTGTGGAAAAAATTACATAAGACAACTTTCTTTTTACTAATCGAGTGAAGTAATGTGTACTGTTCTGAGACTGGTTTAAGGCTGAAACCTCAAAGAATAAAAGTTCATTCTGCAATTTTCCCTATTCTTCCTTTGGTACAGTTTTGATCCCTTTTTTTTGAGAAAGGAAATACTAGCATTGGGGGCAGTCGAGAAGAAACTTGCTTGGCAAATTCCTAGGGTAAAAGGATTATCCTGTCGCAAATAGTTAAAAACAAAAATAGAGTTTAGAAGAATGAGGGTGATCTTATTGAAACCTGTAAGATCCAAAGGGGATATGACAGGGTAGATGTTGAGATGTTTCCACATGTGGGAAAGTCTCAAATGAGGGGACATATTTACAAAGTTGCATTTAAAACTAAAGTGCATAGGAATTTTTTTTTTCTCAGAGGGTGGCGAATCCCTGGAATTCTAGACCCCTGAAGGTTCTGAAGGCCAGATCGCTGGTGGTTCTTAAAGAAAAGGTAGATAATTTTTTTTGAAAGATCAGGGAATTGAGGGCAATGGCAAACTGGCACAGAAGAGGAGTTGCAGCCTGGGGAAGATTGGCCATGATCCAATTGAATGATGAGGCAGACTTGAGGGGCCAGGTGGCCACCTCCTGCTATTTTCTTATGTTCTTCTTGATTTGACATTACATAACAACTTTAAATGCTGAAGATTTAACTATAATGGCATTTCTCAACGTAACCAGTAGAAAATTTATCCACCAGCCTATTTTCCCAAAACTCTGGACTTTTTAACTTGTACAACACGGTAACAGGCCCTTCCAGCCCAACGAGCTCACGTCACCCAATTACACCAATGTTAACCTACTAATCCGTTCGTCTTTGGAGCGTGGGAGAAAACCCATGCAGTCATGGGGAGAACGTACAAACTCCTTACAGACAGCGACGGGAATTGAACCCCATTCGCTGGTGCTGTAATAGTGTTACGCTAACCGCTTTGCTACCGTACCACCTTCAGTTTGCCACTTCACTTGTTCTTATTTTTATAAATGGAAGCAGTAAGTTACCAAGGCGCATATATGGATTGAGTGGGTGGGCATATGAAGTTTAATGTTGGGGAATGCGAAGCCATCCATTTCGCTTACAAGAATGACAAATACAAGTAAGGAGCTGTGGAAGAGCTTGTGTCTCAAAGTATGCAGCTCACTAAAAACTAGTAGGTGGTCAAAAATGGAATATTGATGTTTCTGTGACTATCATTGAAATACAGAAGTTTGAAAGAGAGGCTTCAATTGTGCACTGCCTTAGTCAGACCCACATTTAGTTTACCTTGCTCACTTTTGGTCACCAAATCTGAGAGGATATATTAGCCTTAGAAAGAATACAATGACCATTCACCAGAAAAAAAACTAAGGAAAAGACTGAAATATGAGGATATAAACTTGAAATGATGAAAGGACTTGATGGGCTCTTAGACTTGTTAGCTATTTCAAGAGAACTGAAGAAAAAGCAAATAAATGGATTTGAGTTACAGATTAGTTGATATAATAGCAACAAGCAATCTGCTGGAGGAACTCAACAGGCTGAGCAGCATTTAGTGGGGGTAAGTTAATTCTGCCCCCCCCCCCCCCCCCCATAGATCCTGTTCGACCTGCTGAGTTCCTCCAGCAAACTGTTGCTCCAATTTCTAGTATCTGCAGTCTCTTGCATCTCTCTGGTTGATCTAATTGATTGATAAGAAAGGGGCTGAATATCTTCCTCTTGTTTGTATTTTCTGGAACTAATTATGCCTATCTTTAACTGAGTAGCAGTTGGGATGCATATAAAGATGGCTAAGAACCCCACTCTTGATCACTACCAAATTACCTCTGCTAGGTAATCTGTGAGTGGATCTCTGTTGTATAACCAGGATGGGGTTTGGCTCAGCTACCCCCCTCCACCCTCAACCCCATGATTGTAAGGCAGAATACAATATGTAAAATTCAAAAATGTTGAGTTATTTTATTCATTTTGGAGTTTGCATGCCAGCAGAACTATTTCATAGATTCCCATGAGAAGAATGTCTTTTGTACTATATTTTTTAAAAAGATCACATTTTCTCTTAGATTTGCACATTGTTTGAAAGGCTGCTGAATTTTTGACAATGGTGTAGCTATTCCAAAGCATATATAATGTGAATAAGGGCATGAGACTTGGCCATTTAGCCACATGAGCCGACATTCACTGGGATTGTGGCTCATTTGTGACCCAGCTACAAGTCTGTCTCTTCTCCCTATCTGTTAAAACCAATCAAAAAAACTATCAATCTCTAATTTAATAATAACAATTGACAGAGGATCAGTTGCTGTTTGTAACGAGTTCCAAATTTCTCCTACTCTTTGTGTAGGAGTGTATCCTTATTTAGTTCATGAAAAGCCTAGCCCTAAATTTTGGACTATGTTCCCTAGTCTTACATTTATCAGTCTATCAATTATTCTATTAGTTCCCCTAATCTGAAAATCTCAATTGTCATTCCTTTGGCCTTCTAAATTCTAAACCCTGATTTATGTAATCACTTGTCTTAATTTAATCCGAATAGGTATCATTATTGTAAACGAATGCTGCACATCCTCTAAAGCCAATACATCCAAGTATTATTCCAAGGTCAGTTGATATTGCTGCAGTTCTATATTTTAAATCAGAGCTTTGTATAATTGTACAAGGAGATAGAAGTAATGCTACAATGGTCCTCTCTAAAGATTTTGTTGATTTATTTTCTGTACCTTTCAGTGACATTTTAATGATTAATTTACCTATGTACCTAAGTTTCTTTGGACCTCTACTGCTTCTAGTATTTCACCATTTAGAAAGTATTCTTTTTGTGTGCAAATCACCTCATGCTTGCCTACACTGAAATCCAATTGCCAGACTTTTGCCTGTTCCATCAATCAATTAATGCACCCAAAAAGGATAGAACAGAGTAATTTCTTAATGGGCATCTGATTGATAGAAACCGTTGCTTCTGGATGATAAATCTAAGGCTAGGGAACATGGACCGAAACTTAGAGCTTGGCCTTTCGTGAACTAAGTTTACTGCTCTCATCTGCACTGTTTCCAATTTGATCTCTTTCTGTGTCATTTACAAGTTGGATGTGTGGCATTTCATCTCATCATCCATGTCATTTATAAACACAGAGTAGATTCAGTCTCAATTCTGTTCGTTGTAAGACACCATTAAGCATCTTACTAACTAGTATCTTTTCTAACCGATAGGTCTTTCTGTGTCAGCAGCTGTCATAACATGAGTAAAGTAGGCCCCAGAAACCATTGGCACTGCAGATTGATGGGTGTATGAAAATAGGATCAGGGATGTTACAACTGGGTTTCATTCTGGTAACTGCAAGTATTTGCCATGGTAGAGTTCACATTACCTGGAATATCAGTGCCCTAGTCTGAATGTAAAAGCAACATGTGGAGGATGCTGTCCCAAAGCAGGATTCAGTAATGATCCAGGCACATTTTCTGCTCTTTCCAAAGGGGTAATAATCAATTGTTGTAAGAATCTCCACAGATATCCTTTTTGATGTACCACTCCTAGGCTGTTTTGGAGAAA
This sequence comes from Pristis pectinata, assembly GCF_009764475.1. Lineage (NCBI taxonomy): Eukaryota > Metazoa > Chordata > Chondrichthyes > Rhinopristiformes > Pristidae > Pristis > Pristis pectinata. The sequence goes on along the minus strand of NC_067407.1, from coordinate 31,321,090 downwards.
AAAATCATAGCTACTCAATTTAGACTCTTCTGATTGTAACAGAACACATCGAGGGTTCACAAAGTCCCCTAGGAAGTTCTCAATTTATCTTGTGCATTAAAGCTTGCTTAGGATATCATTGTTACCCATCACTGTTAACAGTTCCTTCTGCTTGGGTACTGTTCAAATGTTCTTCAAGTATGCCATCTTCACCCCTCTTCTCTAAAAGACTCTTGACTGTTCTATCCTTGCAAACTGCCACCTCACTTTTCTCTCTGGTTTCTTGAATGTATTGTAACCCCCAAAATTCATGTCCATCTAATCCAGAACCTGACATTTGAATCCTTACAATTATCATGATCTGAATCCTGGAATACCCAAAGAACATAGGGCTCATCTTAACAAGAAAGACTGCAACGGTTCAAAAAAGCAGCTTACCACCACCTTCTCGAGAGCAAATTAGATTGCTAATAAATAGATGCTATGATAAAGGTCATTAATTCCACATGATTACAACAAAGTAAATCTATTTCTTGATTGTGGTTTTTGAATGGTTGACCTTGCCATCCTCCTCCTAATGCCTCTTCATTCTCCTCCTGCAGAATTGGACCGCACTTGCCTTGTTCCATTTTTATATTTCAAGTGTCAAGACTGGACAATTGCCAGTAATGGTTTCTCTTGTTGCCTTAATATTTCTTTTTGTGACTTGGCATCTGTTCCTTTGCCTCTGATATTTTTGCTATGTATGGTGATGTGCAGGTACGAACATTCACCATCAGATTTAAATCCAAGGTTCCTTATTTGTGCAGTTCAGTTACTAACACATCTTGTGTTGGGTAGAGATGTATATTTTGTATGTGTGCGATAATTTAAATTGTAAAGTTTAGAAATGATCCTTTGTTATACTCTCATACACAATACAAGAATTATCCTACAAAGACCCTTTGCAATTTAATGAATTCCATCTTTTAAGTTATTGTCACACAGCACAGAAACAGGCCCTTTGATCCACTGTGTCTGCTCCAACCATCAAGCACCCAATTACATTAATTCTACACTAAACTCATTTTATTTTCCCCAGTTACCCTGCACCCCTCCCGATTCTACCACTCACCTACACATAGGGCACAATTTACAGGAGCCAATTAACCTACCAACCCATGCATCATTGGGTTATGGGAGGAAACTGAAGCACCTGAGGAAAACCCATGCAGTCAAAGGGATAACATGCAAACTCCATATAGACAGCACCGGCGGTCAGGAATGAATCTGGATCACCTGGAGCTGTGAGGCAGCAGCTCTATTGCTAAGGTGCAGTAAATCGGCCTGTATTTATGGAAAATGTTATTTGCAGTCCTATTTTATGTAGCGTGCATACTGTAAAAGCAAATTCTTACAAAAGAACATTTTGTAGCTGTGGGAAGGCCATTAAGATATGGTACCAAACACTGCAACTTCATTGATTGTAACTGGTGTTCTGGGAAAGTATTTTCTTGGATCTATATTCTACTAAACAAAATTGCACAAACTTTTGGTTACACAGGCACTTATTATGTGCAATGTTATTTTCTTCCAGCAAGAATTGGGAATTTTAAAAAGGAGAAAACTATGCTTAAGTTGAGATGTATAAAAGATTAAACAATTGAATGTGCAGACCAGATACCTTTTTTATGTGTGATTTTTTTTTTGTTCGGAAAATGTAAACTTTTTTTGTTGATGGATGACAATTTTGTTATTTTCACGGTAGAATTGAGACATTAGTGGCAGTGAATCACTTGCTGCCCATTCCTGGTTCTATCCTTGATAGTATTTACTGGGGCAACATAGGCACCATCTATTTCAGTTTGTAATGTGTATTTTAAGGTTCTATGCTATATGAAAGAACCCAGATTGACTTTGATCTGCATTGGAGCATGCTGTTCTTTCATGCAGAGTTCCTTTTCTGTGTTTTGCCCAGCAAATGTGTTGCAACTTGTCAATAAAGATGTGCTCATATACGAGGTGGCTCTTGAAAACTAACATGTCAGTAAGGTAACCATTTTTCCAGCAGAATAGAAACACATAAATAGATGAATAGCAATTGGGCAAACTTTTACAGTTATGATTTTTCAGATGTTAAATCTGCTAGTGGATATCAGTCCTGATGCACTGATGCAGGGTTTCAACCTCAAACTACGACTGTTCCTCCACCTCCTCCCACTCCCACCCCCTGCACCCCCCCCCCCCCCCCCCCCCCCCAACCCACCAAAACAACAGATGCTGCTCAACCCTTTGAGTTCCTCCAGCAGTTTGCTTGTTGCTCCAGACTTCAGCATCTGCGGTCTCTTCTGTGGATATTGTCTGCCCATCTCTCAAGGCATTGAAAGGTGTAAAGTGAGGACTACGTTCTCCCCATGTCTGCGTGGGTTTCCTCCGGGTGCTCTGGTTTCCTCCCACATTCCAAAGACGTACGGGTTAGGAAGTTGTGGGCATGTCATGTCGGCACCAGAAGCGTGGCGACACTTGCGGGCTGCCCCCAGAATACTCTATGCAAAGATGCATTTCACTGTGTGTTTCAATGTACATGTGACTAATAAAGAAATCCTTATCTATGTAGCTAAAATGTTAAAAATTATAAAGTTCATATTAAGAATAATTTTAAGTATCATCCTCCAGTCTCCAGTATTAAAAACTATCAATGCACAGTGGTTACCATCTACAAAATGCACTGCAGTTCCTCGATTAAAACAAACAATTATTTAAGATTTGGTGTGTTAATTCATGCAAGAAAATTAGCTGCCAGTGCATATTTTGGACTGTGGCAGAGCTGTGATTGTGGCTCACTCATTTTATGTCAGCTCTTGCAAAAGTCATTAATTCACTATTTTTTATGATATTCACTGGAAATTTAAAACTAATTACCTATCAAATATAATACATTTTGCCTTTAAATCTTACTGAAGCCCAATCAGTGTTTAGATTCTCTCTTGTATACCTGCATACAGTCATGCACACCATTGTTGCTCGATATGAGATAACCTACAGTGGAGTCGAAACCTTGACTTTTCCATTGACATTCTGAAAATGAGAGATGTTAAAGGTACTGCTTAAATGTATATATATTTTAAAAATTTTCAGTTTTGTCAACAAATTGTATGTTATTTTTAATCGTTTTTTTTTGTGTAGGTTTGAGTTTGCCAGAATAATTTAGCTGCTGGCTTGGTATCTCCTGCTTAGATTAAAGAGAATATCAAAGTGTGACAGTTGGAGCTGCTGAAAAGATAGGCTTTTAGCGGATTGAGATCTGAGAGCTGCTTGATGCTGTCTTGAATTAAGAATCATGGATTGTTTTCCATTAAATTTAGGTTAAGTAGGTTATGTAATCAATTTTGTGTTTATTATTTATATTTGGACGTTCAATGTATTCTGTGTGGAGACCGTATCGAAATAAGTAATTCCACAGCCACGATTAATGATCAAATTTGTTGGTCTACTTATGAGGTGTATTTTTAATTTTTCTCATATTTATCTCTATAATTCCACATGACATCAAGAAATGGCTGAGTACACTAGATAAGACAAAACAACATTGGGGGTGAGGTACTAAAAATTAGCTGTTCCAGTATAGTCACCTTCCAAACCATGTGAAATATTGCCCAGATCTGTTCTGCTCACTGAAAGCAAGACAAATCGGAACTAGCAACTTACTACCTAATTGGTCTACTCTCAATCAGCTATACCTCATACAGATGATTGTGGTACATGGAGGCCAGGAAAGCACTGCGAGAGTTTCTCCAGCCAACGTCTTGGGCCCAACCAATCGGCAATTTCATTTTATGGCCTTCCTTTTATCATAAAAGTTGGCAATGTTCACTGAGGATTACAATGTTGAATTCCATGTACAACTCATCTACAAATGAAGCAGTCAGTGCCTGTATGCAGCAAGACCTAAACAATGTTCAGGCATGGGCTGATAAGTGGTAACGTTTGTGCCACAAGTGCCCAGATCTTAAACAAGGAGCATGTAATCACCTACCCTCAATATCCCTGACTTTATCCACTGAGTTCCCCACCATGACCTGAAATGATACCTGGTCAGAGGCTGGGTATCCTGTGGCAAGTGACTTGCCTCCTGACATTCCAAAGCCTTTTCATTATATATGAAAAGAGATGTATGATAGAATACTCTCCATTTGCCTGGATGAGTACAGCTTGACACTATTGAGGATAAAGCAGCCACTTGATTGGTATCCCACCCACTTCCAATTTACCCCTACTATCAATGCACAGTGGTTACCATCTACAAAATGCACTGCAGTTCCTCAGCAAGGCTACTCCAACAGCATCTCCCAAATTCATGGTCTTTACAACTAAGTAGGGCAATGGTTTTAAGTAGATGGATACACTGCCACCTTCTTGTTCCCCTTGTACACCATCCAGCATTGCTGAGTCAAAATCGTACAGCTCTCTCACCAACAGCACTGGGAGAGCACCTTCACAGGAAGTTGTTGAAGAAGGTGGAGCAACAGACAATGTGCTGGACTAACTCAGCAGGGCATGCAGCATCTGTGGGTGAAATGTTGACATTTTGGGTCAAAACCCTGCATCAGGACTGAGAGTGGAGAGGCGAGGTTGCCAGCATGAAGAGGAGAAGGGGAGAGACGAGAAAGGATTCTGAGGAGACTGGTGGACTGAGGAAGGGTGTAAGATGACAGGCAGCTAGTGTCAGTTAGGGGTGAATGGGTGGAGCTGGAAGACTGGCAGGTCAATGAGGGATGGAGGCAGACATAGAGAGAGAGAGAGAGGAAAAAAAACAGATGGAACAAGGTGGGGCGGGGAGGAGAGTTCAAGAAGGTAACTCACCACTATCTTTTAAAGAACAATTACGCATGGGAAATAAATGCTGGCCTTGCCAGAAAGCCTAGAATTAATAAAAATATAACATTAGTAATGCATAAATTCCCAGTGGAAATTAACATATTAGGAGGGAAGATGAATTATTTTCATCTCCTGGAAATAGTGTGGGATATTTTCCCCTTTCCCAATTTGAAGCAGTCTTGTGAACTCTCTGTATTTTCTGATAGTTGAAAACCTGTTTAGTTGAGATTTCTAGCAGTCTTTTTCTGCCTGATGTCCATTAAGCTGAGTGAAGATGAACATTTGTACTAGATGCAAGTTTTTACATTATCTGGAATTATACACAGGATTCTTTTTATTTGTGCTAAAATTAATCGTAAAATTTTATTATTTGAATATCAAAATGTACACTGCTTTATGTAAAATATTCACCCTTACCTCAACTGATCTATTGACGAAATCCTCATTTATCCCTTTCAGTCTTCAGTAATATTAATGCTTTCTCTCCTTTCCATATATGGTCACATAGTAAATTCTATTCATTGTGTGATCGCTAACTCATGTTGGCTCCTGTTCCATTAGTACCATAAATTTTGAATTCTTGTCTTTGTGTTCAAATCCATTTTTTGGCCTTGCTTCTGCAACTTCCTTCAGCTCTACAATCCTCCAAGAATATTGCAATCATCCATGTCTGGCAACTCGTGCATCTCCAACTTCCCTGCCCTCCCCCTTCACCTTTCATAGCTTTTACTTTCGGCTGTTTAGATCTCGAGGTCTCAATTTCTCTTACAAATCCCTTCTAACTCTCCTTGCATCTTTTTTAAGATGATCCTTGAGCATACATTTACCTTCCAGATCGCCTTGTGTTAATTTTTTTCTGGGAATACCCCCTGGAAAAGCCTTGGGAGGTTTAAATATATTAGTACAAATGCAAGTTGTTGTTTTGTCATAAAGAAGCTGCAGTGACAGGGTTTGGCATTATGACATCGATCAAGCTTGTACAGCAGTTACAATACATAATAATGTATTCACAACATACTGCAATAAACTTGGTGCATGTTATAACCAACTGTGGTGGATTTAATAGTTTAATGCATAATGATTCTAAAACGATATGTTCATGAAAAGGAAGGTGTCATGCTGTTGTTTGCTGAGCATGATAAAGATCCCTTTGTTTTCAAGCTGGAATGAATGAAAAAGTAACAAAGTGAACTGAATTGTTTAAAAATGAATAAATGAAGAAGGGAAGATGGGTACTCAGTAGGAAAGTGTACTTACCAATGTGTATTAGAGAAGCTGTAAGTGGAGCTGTAAGTTTATTAAAACAACAGTTCATTTGTATTATGCAATCTCCTTTGCATTTTTTCTTAATTCTCAAAGATCTATGATGTACATGCAGAATATTGCAGTCAGATGGTTTTATTTATTTTTAATTCATGTTTTATGTAGCACTTCTGATTGTTGACTAAAGTTCCCAGGAGATTTGCAATTCCAAATCAGTCATTTAATTGAGATCAATATTTGCACATACACAGAAATGGCTATACTAACTTCATCTTATGGTTTCTATCTTTGTATTTAGCCAAAGATCAATCATATAGGGTATAAGGTTACAAATATGGGCTCTGGACTTAAATTCATTAAAGTGTTACAAGTTTGATCTTCTGTTGCATCTTGGTTTAGCATAACATTTTTTTCTATATATTAGTAACTGCTAATATCATATTAAATTGGACGGTGCTTGTTTCTGTTTTTTGAGGTTGTGCAGATTGGAATTATTATACTATTAGCTACTTAAGTAGGTTTTCATTCATGCTTTGTATAATATGTAAAGCTATGTATTCAATGTTGCTTTTGTGAATGGTGCTGAGGTTGCAGTGAGCACATTTAGAGAATGTGAGTAAATTGATTTCTGTTATCTTAAATGCCTATGATAGTCTTACTTGTGAGAGTTAGCAGACTATTTGGCCACAGGTTTAATATTGCTTTAAATTGGTTTCTTGGCTCACTCCACATCCATTCACTGTTATTTATGGCAATATTTTACTGGATAGTCGTCAGACTTCCTTCCCCTCCTTGTTACCAAGGAAAGTATACAGTTGTCCTCACAGAGGTCAAATAAATGTACTCTGCCTTTGTACAAAAACCTGAGAATTTCTTGTCAATTGGGCTCCACTTATCAGGCAGTATTCACATAATTTCACTTTACTAAGAAATACATTTATAAAGAATGCTTTCAGAGAACATTTAATAGAATCTAAATTTGTATTAAATGTTCTAGATGCTCCAAAATAATTTTGAACGTGGTTAATAATTTTGTAAAATAAAATTAATATTTTAATTTCCACTTTTTTTTGAAGGTTTTACTTGGTTCCTTTACAGCTCTGAACAGCATTATTACCCTTCTCAAGCTGTTAATTTTTTTCCCCTATTCCTCTCCAACTGTTGGACTGTGTGCTCATCAGGAAAATAACTGATGCTCTTGGGCTCATGAAATTATGTGATCTTGGAGTTTACGTTTAGAAATAAATCATTATTTACAGTGTCACTAACTGGAAAGTTTTAATATTCCATATAAATATTATAGAGGCAGTTTTTATTTTTTGTAGTGCAACATCTCCGGTGGTGATCTCACACAGCAACACAGGCGGCAGTCTTAAGCGCCCAGACACCACAGAATCACTGAACTCCTCCTCCATGTCTAATGGAACAAATGATGCAGGTATGTTTCTGCTCGATTATGTTCATTTCTTAAATTGAGTGGAATTAGAAACTTTTTTTAAAAAAAAGTCCCCTACTACTATCCATCGGTAAATCAGTTAACTTCATTTCTGGAGGTGCTAGCTTAAATATTTTAATCGAAAATACCATCTTATCAACAGCTTTCTAATGGAGGCTGGTTATAAAACTTCATTGCCTAGAGTATTGAATAGGTAGATTTCTTCCAGTTAATTAAAGGATGAATTTTCTCAGAAGGACCCTGAGATGCAACTCTTAGATCAGTGTATATGTTTTATTTAAATATCTCTACAGCAATGGTGATGTTAGTCATAAAAATTCTGCTTAATTAAATAAGTAAGTTTACATTCAAGATTTTAGTTAAAGGGTCTTTTGTTTTAGTCCAGAATTTCCCATTCTTCTGTATACTCTGTAGGCTACATGTAAATATATGCATAAATATGAATATTCATGGTTTAAGCGTGTGTGCATTTATTCATTTATATTGGTGTTGCACATTGACAGTTAATAAACGGATCTTATTTTGTATACCTTAGATAGTAATAGAGTTGGGATAGAATTTCGAAATCTTCAGACACTGGTGAAAGGCTTCAGCTGCACTGAGATTACTGAATTTTGACACAGCAATTTGCAAGGTTGATAAGAAAGTGTGACTAAAATCTTATCAACAGAATATTAGGTTTGTGGGAAGGAAATCTCTGTCCTGCATCAGATTTTTAATTCTTGATTTATTTATGGTAGATTGTAAAATATATAAACTTGCAACATTTCAAAGGGTAACATTTTATTTGCCATTTATCAACATTCTGGGCTTTACCATTAACCAGAAGCTCATCTTGAAGTTCACATAAATGCTTTGACATATACAGGATATAAGATTCCTAAATGCTTTTTGTCATTCCAAGAGCTGTTTGATACGCATGATGAGAGAGATGATGAGGGTGAAGGGGAATCTGTGGAAGAGCATAAGAGTGTCATCATGCACCTCCTATCCCAAGTCCGACTGGGAATGGATCTGACAAAGGTAAGAATGGTGGGCCAATTTGTTTTGAAAGTTGAAAAAACAATGAATATTCTGGTAAATCTCCTTTTGATTTACCATTTTCATAAAATTTTAAAAGAAGCATCACTATTTAAAATGTTGTCCTTGTTAATTTGACCAGCAACATTCAAATTATTACTTTTGGTTGTATTTTAATTCAATTTCTGCATTTTTTTGTGTTGAACTTTTAAAAGAATTGGAATCAATATATATGTATTTGAATGTTAGAAATACCAACATAATTTGAGCCTTTTAGGTTCCTGTCCTTTGTACAGTTTATACTTTCTTGTTTAGTTCTACTGCTTTGGATACCTTGTGCAGAACCACTATTTTTTAATTTTTAAAAATAACTACTGACACTTTTTGTGCCAGTTAATGTAAAAGAAAATGCTGATCCTCTTGCAGGTGGTGCTTCCCACTTTTATTTTGGAAAGGCGGTCTTTGTTAGAAATGTATGCAGACTTCTTTGCACATCCGGATTTATTTGTAAGGTAAATAACTTTTTAATGTGTTAATCTGGAACTGCTAGAAAACCTACAATCATTATGATACTGATAAATTTGGATGTAACATAGGATTAATATGTAGATTTAATTTTAAGCAAATTTCTTCAGGATTGTTTCTATTATTTCTTATAATCATTTCATCTGCATGACATCTTTATGAAGATGCTGCCCTTGAGTGATTGTTGGAGTGCTGAAGTTGAAAGCTGTGCGATGAAAACTTACAGAAACAACCATTGATTTGATTGCAAACTATTTTCATATGCAGCTTACAGTATTTTACTGCAGGATGGAAAATAAAGCAGACATGTTGTTGTCAGAGGACACTGCAGGTGCTGTATTTCTGGACATACTGCTGGAGGAACTCAGTGGGTCAAGCAGCATCTGTAGAGGCAAAGGGATAGTCAACGTTTCAGGTCGAGACCCTGCATCAGGACTGAGAGTGTAGAAGGAAGATGGGCAGTATAAAGAGGTGAGAGGGAGGCGTGAAGCAGGGGCTGGCAGGTAATAGGAAAGAACCGGGTGAGGAGGGGGTTGATGGATAGATGGAGCCACGTGGGAGGAAGGGAGGGTCAAGGTGGAGATGGAGGTTGGAAGGTGATAAGTGGAGACACAAGAGGCTCAGATGCTAGAATCTGATAAGTAAGTAAGGTAATAAGTGGAACCAGATAAGGGAAGGATGATGGGCAGATGGAACTAGGTGGGGGAGAGGATAGGAGACCCATTAGGTAAAGTGTGTGAGTGATGAGCAGATGGAACCATGTGGGAGAGGTGAGAAACTGGGTGGATCAGAAGGAGAGAGAAAGGAGTGTGGGTTGTGTGACAGAGTTGTACACTCTTGAGGTGTTCAGAATGAACGTATAGACCTTGAAATTGTTTCACCTGGCGCTGCGATTTTCTACAAGTGGCTAAGAAATGTAATTTTAAAAAAATGATCTTCAAATGTGATTAAGTGCTTTTCATTTCGTTTTCATAAGGCACAAAACTTGTGGGTTTTCCATGTATAAACTTGCACGAACTTCATTTCTGGATGTATGGCCCAAAATGGTGTTGCTCATTAATGCAGAAGCAAGACTTCGCAAGACAACTGAGGCCAGTTTCAGTGCAATGTAGAGATGGTAATTCAGACCATGTCAGTGGCCATAAAGGTCAGCACTAGGATCTCTTCCCAGCATTTTCTCACTGTGGTCACCTTCAAGATCCCCTATTAGTGGACCTTGGAATGATCATGTCTCCAATCCCATTCACTCCCCTCAATCCTTGATCCTTCCCAGGGCTGCCTCAACCCACAGGCCCCTCTAGAACAAGTTGTAAACCCATATGTTGGAAATCTAACCCTAGGATCATTATAGCACAGAGAGAAGCTAATTGGCCCATTTGAGTCTATGCCAGCTCCTTAAGAAGCAATCTGATCAGTCCCATTACCTTGGCTCTTGGACTCCAGCAAATTATTTTCCCTCAAGTGCCACTTCCCTTTCGAAAGCCAGGATTAACTCTTTCTACCTCTCATATGGGTAGTGAGCTCCAGATCATAGTTTAAAACACTTAGAACAAAATATTTCCTCATGCTACCCTTTCAGATCATGGAGACATAAGACACTGCAGATGCTGGAGCCTGGAGCTAAAAAGAAACAGCTGGACGAACTCAGCGGGTCAAGAGATTGTCGACTTTTTGGGTTAAGACTGAATGTCCTGGTACAGGGTCTCAACCCAAAACGTTGACCATCTCTTTGCCTCCATAGATGCTGCCTGACAGCTGAGTTCCTCAAGCTGTTTGTTTATTGCTTTTGCCATTGCCTGTCTGTGCCCCTTTCACCTGTTCCCCCACCCCACCAGTCCTTAAACCAACTGCTAGTGGGATTAGTTTCTCTCTACTTGCTCCATCTAAACTCTATCATTTATCTGTTAAAAAAGATTGAAAGAGATGCCTGAGGGCAGATTGTATGACATTTACTAATATTGAAAATAGTGCATAGCATAGAATAAAGATGACCTTTTAAATGTTTTCTTCTTGGCTCTAGTATGTATTTTTTTTAATCTGCAAATTGAATAAATGTACTGAAATACTTTCTTTGAAAAGTATTGTAGACCAAACTGACCCAAGGGACCGAATGGTGCAGGTTGTCAAATGGTACCTCTCTGCCTTCCACGCTGGCCGCAAAGGATCAGTAGCCAAGAAACCATACAATCCTATTCTTGGAGAGATCTTTAAATGTCATTGGATAGTACCTGAGATTGAAACTGAAGAAAATACAGTAAGCTGCTTTTTCTAATAATTGTCTTTATTAGAATTCTTTTTGTTTCATTTTTGTTTGGTCCCACAAGAAATTGCAAGTCACTAAGCTACCTTTTGCTTGTTACAATGTTGAGCTGTTACATCCACAATCAGTGCTCTGCCATGAATAACTGAGAAGGCAAATTTAATAATGAGAAAAGAACACGTATTATTTTATAGGAAAGGTCACTGAGTATAACGTAGAACTGCTAGATGAAAGCACCTCGGTTAAAACTTACCTCAACTGCTATTTTCCTTATTTCTCTCATTTATTCCCTCCCATTTCTTTCTTCTCTTATCACTTCCTCTTTCCTTCATTCCTTTTCAACCTTCCTTTTTAAGTCCTTGTAACCCTTTCTCATTAATATTCTGTCAAGCAGTGTCAGTACTCATTCTTTATCTGAGTTGTTCCTTCGTGCCAGGAAATATAATTGAACTTCTTTTCTATGTCTGAGCCAGATAATATTGAAACTTTTTGCTTGTGTTAGTAGCAACAAAAATACTCTGTCATATTGTATGCTGGCCACCAGACCAGCTAATTTGATTCACTGTTAATTTCTGTGCTCCAGCACTCTGACACACCAAAAACTGATACAGGTCCTCCCCAGCTTATGAGCGCCTGACTTATGTACAGCCCGTACATACGAATGAGCATTTGGGAGGCTGGCGATATGAATTTGCAGGGTGTTACAGAGCTGCAGGCACCTTTTGCCATGTGGGGACACAGGTTTACAGCTGCTGTTACGTGTTACGAACGATTGGCATTACGAACAATTCACAGGAACAGAACCCTGTTGTAATCCGGGGAGGACCTGTAGCTCATTCAGGCTTAGTATAGGTGAATGTGAAAAATGTATTTATTTTATTCTGTACCCAAATTACTGTTGTTAGTACATAAACCCAAAATCTGTTTGCATATATTTCCATAGTAATCAAAGTAAAAAGTTTGTATATTTCAGTTTTTATCAGTGAATAGCACATGATGAGAGAGAGAAGCTATTTCTTGATGCGACGAATAAAACACCCTACAGCCCCTTCTCTTCGCAATCTGTCATCAATTATTTGGATGAAGTGTGTAATATATCCAAGTTTGCTGATGAAACTGAGTGGCAATGTGGGCTATGAGAATGAAGTAGAGAAGTTTCAGAGGCGTAGAGAGGGGCTAAGTAAATGAGCATGGCAGATGAAATATAAGGTGGAAGAATGTGAGCTTATCCATTTTGGGAGAAAAAAATAGTTTTTTTTTGGAAAATGTTGCGGGGTTAAGGGGTGTTCACCATGAATTATTGAATGCAACAGGCAATATTGATGGCAAAGTATGCTGGTCTTTATTGTAAGCAGATATGAGGACAGGACATCTTTACATGTCCTTGTATAGAGCCTTGGTGTGACCATACCTGGAGCATTGTCTGCAGATCTGCTTTCCCTAATTAAGGAATTCTTGCAAGAGAAGGAGTGCTATGAATGTTCATTAGATTGATTCCTGTGAGGACATATTAAGCAGACTGGGCCTTTCAATTTTAGAATGAAATTTAGAATTGCTGAGTTTCCAGCAATTTCTATTTTTAATGCAGAGATGTTTCTCCTGGCTTGGCTGACTAGAACCAAAGCTCATGATCTCAAATAAAATATGTATTGGCCATTCACAACAAGGGTCAGAAGAATTCTCAACTCAGAGCTGTGGAAACTAAGGCACTGAATACATTCAAGGCAGAGACTGACTGCTAGATATTTGGATATTAAGGGATTCCAAGGTCAGTGCAAAGAAGTGGCACTGAGGTTAAAAAAAAAACATCAGCCATGATCTTGTAAAATTGCACTGCAGGAACAAGGGGGTGAGTAACCTACCCCTGCTATTTCTTATCTTCAATGCTCCAAAAGCCTTTTGGATGTTACAGTTCCAGTTACCACAAACTGCTGGTTAATTCCAAGCCGATTGGTCTAAATGTTGTGAAATGAACACAGTGTAGAATATCCTGCTTTTCCAAGAACTTGTGTAACTTTCAGAAAAGATGAATCCAATTTCTTTGTTAGCCAGCTTCATTGATTCAGAACTCCATTTATTCCAGTTTTTCTTCCCCCTCCCAAAAACAGCACTTTTTGATCAATGTCTTTCAGATACCTGAAGAAATGTCAATTTTCTCAATATGAACATTGAATAGTTTCCAAAAACAGAATCAGTTTTTCTCCTATTTAAGAACATGCCATTCAGTTTCTGGAGTCACTCCCAGATTAGTTAATGTTTCAGACTCATATAAATTACCACCTTGTGCAAAACACTTGTTTCATTTACACTTTCAAATTTACAAGAACGAAGCTGAAAAAGGGAACAAAAAGCTATGGAGATGAAACAGGCCACCACAGAATAGAGTTATACAACTAGTGGAATTCTAAGAAAATAATATTACACATGGGAAATTTAAAAAGTGCTAAATTTCAGCAGGTTACTTATCCAAATATAGTTGATTTCAGTAGTATTGTACAATCCAGTGATCTGATTTATGCATTGCATCTGTATTGACCTCAATCCATAAATACAGAAATGCTCTTGATTAGTAAGACAATCAAACTTCAACAACGAGAAGGCATAGGTTTAAGATGAGAGGAAGGACCTTCAAAGGGGATTTGAGGGGAAAGTGCTCTGCATTGAAAGCACGGTTGATAATTTGGAAGTCGATGCCAGAGGAGGTGATAGAACCAGATATAGTCACTATGTTTAAGAGGCATTTAGACAGGCATTTGAATAGTCAAAGTCAAGTTTAGTGTCATATGCACAAGTTCATTTATGCACATGTGCATTGAAAAACTTAGTTGCAGCATCATCACAGGCACATGGCATCAGATACACAGCATTCACAAGAAAAACATTATACAAAATTATACAAGGAAGAACACAATCAGAACAAAAAAGTCCATTGTAGTGCAACGTGGTCATATTGTTGCTATACTGAGATAGTGATTAGGGATATGCAGGTTGGTTCAAGAACTGAATGGTTGAAGGGAGGTAGCTGTTCTTGAACCTGGGGGGTGTGGTATTTCAGGCTTCTGTACCTCTTGCCCAATGATTGCTGCGAAAAGATGGCATGGCCCGGATGGTAGGGATCTTTGATAATAGATTTTGCCTCCTTGAGGCAGTGCCTCATGTAAGTACTTTCGATGGTGGGGAGGAATGTGCCTGTGATGTATTTGGCTGAGTCCACCACTCTCTGCAGCTTCTTGCGTTCCTGCGCATTCAAATTGCTGTACCAGACCATGATGCAACCAGTCAGGATACTTTCAACTGTACATCTGTAGAAGTTTGTTAGAGTGTTCGGTGACATGCTGAACCTCCTTAACCTTCTAAGAAAGTAAAGATGCTGGTGCCCCTTCCTTGTGATTGCATCTATGTGCTGGGCCATGGAATGGTCATCCGATATGTTAACACAGGGATTTAAAGCTGCCGACCACCTCCACCACCAATCCACCAATGAAGACTGGTGCATGTCTGCTCTCCTACCCTTTCCTGAAGTCAACAATCAGTTCTTTAGTTTTACTGGCGTTGAGTGAGAGGTTGTTGTTGCGGCACCACTCAACCAGGTATATTATCTCGCTCCTGTCTGCTGACTCTTCACCACCTGTTATTCATCCAACAGTGGTGTCATGGGTGAATTCGTATATGGCATTGGAGCTGTGCTTAGCCACTCAGTCATGCGTGTATAGGGAGTGGAGCAGGGGCTAAGCACGCAGCCTTGAGGTGCAGCTATGTTGATGATCAGCGAGGAGGAGATGTTGTTACCACTCCTCACCTAATAATAATAATAATGACAATAGATAAGGCATAGAAGAATACAGACCTAATGCAGGCAAATGGGATTAATGTAGGTGGGCAAAAAGATTGGTGTGGACATGGTGGGCTGAAGGGCCTGTTTCTGTGCTCTACAACTCTGACCGTTTTAAGTAAAGACAATTTTTTTTTAATAAGGTTACACTGTTCAAATCATGTATACATACTGTTGCCTTAGTGTTCAGAAATATGTGTATATTGACAAACTCTCATTCTCAGTAGATACACTTTTAAATGAACCTTCTTTCATCACAGGAACCTGTTGCTGAAGGACCAATTCCAGAAGCCAGTCAGAACAGTGTAACCTTTGTAGCAGAACAGGTGTCTCATCACCCACCAAGTGAGTTTAATTTCAATAATCATTTTTTGACCATTCCTCTACCATTGTTACCTCTTCTGTGTCTGACTAGATGTTTTTATTGCCTTCCTTCCCCACCTTTGGCAGGCTAACAGCATCTTCCACTATTTAGACTTAATAACCTAGTCACCACATTTAGGATAGATAAGAAGGCCAGAGAGGGGGTTGCAGAGAAGATTTCCTAGAATGGGAACAGGAATGGGGAACTTTGGTTATGTGGAAAGAAAGACAGGTTATGGGAGTTGTTAACTAGGGGACACAAAGTTGCAATAATTGTAAACAGCAGGGAGAAACTCAAAATATTTTTCACGCAGTGAATTGTTAAGATCTGGAATGTACTGCCTGATAGGGTGATGTATTAATTTCAGTAATAACTTTTCAAAAGGAATGGGATAAATATATGAAAGGAAAAGAATTGTGTTGTTTGGAGGGAAATAAAAACGTGGTGAGAATCAATTAAATTGCTCTTTTAAAGAGCGGGCAGAGGAACAGTGGGCTAAATGGGGTCCTGTCCTGTATGATTTTAAGACTATTTTAGTGTGTGGCCGGGATTTATTTCTGGAAGTGCTCATTCTTGTGAGAAATAATTTCAGTTTGTATTCAATAACATTTGAACACTAATTGGAAAGCAGAAAACTGTCAGTGCTTGGACACCTGAAATAATAAGTCCTGGAGCCCAGAGGTAATGTCTCTGATAGAGTGGAGGCCAAGATTGTCTCAGTGACACAATGGTTTCAGTGACATTTAGTTTAATATGAATAAGTGCAGTTAGAGCAAAAATAAATTGAAAGAACAAGCTGGAATCATAAGATGCAGAACGTGACAATTGCTGAAAATGCAAGACGAAAGAGAATGCTGTGAATAACCAGTGGATCAGACAGCATCTGTGGAGAGAGGGAAAACTGAGTTAATATTGCATGCTTTTGTGCCTGCATTGGATCTGTTCAACTTTGACTAAATTCAGATAACCAGCCTTTCCTGTTTGTCAAATTCAGTACGAATGCTCAGGGCTCCAGTGTTCCAGACCATTTTCATTTTCACATGGTCCATATCTCACTCTCTTTCTTGATTTCTATTGCCATTTCAGGGATAAGCAAGCAACCAATCTCCATTATAAGCCCATAAACTCCATTCTCCCAGCTTTATTCACTGTGTGGTACAGGCGACCCCCATGTTACGGAGGTTTACGTTCCTAGAAAATGGCTCGCATTGCGATTTTCTGCATTACAAAGCCGTGTCAGCTGCACATCAAAAAACAAGCTTAAAAAAAATTGTTTATTTACTTTTTACGAGAGACTATCACACACTCCCACTGTGGTCCCCTCCCCCTACTGTTACCATCTGCCCACCCCACCTCCCTGACTTGGTTCCATGCTCTACATACCTTTCCTATCAGATTCCATCATCTGCAGCCCTTTGTTGCCTCCGCCTATCATCTCCCAGCCTCAGTCACTATTTCCACTCTTTTCCTCTCACCAGGATCCACTTGTAGCTTGCCAGCTGCTGCTCCATCCTTCCCCTCACCTCTTTATACTGGCCATCTCCCCTCTATCTTTCAGTCCAGATGAAAGGTCTCAACCCGAAATGTCCACTTCCATCTACAGATGCTGCCTGACCTGCTGAGTTCCTCCAGCAGTTTGTTTTTTGAACTTTATTACACACATCCATTTCTAGTTCAATATAATTTCTTAGCGCTAAAAGGTTTTAAAAAAATGATTCTGAATGAATCTTTTTCCTGCTATAATTTCATAATCTGTTGCTGTACTTATGCTGAGCTCTCTGATACCGAGTTGGTGTTGAAGTTTACTAACTCTTCTTTTGTTTCTGGTTGTTGATGTATCATTCATCCCAGCTTTGGTAAGTATTGTGTAATGACAGGACCGATTAAGGTGGGAATTATTATGCTCAAGTGCAGTTTCAAAAGATTTGTTCTCTTTTATGCAAATCATCATCTGTGTAACTAGTTAGAGCAAGATACCTGACCTTGTGTTGCTTCACCTTAATCTTCTGTCATGCTGGGCAGTACTGAATGGAACTGTATTAGGAAATTTTGAATGGGAAATTCTGCTGTTGTCCACTGGTGGTTGAAGAAACTACATGGGAAGCTATATGGGAACGGGGAATGGAACTAGTTACTTGCAAGGCAGGCAAGACTGGAATGGTTTGGTCTAATGGAGTGCTTCCACGTTGTAATTTTTATATATTTCTCCATCGTAATGTTTTGTTGAACTCTCTATTAGAACATGAATTGATTAGAATTTTTCCCCCTTTTTATAGTTTCTGCATTTTATGCTGAATGTTTCTCAAAGAAAATCCAGTTTAATGCACACATTTGGACTAAATCTAAGTTTCTTGGAATGTCTATAGGAGTGCATAACATAGGACAAGGTGAGTTAATTTCAACAAATAGCCCTCTGCACTAATATTCTACACTTCCACTGCAATGAGCTACTTGCACTGTTTACTGTGTTTAAGTTTTTATTCCATCCAGTTTTTTCCCCGCTGTCCTGTCTCTGGACAAGAGTCATACTCCCTAACAGACTGATAGTACATCACAGGTACAGGCCCCTTGGCCTATGAACTAATTAAGCTAATGACACCGAATTAAGCTAATCCTTTCTGCCTGCACATGATCCATATCCCTCCATGATACACTGGAGTCTTTAACAACATTGGATATAACAGCCATGGCTATGGTTTCATGATATGTGCAATTCTGGTCACCCCATTACAGGAAGGACATTGACGCTTTGGAAAGCGTGCAGAAGAGGTTTATCTGGATGCTGCCTGGATTGGAGGGTATGAGTTGTAAGGAGAAGCTGGTCAAACTTGGGTTGTTTGGCGCGTCGGAGGCTGAGGGAAGACCTGATAGGAGTTATGAGAGGCGTAGATAGTCAGAATAGTTTTCCCAGGGTAGAAATGTCAAATACCAGAGGACGTGCATTTAAAGTGAGGGGAGAATGTTTAAAAGAGATGTGCAGGGCAAGTTTTTTTTAACACAGAGCACACAGGTGCTTGGAACGCACTGCCGGGGATGGTGGAAGCAGATAAGGTAATGGCATTTAAGAGGCTGTTAGACACACAGATATGGAGGGATATGGATCATGTGCAAGCAGAAGAGATTTAGTTTAATTCAGCATCGTGCTCAACGCAGACATTTGTGGGCCAATGTGCTATGTCCTATATATTTCTAGTGGAGGCATCAGCCTTGGATGACTTCATTTCTTGAATGAAGCCAATTGTAGACACCTATTGCCACTTTTGAGTTAGGCCACTGCAGACCAGACACTGAACCTGGTCCTGGCTGGTCTGTAGCTTGGGTGATGATTTTTCCTTTGTTCATTAGAGTTCATTCTTGTTTTCAATGCTTAGTGTGATGATTGAATTGTACTCCAATTCCTCGTATGTGGATTGCTGAGTTTCAGCATAACCATTTTACCTGGATTCTCTGTTGTTCCATGTAAAACCTAACTATATTTTTAGCTGCTTCCTTGTGTTATCCTGATATTGACAGTGATGTGGTTATTGTTAGTCCGGGGTATCTTTTTGAATCTCATTATTTTGGCCTACTCATCGAGCAAAAATTGAGATTGAGTCTTATGTGCAGTGTTTTGTATTTTTAAGTATACCACTACTTAGCCCAATTACAAAGCTGATATGAATTATTACTGCGAATTGCCAAATTTTGCAGAACATTTGGATTCCTTACTGGGAATTTCTTAGTTAAGCAATAAACATGTATATGCTGCTCCAGATAGCTCTTAATGGAAGTAATTGTAAGCAAAGAGGGGCTTTTTATAGTGTCTTGTATCTCTCAAGCCTTTTTTACTGTATATTTCTAGGTGACACTTAATGTCTTGAGCCTTTTCACCAGTTTTTGTGTTGGTCCTGGCTCCCTCTGATGGCAGCTTTATTACTATGAATCCCTGAGCTTATTTCATGGTATAAAGTGCTGTTAGCTTCCTTCAATCATTTGAGTATCAGTTCTGAAATAATTCACAAGTCTCTGAGCTTGCTAATGATTTCAAAAGTGACACTCACATTTTATCCTTCTGTCACAACCTCCTTAATTTTGAAGTGATCGTTAACATCTGAAAATTCCTGTGTCTGGTTTCATTGCTTTCTTTCCTGAACAGCCTAATCCTTTAATACTTTTTCCCTCATCTGCTTGGTTGAGTCGTGTTTTTATAATCTCCATGATATTTTTCCCTTCTATTACATGCAGCTCCAACATGATCCATTTAAGTAATAGGTAAACATAAATCAGTGGGGTTTATTTACTTTCGTATTCTAGGTATTGAGTCTCTTTTTGTTTATTTAGTTTTAAATTTTCAGATTATTTTTTCTTCACCGTGAACACTTACAAATTCTGCCTAATTCACCATTTAGGTCTGTTTCTCGTGTTTTGACAGGGTGCGTCTCCCTGCTTGATTATGATGAGCATTATATTCTCACTTTTCCAAATGGTTATGGAAGGCAAGTATTGTCCAATACAGTACCACTTAAAATATCCATATTGTCCATCAGTCTGTATTGAAGTTTATTATTTAACTTGAAAGCCATGTTAAATGTTGTGATTTTGAGGCTTTTCTAATTTATCTGACAGGTCAATTCTAACAGTTCCGTGGGTCGAACTAGGAGGCGAATGCAACGTAACTTGTGCAAAAACAGGATACAATGCCAGCATTATATTTCATACCAAGCCTTTCTATGGAGGCAAGAAACACAGAGTAACTGCGGAAATCTTGTAGGTTTATATTAAATATCTTATTGTCATTAGTTATCAGCAATAACTTGCTTGAAAATACCTATTAATTTGTTTTGATGTTTTAGTTCTCCACATGACAAGAAGTCCTTTACCTCAATTGAAGGGGAGTGGAATGGAGTGATGTATGCCAAATGGAGTACTGGGGTAAGTATCGTCTCAGGAAAAGGGTGTAAATCACTTTGCATGCTGTGCTCTTTTTCTGATAGATAAATGAACAATCCTAAACAAATTAAATGATGGAATGCTCAGATGCAAAACCTAACTTAAATACGGAATATGATTTAATTTTATTTTAAAAACTTAATAATTTTAAGTGCTGGAAATACTCAGCAGATCATACAGCATTCTGTGGAGTAAGGACATGAAATGTCAACTGTTTGTCTCTCCATAAAATGCTGCCTGACCTGCTCATATGTCGTACAACCTGGAAACAGACACCTCAGCCCTTGCCAACCATCGAGCACCTTTTTACACTAGGCTTATACTAGCCCTATTTTCTTCTCCCCACATTCCCATCAACTCCCCTTTTGGAGTTTACCACATCTACCTATTTGGGGCAATTCATAGTAGCCAGTTTATCTGCCACCCTCAAGTCTTTGGGATCTGGGAGGAAACTGGAGCACCTGGGTATAGTCCACAAGGAGAACGTGCAAACTCCACACAGGCATCATTGGGGTCAAGGATTAAACCCAGGTCGCCAGAACTGAAGCAGTCACTCTACTAGCTATGCCATTGTGTCACCCTGCTGAGTATTTCCAGCACTTGGTTTTCATTTCAGATTCTCAACTTTTCTTTTTGATTCATTTTTTTTTAACATTTTAATTCATGCTACCTTTCAGCTTCCCACAAAACCTAGAAGTATGGGACATCATATCAACAGTCCTTTGATTTCACTAGTTAGACTATTTAGTTATTATTAGCATCACTGGATTCCAGTTAAAATGCTTATTGTGCAGGAATTCACTGTTGTTGAGGAGGTGATGATAATGAGAAATTTATAAATTACAGTGAAAGTCTTGCTGGATGCCTCCATCTGAGATGAGTTGGGAACGCTCTAAAGTTTAAATTTAAATTCACTAAAATTATGGTTGGAATGATTTAGTTCAAATCTACTTTACTGATTTAGTTCAAATATGATGTATATTTTACCCTTAAGTATAAATTAATACATCTCTCAGTAGTTGGAGTTATACACTTTTAAAATGTCTCAATGACTTAGCTAATAAAGACTTTTGTGTTTCTAATGAAGGAGAGCAGCATATTTGTGGATACAAAGAAATTGCCTATTATCAAAAAGAAAGTAAGAAAATTGGAAGATCAAGATGACTTTGAATCTAGAAGGTAATGATCTTTGTATTGAGAATGAATGTTTACTTAAGAGATGGAAGATGTGGGGTGATAATTCTACTTGCTTTTTATCATTGATAATGTAGATTTACTGGGCGATGTAGAAGGTTCATAGTATTTGATGACTGCAAAAGTGTTCTTGGTTTTCATTAGTAAAATGTTTATCCCTATATTTGCATCCTTTTCAATAGCTCTGGATGATTTTGATTTTAAAAGGTCAAGGACATAATGAGTGCTTTCTCTTCTGTATGCATTTTTTTTAACTGCCATATGCATCTTTTTTTAAAACTGTCTTCAACACCCAAGTTAAGCATTCCATTATATTTTAAGTTTATTCTTTAAAAATTACTAACAAGAAGTTCATGTCAGTGGGAAATTAATGTAAAAAAATAATGGCAATATATGGAAATAGAGAAGCAACCCCAATTGTTTTTATATAATGCCTCTAAATGTTGAAAGGTGAGCAAGAACTCAGCTATTCTTTTATTTACTTCTGTTCCTGAGGTATTACTTATCACTGTGGGCACCAAGAGTTGGGTACGTGTAACTCAGATAAGGCACATTCCTGAAGACAATTTTTTTTTTAAATATCTACCTGTTTGTGATTATTTTCTGCTCTCGTCTATAAATCTCCAAATGTTTTCAGTGTGTTTTAATAATGTAACTGAATTTTAACTTCAAACCACCAGATTTTAGTCCAGTTCCACAACCACTAAAATATCATGCCTGTTATTTTTTAACCACAAATGTCAATTTACTGTGGTCTATAGGACCTCCAGTTCTTCAAGAATCTGCCTTAAACTGCAAGAATATCTAATGAAATTTCATATTTTATCAATTTTCTTTAAATGTATTAAACCAAATTTCAAAGCACAGGTCTATCCACAAAGATGCTGGACAAGGGTATAGTATTGCTATAAGTTTAAGTAAATCTAAGCTGAAAATATTTGACATCAAACATTGATCTTCCAGATTCAGATGGGTTAGAATTTGTTCTCAGCCTGAGCCACAGATTAGATAAAGGAGGCAGTATTAGAAATGCTCATATTGTTAGATTTGTAAGAATGTTATTCTCCTTTTCGTGTGTATTCTGAAAACCTTAATAGCTAGTTTAAATAACCAAGAGCTTGCATCAGCAGTGAGTTGGCTGACATTCTTGTGATTCCCAGCAAAATACCTGAAGCAGATGCTCAAAAAATGCTCCATTTGCTTGTGGCTTATAACCACAGTGTTTGCACATTCCCCATCTGAATTGGGTTTGGACTTGTCCAGCCACTGGAAACTGCATTACAGACCTGACCACTATTATGTAAAAGTGAAACTGAATGACGCACATCCACCCAACAACCATAACTGAGAAACTACACTGGAGCTAGATTTGTGTGGTTGAGAAACAATCCCTGTTTTCTTATTCAGCTTGCACTTCATAATATTTTAGACTATATTTATGTCACCTACTTAAGAATGTAGATGTTCCTTTATGAACGAGTATACTGATACCCACTGCTTTCTCCCTTTAACTTAATTCTCACTTTCCTGCAGACCAACCAGCTTCTAGCCCCCATCCTACTTAACAATGAAAACTCTCCCTTGAGTACTGGCACTTTCTTTTCAAAACTCAATTTCCCTTTTGCAGTTTTGTTCTCTCTCTCTTATATCCTCCCAGTGCCAATCTACCCATCTTCAGAGTTTTTGAATGTGTTGCTTCCAAAGTCTATCCAAATAACACTGGCTGGCACAAAGAGGCTAACTGATCTGTCAGGGTTCAGTCACAAGCCACAAATGACTCAGCCAGCTCCATCACGGGCGTAACCCTCCCCACCATCAAGGACATCAAGAGCCCCACCTCATTTATTCCTTTTCTTTTGCACTATTTAGTCTGTAATTTATAGTAATTTTATGCCACAAAACAAATTTCACATAAGTCAGTGATAATGATTGATTCATTAGTTCCACTCTTGCCCGTTCAGTTAGAGTATTTCCAGTAATGCCTTATCTTCCTGTCCCAGTGTTACCTCTGCAATTCCCCAGCAATGTGTCCTCTGCACCATCCATTTCATCAACTAATTGCTGCTTTTTTTTTAAACATGATCATGCACTGGTTCCACACACACATCATCAATTTCCAGTTCTCAACCGCATCTCAAACTGTTATCAGACTGCTCATCCAGTATCCAATTTTAACTAAATATTGAGGACTCAGATGATGTTGAGACATTCCACCCACACCTTCAAACTGAAGTCACACATCTTCTGCAGTATTGAGACAAACATCTTCCATCTGTGTAATATTGTTTATCTCCACCTCTGTCTTGGCTTATCTGCTAAAATACATATTCAGGTCTTTGTTAATTCCTGATTCAACAATTTCAATGCACTCTTCGCCCGTTTCCCATCTTTCACCCTATGGTCACAAACGTCATAGTATTATATACCCCCAAAAAACATTGTCTTTAAATCTCTGCAGCCTTTTACCTAGCATCTCTGCTGCTGCTTTCAGCCTACTCTCTCTGAACTTTGCACTGATTAAATGCTGAACTCATGTGCATCTCCCTCTCCCTTACCACACTGCTGGTGTCAGTGCTTTCTGCCTTTTAATAGTTTTTTTAGCTTCAAGATCCCTCTTGCCACATTTCGCTCTCCTTTTAACACCCAATTCTCCAATGAAAACACTTCCTAAAATATTTGTACCATTTGTTTCTTGGTAAAGCATCTATTGTAAAACAATGTCTGGAAATTTTGACAGTTGTGTTAAAATACATTAGGGAAAAATAAGGATTCCATTTGTGGTTTTCTACAGACTTTGGAAGGACGTAACGCACAACTTAAAAATAAAGGATATTGATGCTGCCACAGAGGCAAAGCATAAACTTGAAGAAAGACAAAGAGCTGAAGCAAGGGAGAGAAAAGAGAATGAAGTTCAATGGGAGACACGGGTATGAAAGTACATAACACTACTCTTTCCAGATTCAGCTACTTCAGTACCATTCAGTAGTGTCTTATTATTCATTGTGCAAATGAAAATCAATTAGTGAAAACCAAAAAATGACTCCACTAAAGTTGAAGGTGCAGTTAATCTTATTGGTAGAGGAGGAGGTAGTCTAAATGAGAAGCATTGTAGTTTACTGAGAGAAGTAAAAGGTGGAAATGGCAAAGATGGTGGCTCATTCTTTCAGTCCAGGGAAAAATCAGGTAGTGCCAGGCAACTGGAAGGTTCAAATAGTACACCCCATTTAAACAAGATAATGAAACCAGTCAAACTAATGTCTGTGATGGGCAAACTTTTACAGACAATAATCCAACAAAACTTGTCATTTAGAAGCAAATGGATATACAAATCCAAAAGAAGAAAGCTGTAGGTTCTCAATATGAAATAGAGGAAATGCTCAGCAGGTAAGGCAGCATCTGTGGAGAAACATTTCAGGTCATATTCATACAGCATGGAAACAGGCCCTTCGGCCCAACTGGTTGGTGTAACTTTTCTCCAGAACTGTTCAAAGTTGAAAATGAATCAAGTCTTAAATTGTTGAGAAAGAGGCTAGGAGTGGAGGGAAAATGAGGGAAGATCTTAGGTGGAGACCAGGAGAGATTATATGATGTAAGGGTTGATGGTGTAGCTTAAAGAGCGGGTGAAAAAGAAGTGTTTGGAAGAGTATAAACATGTAGTAATGAATGAAATCTGAAATACCTGAAGAGGTGGGTGGAAGCTGCATGCTGGAACTGAGAGAAACAAAACTAGAATGTCTAATGATTGTAATTTGTTGCAATCTGATGGGTGTATCGTGCAACTCAGAATATGAGGGTATTGTTTCTTCAGCTTTGTTAAAACAGTGTAAAAAGCCAAAGAGACAGATTAGCCTGG
Organism: Pristis pectinata; assembly: GCF_009764475.1. Lineage (NCBI taxonomy): Eukaryota > Metazoa > Chordata > Chondrichthyes > Rhinopristiformes > Pristidae > Pristis > Pristis pectinata. Next base: position 31,295,558 of record NC_067407.1, on the reverse strand, counting down.
GAGTGGGATAGAGAATTACAGTGACTAGGCACTTAAAGCTCAGGGTCACCCTTGCAGACATAAATAGGAGTGTTCTGTAAAGCAGTCACCCAGTCCAATGTAAAGGAGACCACTTCATTTATAACTGGCACCATATGTATTCAGTTTGTTATATTATAGTCATGTAGCACAGAAACACCAAGTCCCCACCAAACATCAAGCATCCATTTCCACTAAGTTTTTCATTACATGAAAAACAAGATGATGCTGGAGGAACTCGGGTCAGGCAGCATCAGTGGAGGAAAGCAGACAGTCAACATTTCAGATCAGCACCCTTCTGACCTGAAACGTTGACCACCTGCTTTTCTCCAAGGATGCTACCTGACCTGCTGAGTTCCTCCAGCATCATCTTGTTTTTCATCTAGGTTCCAGCATCTGCAGTCCTTTGTTTGAGTTTTTCATTGCACCTGTGCATATTTACTTGTGAATATGACATTAAACTTGACATTCAGTAACCATACCCTGACGATTTTCTTCTCCCCACATTCCCATGATCTCTCCAGATTCTACCACTCATCTGTGCACTAGGGGCAGTTTACAGCAGTTGATTAACCTTCTAACCCGCAAGTTTTTGAGATGTGGGAGGAAAACTGAGCACCAGGGGAAAGCCACATGATAATTGGGAGAATGTGCAAATGGCACACAGTACAGGAGGTCAAGACTGAACTCTGGTCACTGGAGCTGAGGCAACAACTCTGCTGGCTGCCCCTATCTCACCTTTCCTGAGCTGCACCACTGTCCTACCTTGGTGTTAATTTACTTAATATAGTTTGCTGAACATAAGGTTGGAAATTACCTTTTATTTCTTCCCTCTTAGGTGTTCCACGAAGATGGAGAATGCTGGATATATGATTATCCACTGCTAAAGAGGTTGGGTGGCAATAAATATTAGGATATTATTTCAGAAATGGCTGAATAGAACACATTTAAAGCCTACAATTGAAAAGGACTTTCTTTTGCCTAACAGAAATTTTGTATCAAGATTCTTAATATTTAATAAAACACTATAGCTTTGTGGTTACATAAATGCATTCATTTAAGAAATGCATTGTTTAGACTTCATCTGGTAAATTTTAAGTGGTTCGTTTCTCAGGGAAATTGGACTTTAAAAAGGTGTGGTGGAACAGTTAACATCCTACAAGAGTTGAGAATATTCTTTTTAGTGCTGTACAATGACTGTTGGAATGTTTGCTCCTGCTCCACATCAGAAATTTGTAATGTTTGTTGCAATTCTCTAAGTTAAGTATGCAATTTCATCTGCCAAATTTGTGTAAACACTGAAAATCTCAAAAAGACAGCCCAAGAAATAATCTTGGATACCTGTACAACCTATTCTAAGTGCACTGTCTGTAATATCATTCTACAGATATAAAAAATGTACCACTTCCAAGTATTGTGTTTTTAAGTCCTCTGTTTACAAATGTAGGACTCTCCTAGAATGATTCATTATTGCTTGAACCTCTTTTCATAGATGTGTACATATATATAGTATATAAATATATATATATATATGGAGAATTTCATTAATGAAGTGTTTATTAGTGAACTGGGATAAATGTTTATATATAGCAGATATAAAATGAAAATGAAGCCAATGACTTTGCTTTATAATTTAACACACTTTGAGGCCTTCTTATTAATTTCAGTGTTACATTTGATTGAAACCTGTATATAATTTTATTCCAAGAATGAATGATTGCAGCTAGTTTTCATTCTGTTTATTGTAACAACATAATAAACCTTCATAAAATACATTTTGCAGTGGTCATGATGAGTTTGCTTAATTAGTACTGCATTATTTGAATGCAAACATAACTCACTGGGCATCTCACCCAAAATATCTGGCAGTCATAGAACTGTTAAAGAAAACTTATTTTTGGGTGTAGGGCAAGGAAAAGGATTACAATATTTTGTTAGCAGATTAAAATTAAGTTATTTAGATTAATGTTAACAAGTAGAAAATACATATGTCAGGATACTTGTGGTTTCTCTTTGCTGTACATAAAGTTTAGTTTCCATTTCTCCTTGCATAATATTCAGTGATTCCTACGTGATCATGATACATTTAAATCCCTGTCTTCTACTCTCGTTAATACTTCTGCCTTTTTACTATTTTGTTTTGACAAAATACACCTTGCTCAAGCTGAAGTGAGATGATCTTGCATATATAGACTTCCAGCTGTTCTTATTTTTATACGACTGAAATGTGGAAGCAACCATTTGTGACACAAAAACTGAATGCCCTGCTCAAGCTGCAGGAAAGGTTATCTGATTATAATCACCTCCAACCATCAGCAGCAGCTTTCTATTTTAGCATTTCAACAGCAGCTCCCTAAACTAATCACTTTTTTTAAAGCTACAGGTGCCAGGGTGCATAGCAACACCATCCTAAGTATGGCATGCATGGTCTCAGAATTTTTGAACTCCCTTTCTCACATTGTATGTATTATGCATTGTATGCAATGTCTTTTCATATTATGTAGGTGCAAGAGAAAACCACATGGATTTTTCAGATTATTTTCAGAAACCAGAATCAATACTTATTACTCCCTTTAAAAAGGTATGCCCAATTTCTCTTCACATCTCACTCAAACCTAGCTCCTTTTTTCACTTTTTTTTAAATAACTAATTAAGCTCCTTGACCACAGCAAATAGAAGCACAAAGCAAAACCCTTCCAGAACTTTCAACAGTCAGGACAACACTGACCAAAACAGCTGGTAGGATGAAATAAACTGTCAGAAAAAAGTCTTTCCATTTTAAGTTCAAAAGGTACTCCAATATAAAGTCAGAATCCAATATCTCAGATTGAACATGACTAGGACTTTGTCTCCATCCCCCACAAATAAATTCGCAATACAATCCCCTTATGTTAATCTCAGTATTCTAAAATATCAATGACATTTAAATTAAAAAAAACACCAATCAGCTTCAATGTATGGATTGTATTTATTCTGATTACAGAATCAGTAATTCATACAGGAGATTTAAAATGTCCCTACTCCCCACCAGAACTAGAAAGCAATAAAACAAACAACACAGGTTCAAAACAATTCACTCACTGCATTAAGGATTAGTTATTTTTTTTCTTCGTAAAAGTATCAGTTTGGTTTTTAAGAACCCCAGTCTCTTTGGAGAATTAACCATGGCTGAATAAACTAATGATTACTTCTCATGCAGAACTGGCTTGTCAGGTTTGAGGCTTACTATGTACATGGAGCATTCACAATACCTCCTCTCAAAAGAATCATTGCTTAACTGTTGTGACTTTTTCCCCCCATAAAGTGAAGTAATGGCAAACCAAAGTGCATTATCATTTAAATATTTACTTGTATCTGTGCCTCAAATGAATTCTGATGCAACTGCATCATTATTGGATGATCTGTGAAAGCACAACCCTCAAAATAAACTCTTAGATTTATTAACACACTTATGTTTGAAATACCACCAGTTCCTGGTGGAATGCCTTTCCTCAAAGCAGAAACACTAATTAGATTTCATTTTACATATCAACTGCACATTCTTAGCAATGCACTGCAATGTTCTTGTGGTTTTATCCAACTGACAAACTCATTTCAAAATTTTATGAAAGTTGTAAAGCTTTAGACTTGAAGTAAAAGCAGAGATGTCATTAATGGGAATTGCATGTTTCATCAGAGGAGAGACAGGTACAAAAGTGAGCCGAGGATTTTCTCCACCCACAGAATGACATTCCAATGTGGAGTCAGTGATCTTATCCGGTTCATGCTGCCCAGATCCAATTACCTATGAAACCATAAGCAACAAGAATTAATACATCAGAATCATAAGTGTTTCAGCATGACAGCAGGCCATTTCAATCCATTACAGCTCTATTTAAGAGTAATCCAGCTGGTATCGCTTTACTGTCAATAACACTGCAATTTTTTTTTCTCCCAGACCCTAACCAGTTGCTGCATGAAAATCTTTACCTCATATCACTTGGTTCTTTTGCTAATCACCTTAATGTGGTGTACTCCGGTTCCTGCCCCCTTATGGCACCAGGAATAGTTTCTATTTACAGTATCTAGAGCCTGAAAGATTTAAAATCCCTCCATCAGATCCCCTTTCCATTTCCCCAACCCACTCACCCCAACTTAACCTCTTCTGCTTGAAGAGCAGCAACACCAGCCTCTCCAGTGTATCCACAATTTAAAATTATCCATCCCTGGAATCATTCTCATCAATCTCTTCTGGACTTTTCCTGGTGTGGTGTCCAGAATTGGACATTTGTTGCCAAATTCTGCCACATTTGTAAAGTCCAGGATCCCATTTGCTTTTTTTAAAAACCATTCTCAAACTGCACTGCCACTTTTATTTAGGCACTTGTATCGCCAGATCTCTACTTGTATACCCATTTGAGTTATGCCCTCTAGTTTAAATTGCTCATCACTGTTCTTCCTACCAGAATATACCACGGCATTGTTTCTGCATTTAATTTCATCTGTCATGTGTCCACAATCCTACCCACATCCTCTTGACATCCATTACTACCCCAACTCCAAATCATTGATGTATTGGAAGAAGAACTGTTGTCGTATTACTGGCCCCTGGAGAGCACTACTAGTACACTTCACTCCTTTCTAAGAACTATTCACGACTATTGTTTCGGGTCACTTAGCTGATTTCCTATCCAACATGCTACAGCCCCTTTTATTCCACAGACTTCAAACTTAATACAAAGCCTAGTATACAGCACTTTCATCAAATGCCTTCTGAAATTCTACAACTACAAGAATCTCATCCACCCCATTAATTTGTTAAAAAATATTCTAACACAATATGCTTTTAATAAATCCATGTTGGCTTTTCCCTGATCAATCTAAATGTGCCAAAGTTACTACTGATTCTGTCAACAATCATCACTTCTGGAAGTTTTCCTACTGAGATTAAAATGACTATTCTGTAGTTGCCGGGTTTACCTTTATGCCCTCTTTTCAACAAGGATGTAACATTTTCAATTCTCCTGTCCCAAGATGCCATCCTTGTATCTATAGATTATGGCAATATGGCTGCAATTTCCATCCTTCCCTTAGCAAACAAAGCAGCACCTCATCTGGGCACGGTGATTTATCCACTGAGTACAGCTACTCCAAGACTTCATTCTTACCCACTTTAGCCCATCCAGACCCTTCAAGATATTACACACCTCTATCAGATACCACCACCTTCCTTTGCTGGGATTCCAATAGCACCGTCTTCCTTGGTAAAGACCAATGAACAGCATTCATTTCAGCATTTCTACTATATCTCCTATTTACTTAAATATTAATAGTTATATATTTACAAATGTCAGAGCTTACAGGGATATTGGAGGTGGGGAAGAAGGTAGAGGATCTTTTCATTGTGCTGCTAAAATCCATATGAAATTCAGACTATGTCGTTGGCATCTCAGATGAGGCCCTCAGACCAGGTAAGTATAGGTATTGGAGGGGACTGGAGGCAGGGGGACCACACCAGCACAATCTGGCCCATTATTACACAAATATGGCATTCTAACATCATGCACTGTAACTAATAGAAAGCATCACTGCCAAAACTTAACATCCACATTCATAATTTGTAGGGTGCATTGCTTTAGTAGTCCTTGCATTTTATCTAAGAGAGGTTGCAAACATTTTTTCTGACTCAAGGCTCATGAGTTAGGAAAGGGTTTAGGAAGTGGGAAAGGGACAGGATTTGAAGATTGGGATTCATGGGAGAAAGATGGTGTAAAAAGAGTTCAAAGGGTAATGGGTTAAAACACAGTGACTTAGTGGAAGAGGAGTAAAGGCCGAGGGTCTACTTTAAGGAGCCGGCCATGACTACTGCGGCTCCCCACAATGCAGCGCTTCAGAGAAAATGTCTCATGGATGAAGAGTGGCAGCGCTGAGACATCTGCTCACATATCCTCAGACCGGCAAAGGAGGGATTCAGGGTGACTGGCAACCCAATCAACATGGTGACACCTTATCCAATCTTATTGCTTTATTTTCTAATCCCAATGGGCCTTGTTTGTCTTTAGTTCTCTATATCTGCCATACATTTCCTTATCTTTATCCATTCCTCAATAACCTTTAACATCCTGAATTCCCTGAACTTGGTCCTGGCTTTTAGCCTTACAGGCACATGTTGGCCCTGAACTTTTGATATTTCTTCTTTGAATTCTTCCCACTGTGCAGTTGTAGACTTACCTGCAAATTGGTGTTCTTTATTCTAATGAAAGTAACATTCCCCAATTTTAATATGTTTATTTCTCATCCATCCCTATCTTTTTCCATGACTACTTTGAAATATATGGAGTTATGGTCACTATTCCTAAAATACTCCCCCGCTGACACTCCCTCCACTTGACCAGCTTCATTCCCCAAGATAAGGTACAGTAATGCTCCTTCCTTCACTGGTCTATCTAAATTATGCATCAAAAAGCTCTCCTGGCACACCTCAAAAATTCTATTGCCTCCGAGCCTAAGTCAATCCCAGTTAATATTCAGGAAATTAATATTTCCTGTACTATAACCCTATTTTTATTGCCTACATATCTGTTCTAGCTCTTATTGACTGTTGGGAGGTCTGTAATACATCCCCAGCAAAATTACAGTACTCTTTTTGTTCCTAATCTCTGGTACCAGTTTGGCCTCATTTGAGAAGCTTTCCAGGATATCCTCTCAGTACTGAAGTAATGCACTAATCGACTAACAGTGCAACATCACCTCATATTTTGCTTCCCTCCCCCCCGCGTCTCGCCTGAATATTTTATACCCCAAGATATTGAGTTGCCGGTACTGTCCATCCTTCAACCATGCCTCAGTGATGGCAACAATATTGCATTTCCTTGCATAAATTACAGCTGAGCATCTATTTTACTAGTTGGACACCTTGCATTAAAATTAAACTTTATTTACACAGCATGGTAATAGGCCCAATAAGCCTGCACTGCCCAAGTACACCCATGTTAACCTACTAACCTATACGTCTTTGGAATGTGGGAGGAAACCAGAGCACCCGAAGGAAACCCACGCAGACATGGGGAGAACATACAAACTCCTTACAGACAGTGGCCAGAATTGAACCCCAATCGCTGGCGCTGTAATAGTGTTGTGCTAACCACTACACTATTGTGCTTAAAGTTTTTCAAAAAGACTTAAGTTTTTTTTAAAAAATAGATGCAAAAACTTAGCTTTGAATTTCCCTGATATGGCTTTACCTGCTTGTTCCGTCTAATGGACTTGCTATTTAAGAACTTAAGTAGGAACAGGAGAGGCTATCTGGCCCATCGAGCCTGCTCCACCATTCAATAAGATCATGGCTGTTCTGGCCATGGACTCAACACAATCTACCTGCCCTTTCCCCATAATCCTCAATTTCTCCTACTATAAAAAATCTACTTAACTGAGTCTTAAATATATTTAATGAGGTAGCTTCTACTGCTTCCCTGGGCAGAGAATTCCAAAGATTCACTACTCTCTGGGAAAAGCAATTCCTCATCTCTGTCCTAAATCTACTCCCCCAAACCTTGAGGCTATGTCCCCTAGTTCTAGTCTTACCCACCTGTGGAAACAACTTTCCTGCCTCTATCTTGTCTGTCCCTTTCATAATGTTTCTATAAGATCCCCTCTCATTCTTCTGAATTCCAGCTAGTAGAGTCCCAGGCGACTCAATCTCTCCTCATAGGCCAACCTCCTCATCCCTGAAATTGACCCAGTGAACCCCCGCTGCACTGCCTCCAAAGCCAGTATTTATTTTCTCAAGGAGACCAGAACTGCACGCAGTACTCCAGGTGCGGCCTCACTAGTACCCTGTACAATTGCAGCATAGCCTCCCTGCTCTTAAATTCAATCCCTCTAGCAGTGAAGGCCAACATTCCATTTGCCTTCTTGATAACCTGTTGCACCTGCAAACCAACCTTTTGCGATTCATGTACAAGCAGTCCCAAGTCCCTCTGCACAACAGCATGCTGCAATCTTTCACCATTTAAATAATAATCTGATCTTCTATTTCTTCCCCAGGTTAATTGTACCTCTCCATTTGAACATCTAATCTGAGCCCCATTCCCCTACCAACTCAGTTTAAACCTACCCCAACAGCAAGGACATTGGTCCTGTTCTGATTAAGGTGTTATCCACTTTATCAGAAACGATCCTAATGATCCAGGAACCTAAACCCCATTCACCATCCCTTCAGCCATGCATTCATCTGACCTATCCCAATACTCAATAGCTCATGGCACTGGAAGCAATCCAGAAGTGTGGTTCTAAGGAGAGATTGTATAGGCTGGGTTTAGTCTCATTAGAATGTAGGATGCTGAGGAGCGACCTTATCTTATAAAATGATGAGGGGCATAGATGAGTCTTCTTCCCAGGGCAGGGGAGTCTGGAACTGAAGGGCACAGGTTGAAGGTGAGGGGGCAGGGAAATTTAAAGGAGATCTGAGGGATGTTTTTGCAGACAGATGGTGCTGGTTATCTGGAATGAGCTGCCAGAGGAGATGGTAGAGGCAGATACAACTACATTGTTCAAAAGGCATTTGGACAGGTGCTTGGATTGCAAAGCCATGGTGGGATACAGGCCTAATAGGAGGCAAATAGGATTAGCATAGACAGGCATCACAGTTGGCATGGATGAGGTAGGTTGAAAAGGCCCATTATTGTGATGTACTGCTCTATGATTACTATGATTCACACACCATCTTGCCATTATTACATTGTCACTGAATCAAAATCCTGGGACTCGTTACTTAATGGTGAGAGTAAACATACCACACAGGTGCCAACAGTTCAAGGCAGCCACTCACCAACAACTTCAAGGCCAAAGCATAAACAATAAATGTCAATGATACATCTCATAAATGAATCAAGAAGGAACACCTTCAGGAAGGTTCCTCAAAAATCAGTGCATTTTTAAATATTTGTCAGACCATAAAAAAATCAAAGCAGCAGAATTCATGTAAAACTGCCAATGACCAAGTTCCACATATTCAAACAGAAAATATTTAGATCGCCAACTCTGTACTTAAATGCAAATAACAGATAATGGTCCTAACAGTACAGTTCATTAACTTCAGTTGAACAAATTACAATTAATCAACTGCAATTTTCCTATATTAACATGGCCATCATGCAAACTCTTAAGTAAATCCATATTCAGTGGAATTGTCCATTTAACTGATTCTCAGCAGGATATTTGATCATCCAAAGATGCGGAAGCAATTTATTTTAAGTGCAAGCTGTCTAGGGTAGATAGCAAGATGATGAAACACAATTGGAGATTTGGTCACAAGTTCATATGAATACTGCCATGTGCTGATCCAAACTTCCATCAACACAAAATCTACCCTTAAAGAAATCCTGATTAAAACAGCACAGATTCTGGATACAACCTCACAAACTGATTTTAGTAGTAAGACAAATTGACACTGTTTGTTAAATAAATTAACTTTTTTTCTTTGTACAAGATTGGTTCCCTACTAAAACAAATGAGCTTTCGATTCACAATTTTTTAAAAAAGTGTAATTGCAGTTTACACAGAAAAGCTGTACATATGTGAATCCTATTGTACAGTAAATAGGATTCAGCAAAAAATAAAACTGATTAATCAATGATAATTATAATGGCATGGGTCCTGAATTTTACCACTGACTAGACTTTACGAAATACACATAAATTTGATCCCAAATCTTTTCAATAATGATTCACATTGATTATTGATAAAATCATGGATAGCAAGTGAGAACACCACCATGAATTAAACTTCTAATTATATGGCACAGCTACTAATGCATTGGAGGAAATGCAATAAATTATTAGGTGAATGGGCTTTAAAAATTGATAACAACAATAAAAATATTTCCACTACTTAAAACAAACTGCTGGAGGAATTCAGCAGGTTGAACAACATCTGTTGGGGGAGGAAGGAACTGTGGAGGTCTTGGGTCAAAACATCCCCTCCACAGATGCTGCTCGACCCACTGAGCTCCTCCACAGTTTGTGTTAAGCTCCATTTTTCAGCATCTGGAATCTCTTTTGTCTCCATGTTTCCACTACCGTTTTGCATCTCATCCAAAGCAATTTCATGGCAGACCTTCTATATATGAGGTACATACACAAGGTTATTAGAACAAGCCTACTGCGTAGTCTGTACTTACATGAATACTAAGTTTTTTACTCTTCTGTCCGTGATGATCACTGAACCAATTCACCAAATCTGCTTTGGTGAATGACTTAAGAGCTTGAATCTGTCAACAGAAGAGGGAAGCCTGGTATTAATATATCTGTTGTAGTTTTTTTTAAAATGCAATCATAATTTTGACAAGACTGTTATAAACCAAAAGTAATTCAGATAAAAAAAACAAATGAGGGAACCTTTGTCCTTTCTGACCTTTGCCTGCAATTCTGCTATTCCTTCTAAATCCATTGTATTAAGGAAGACACGGTAGCATGCAAATCCAAGCACACTCTTTCCCAAAACCTCTCAAGGTCAATTACAGAATGGTAACTGAAATGATCAGGAGGAAGGATCCCTACTCATTCTCAGCTCATGTAGTTTTGCAAATCAGAACATGGCCCTTTAAGGCTGTTCCACCATTTAATAAGATTATGCCTGATCTGACTGTAAACTCAACTCTGTATTCCCATCTACCCATGATATCATTTTACCCCTTTGCTAATTAAGTATCTAGCTACCTCTGGTTTAAGATATTCAAAGACAGATCTACCACAATTCCAGGAAGAGGCTACATAAGTGGTCTTTTGCCACCTCCAGAGAGATATTAGGGGTCAATTTTCCAATATGAAAATCTAACACAAACTATCAAAACCACTTCTTTTTCTTTAGTAGGTTAATTGGACACTGTAAATTACCCCTAGTGTGCAGGTGAGTAGTAGAATCTGCAGGCAATTGAATTTGAAGAGAATAGAATACAATTAGCACAGGATTAGTGTAGGTAGGTACATGATGGTTGGTTTGGACTAGATGGGCTGATACATCAGTTATCACGCTGTATGACTGACTCTAAATTGTATTACATAAGAACAAAATTATTGAAATGAAATTACCACTGCTTGGTCTAATACAAAGATAAAAGAAAATTCAATGTTCTCATTGCTCTAAAATCTTTAAATAGCAAAGCTTGAAATGCACTATATCAATTAGAATGTAAATTTACATACATAGAATAAAATTTCCATAAGCTAAGCTGCATCAAACATAGCATCATTTCTTACTTATATTAATAATACCTCATGGGTAAGCCTGTCGAACAGATATTGCTGTGTAAAAACTTCATCCCAGTTTCTGTCCACTTCTTCTCCTAGATGCGTGTCTTCACATAGCTTAAGCTTAATCAATGCAGTTACCTGTTCAAATAAAAAGATGAAAAATTTATAAAGTAACTGAAATCCATAGGTTTCTTACCTTCAAGTAGAACATTCCTCGAATCAAGTAATCACCAAGATAAAGACAAAAGGGAGGAAACCACAGAAGTTTTTTTCTTTAAATAATTTTCAGCTGAACATTTGATCTGTTAAGCAACATATGAAGCAGTAACTGCTCTAAGTCACAGTGTTCTACTCTACTTCCTAAACCCAGTTCCATTTACTTCAATGGACCTGAATTTCAGAAGCAAAGTAGAACTCACACCTGCTACTATAAAGCACATTTAGCTACAGGATGAATTTCTACAAAACAGAATCATCAGTGAAGGAAATTTTTAGATTATCAAGAAAATGCCCAACCATAGTAGAGCAATCCAGAGAGCCCCATTTAATAATTCTTTACCCAGAGCCCTGCAATTTGCTTTTATCTTTAAATATGTATCAAATTCCCTTTTGAAGGTGACAATTGTATCCACCCCAGGTTCAATGACTTGCTGCATAAAAAGCAGCTTCTTTGTCATGTCACTTGTGGATCTTTTGGTAATCTTGATCTTCCTCTAATGGAAGCAGTTTCTATTTACCATATCTAAACCCCATCATGATTTTGTATACTATTAAATCTCCTCTTCTCTGTTCCAGCTATGTGACAAGATAATTACAGATGGAAGCAAATTTATTTAGTATAAAGCACAAGAATTCATGCAGCCAAGTAATTATCAATGCCATAACAAATATGTGAACTTGGATACAAGTTATGGTGCACAAACTTAGTTAAAAAAAATATTACTGCCACCTCAGTGTTACTTAGTTTTAAAAGGGCGCTATTAGACTTCCACGGAACACTGGATATGACTACATGGCTTGTTTTACTTACTAAATAGATTTTAACCAGGCTTTAGGTTTTATTGTTAAAGACTAACCTTAAAAACAAATAAGTCCATTCATATACACCTCCTGAAGGAAGCTTTTAACTATGTTGTAATTAGTGGTGTTCTAATTTGCCAGGTAAATTAGATCCTTAACTTGAATTCTAACCAAATCATAAACTCAGAGATGCAGCATGGAAACAGGACCTTCGGCCCACTGAGTTGGTGACAACCTTACACTAATTCGACCTAAATCCATTTTATTCTCCCCACATTCTATTCAACTCCCCATCCAGATTCTACCACTCATCTACACATTAGGGGTAAATTACTGTGGCCAATTAATCTACCAATCCACATAATTTTGGGATTTGGAAGGAAACCCAAGCAATCACAGGAAGAACATGAAAGCTCCACACAGACAGCACTGAAGGTCAGGATTGAACTTGGGTGAGGCAACAATTCTACACTGTGTCACCATGCTGTCCAATAATGCACGGTGGTGACCTGGTACCCGATGTAAATTAGTTACATCAACCCAAATTCATTTAACGACAAGATAATTTGCCAGTGAAAGACTAAAAAGCAGAATTTCACTGTCTGTGCTGGCCAAAATACTTCTGTCTTTTCCATGATCTGGTATTCTGGCAAGATCAACATCCTGAAAGGACTGGAATGCACTCGAATGTGAAAATGACAAAAGCAAGAATGTCTTTCAACAGCAGAGCTAAAACACTGATGACTATGAAACAGTGGTAGAAGCAGCCATTCTTTGTGATGGAGAGTATTTCGTTTTGGAATCTCAGTTCAGGGTAAATAAGACGTTTGAATAGTCTCATTTCAAATAATCTGGTTCACCTGGATGTGGCCTGGATAAGATTTGGTGGCTGGGTAAAAGAGAAAGACTTTTTTTTAAGGGGGGGGGGGGGGTGCGCACAGGGATGGATTGCATATGTTTACTTGGAGTAAGCGAAAAGTTTTTAAAAACTGCAGATGCAGTAAATCTAAAACAAAACAGAAACCACTGGAAACACTCAGCAGGTCAGAAGGGTTTCAGATGTAAAACGTTAACCTTATTTATCTTTCCACAGATGCTGCTTGATCTGCTTTCCACATACCCCCTCCCCCACCTTTAGCAAAGTTATCTAATTTCTTGAGTAAAATTATGTAGGGCAGGATAAAATGAAGTTCAAGCTGACTAAACAGAGGCAGTTACATATTGAAAACATTTGTGCAATGGATATATTTCCCTATTATTTCAGCATGGGGTACCATATAGATGAGAAAATACACCACACACATTTCTGTAATTTTACAGTGACAGTTGCATTTATTTATTTTAATTTAAAGCTCTAATGGATAGATGAGAGCCATGCAGAAAAATTGGTCTTCAAAAGGTTTACAATATTGTTTTCTTTGAATTATTTGTAACATTACCTACCTGAGCATTGAAGGAATCTTGACTCATTGATGTTAGTTTTTTATGAAAGCTCTTCAAAAATTCTTCAATTTTCTTGTCTACTACTTCGGTACTGTTTAAGAATTTAAATATAATTAATAACACTGGAATCAGAACCCATTACATGAAACTACAAAATTCAATTAGAAATGGAAGGATTCCCCTGAGGCCTGTTCCATCTTTACTAAGATCATGGCTCTTCCTCAACCTAAAGTCCATTTTCGCCCCAATCCTCTTTCCCTTTATTCCCAAAAACCCACCAATGATTGAATTGAATATATCTGCAGCTCACTGCATTACAGAATTTCAAAGATTTGCAAACCACTGAGAAAAGAAATTTCTCCTCACCCAAATGTCTCCTTATCATAAGGCTATGCCCCCAAGTTCTAGGTTGAAAGAGGAGAGCAAAGAACAGAAAGGAAGTTGTGTGATAATGCAAGACATCAAAGTTTAAATGATGAAATAGGGTGATGGTGAAAGAAATTGTTAAAAGGGATTAGTGAACAACAACAGGCTGGTTTAGAGGAAGTATAAATGGGAGGAATGGAATAATTATCCAGAAAAAAAACTGGTTTATCAAAAATTGCACTTACTAGCTTCTGTTCTTCCTACAAAAAATAACTTCACATTATATTCAATCTGCCACTTTGTCCACTTGCTTGATCTAATTATATCCTTTTGAAAACACTTTACATCTTTCCTCACACCTCACTTACTCATTTAGCTTTGTGTCATCCACAAATCTGAATACATTAGTCTTTCCTTCCATCCAAGTCATTAATATAGATCGAGAATCAGTAGTAGGACTTCAGATGTTCACAGAGTACCCCTCCATCAAATAAGTCAATCCTCTATCCATGTGAATATAATTAACACCAATTCCATAACTCCTTACTTATTTAGCAACCATTTGTGTTACCTTATGATTTTTTTTTAAATACAAAAATACAATTTCCAGGTTTCTCTGCAACCCCACCATCCAACCTGCTAACCACATCATTTGGGGAAAAAAATACATTTGTCAAATTTTACTTCCCTTGAATATGTTTCATAAAATCGAATCTTACAACTTTTGAACCACTCTGCCATCATGTCCTTAATAGTTGACTCTAGCACTTTCCCCAATTGCTTGGCACAAATGATAGGTGGAAAAGCCTACTGTTTTGCTTTAAATTTGTCCAATTCCATCACTTCTATTTTCTTTCCCTTTTCTTGGGTGGTGGTGTTCCATTTGCTGCGTGATCAATTGGAGTCAGTCCAGAATATTGAGAATTTTGGAGGATCATCACCATCTCTTCAGACACTTTTCTTTACCAGTAGGCTGCAAGCTATCAGGCCAAGGGATTTATCAGATTTGCAAGTGGTGCAGGAGAATTTCTAACATCACATAATTCAACACACCTCAAAACCAGGTTTTATATTTAAGCACTAAGGAACTAAGCTGCATGCTTTGATTTAAAATCTTCTCCTTAAATTTTTAGTCTAACATTGATTAAAAGTGATCCTGACCAGGAACGCCAATCAATTTTCCTTAATCATTTGCAGGATATGGCCATTGCTGGCAAGGTCAGCTTTTAATGACTTTGTACTAAGTTGCTTGGTAGGTTAAGAGTCCACTACATCTTTATGGGTCTGGAGTCACATGTACACGAGGCTGCTTAAACGTTTACATCCCTAAAAGAAAAAAAAATGAACTAGTTATGCTGCACCACTATCTTTTGATTTACACTAGCTTTTCAAGTCAGTAGTTAGATCCGTTAGCTGAAATTTAACCCTGCAGCTTCTTTGGTGGACTTTGGATTATGTGACAACATGCCAGACTCCTCCATTACAATCCCTGGGCATGCTGCCCCACTGGTAGGACAGACCCATCAGAGATGGAGATGCAATAGTATACAGACAGAAGGAAGTAGTTCTGAGTCTTCACTATTGACTCCAGAACACAGTCTCACAGTATTAGGTCAAACGTGAAAAAAAACTCTCTCCTGATTATCACCTTTCCTCTGCCATCAGCAGAGGGACCAATGCTAAAATACTTGCCCAGCATGGACTACTCTGATAGCACCTCCCAACCTGCAACCTCAACTACCAAGAAAAAGGAAAAGTGCTTTCAGCATATGGGAACTTTGCCACCTGCATCATTCCCTCTAACTCTTACACCATCCTCACCTGGATATATATCAACAGGTCAAAATCCTGGAATTCCCTCTTAAACAGCAATTTGGCAGTGTCTTCATTGGAAGAACTACAGCATTTCAAAGCAGTGACCCACCTCCTCAAGGATAATTAGTGATGCCAGCAACGCCCAGATTGCAAAAAATTGAATTAAAAAACGGTTCTGCATCATTTATCTAGCTATCTGGATTACCAGTCTAATAACCTTTATCTTTTGTCTGACATAGTGTTGAAATAAAATTCAATTTCAGGGTGTAGGAAAATTTCATGTTGGAGGAGTTGAGTGTTATTCTGAAGTTGAGATTTAGACAAATTGCTGAGCAGAGTAATAACCATTTTAATCTAATTTTAGCTGTGTTCTACCTGCCCTGGAAAACTTGATGCCAACATCCAGTTAACGTATGGAAACATAAGTATTGTGCAATGATATTACCAACATGAGCAATGGCAGAATAAGGTTGAAGATTTACTACACGATCTCAGCCCAGCTATCACAGGCATGAGTCAGATGGTTATCCACACAAAAAAATAAAGAACAAGGACAATAATTCAAATCCATTACAAGCAATTGCAAAAATGAAGAGGCGTTTGAGACGATTGCTTAATCATCCTCTCAGCAGTAAATCAGGGTGACACAATACACTGCGTGGACAAAAGAAAAATGTATAAAGTAGATTGGTTCCTTGTGCTACATAGCTTATATAAATCTCGTCTAGTACCTTTTTGTTTGCTTACTTATGTCCAGTGGAATCAGTTGCTTTTCTTTACTCTGAGCTTGCTTTAATTGATCACCCACTGGAATTTTAAAACGTGAAAAAAAAATCTGAAGGAACACAAAAACTGGACAGAAGTTAGAAAGGTATCCAGAATGCAAAAAAAAATACTGATTGAAGAAATGAGGTGTCTATCCAAATTGAAATTTACAGTTGAGTATGGAGGGTGGAAGAACAGCAACCCTTTTGGTAATGGGTGAAGTAAACCTTGCACCAGATTAACAATCAATCAGTACAGTTCTGTAATCTCCAAAACTAGTTGCTGTACCCTTCACTCTGCCCACCCCAAAGATTTGATAAACAGAATAAACAGTAAACAGAACTCACTTAAATTTTGTTGCCTGTGTTTCCACTGTGATAGAGAATCCCAAGATTCCAGATGTATTTCGGCTGGAAGGATACACATGGTACCTGAAGTACAGAATATAAAACTATATAAAGGAAGCCAATATTTCAAATTTATAAACTGCATATTACACTTTATTACAAGTGATGAGTATTTATGGAATGTATGGTTAGCTTTTAATTTTTTTTTAAAACAAACATCAAGAGTCTCTCCAAGCAACTCATGTCATTATTTAGTTTTGACTGAAGTTGATTCACTAAGATAAATTTTATTTGATTACAACCACAGATTTGAGACTTTAGCAATGCAGTGTATTTTGAACACAAGTTGAAGATCTCACAATGAAACTAGTGAACAAATTCTGGCAGTAGGGGCAAACTTGAATTAATTTGAAAAACATTTGACAAGTTAATTATCAGATCCAATGAGCCAACATCTCCTGTATGTACTACAAGGTACAGAGATGAAAGACTTTTGGTGTCCAGTTATTAACCAACACACTTCTGAACTAGTGCAATATTACAACACATTATAAAAAAGTTATACTACTTCTTCCCCCACCCCCCCAACCACAATTTGACTCTTGTTTTCCCTTATTCATTTTCTCTAAATATTTCACTTTGCTGTGTTCATTATAATCTACACTATACACATTTGGTATCCACTCATAAATATGGAGCTGGGACACACATTCATAATGTTTTGTTTTAATAAACTAAAACAGGTTCTGTGGTTCTATTTTTAGATAAAGAGCTCATTGAAATCTCACTGGTCCTTCCAATAAAGAACCAGTGACAAGAAAACCATCTCCGGTAGAGAAATAGGCAACAGCCCAGGAACCACAAAAAAACACATTATTTATTCTACAGACCTTCTTCAACTCTGATCAAAATGAAACTCCCATTTCAGAACTCTGACAGTTATTACAAGGATCAATTTTCTTTTTGCTAAACATTCCACCTCAACAAACCTACTCAAATCTTTCTAAGTTAAATCTAGAAATGCATCTTTCTTGTCAGGACAGGATTTAGACTTGTTTTCTACAATCGTGATCAGTACTTCACTGAACTTTCCCCTTTAATATACTTAGTGTTTTAAAATCAAGATGAATTACATTACCTCCTATTCTATGGTGTTGAACTCCATCCCGTCTTTACTTTTTACCCCCTTTTAAATCCAGAACGCAATGTCATTCAATTACTCTTTTCAACCTTAATGACACCGTGGCCTTTATTTCACTTGATTATCAAGAAGGATATTACTGACTAGGGCCTTGAACAATACACATCATTAAAAAGGAGGATAAAAATAGTTACCCAAGTGTTTCTTTCGTTCTCAGAAAATCAAAGCAAGGTTCTTCCATGTGCATCTGAAATCGAGGATCAAAACTATCTCAGCAAAAAAAAGTATTTTCCTCTGTACAGTCTAAAGTAGCATCCCCCTTACAGGGATTTTGTTTTAGTTATAACATGCAACAGAAAAGGGGTAAAAAAAATCGTTCGGGGAGTTTTAGAAGAGATGATGTACACATTGGTTGTTATCTTCCAAAATTCCACAGTTTCAAGACAGTTCCCACAGATTTGAAGACTGCAAATGTAACCCCACAATTTAAGACAGGAGGGTGGGAGAAAAACAGGGAACGTTAGGTAAGTTATCAAGACTTCAACAGCAAGGAAGGTTCAGGAACCTTTTATGAAGGAAATGGTAACATGCAAGTTTGGAAATAAATTCAAGATTGGGCAGAGTTATCATCGATTAAAAGGGAAATTATGTTTGACAAACCTTTAGGATCTAGAGGGCATGCATTTAAGGTGAGAGGGGGCAAGTTCAAAGGAGATGTGCGGTGCAAGTTTTTTTTAAACACAGTAAGTGGGTGCCTTGAATGCAGTGCTGGGGTGGTAGCGAAGACAAATACAATGGAGACGTTTAAGAGGCTCCTAGATAGGCATGTGAATATGCAGAGAATGGAGGGATATGGACTTGTGTAGGCAGAAGGGAGTAGTTTAGGCAGCTTTTAATTACTAGCTTAATTAGTTCAGCATAACATTATGGACTGAAGGGCCTGTTCCTGTGCTGTATTGTTCTATGTTCTAATTTTCTGAGAATGTAGCTAGCAGAATAGATGAGGGCAAGCCCGCTAATGTAGTGCAAATGGACTTTCAGAAGTCCTTGGATAAGGAGCCACACAAGAGATAACTAAACAAAAGTAAAATGCGAGGTATTGGGGATAATACACCAATGTGCTCTGAAGGTTGGGTAATAGTTAGTGAGTAGGAAAATGGGTATTTTTTGGGTTGGGAGGTTTTGATAAGTGGGGTGCTGCAGAGGCACTGCTGTCCACAACCTATCTCGGTATCAATGAGGGGAATCAAGTATAATTTATCTAAGTGTGAAGATGATATTAAGCTAGGTGGTAGTGAGGGCTCTCAGGAGAGTGCGAGCTTCAAGAGGGATATAAACAGGTTAAGAACATGGCAGATGAAACAAAATGTGGAAAAATGCATTGTTATCCACTTCAGTGAAAAAAAATAGAAGTGCAGAGTATAGGGGCTCCCTGGCTTACAAATGAACTGATTTACGAAAATCCGCAAATTCTCCCATACATTTTTAAAGCTAGTAATAACAATAACAAAATGTTTGATAGCATCCATTAATGATTGGGTACAGTATACATTCCATTAGTTTAGATACTGTTAAGGTAATTATTCAATAAAATGAAAGCATTACAGCACGTGTATGTAGAGTGATATAATATGGATAGCTATAGAAAATGGACATTTGACTTATGGAGAAATTAGTTTACAGACACAGTTCTCAGGAATGGAACCCTTACATCACCCAGGGAGCCCTGTACTTTTTAAATGATGAGAGAATAGAAGGTGCTTGTATTTAGGGAGAGCAATGTCTTTTAATATGAACTACCTAAAATTGTTAGCAAGCAATTCTGAAGGCAAAAAAGTAAGCTAGGAGACTTGAACACAACAGTAGAGATGTCTTGCTCTAATTATATAGAGCTCTGATGGGAGCACATCTTCAACACTGTTCACAAATCTGTCCTCCCATCAAAGAATAGATAATCTTGTGGTAGCAGGATTGTAGCAAAGTTTCACCAGTTTGATTATGGAGACAGTACATTTGTCATACAAGGAGCAGACTAGAGCTCTCCCCCCATCACAAAAATTAGAGTGATCTCATTGAAATGTACATATTTCTTAGGAGCTTGACAGGGCAGATGTGAAGTTCATGTTTCCCCTAGATGGGCTGTCGAGAACCACGTCATGGTCTACAGCCTTTCAGGACAGATGAGAAATTTCTTCACACAGAGCGTAGCGAATCTTTGAAATTTACAAATAAAGAGAGCTGTGGAGACTCGGCTACTGAGTACATTCAAGACCGATTGGTAGAATTTTTTTTTTAGAGATTAAGGAAATCGAGTGATAAGAGATTAGAACTGGGAAGAGGCACACAGGTAAAAGGTCAGCCATGACCTTATTGAATGGCTGAGAAGGCACCAGAAGCCAAATGGCCTTCTCTGACACACCAGTATAAATCTAAGCAAGTGCAACCCTTGATACTAAAATGTGTCAGAAACATTCAAACACATTTAGTGTTCTGACAGTTTTGACATCTAGCTTAGCCAGTTGTTGAAGAATTTTTCAACATTTTCCCTGCCAAGGTTTGCCCCCTTTTTAAACAGAATTTATGGGAAGGCCCTATCAGCACAACTGTACCATTGAAGATGGGGGTGGATTCATGCAACTTTGCCCCTTGGGAGGTCTGCACCGTGCGAATTGTAGGTGAATGGCGAGCATATCAGTAGCAAAATCGTTCTTTTGCTCAAGCTAATGTATGGAAAAATAAGCATATTTAAATGACTAACTTCAACAATGAAAAGATTCTACAGTTATGAATGGAGCAAAAGGGGAAGTTAGTAGATTTTTCAGCCATTAGAACATGGAATACATTTTAACCATGTGTCTACTGAAACAGATCTCTTAACAAAACTTATAACTGGAAAGTGGCAAGTATAAATAGTCAGGAAATGTGAGAATAGAGAGTTGTGATCGAGTTGTAAGATATGCACAAAATACCAAATGAATTACAACTGTGCTATAATTTCTACAAGACCTAAAGTAACACAAACCTTCTTAAATTTGCACATACTATCAAAAATGACATGCAAAACTGAAAAACATTCAATGAGACTTAAAATTCCAAAGGCCCTCTTTCAACAATTAGTCTTTTTCAAATTTTAAAATTACTAAACTTGAATATGGATTTCTGTGTATGATTTACTTACAACAAGTAGTTCCATTAGGGCATTTTCCCTTACTTTGTGACAACCTGACTGAAAAGCAAGACATTAAAGTTAACTATTTATTCTTAAAAAACCTTTCACTTGTTAACAGCCAAATTAAGACAAGCAACAACATTAAAAGCCTGCGCAATCACGTAATATAAATTACGCTTATATTTTTATGCAGTATATTATCCAGGCAAATAGATAATTTTAGATTGTTAAAAAAAAATATGCTGACATTAGAAATATTCTCTGCAAAAATTCAAGTTCTAAAAAAACTCAAAAGGATTATCATGGGCAATTTGGCTGTAAGCACTACTGCTTTGATGGTCAGAACAAAAATATTAATCCTTCTGACTCTGTTACATTAAGTATTGGGACAAAATATAATTTATGATTTTCAACTAAGTGTATTTGCTATCTCAGACAGGTTGAGAGAACACTAAAGATTAGGAGTTATAGAGTCATACAGCACAGAAACAGGCCCTTCAGCCCACTGAGTCTGTATCAATGAGAGAGAAATGGTTGAAAATAGCTAAAATTGGGTGAAAAATGAATATATTGCTGTTAGCGTCTCACCTGATAATAAACAGTGACCTCTGAATTGGCATCATTTCTGTTTAGAGACTTTATTTTGCACACATGTGGCTTATTAGGTAATTCCACAACCCTGAACTGGACAGGTATGTTCTTCACAAGTGGCTTGCACTGCAGCTTCCTGAAATGCAATTAACATATTTCTTATACAACAAATAAAAGCACAGTAACCATGTTACCATTTTAAAATGATGTAGCATGAAGGCAATTTAAATGGTATTTAAGGGCTTTTCAGAAAATTGTATTTTGTTTACCAAGGAGGATATCATTTTTTTAAATTAGAATTCATCAATAAATCATATGAATTTCCCAAACTAAAAGCTTCATGTGATAAGGAGAAGGAACAAATTACTTACTTCACAATATAATTTAGAAATTCAACAGACTCCTTGGAAGAGATTAAAAGAATCATTAGTTTCATGCTAAAACTCATTTTTTTCATAAGTAACAAATAAAATTTGCTTAAAATGAATAAACTACACAAACAAAACATGCCTACATCTTAAATTTCCCCTACCAGAATGCACTTATAAATTAACTAGTTAAGTCCCAGAAGTTTTCTTCCCAGTATCATGTATATATAAAAGGATTTCTACAAAAGTAGTAATGCTGGATGGATGTAGGTGGGAATTCCAAACTGTGGGAGTTATGGTCGAAGATTATGTACATCCCCCTATGTATGAGGCAGATCGGGGAACGTACATAATCTTGGAGTGAGATAAATGAGAAGAGCATTGGTGGCATTGTAGGAGTTACAAAGATAGTGAAGGGCAAGTTCTTGGGTGAGTTAACAAAATAAAAAAAATGGATTAAAACTGAAGTATTCTAAGTCTAGGAAATCAGTGAGATAAACAATGAGTAAGCAAGCCTTGGAGCAGCAGTTTCAATGAGTTGAATTTTATGAAGGGGTTGAATTTTCTCAACATTTAGGTGAAGTAAACTGCAATTCAATACAGGAGCACAGGGGCACTGGACAGCTTGACGGGGGAGAGGGGGGTGGGGGGAGAAAGAAAGGCAGAGTGCAATTATTATTCATGTAGAGTTGCCCACAAATATGTAGATGATATTGCCAAGGGCAGTGTGTAGGGTGAGGAAGTAAAGGGGACAAGAATAGATTTTTAAACATCTTTAGCAGAAGACCAGGATGATGGAAAATCGATAATTGTGTCAAATCAGGTGAAAAGTAAAATAACAATTTGGTAAGAAGAAATGAAAAACAAAACAACTCGATATGACTGGTGCCATGAACACAGTACAAATTTGACAAATAACATGCAAGTTCTGGTCTTAAAGGGCACTAGAAACAAAATCTATCTGCATGACAATGACCTGAGCTTTCCTGGCAGTTCTGCAGCAAAAAGAAGTTGTGTATGCGCCAGCAAGTTCAGGGCTTTGATGCTTTCATAGTCAAAAACAGAAGCCACAAATTTGTTGAGGTTCTTGCTGACAAATCCACGCCACTAGATTTCATGCAGACTTGCTGGAATTCTCCATCATTTAAATTGGAAAATCTGAGTAGATTCACTGTCAGATTAGACCTGATGCAGCATCTACAAATTAATTTACCTAAATTGAGATTTTTTTTTACAGCTGTGACAAAGTATCATAAGAATAAGAGAGATTGCATTTTTTTGCAAATATTAGTGTAAATGTGTTTTAAAATTAGGTGATTTTAAAAAATAATTTTTAAATCTTAATGATTTCATTTTTAGTTGTTTCAGAGACATTCAGGGGTATTGATGAAACTTGACAAATTTGACATGCAGAAGCAGTACCATGCAAAAGCAGTACCATGCAAAAGCAGTTACATGCTGTTGCCACACAGCTCCAGTGACCCAGTTCAATCCAGATACCTTGTCATCTGTGTGTAGCTTGCATGTGACCACATGGGTTTCCCCAGCTTTTACATTATCCAGAATAATAAGAATAAAGTTTCTGCACCCTCCCTCGACATCATTTACATTTTTGCTACTTTCTGAGAAATGTTCACTGTCAATAGAAATTATCTTTTGCTGGTTAACTATTTCGCACTAAAACATTTACTTTGCTTGTGAAATTTCCTTGCACTAGTCCTTCTACAAAAAGGTGGGACTTAAAGTTCTTCACAAATGACATCAGTGCTTCGATTGAGATTCCACCTTTCATCAAGGTCTGGTACTTCTGCATCAAAGACCACCGTTCATGTTCCAGAATCAATAAACGTACGTCTCTGCAAAAAGATAGCACAATGGAAAGTCTACTTGCTGATGCACGTGCTTGAAATCTGCAGTTTAAAATGAAACAAGTTCTGGTGTGATTTTATCTGAGTTTCTCAACCCTTTTGTCTTCCAGTTCGTGTCACAGAAGCTCTGCAGTACCCAAGTTAGGTGGTCAATACTCTGTACTGTTATTGTTTATACCTATACTACCTCAAGGCACTCTGCACTAACCCAATGTAACTGCACTGTGTAATGAATTGACCTGTACGATCGGTACGCAAGACAAGTTTTTCACTGTACCTTGGTACAAGTGACAATAATAAATCAATACCAATTTTCATTTACAATTCAGAACAGAGTTAGCAGATTAAATAGTCAAAGTAAAGAGGCATGAGTTCACAAAAAAACAAACCTTCACCATTAAACAGCACATATTGGATATTTCAATTAACCCATTTCAAAAGCAAGCATCATTTATAGATCATTTAAGTGAAAGCAACTTTTCACATGTATCTTAAGGCATTGAAAATTCTCTCTACATTGTAGCTTTGAAGTGAGCAACTTGTGCTGTTCTTTTGATTGACTGAACTGCCACTTTCTAATAATTGCTGTACTGTGCCAAAAACCAGTTCAGGGGGCAAGTAAGGTCGCACTTTTTATTTAAGACACACTCAGCAGAAATATCTGTAGTTGTGCTCCCAAATGGCATAACTTCATTGAAAACAGAAAAATACTATTTAATTCAGAATATAATGGACAATCACACAAGTATACAGGATGTAGTTTTGTGAATCAGGGCATTGAATGGAAAAAAATTATGCCAAATCCTTAACATATTGCTCATTAGGTCTCAGCTAGAATATTGTGTATAATCCTAAGCACCATATTTAATGAAGATGGCTGACACACTGGGGAGAGTAGAGGGAGGTTACCATTTATGAGCACTGAATGTGAAAGATGGAGGACAGGATGCTGTTCACAAAAGCTGCTTCTTGTAAAATGAGCATAGTTCCATCTTGATTGTTAATGAAGCTGTATTCATCTAAGCAAGTGGACAATATTCCCTTGAAGATGGTGAGAATGTTTTGGAGAATCAGGAACTGAGTCACTCACCAGAGTTGCCAACCTATAACATTCTCTTAAAGCTGCAGTGTTTATCTGATTGGTCTAGTTAAGGTTCTGGTCAATGGGGAGCCTGAAGATTTTGACAGCAAGTGATTGAACAGCAGTATTGCCATAGAAGTCAAATCTCTCTTATGGTTATCGCATAGCACTTGTCCGGAACAAATGTCACTTGCGTCGTCAGCTCAAGCCTGAGGGTTGTCCAGGTCCACTGCCGTCTGATCTAAGCAGCTCTGAGTGGAATGGAACATACTGCAGTCATCAGTGAATATTTACTTCTGACCTTACGATGAAAGGAAGATCATTGATAAAATATTGCCTTCAGACACACGAGATAACCTGGGGCTGATATATGTGCTTTAAAACCACCACAACTATCTTCCTTTGTGCTAACTTTGCAGCCAGTTGAGAGTTTATCCTTTGATTTCCATTTCAATTTAATTCAGCTCCTTAGTTCCATACTCAGTCAAATGCTCTTTGACATCAAGTGCAATCATTCAGTTCTTTTAGACCAAGGCTTTAATGTGGTCTGAAACCAAGTGGTCCTGTAAGAAGTCAAAGTGAACATCACCAACTACATTACTGCTGAATAACTTTAACTTGATAGTGTTGTCAATAACACCTTGCACCTATAGGCAGTGGAGTGATGAGATGGTATATGGCTGCATTAGATTTGTGTTGCTTTGTATGGACTGAACATAGCTCAACTGTTTGCCACACTGTTGAGCAAATGCAGTGTTGCTTGACTAAAGGTGTGGATGAATCTGAGCACAGGCCTTCAGGATTACAGTCAAGAACTTGGCAGACTGCTTTGCAGCATGTAATTTTCTTTGTAATTTCTTGTTATCACTTGAAATGAACTGGCTGAAAAATGGCTCCTATGATGCTGCGGTAAAATGGCTCCTATGATGCTGCGGTCTTCAGTTGACCATGAATAATTATCTACCTTCATTTTTCCACTTTTGCCTAATTGATGGTTTCATGTGCCTCTTCTCTTGCATTCATGTGCTAGGCTCTGCCATATACAGGAATATGAATATTCATGGAACCTCCTCCTTCCTTTAGTTTCTTAACTGTTCAACGCCATTCACCACTGGATGTGGCAGGACTGCAGAACTTTAGTTTGATCCATTGGTTGTGGGTTTAGTCTTTTGTATTTGAAGCATGCTGCTTCACCTGTTCACCCTGCATAAAATCTGTTGATATAGCTTCACCAGGTTGGCACTTCAACTTTAGCTGTGCCTCATACTGCTCTTAAGGTGCTGCCACATTCATCACTGAACCTGGACTTGATCGTAATGGTAGCATGAAAGAAATGATAAATCACGAGATTACAGATTATGATCAATTAATCTATCAGAAGTACAAAGCCAGCAAAAGTAATGGCAATCATGAAAATACCGGATTGTTGTAAAAACCCATCTGGTTCACTAACGTACAAAAATAAACCAACTTTACTCAGTTTTATCTATAGAACATTGAATTTTAACTACCCTCCGAAATGGTTTAACAACCCATTTAGCTGTTGCCACCATACCTTTTCAAGGACATATGTGTGGCAATGAAATGATGGCCCTGGCAACAATATTCATGTTCCTTAAATAAGAGTGGAGCAAAACTTATCAGATACAATAATGATCTTCCAGCAGATGGGATCAAAACACGGAGTGTTAAAAGACATCACATGTGCCAAACTCTCAAAATGACTTGCATTTATAATTAGAGCATCAATAAAATCTTGATGAATTCTTTACTTACTTTCCCAGTTTCTCAGGTTTGATTAGAACATTGAAGTAACTCTTTTTTAATTGTTCCACAATCATTCCAAATACATCTGGAGTGGTTGCAAAGTCAGCCAGATGATCAATGATGAGTTGAAACAGAAGCTGCAGATATGAAGAAGTTACTTAAATGATTTAGCTGTAGAATTTTGCAAATATTGCATACTGGTCTGCAATTTGTACTTTTGCACTTAATGTCTTATGGTATTATCCACTTCTGGAATTTTCACCATTTGTCATGAAGGCTTTTCACAAAGCAAGTTCTACTTTGTTCACAATTTGTTTATATCATTCTCTTCCTTAGTTTAACGCCAGAAATTGTACAACACTCCATTAAATCCCCTTCCCATGCAGGACGATTGCCATCCAAACTCAAATTGGAACTCAGGCCCTAGCAACCAAGGTCAAGATTCCAGTCTTCATTGCCCACGTTCATTGTGTCATAACTAACCCCATATCATTGCTTGGTTCTCAAGCCTATCAAACTGCTCACATCCTTTAGCTTTCAAAATCCAAGTCACTATTTCCCGTGCCTCTTTTAAAGGGATGGGGGAGGGTAGTGGTGGTAAGGGAGTGCATTTGAGACCATGGAAGAGAATGATTAATATGTAAGCAAGTTTAGCTGGAATAAACAGACCAAACACAGAAGAGGAAAAAAGGGTCCTTTTTCAAGTGTGAACGTTGCTGGTATGGCTGGTATTTATCATCTATCCTCAAATGCCCTAAAGGCAGTGCTGGTGAGCCATCATCTTGAAGTACTGCAGTCTTTCTGGTGAAAGTACACTGACGATACTGCTAGGTAAGGTGTTCCAGGATTTCGACCCAGCAATAATGGGGGAAATATCAAAAAACACTGAAATAGTCATCTGAAGAATAGATAAAAGCAGTGAAGTTTCATAAGACATTAAGAAACATACAGGTGACCCCCACTCCCATGTTACAGAAGGGTTGTGGTCCTAGAAGAACCATCCGTAGAGATTTCCTGTAAAGCAAAACTCCTTTTCCCATTGAATCCCATGTTATAAACGGAGATGCATTCCAACACGACGTCACTCAATACTGCAGATTTGGATATGACGTCACATCATCAAATGGATTGGCAGTCACAGTCAAGTCCCTTCTTTGTTACACTCTCTCCACCCGAGGAGATGTGAACAGACATCTCAGAGTACAGTGCTGCTGTGCTCTTCAGCTGTGAGGCATTTTCTCTGATGTACAGGCTTGTCAACTAGGAAAGGGTCTGGCAAGTGCGGGTATCAGGGAAAGGGATAAAATTTGAGGATCGGAGATCACAGCGTAAAGATGGTGTAGAAGGAGTTCAAGGGCACAATGGGTTGAAGTGCAGTGACAGTGGAAGCAGAGGCCGAGGGATTACTTTAAGGACCCATGACTACCGCGGCTCCCCACAATGCAACTCGTCAGAGAAAATACCTCACAGGTGAAGAGCACGGCAGCACTGCACTCTGAGATGCCTGTTCACGTCTTCGGACCGGAGAGGGTGTGGCAAAGGAGGGAATCGACTGCAACTGCCAACCCACCACCCACCGCTCCTCCCCCCCACCACACAAATTCCATAGGAATGAATTTTATTGCATCTCTCATATATTTGTGTCATGACTTGTGAATTCCGTAAAGGTGAATTCCTGTAAGTTGAATGGCCGTAACATGGCGCAGCCTGTATATTCACATAAACGATATCGTCACTAAAATATCAAATTGCTTTTCAATTCTCATGCACCTTCACCATCAGGAATAAAGAACTACAGCTGAGTGAGAAACAGTTTTTAGTTAACTATACAAAACAATTAATAATGGAATTCAGATTGAGAACTACATACCCCAAGTTTGTGGTTAAATCCTTTCACTTTGATGACTAATCCATGCTCTTCAGCCACTAGTTTATACTCCAGCTGAGCAACATCAGCTTCATATGCCGGTTCAGCTAAGTTGTGAGCTACAATATTTACAAACAAGTCAAACAGCACCAAGCTAGAGGAAAGTAAAGGGATGTGTATAATTAAATTGAACTGCACAATCCACAAAATACACTAAACAACTACAGTTACTTCTATTCATAACCTCTTCAAATTGGCTTCTTGAGCAAGTAATATAAATCCATTAACTTGTTTTCACACACAGGGAAAGCAGTGGATGATAATAGAGGTAAGGTGGCATGAGCAGCCTTGAATCTTTAGGACCGATCTAGCAGATAGAAATAGTCAATGTATTCCTGAGTCAATAACAAAACTGGAACAGCTTGCATCTGCATATGGTTTCCTGGAGCTCACCTGCTCCCTCAGCTGTCCTCAGAAGCTGGCACTACTAGCTAGTATAAGCAGCAGCAATATGATGCTTTTCTCCCCCAGACTTTATTACACATTTAAAAATGTCCAGTTGTAATACTAACTCTTTATTAATCTTCTCTGCTAAATATAAACACAATTTCATATTTACTTTTAATTGATATTTAATTATATTCTCAATTATTTTATTACAATATATCCATCATTCTACACCCTACATGATCTAAATTTGTGATGCATTTATGACAGTTTTTATTGGTCACTCTTATTCCTTTACAAGTTGTGTATATTTATACTGATTAGTTAAACTCTTACTTTTCTGCAGACTTATGAATGTGAGGCGATATCAAGTGGAATCGGATGTAACCTATAAGGTAACAATTTATGAAATCATAAAAAGCAATAATACATTCACTAATTTGCTGTAAACAAGCATTACTAATACCCAGATATATATAAAAAAACTAAAAGTATTGAACAATATTTATCCTCCATTTA
Source organism: Pristis pectinata (assembly GCF_009764475.1). NCBI lineage: Eukaryota > Metazoa > Chordata > Chondrichthyes > Rhinopristiformes > Pristidae > Pristis > Pristis pectinata. The sequence goes on along the minus strand of NC_067407.1, from coordinate 31,265,735 downwards.
AATAGGTTTTACCAATAAGATTACAAATTTAAAATCAATTTTTATGAAAATCAAATAAATAACTAATTTTACAAGATTACACATGATACACAAGTAGGAGAATTCCTGAAGACACCCGCACTGCAGGGACAAAAGACAGGAGACATGCTGGAATCTGGAGCAAATAAAAACCTGCACAAAGAACTCAGCATGAGGGTCAAGCAGCAACTGTGGAGGCAAAGGGATGGTTGATGTTTTGAGTCAAGATCTTCCATCAAGTCAGAGAGTGTAGACAAACGATAGCCAGTATATAAGAGTAAGAGGGAAGGGTGTGACAGAGGCTGGTAGGTGATAGGTGGAACTGAGTCGGGGTGGGGGCATTGGTAGAATGAATGATGGGCAGATAGAGCCAGACGGGGAAGGACAAGTGTTGACAAAGGTTGATAGGTGATAGATAAAAAAAAGAACTACAAGAAAAAAAATAGACACATGGAAGGGAAGGGGAAGGGTGGAGATAGAAGCTGGTGATAGTTGGGACCAGATAAGAAAGAGACGATGAGCAGATGGAACAAAGTGGGGGAGGAGGATGTCTTGGTAATGAGGTGGGAGGGAATTGAGATCCTGGGTGGACTGGGAAAGGAACACAGAGAGAGTGGACTACCTAAATTTGAAAATTCAGTGTTCATATCATTGAGCTGTCATCTATCCAAGTGGAATATGAGGTGCTGTAGTACGTTGGCCTCACCACAGCACTGAAGGCAGCTGAGGTCAGTGTGGGAATGAGAAGGGGAGTTGAAAAGGCATGCAACCAGCCATTGCAGAGTGCAGGTCCTCTGCAAAATGGTCACCTAGTCTACCCTTGGTCTCGCCAATGTAGAGGAGGCCACATCCACCACATCGCAGTCTTAAGTTCTAGACTTTCCCACCAGCACAAAATTGTTGCTGCACCTCTTACTTAATGCAGATTAAGGGGAAAAAAAGCACAAGGTAACTTACCTTTAGGAATTTGAAACTTAGTATCCTTTTTGTACCATAAGCATCCACTCTTATTATCTAAAATTTTCACTGGATACATGGTATCTGTACAATCAGAATTCTTCAGTGTAAAATCAGTTGCTGGAAAAAAGGAAACCATTATTTTTACTGTTGGCTCTGAAAGGTTAATGTTTGCTGTCTCAAAATTTAAGATCTTATTTTGTAATTTTAGTTAGCCGTAAAACTAAAGGCAACTTAATAGAAAAACATGACTCACCTATGTATTTATTCTCTTCTGGCAGATGAAGGGCGGGATTCAATTGGAAATCACTTGCCCATATTCCAGCCCAATATTTGTCAATTTCTGTCAACACAGAATGAAGATGGCCTTTAAAGTAACCAGCTACTTGAGGAAAACCATTATGATGTGTTTCAAATTGGACAAAAATGGGATGCCATTTGTGTATCCATGGGAAAATTTCAGTAGCCAGCTACAGCAATAAACCACACAGACATACATACAATGTTTTACTTGGTAACAAACCAGAAAATAAGCACTTTCAATTACCCACACTCCTGACTCCCTGTGTTCCCATCCCCGGCTTCAGCTCGAGCTGCACACCCAGCCTGCACCCTGGCTCCATCCGCACATTGACTATTGATATTTCGCATGAACTAAGGTGCAGAAAGTAGTTAAGAGGGTAAGTGATACATTGACCTTCATTACAAAGAGGTTAGAGTTTAGAAATAGGGAGGTTTTGTTACAATTGCGAGGCCACACCTGGAGTACTGCATACAGTTCTGGACCATCTAAAAAAGGATATGGCAGCATTGGAGGCAGTCCAAAAGAGATTCACCAGCTGAGATTCACCAGCTAATTCTTGGGATGAGGGGATTGTCCTATCAAGGGAGGATAAACAGGTTGGGTCTGTATCTGGAGTTTAGAAAAATGAGGGGTTACTTTATTGATGCAGGGTGGGGGGGGGGAGGGAGGGAGGGTTGGGGGAAAGGGAAGAAATTACAGGCTAGATGTTGAGGTGTTTTTACTGGTGATAAAGTCTCAAACAAGTGGATAGAGTTACAAGTGGCAGGTCATTCAAAATGGAGGTACACAGAAATTTCTTCTCACAGAAGGTGGTGAATTTCTAGAATTCTCTATCCCAGAGGGTTGTGGAAACCAGATCATTAGACGTTTGAGGTGAAGGAACTGGCACAGAAGAGGAGTTGAGGCCAGTATAGATCAGCCATGATTATATTGAACGGCATGGCAGGCTCAAGGAGCTGAGTCACCTACTCCTGCTCCTTTTATCATGTTCTTGTGTCAGCACATCAAATGCAATCCATCTCATGGCAAACAGGATTCAACAGACATCGCAGGGCTCGATTCTTAAGAAGCATGTTACACTAACTAACACTCCCAGTAATAGACAAGTGACCTTATAAGTGGACAGATCAGTCAGTGGATAACAAGGGCTTAGTGCACAGACAAATTGCTGGGAACAAAGGTGTGGCATATTGATAATTTTTTCAGATTCTGAATTGTTTGTGCAACCATTTTTTGTAAGAAACTAGCAACCAATATTAAGTTACAAAAGTGAAACTAAGAACTACTGCAACAATGAGATGTACTTAACTCAATGTCCTTAAGAAAAATTCCATTCAGATGAACTCTATCATAAAACTACTAAAAAATATTCAGTACATAAGTTGCAATTCTGTGCAAGTCAGTCCCCACTTTAGGGACTTGAATTTTAAGGAAACAATTTGTGAAGTACCCCTAACTACGCATAAACTAGCATCTTTCCATGTGACCAAGAACTGCTCTTTTTGCAAGCAGTACAGAGTATGGGATAACTTGCTTCCCCAAAATGTTTCAAAAGTTTGCAGAGCAAACCATAAAATTTGCATCCTTAACTGTAGTCCATGGATAGTGTTATGGATTATTCTGGAATTATGAAATCATGGATAGTGGATATTAATTAAAATGAGAACCAGTCTTCAGGAAATAAAAACCTGTTCACAATTTAACTTCAACTGATACTTTAAGGATATTGAAACCAATCATTGGGTGTGGGGACATTCTGATTATGCCCCATTGGAACTATGCAGGGGAAGACAGTAGATGAATGTTCATGTTAATTGGTGGTCATTCAAAACTTGAGGATGAGATCAGGGAATGTGTTAAACAGCCATCTCCTATATTAACACATCATTAAAGGCCTATCCCTGCCACTCAATGTGCAGTTCACTTAATATTCTGGCTAGTTGTATATTCAGGAAGACATCCCTCACTGTAACAAGGGAGGTATATTTTGGGGGCACAAGAGACCGCAGATGCTGGAAATTTGGAGCAACACACAAAATGCTGGAGGAACTCAGCAGGGCAGGCAGTATCGAAGGAGGGAAATGGACAGTCAACATTTCAGGTCGAGACCCTTCATCACGACAGGTATACTTTGAGTTCTGGAGTTTGTGCTGAGAAGCATTTGGGACCAGCCACCAGTGTTGAATATTCAAAGAAGTTCTGCTAGTTGGGATGTGCTACCATTGTAAATTATGTAATTCTGCAAAGTTACCTGTCTATGTTCAAAATATTAAGGTAGGTGATTATAGCCATTGAAACTGTAGTTAATCGTTATTTGTTATCTTTGTGTTTAAAAAGTATAAAGCATTGTGTTGGGAGATGATTCTAGATTCTTTCCAGAAGATCTATGTTAAATGAAATCCTTTTTTATCTCCCAATTACTGCTTCTGTATAGCTGAGTTTAGTCAGTCACAAGAGAGTAACAGAGTTGGGAAGTACCACAGACTTTACATATCAAGGCATGGGAGTGGACATATACTAAAGAGTTTTGCACAGAAAAACTCCAAGAGGAGCCAAATGGACAGACCTGGTCTGGAGGGAAGAGAGGAAAAAAAGTCAGAAATAAATATGGCATGTCAAGGTGGGGTAGGGATTGGGGGAAAGAGTGAGAAAGAGATGCCACAATTTGTTTCATCACTTTCACATTCCTAGCCCCATCCTTTCATTTTCACCCCTCCTCTACTATTTTCCTTTGCTGCACAAGTTTCTCTCTTCTCATTGTTTTCCCTCATGCTCCCTCTCTCATCCCCCACCACTCTCTCACCTACCAATCTTTCTCACCCCCTCCCTTAACTCTCTTTTTTATTTCTCAGTTCCACTATATCCTTTTCTCATCAAACACCAACCTCTCAAAAATAATGGAAAATTCTGAAACCACTCTACAGGTTAAAGGCAGCAGTTGTGGAAAGAGAAACATATTAACATAGATCAAAAGACCCTTTGTCAGAGTAATTCTAACAAAGCCATACAGCATAGAGATGGACCTTGTGGCCATCCCATCCATATCGATCTTTTTACACATCTACACAAATTCCATTTGCCCACAGTAGGTCCGTACCCTTCTATTCCTCACCTACTGAAGTGCCTATCTAAAAGTCTCTTAAACGTAGTAACTATATCCGACTTTTACATCGGACGAAGTGCTTGAAAGGCAGCTAAATGTTGCGCCTTTATTTAAGAAAGACTGCAAAGAAAAGCCTGGGAACTGCAGACCTGTGGGTCGAAGTTATTGGAGGAGATTCTGAGAGACAGAATCTACATGCATTTGGAAAGGCAAGGACTGATTAGGAATAGTCAGCATGGCATGGGAAATTGTGTGTCTCACGAATTTTTTTTTAATTTTTTAAATTTTATTTACAGCGTGGTAACAGGCCCTTCTGGCCCAACGAGTCTGCGCTGCCCATTTTAAACCCATATTAACCTACCCGTGTGTCTTTGGAATGTGGGAGGAAACCAGAGCACCCAGAGGAAACCCACGCAGACACAGGAAAACGTACAAACTCCTTACAGACAGTGACGGGAATCGAACCCCAATCACTGGCACTGTAACACATCGCGCTAACCACTATGCTACCGTGCTGAAATTGAGCTTCAGAAAGCTCAATTTGATAGAGCTTTTTGAAGAGGTGACCAAGAAGATAGATGAGGGCAGCGCAGTAGACATCATCTACATGCACTTCAGCAAGGCCTTTGACAAGGTACTGCATGATAGGCTGGTCTGGAAAGTTAGATCACATGGGATCCAAGGCATGCTGGCCAATTGAATACAAAATTGGCTTGATGGTAAGAGACAAAGGGTGGTTTTTCAGATGGAGGCCCGTTGGCCAGAGGTGTGCCAAAGTGATCAGTGCTGGGTCCACTGTTGTTTGTCATTTTTATTTATGATTTGGATGGATGAGAATGCAAGTCACATAACCATTTACAGATGACACTAAAATTGGTGGTATAGTGAACAGTGAAAAATGTTATCTAAGATTACAACGGGATCTTGATCAACTGGGCCAGTGGGCCAAGGAATCGCAGATGGAGCTTGATTCAGATAAATGTGAGGTGTTGCATTTTCTTAAGGCAAACCATGGCAAGACTTGCACAGTAAATGGTAGGGCCCTGGGGAATGTTGTAGAACAGAGAGAACTAGGGTTGCAGATACATAGTTCCTTGAAAGTGGCAACACACATATACAGGGTGGTGAAGAAGGCGTTCGGCACGCTTGCCTTTAATCACTCAGGATATTGAGTACAGGAGTTGGGACGTCACAATACAGCTGTACAAGACTTTGGTAAGGCCACATTTGGAGTAATGCCCAAGTTCTGGTCGCCCTGCTATAGGAACGATGTCATTATACTAGAAAGGGTACAAAAGGATTTAGAAGTATATTACCGGAACTGGAAGGTTTAAGTTATGAGGAGTGGTTGAATAGGCTAGGACTTTTTCCCCTGGAAGGAAGGAGGCTGAAGGGTGACCTTAAAGAGGTTTATAAAATTGTGACCAGCATAGACAAGGTGAATAGCCATAGTCTTTTCCATAGGGTAGAGGAGTCCAGAACTAGGAGGGCATAAGTTTGAAGTGAGTGGGAAAAGATTTAAAAGGAACCCGAGGAATAACTTCTTCAGAGAGGGCAGTGCATGTATGGAAAGAGCAATTAGAGGAAGAGGTGGAAGTGGGTACAATTATGACTTTTAAGACATTTGGACAGGTACATGGATGGGAAAGGTTTAAACGGATGTGGACCAAATACAGGCAAATAGGACCCGCTCAATTAGGCAACGTGGTCGGCATGGTAGAGTTGAACTGGAGGGTCTATTTTCCCTGTTGTATAGCTCTATAATTCTATGACTTCATGACCTCTTCTGGCAGCAAGTTCCAGATATTAACCACTCTCTGTAAAACAAAAACTTTCTCAATTCCCCTTTAAAACTCCTTCCTCTCACCTTAAACCAATGCCTTCTTGTTTTTGCTATCCCTACTATGGGAAAAAGATTCGTACTATCTACGCTTGGCATTCAGGATGAAGTAATCAATTGGATTCAACGTTGGCTTAGTTGTTGGTCCATTGTTGTTTCTCATCTATATTAATGATTTAGGTGATAATGTGGTAAACTGGGTCAGCAAATTTGCAGATGATACCAAAATTGCAGGCATAGTGGACAGTGAGGAAGGCTATCAAAGCTTACAAAGCAATCGGGATCAGCTGGGAACATGGGCTGAAAAACGGCAGATGGAATTTAATGCAAACAAGTGCGAGGTGTTGCACTTGGGAGGACAAAACAGGGTAGGACCTGCACAGTGAACGGTAGGGCACTGAGGTGTGCAGTAGAACAAAGGGCCCTGGAAGTATAGATTCATAATTCCTTAAAAGTGGCATCGCAGGTAGATAGGGTTGTAAAGAGAGCTTTCGGCACATTGGCCTTCATAAATCAGGGCACTGAGTACAGGAGGTGATATGTTATGTTGAAGTTATATAAGACGTTGGTGAGGCCAAATTTAGAGTATTGTGTGCAGTTCCGGTCACCTACCTACAGGAAAGATATCAATAAGCTTGAAAGAGTGCAGAGAAAATTTACAGGGATGTGGCCGGGACTTGAGGACCTGAGTTGCAGGGATAGGTTGAATAGGTTAGGACTTTATGCCCTGGAGCACAGGAGAATGAGGGGAGATCTTATAGAGGTATACAAAATTATGAGGGGTATAGACAGGGTGAATGCATGCAGTTTATTTCCCCCTCAGGTTGGGTGAAACTAGAACTAGAGGTCATAGGTTTAGGGTGAAAGGTGAAATCTTTCAAGGGAATCTGATGGGGAACTATTTCACTCACAGGGCGGTGCGTGCGTGGAACGAGCTGCCAGCGGAAGTGGTCGATGCGGCTTCAATTGTAACATTTAAGAGAAGTTTCGATAGGTACATGAATGAGAGGAGGTATGGAGGGCTATGGTCTGGGTGGAGGTAGATGGGGCTATGCAGAAAACCAGGCCGGCATAGACTAGATGGGCCGATGGGCCTGTTTCTGTGCTGTGGTGCTCTATGACTCTACCCTATCTTTGACTCCTACAATTTTATATACCTCTCAAGTCACCACTCTGCCCCCTTCACTCCAGGTAAAACAAACCCAGTCCTTACAATTCTCCTCATAACTGAAATCATCCAATCCAGGCAACATCCTGGTGAATCTCCCCTAGCACAACTACATCCTTGTTACCGTGTGGCGATCAGAACTGCAGACAATATTCCAAATGCGGTCCAACTAGCATTTCATAAGGTTGCAATATAACGTCCCAACTTTCACATTCTGTGCCCCGAACTAGGAAGGGAAGCATGCCATTTGCCTTCTTCACCATCCTATATACCCATATTGTCACTTTTATGGAACTATAGACTGGAATCCAAGGTCCCTCTGTTCATCGACATTCCTTAGTGCCCAACCATCTATTGTACATATCCTACCCCTATATGGCTTCCCAAAATACATCCCCTCGCACTTGCCAGGATTAAATTCCACCTGTCTTTGACCTGAAACGTTAACTCTATTTTTCTTTCCAGTGCTGCATAACCGGTTCACTGTTTCTACCATTTTCTGTTTTTATTTCAGATTTTCAGCATCTGCAGTTTTTTTAATCCTTTATTGATCCTCAAAAATAATCTGTATTCCACAGGTGCTCCAGTTGCCCCTCAGTTTAAGTAGCACAGAAATAGGAAACCCTTTAATTCAGCAGGCTAGGTCAGGTAACTGAAAACACTTACAACATCCAGGCAGGAAGGAGAGGAATGGTGGCTAAGGCCAATCATCGGTAGGGGCCTTCCTGAAGGACCCAACCGAACATGGATGGGTGGGAGGCTGATGTCAGAGGCAATGTGGTGGGCTGAATGTGGCCCCAGGTGAAGTTGTGACCTGTTTAGGAAGAACACTGGTTTATCGCCCTTTTAAACTCCTCAAAAAAATTCCTAGAAAATTGGATTACACTGATTTTATGAGATATTCTGAACAGTTTGTTCTGAAATGTTTCCTATTTCACTGGTTCAATTCCTATTGCCTCCAGATATACACATAACTACCAGCCTATTTCCTTACAAATTTCTAGCCTTCCCACAAAGCACTGAATGTTTACTCAGCTACATTCCTTTCATTTGACATTTTACCTTCAACATCATATGATGTCCCAAACCACTGCTCTTTTAGAGTGCATTTCCCTTCATTGTTGGGAGAAAGAAGAATCAAATTTGCTTTTTGTGGGATGAGTTGGGAAAAAGCAGCAGCAATAACCTGGAAAAAAGAATGATGTTTTAGCCAGAGACTTCCCCAAACACAGAGAGACTTAATCTACAGTATAATAAAGAAAATGCACACCTATATTACAACAAAATGATTTTAAATGTATTGAAACAGTGCGGTTTGTTCTGAGTGACACAACAAAATGGTTCTTTTTGTTTTTAATTCCAATAATTTATTGGAAAATTGTTTAAAAAGTGTGGTCTTTCCAAATTTTCAGCTGACTTTTTCCAGTTTACAAATAGACACTCCCCCAACTGTTCTGTGCATGCACACACAAACAATATTTTGAAGAATATTTTTTGAAAAAATGTACACTGCATATATTTTAAAATATTTGAGGTCCTGGCACAGCCATCAACACTCCTGTATATGTAATAGGTCTGATAACCCCAACTGCACTTTGTTCTGATAAAAAAAAATCGCCAAGTACTTCTCCAAGAAGCAAAAAAAAAATCTCTCTAGCTGGACTCAATCTCAAACTGCAGTACATAATCTCAAGCTGCAGTACGTAATAAATGTTGTTTCATGTTATGTGTAAATGCAACTTAAATCCTTGAAGGGGTTCATAAACCAAAAATTATAGCACCTCTGCAAAGCAAAAGCTTTACTTATTGTTTCCCAACAGACAGATGAAGCCAGAGGACTACTGTGTTTGAAACTACTCACATTAGACTCTTCCCAGCTAGACATTTTCCTACAAAATATCTAAATCTTCAGCCTCCAGAATAGCAAATATACTATATACACCAAATGAACCAATCTTTTACAAAATTATTTCAGATGTTTCAAGAGAAATAGAAAATCACTTTACAGGCAATGGATGAGAAGAAAAAGTTGTGAAAACAAAATATATCCTCCATGACATTCAGTGTATTAGATCACATGCAAGAATAACTCCATGGGGTCTTTTCTATATATTGCTTTGTAATGTGCATCTTCAGTGCGTAAATGCAATTAATATGCTCATTTGAAAGATTCTGCCAAGTTATTGAAACTGCAGTTTTCGATGGAGGGAAAAAAAAATCACTGCCTAACCCCAATGCCAATTTCAAGGAGTGCTCCATAAAAGTTTTAAAGTAGTATTACAGTTGAGGACTTTTCACATTCAACCATTGTAAAAAGGCAATTTCTCCCAATAGTTCATTCTGCAGCATTATTATTAGATACTAAATAATTACTGCCATAATATTTACCTCTGGCTTGTACTCAAACAGTAATTGGTCTCCAGTGAGAAAATCTTCTTTTTTAAAAAGCTGCATATTTTCACAGACATTTTCTACAAAATCAATGGGATCAGTCTAAGGGGAAAAAAAATCAAAAGGTGAAGATTGTATCTCTATTACTAATTAATTAGCAAAAACTAAAGAGTGAGAAAAAGAGGCAATCTATACCTGCTCCTGGTAATGGAATTCATTATCTTCAATCTTTTGAATCTCTTTATAAATTCTGGTTAGAAAAGTAAAAAATCATCAGGTAATTAACAAATGTATTTATTACTCCAAACAACACAAAGTAAAACAACTTTAAACGTTTAGTAGATATAGACAGCTCCAAATGTGGTACTAAAGTATGTAAACAGAAAGTTCTAGGCTCAGTCCTTTGTCTTTACTGAGTTAAAGCTGAACCTTGGGAGAAAGCTGCCATGGTTCTTAATTGCTACCCTCTGCTGAAAAGTGATACAAAGGCAAATACAAATTTGGGTTTAGAAAAGATAACCAATATCAGAGGTTTAAATTACAAGAAACCTGGTTATTTTGCCTTAGAAACCTATTGCATGTAAGTTTCACAAGCATACAATAAAGTAATGCACAGGAAAGATAATTCAAGAATTTTATTTCAAATTAAAATATAACAAAGAAAAACTGACAAAAGGCTCTTCCTCACTGAAACTGTAATAAAAGCTTCTAGATTTTATGGCAGGCTGGTGAAGTTATTCAAAGACAGTCAAATATTTGAAGTGGGTGGAGCACAGGTTGGTGTTTGGTATGGTAGATTAACAATTTTCTACTGGGTAGATGAAGTAGGATAGGGACTAGGACTCCTCAATTCTAACTATCAAAATGCTCTTCCCTTGCATCCATGAATGAGCATTGCATCAATGTTTCTCATAAAGATTAACACATTAAGGGTAGCCAGCAATGACAAATTGCACTGCAGCACTAGTTTCAGGAAAGCCAGCCAAAGATTAGTGGGGAGGAAAAAAAATGTCACTTTTTGATAATAAAGCAAAGTTAACGTTCATTCTGCATACATTTTCTTTTTCACATATGGAAGAACATCATAATGGCATGCAGAGGTTTCTGTGCATGTCTTAGGTGTTTAAATATAAAAGCCATAATATTGAAAGAAATATCACCTCTCCTGAGGACCAAGATTCTGTAACATTTTCATGTATTGAAACACAATATGTGCAACCTATATTAAAAATAAAACAAATGTCATTATACAGCAAACTAAATCAACTGCTATTTAAAAAGGTACAGATTTTGTGACTGGAAGAATAGTAAATCACTTAATCACATCATCATTGTGTACAACCAACTTCCACATAAACTATTAAACGCAGAAATCTGGAAATTGTGGTCATATTCTGCCACTCTACATGCAGGCTATTACATGATGCAATCAATGTAGAATTACTAACATGATGTGAAATTTCAGGGTTTTGTTTTCAAAAACACAAACATCACTAAGAAACAGTGAAAACATTAACTTTTCTGAAAAAGGTTTAGCTGAGTTTTTAAAAACAGCATACAAAATCATTATTACTGTCGAACAAACTCTCCAAGCTTGGAACAATTATCTTTACACCTGTGGTATGTAATTCCCTCAGAATATTTTTAAAATGTTACGATATTCAATTCCCATCATAATTCCATGTATGCCCCATTCACTATTTTGCTTTCTGTAAAGTGATAAAAGAGCGAATAACATTCTATGCTTTTTACTTCCAACTTTACAGTCTTCAATCACACCGAATGATCTGTTGTTGGATGTCACAGGTCACCTATAGATGGTGCCAAATAGGAAGCCAATTTAGAAGAAATAATCCTCCAGAGCCACTAAATCCATCTGGCTGGATTCCCTCTCAAAGCACCATAACCCCTAACCCTTATACCTACTCTCAAAAGGCTGGCAGCAAACAACATTCCTTTTCAGCTGACCACAAAACATGGGTCAGTGCTCAAATTGGCATTGAGAATAATTTGCCTTTGATTTAATAAAATTAGGAGACTACTGAAAATAATTCCTACTAGAGAGGAGAAAGGAGAAAAATATTTGCATGCAATATTAATATGAATGGAAATTAATAGCCAAACAATTACCACCGTCATTACCTCATAGAACTGCTGGTAGCCATCATCAGTTAACGTAATTGAGATGTTGAACACAGAATATGTTGAATTTTGTTCAAATCCAGTTTCACCATTTCCTCCAAATAAGGCAAGAGCTAAGCACCTAGAAACAAAACACTTACTTCAGTTGAGTTTGTGGAGACTAAAGATCTAACAAAAACAACTCCAACAAGGAAACAACACACAGATTAAGATCTTTGTCAAGTTTGGCCATGTTTGCTTAATTCAATTCCTCGGGTCTTCACGATTTCCACTAGGCCTAAATAAAGGCAGGCAGCAGCTGCTTTGACTTTGAGACAACATCATAATGCTTCCTGAATCAGTCTTTGGTCTTCAAACCAGAAGAGTGAGGAAGATGTTATTACCTTGTTTTGGCTTTGCAGGGCCAATTTAATTTGTGTCTTAATTTCCTTATTTGCCTTTAAGATTTTTTTTAAAAAGCTAGCCAGAATCTTGTCAGGGGCTTATTATGCAATACAAATGCCACTAACTTCATTGGCTCTAAAGGTTAAGAATGTAATCCTTTGTTTTCCATCTTGAAGCAAAGTAACAAAGCCATCTGGATTATCGAAATAAACTGAGAATGAATCATTGATAGCAATTTGGGCCATCATGGAAAGGGAAAAACAATGGAAAAGACACAAGAATATTACCAAAGATCATATGGCTACAATTATAAGAATAATTTGAAAATGAAAATCTTGCTTACTAGAACCAGATTCAGGGCTGACAATGAGGGATGTGACACTGATCAACTTTCAGCAAAGTTGCAAGAATACAGGTAATTGAGAAAGGTGAAGTCAGAAAAAAGATCGATTAAAAAGGCTGAATTTTCTATATTTTAAGAGTGCATTACCAAGTGCTAAAAAGAGGAATAAGGAATGAACAAGGTGGCTCATGTTGTCCCCCACAATTAAATAACTTCTCCCTGAACAGTATCAGAAGGAACAATAACTGGAGCGAAATGTTCATATGGAATTAGTATCCATTCATCAAAGTAGTACTTTTGGAAAAAAAAGGGGGAAAGTGTGTTAAAAGGACATGAGCAATATTTTGGAGTGGAAAAAATTTCAAAATTAGGCTCATATGCTCAAAAGGATTTCAAGCTTTCACATATTACAAAATAAAATGCAAGGAGTGAAATTTCTCTTTCCCAGTATTAAATTATCGCTTTAATTAATTGCATTTAAAAAGTTTCATCTAGAAATTCAATTATAGTCACCATGATTCCACACTGACTTCAAAGGAACCAATTTCAGAAGTGGAATACAGCATACAACCTCAACTCTAAAAGCATGTTTAATGCTAGTGACAGCAAATTAATTTCTTGATTTCAAATTACTTCATCCAAACCTATTTCAGTAGCATAGTGTCATAGTGTCTTGTGTTGCAAGGCAATGGCTTTATAACTTTTATATGGGAACCAAAAGCATCCTGAATCACACAACAAACAGGCAGATTTATCTTTCCACAGTAGCAGTTATGAGAATAACAGTAAAATTTAAACATTCGCCATGCATCATTAAGTCCCTCCAGTGGATTTTAAAAAATTTGACCTTCATAATGCCTAATACTTACTTTGTCCGAAGCAGGGACAGGATACTGCCTTTACCTTCATGTCCGATAAGCCACGATATATAATGGAGTGGCTTTATCCTGAAAAAAAGATTGTTAAAAATTGTAAATGTAGTAATATATGAAAGAACGATACTTAGATAAACCAAGACATGGCACCGAGAGAAGAAGGAACAACAGTTTGACATTCATGGTTGCAGGACCTTCAGATGAAATAGAGGGGGATTAAAAAAAGATGGCAACATTGATTAAAGATATAATCTGAGCTGTGAGAAGGGATGATTTATTAGAAGAACCTTCGAATGACATAGGAGACTGCAGATTCTGGTTTCAAACTGAAACATCAGCTGTCTATTTCCCTCCACAGATGCTGCCTAACCCGCTGAGTACCTCCTGCAGCTCTTTTTCTTTGCATCGAATGAACTATGCGAATTGAACTAAATAGTAAAAAAGAAAGAACAATCGCAAGATTGGAAGCGCAGTACAAACCACCAAACAGCCCAAGGGAGATAGAAAAGCAAATCTGTTAGCAAATTTCTGTCAGACATGAACACTAGGACAGTATAGTGGAGGATTTCATTTCACCACAATGTTAACTAGGATATGGTCAGTGTAAAAGAAACAAGGGGCACAGAATTCCTAAAATGCATTTAGGAGAGGATTTTTTTTGTAGGTAATATGTGGGAAGAGGGGAAGGTAGCAATTCGAGATTTACTTTGGGAATGAAGCTGACCTACAAGAGAACACTTGTACAATAGTGATCACAATGCAGTTAGATTTAACGTAATATGGTTTGGGAAAAGAACAAGGATAAAATAGGTTTTAAATTGCTGGATTGTTTTGCAAGGGTGGACTGGAAGCAACTATTAGAAGGTAAATCAATCTCAATACAATGGGAGGCATTCAAGGAGATCCAAGGGATTAAGGGTAAATATGATCTAACAAAGAAAACTAGCAGGACTACCAATTCTGGAGCACCCTGATAACAAGTCAAAAGGGGAAAAAAAGGAAGTTTATATTAGATGCAGAGCTTAATATACTAGCAGGCTTAAAAAAAGTGTAAAAAGCATAGGGGTGAAATTAAAATACAAATTAGGAAAGCAAAAAGAGGGCATAGAATAATACTGCCAAGTAAAATCAAAGAAAATATACAACCACATAAAAGGTGACAAATAAGGTAAGGGTAGTGCCCAAAAGGGACCAGAACGGTAGCATGTGAAGAGGCAGAATTAGGCAAGGTTCTTATTTGTGACCATCTTCCAAGCAGTAGGGAATGATGGCAAAGATCTAACTAAGAATGAAAGATTAGATGTGATAAACATAATTCAAGTATTAGGGAGTTTAGTAACTTTGAAAATGAATAAGTTGCCAGGGCTGGATAAAATATACCCACAGCTGTTGAAAGAAGGGAGGAAATCGCAGAGGACATAACCATTGTTTTTCAGTTCAGTCTGGCCAAAGGAGTAGTGCTCGAGGATTAGAGGCTAGTTATCGTCGCACTGTTGTTTAAAATGGGAAGAGGGGATATAAAACAAGTAATTACAGCTCAATTAGTTTAACTTCACTGATGAGCACATCAGTGAAATCAAGTCTAAGGAACAGTACAAACCTTTATGTAGAAAGAAAGATATTAATTGGACAGATTTGTTAAGGAAGGGCATGTTTGACCAACTTGATTGTTTAAGGACACAATAAGGAGGGTTGATGACATGAGTACGTGGACTTCAGCAAGGCTTTTGACAAAATTTCACATGGCTGACTGGTCTGTGGAATCCAGGGGAGAGTGAAACATTGGATCCAAAACTGGCTTGATCGTAGGAAGCAATGTAATGCTTGAAGGGCATTTTTGAGACTGGAACGCTATTAGTGGTGGGGTCCTACTGATCTCAGTACTCAGCACCTCACAAAGTAGGAGGTATAATTTAAAAAGTTCGCAAAGGATAAAAAAAAATCTGGCCATATAGTCGACAGCGTGAAAAGCTTTAAACTATAGGAAGATACACCTGGTCATAAAAACACAATAAGTTTTCCCTGTAGGACACTCTTGAGTATTCAGCCCCTACGTCCAGCCTAGGAATAGGACAAGAAGCAATGCATATTAAACGCAAAGCTCATCTTCCAAGGGTTTAACATTGCAATAATCAAAAGTTGCCTGTACTTTGGGAAATGTACTTGTCAGGTAATGCAGGCAACCGCAAATTATTGGGGGTTTGGGGGGGGGGGGGGGGGGGGTGGTGGTGGTGGCAGCAGGAGGGAAAGGGGTTGTGTTCATAGAAAACAGCCCATTTCAGGCAGGTAAGCCATCAGAAAAAAAAGTAAGTAAATTCACATGTAACACTCACAATTTATTATATTGAAGTGCCTTAAAAAATATATTTTATAATACAATTCTATACCTGTAATACTGTTTCTGAGGTGGCAGTGCCCATGTTATATTCAGAGAGTGAACATTCTTCACAGGGACAACTGTAAAATAATGATATTTTTTTTTCGAAAGTCTTTCTTTTTCAATCTTTTTATTAGTTTTCGAATTAATACAGATTAATATATCAATGTTTATACATGTAATACAAAGAGATCAGGAGAACAATCATGACGTTGGTAATCATTAAGTATAAAAAAACCTGTAGATCCAACGATCTGTTAGTGAATGAATATAATATAAAAGAAAAAGATTTATTATAAAATATAAAAGAAAGAAAAAACCCCAAAACAATAAGAAAAATTATAAACAATATATCAAACGAAAACTAAGCGAAAGAAAAAAATATTCAAAAAAAAACTGGACTAAAATTTCTCAATAGGAACAGAGCAATATTATGTCGTCAACTCCGTTCCTCTAAATTGAAAGATTATAAGGCGAAATATTGAATAAATGGACTCCAATCTTCCTCAAATTTAAGCGAAGGATCAACAGTACCACTCCTAATTTTTTCCCAAGTTTAAACATTATATAGTTTGAGAGAACCATTGAAAAGTAGTAGGGGGTATTGGATCCTTCCATTTAAGCAAAATGGATCATTTGGCCATTAAGGTAACAAAGGCAATCATACGGTTAAAGGAGGCAGATAAATGGCCAGATTCTATCCTTGGTAAACCAAAAATCGCAGTGATAGGATGAGGTTATAAATCAATCTTCAATACATTTGAAATAATGTTAAAAATATCTTTCCAATATTTTTCCAAAAGAGGACAGGACCAAAACATATGTATCAAAGAAGCCACATTCGATTTACATCTGTCACATACAGTCTTGACTTCATTCAACCATAAATATCTATTTCAATTGCATCAAGACATACATTTAAAACTTGTGATGCATTTGCTGTATGATTGAGAATGATATCAACACAGTGATCTTAACTGAAATGCTTCTGTGTGAAGGAAGCACTTTATGTTTGGGATCTATTTTATTTAATTGCACTTCAAATACAGATTCAGTGATAGCCATCAAAACAGCACAAGCTCATCAGAGTTAGAATGCACAAATTCTCTAAGGATTTAACACCAAGGCTTAAAAAAAATTATTTCAACTTCACAAATCTATTTCTTTTATCCAAGTTAATTTGTCCAGAAAAATTACATATTATTCTTAAATGACACTCAAAGAAAAAGGATCTTTTGCTTCCCCTTGTAAATGGCTCTTTAAGGTGATTCAAAAGCAATAAAACCATATTTAAAAAAAGCACAAACTGAAATTAGACAAGGCCCTTGAGGAATTTAAAGGAATCAGGCAAAAAAACCTGAAGAATTAGGATGGCTAAAAGGGCCGTGAAATGCCCTTGGCAAGTAGGATTAAGGAGAATCCCAAAGCATTTTATATGTACATGAAGAGCTAGGGAAAGGGTAGGTCCACTCAAGGACAAAGGAGGAAATTTAAATGTAGACTCAAAGAAAGTGGGAGAGGTCCTTAATGAGTACTTTGCATTAGTATCCATCAATGAGAAGGATAAAGATGATTGCGAGATCAGGGAGGGGTATGTTGATATTCTAGGGCACGTCGACATTGAGGAGGCGGTGGCGGCGTTGAGTCTCTCAAAGAACACTAAAATGGATAACTCCCCAGGATCTGATCCCAAGATAGTGAGCAAAGCAAGGGAGGAGATTGCTGAGACCTTGACAGAGACCTTTGTATCCTCTTTAGCCATGGGCGAGGTCCCAGAAGACTGGAGAACAACCAATGTTGTTCCTTTGTTTAAGAAGGTCAATAGAGATAATCCAGGCCTGGTAGGGAAATTACTGAGAAGATTTTTTAGGGACAGGATTTCCTCGCATTTTAAAAAAAAGCATAGACTTAATGGGGATATTCAGCACGGTTTTGTGAGGGGGAGGTCCTGTCTCACAAACGTGATTTGAGTTTTTTAATGACTGATGAGAGTAGGACAGTGGATCTAGTCAACATGGCCCTTAATAAAGCATTTGACAAGGTCCCTCATAGTCTATAGGTCCAGAAAATTAAGCCACATGGGATCCACAGTGAGTTGGATACAGCATTAGCTTCATTATGGATGACAGTGGGTAGTGGTGTTCCACAAGGATCAGTGCTGGGATCTCTGTTGATTGTAAAATGATTTGGATTAAATGTAGATGGTCTGATTAGTAAGTTTGCAACAACACGAAAGTTGAAGTTGTGGGTAGTGAGGAAGGTTGTCAAGGGATACAGCACAATATAGATCAGTTGGAAATATGAGGGATAAAAAGGCAGATGGAATTTAATCTGGACAAGTGTGAGGTGATGAAGTCAAATGCAAGAAGGGAGGTCAAATTCAAGAAGAAAGCACACAGGAAATGGCAGGACCCTTAGGAACATTAATGTATAGAGGGATCTTTGAAAGTCCATAGCTCCCTGAAAGGGACAACACAAGTGGATAGGGTGGTAAATAAGACATACAGCATGCATGCTTAGTCAGGGCACTGAGTACAAAAGTTATTAAGTCATATTGCAACTGTATAAAATTTTAATTAGGCCACATTTGGAGTATTTTGACACCAGTCCTCACTGAGGGGTCAGCAGTAGAATGGGTGAGCAGTTTCAAGTTCTTGGATGTCAACAGCTCAGAGGATCTACCCTGGACCTAACACAATGATGCAATCACAAAGGTGGGACACCAGCTGCTCTACCTCATTAGGAGCTTGAAGAGATTCAGTATGTCACCAAAGACTTTTGCAAATTTCTATATAGATGTACGGTGGAGAGGTCTGACTGGTTGCATCACAGCATGGTACCAAGGCTCCAATGCACAGGATCACAAAAGGCTGCAGAGGGTTGTAGAGTCAGCCAGCTCCATCATGGGCACAACCCTTCACAACATTGAGGACATCTTCAAAAGGCAGTGCCTGGATGGTGAGGGTTCTTAGTGATGGATGCCGCCCTCTTCTAGTTACTACTATTGGGGAGGAGGTGCAGGAGCCTGCAGACCCAATTTAGGAACAGCTTCTTCCCCTCCATCATCAGATTTCTGAACAGTCCATGAACTACTTCATTATTCCTTGTTTTTTTTTGTACTATTTATTTGGTGATTTATGGTAATATCATATCTTTGCACTATACTGCTGCCGCAAAACAACAAATTTCACGACATACAAGTCAGTGATAATAAACCTGATTCTGATTCTATTTCGTGCATTTCTGGTTGCCGCACTATAGGAAAGATGTGGAGGCTTTGGTGAGGGTGCAGTAAAGGTTCACCAGGATATTGCCTGGACTGGGGTGTATTAGTTACAAGGAGAGGTTGGACAAACTTGGATTGTTTGCTCTGGAGCTTCAGAGGCATATGAACGGGCATGGGATAGAGGAATACAGATCGTGTGCAGGCAGATGGGATTAGTTAGACTGGCTTCATAGTCACTGCAGATGTGCTGGGTCGAAGAACCTGTCAGTGTGCGTTTCTGTTCTATATTAGTGTTCAATGCTTTTATGTACTCAAACTATCTACATTGGTGCAAACTCAATTATTTGATATATCCACTAAGAACCCTTAAAGTATTGCAAAAGAACATTAAATTAATTTCCAATAGTGCACGTACCTCTATAAAGTTTATTAAAAGCAGGTGTATCAAAGGGATCCCCGACATCAGAAAAATCTGGTTTGGGAAGACCACTTCATGCGAGAAACAAACATTAGGAGAAAGTACATATTTATTTGTAACATTTTTCCAAAAGTGAGCACTAAGAATTATATTCCTCTGCTTTACAAGTACATTCCAAAATCAAAAATTAAATTACCCTTTGAATATGCAATGTATGATCATAATAATATGATAAACCAAAATCTATTCTTGCAGAGTGCAAGTCATTCTTTAAATTTACATTAAAAATTTCTTAGGCTTTCCCAAATAGCTCAAATCAAATCCAATGGTGAGGCAAATGATGCAGACCAGGGAAATCACAGGTTCAGAACTTAATAATACTGATTTTGCTAATCTCATTTTAGGTGATGTTAAGGCAGCAGTGAGTAACAAACAGCAAGCTGCACACTCACCATTCACCTACCCAACAACATCCTGTGCACAGCCCTTTCACCAAAAGCCATGCCAAGGAAATAACCACAGCACAGCACACAAAATTACCACTGAACCAATGGATGGTTCAACTGCTGTTCAAAAGACACAGCGAGGTGGGTTTTGTAAATGTGCTGTTCCTGGATATATGGGCACTGAGATAACCCCGTGTTGTTCAGAACATCTACACACAGGGCCTTCACACCAGAAATGTACACCTAGCCCCCTGAAATGCTTTGACATTCAGTAAAGAGCCACTCCAGTCATGAGGAGCTGTGTGAAAAAAGGTAGTCAGAACGCTGGTGAGACTTCTTTAAAAAGGTTGAGGACTACTGTATTTGTGTGAAGAGGGGAGAAAAGAGAGGAACAATAAGCAACATTCCTGTTTCTGATCACCAAGCATTGAACCCTATAGAACAGAGCAATATTTGGTGTTGATTGGATTAGGTACATCAAGTATACCCACAGTCAACTTGTTTGGAAAAGTTCACTGTCAAGACTCATGCATGAATATAAATCATCTGACTTAAGTACTAAAGGTTAACTACTACCCATGGAAATGACAGTCCAAGAAGCCAATATTTTTGAATTTGTAAGAAAAATACTTGGAAAAACCAATGCACAAATTTTTCTTAAAATCTAAAAACGTTTGCAATGAAATACTGTAATAATACATAGAACAGCTCCTACTTGTTTGGTATTTGAGAAAAAATTTCCTTCACCCAAGCTTCTAAAGTATCCAGGCTTTCTGCAATTGTTAAAAGGAAATTAGCATTAGATGAACCAACCACATTCTACATTCACCAAAATTGTTCCAAATTAAAGTTTACATTGACTGTTAGAAATCACTGATGTACCCATGAAATTCAAGAATGTATATCTACATCTATTACTTTCTTACAAAATTGACAGGTGTTTTTTTAAAAACAATTTCCATTCATACTGTATTGAACATTACAAAATATCCCAAGACATTTCACAGAAGCATTAACCGAAATTTGATTCCAAGCCACACATAGGGGCAGACAACCAAAAGCCTGGTCTGAGAGAAAGGTTTTGGACATGTCTTCATTTGGAAGGAATTCCAATCAGTTCTGATAGTTTAATTATTGCTGATGAGGGTAAAGATATTAAATTTAGTATGAACAAGAATCCAGATATCAGGAAGGTTATATGGCTGGAGGAGTTTAAATAGATCCAAAGGAACAAGACAATGAAGGGTGTGAAAACAAGGATGAGGATTTCATAATCAAAATAACAAATTATGTCCTGTTGTATTGAACTGCAATAATTTCTGTCAATCAAGCTATGAATCTTCAGTCTTGCACAGGAGACAATATTTAATCCTGTCAAAACAGAATCTCCATTTTAAAGGGAAGCAGAAACCCCCACCTCACTCCCATGTTTGAGATTTGCAATTCACAATCCCTTTCTTCAATATCTTGAAGGACCTCAATTGTTATTGCTTTAAAATTTCTTAATATTTCTAGATACTTATGCAATATATTACTTGGTTGCTTGTAGACAATGCAAGTCAAAGTGTAGGCTTCAGAGCAGATCAGGTTAACAAGCTCAGGATTACCGAGCAAGAAAACATGGGAATAATTTGGTCACATCTTACTGCTATTATAACTGTACTTTGTTTATAAAGTATCTTCCAAAGATTTTTATCAAAAAATTGATAATCTATATTTGTATATACTTATCTGCTTTTCCATTATAAATGTCTATGCCCACATTTATCATTTGCAGTTTACCTTGTAAACCTATCATACTAATTTTGCTGGAGTGCACATTGACATCAATGATAATGTACGCTCACCTTTCACTCAGGTAAAGTTGATCCTCCCCAAGGGAACTTGCATAAACCACTGGGAGGATTTTGCACTGGTGTATGCAAATCTGGAAATTGCTGGACAGCAGACTGCACTTCAACACTGCACAGCTCAAGAAATTCATTGTGCAAAAGCAACTTGGACTAGATGTTCTACAATTCATACTCACCAGAGAATTCTGTACCAGAAGGTACAAAGAGTATCCTCCCATTGATTTCAATAGAAAGGAACAGCCTTCAACAAGAGTTTGCTGATTTAAAAAGATTTTTGGATAAGTTTTTAGTTCAGAAATATTGTTTATATCTTTCCAAGATTTTTTTTAAATTTCTGCTTGGCTAGTCAATTTATATAAATTAAGGTGTTTTTAATGTTTTAGGTTTTTAAGTTTGAGATTAGGTTTCTTAATTTATTGGGCTGGATCTTGCATGAACCAATCCACATGACTTCTTCACAACTATCCCCCGTGCAACCTCCATGGCTATGCTAACCTCTCATAGCCCCAAGGAATCTACCATATTTGAGGCCTTTAGCTGCAGTCCCCAAGATGCCACTATCATAGGCATGTGTCACTGTTTTCAAATCTAAAAACAGCTTGATTAGATCTTACTAATTAACAATGCATGAATTCATAAGTGACCAGATTAAAAAACCACAAATGCAATGTATAATAAACAAAAACATAATCTGAATTTCTACTAGGGTTGCCACTTGGGTGGCATAAAGCTGAGGGTCCAAATGCCATTGTTGATTTAGTTGCAGTGTGCAGAGATGGGAGTTGAAGATGCAGTGAAGATCAGAGGGTGAAGGTTCCCTGTAGAACTGCTGCACACCTCAGAGCTTGAACTAGCCAATTTCAAATTCAGTGATTTTTTTTGGTTTTCTTTAATGCTTAAGATATTTTTAGCTATCTTAAAAATTAAAATCGTCACAGCTCTGGCTAAAACAATAACCAAGTAGTTGAACTTTTCATTCATTTTGCGTGCAGGACTTCTGATGTTCCTTACAGCATGGAATGCATCCAGGCTCTCACTGTTGTTGGTGCAAAGGTATATTGGAGAATAACAAATTTATGTGAAGTTTCTAAAATAAATTATCATATAGTGAATAGATTACAACATCATATGGTACTTACACAACTAATCAAAGAATCACAACTGTATGATACAAAATCAGATGTAAAATACAAGTGAAAAATGAATATTCACCTTTTGATTGGACAGCCAGAGTCATGTATTGAGCAGAGTAATGACGCTTCCAAAACTCTTTAAGTCTAGCATAGGTATCAATGTTCTTCTCTTTTGGTACATGTTTCAAAGTCTGGGAATTTCCTGTTGATATTACAAATAAATATGAATCAATGCACTGTAAAAGCAAAATTAAGATATTTTGGATGGATAAGCAAGATAGTATAAAAACAGACATCTTACCCCAAAAGAATTTTCCCATAGGATGACCAGGTCTAGCAAGACTTCCAAATAATAATTCTTTTCTACTCGAATCAGATGGCATAGCAAGCTGAAACTCTGAAGAAAAACATTAAGCATTTTTTTTAATATAAAGTATTACATTCCTTTAAAATTACCAAAAATGATATTTAATGAGGCATCGTTGGCCCCGAGTTCAAAAGACTTAAACCAGAAAAAAACGTATGTAGTGAAATGGTACTTTACCACTATCCACAGTCTCTACTTCCCTGTCAATGGTGTCTTGGATCATTAAGGGGCCAATGAAAAATTGTGCCCATCTGAAAGAAATGCACATTGAGACAGGTTTCTTATTACGAAAGCAAAGGTTTCTGAAGAAGTGATGGCAAAACTACCTGTGCTCACCATCATTATTCCATGAAACTGACAGCAATGTTAAGATTTCCACTAACATGAAAATCAACATTTCTGGCATGAATTTGCACAAGCCAGCAAACAGAAATTTGCACAAGCCAACTGGCAGAATCTGGACTCCTCATGAAGCTCACCGTGTCATACCCTGTAGTTGAATAACAAGCTTGTCAGAGAATTGCACAGCAGATCAAACAAGGTGCCATTGATTTTAATTGATGGGAACAATTCAAACAAGCTCCGGTATGAAATTGGTAATTTGGAAATTCAGAAATTCTTTCACAGGTTATTATTTGAAAAGTACTTCTAAGTCTTCCCAACAAAAGTTTTGGAAATATTTAATGGCTCATTATTTTCATTTTGGAGTGCTTTATAAGTTGTTTTAAAGCAGCTTTTCGATCTTTAATGGTTAACATTTTTTATTTACAGTTTTAAAAGTTTTTGATCTGTTCAGAAAAATCCAAATTGTTTTAAAATGATTTAAGAATTTGGGTAAGTGGAGGTTGTTACTCAGCTATCAAACTTTCTTCCAATGTTTAGAGGAAAAAGGAGTTTCAGCTACTCCATGTATGGCATGCCCAAGACACAGAAAACCTTGCCTCAGAAAACTTTACCCACAATTTCATCAGTGCATACTCAGAAGATCATTAATGAAAAGCTTGTATTTTTTTTTAGACTGATCTGGAGAGAGCTGGCTCGTCATTGACCACATAATCCATCCCAATATCTCTGCTGTTAATAAATTCAAAGGAGAAATTTCAGAAACATATCGAGAGATTATTGGCAACAGGTGTAATATTAGAAAAGGAAACCTGAATGTCACCCTTGAGACTAAAACCATCATAAACTGGTCATAATCACTGAGATAGCACAAAATAAAGGTTGGACATGTACATAAAATCAAGACAGAAACTGGAATATCCTTAATTTTTTGGAAAATAATTTCAACTTAAAACATCTAATTTGAAGTAATTGTAAGAAGCACACACATAAAACCAGTCTTTAAAGCAAAATGGTTGATAAGCAGTCATTGTGGCTTGGTACAACATCAAGTCTCACATTTTATGCAATGAAGCATATCTTCTGTTTTCTTTACAACAGTACTGATTCATAAGTACCCATGAGTCACCCCAAACCACAGATTATGCTGAATGCGGCTGCAAGACTGCATGCCCTAAGGAAGGAAACACTGCCAGCAACTGGATTTCAGCATTTATCAGTGATAGTGTTTTTTTTTGGTTTATTATTGTCACTTGTACCAAGGTACAGTGAAAAACTTGTCTTGCATTCTATTCATACAGATCAATTCATTACACAGTGCATTGAGGTAGTACAGGGTAAAAACAATAACAGAATACAGAGTAAAGTGTCACAGCTACAGGGAAATGCATTGCAGGTAGACAATAAGGCGCAAGGTCATAACAAGGTGGTGCAAGGTCATAACAAGGTGGTGCAAGGTCATAACAAGGTAGATTGAGAGGTCAAGAGTCCATCTCATCGTATAAGGGAACTGTCCAATAGTCTTATCACAATGGGATAGAAGCTGTCCTTGAGCCTTGGTGGTAGGTGCCCTCAGAATCCTGTATCTTCTGCCTGCTGGGAGAGGGGAAAAGAGAGAATGACCCAAGTGGGTGGGGTCTATGATCATGCTGACTACTTCACCAAGGCAGTGAGAGGTACAGACAGAGTCCATGGAGGGAGGCTGGTTTCCGTGATGTGCTGGGCTGTGTCCACAACTCTCTGAAGTTTCTTGCGGTCCTGGGCAGAGCAGTGTCCATACCAAGCTGTGATGCATCCAGATAGGATGCTTTCTATGATGCATCGATAAAAATTGGTGAGTATCAAAGGGGATATGCCAAAGAAAAAAAATCGGAGGCGCTGATGAGCTTTCTCGGCCACGGTGTCTACGTGGTTGGACCAGTACAGGCTATTGGCGATGTTCACTCCTAAGAGCTCGAAGCTCTCAACCTCCGCACCATTGATGGGGCAGTGTACATGCACCTGTCTACTTTTCCTGAAGTCAGTGACCAGCTCTTTTGTTTTGCTGACATTGAGGGAAAGGTTGTTGTCATGACACCATGTCACTAAGCTCTCTATCTCCTTCCTGTACTCCGACTCATCGTTATTTGAGATATGGCCTACTACGGTGGTATCATCTGCAAACTTGTGGATGGAGTTGGAGCAGAATCTGGCCACGCAGTCATGAGTATATAGGGAGTAGAGTAGAGGGCTGAGGATGCAGCCTTGTGGTGCACCAGTGTTGAGAATAATCATGCTGGAGGTGCTGCTGCCTATTGTCACTGATTGCAGTCTGTTGGTCAGAAAGTCAAGGATCCAGTTACAGAGGGAGGTGTATATAGTAAACCTCTCATAATCCAGCACCCTCATAGTTTTGGTGCCAGACTGGCAGATTTTCCAGTCTATTGGATGTTACTCCTATTAATAACCCAACCTACTTTTAAATTCACTTTAAAAAAAGGTACACAGTAGTACAATACATTTTTCAGTGAACCAGATGAGCTTAAAGGGAATGTGGAAAACCAGGACCCCGGTGGGTTTAAAACGAGTGAGGGAAACCAGAGCACCAGTGGATTTGAAGGGAGCATGGGAACCATTACCCGGTGAGCAAGATGCCAAACCATCAGGAATTCCAAACATGTGGATAGCAGATTAGTGGAGTTTTACTGCATCAAGGACTGAACAGCAAGAAATAAAGGGGTGGAGAATCCAAACATGAGAGAATATCTAATGATAATTCATGGATATTGTGCTGATTACTAACAGTAATACTGAATACAATTGAAACTCCCATTAGTGTAATACAATAACTTATTGATAGTCCAAATCTAATTGGCAAGAATCGGTATAATGCTCTGATGCCAAAATTGACCACAAAAGCCTGAGCTTAAATAATTCTTCATTGCACAAAGTGCAGCCAACTTTCAATTGACGCCACCTTCGCAGCTCTGCTCTTAACATCTCCTTGATCACTCAGAGATTTGAATACCACGTGTAAGTAACACTGAACAAGGAAATCCTACCATAGCTGATTCGCTCATGACATCACAGTTGTTGGTAGAATCACAGATGATGACAAGGCAGCACACAGGAGTGAGATAGGTCAGCTGGTCGAGTGGTGTCGTAACAACAACCTTGTGCTCAACGTCACCAAAACCAAGGAACTGATTGTGGACTTTAGGAAGGGGGAATCAGGTGAACTAACACATTCTCACTGAACGGTCTGCAGTGGTAAGGGTGAGCAGCTTCAAGTTCCTGGGTGTCAACATCTTGGAGGATCTACCCTGGGCCTAGCACATACATGCCACCATGAAGGCAGCAAACCAGACAGGCCCAGGAGATTCGACATGTCATTGAAAACTCTGACAAACTTCTACAGATTTACAGTGGACAGCATTCTGACTAATTGCATCATAGCCTGGTATGGAATCTCCAAAGTACAGGAATGCAAGAGGCTACAGAGAGTGGTGGACTCAGCCAGTTCCATCACAGGTACAGCTCTTCCCACCACCAAGGACATCTACAAGAGGCGATGTCTCAGGAAGGCAACATCCATGATTAAGGACCCCTACTATCCGGGCCATGCCCTCTTCTCATTGCTCCCATCAGGCAGGAGGAACAAGAGCCTGAAGACCTGCACCTCAAGATTCAACACAACTTCTTCCCCACTGCCATCAGGTTCTAGAAGTGACCTGAAAAACCTTAATTCTACCTCGGACTATATTTCTCTCAATTTGCACTAATGTCGCTATGTCAATTTTTGTATATTTTGTTATTTTGGGTTATGTATCATTTATTTTAAGTTTATGCAATTTATGTTTGTCATGTTTGTCACTGTGCTGCTGCTGCAAAAAGCAAATTTTCATGACATTTACACCCTGGGTGAGTATGCCCAATGCAATAAACTTGAACTACATTTGGATTTAAACTGAGATCACATAGTAGCCAGTGCATTCAGTGGCCAATTCTCACAGGATATATCATTCTATATACAGTTCAGCACAATCTAAAACCAGGGAGCTCAGACTTAATAAAAGGCATATTTTCATTGAATTATGGAAATTACAGCATGAAATAGCCATTCAATACCCATAATCCCCAAATGTATTTCACTGTCTGCTGATCAAATATGCATACCATTCCCTTTAACCTAAAGGTACAGTCTCTACCCATAGTCTCCTGGGCAACTGCTCTGCCCAAGACCGCAAGAAATTGCAGAGAGTTGTGAATGCAGCCTAGTCAGCCAGCGCAATCAAGGGCCACTCCCACCCCAGTCATTCTCTCTTCTCCCCCCTTTCCATCAGGGAGAAGATACAAAAGCCTGAGAACACGTACCGCCAGACTCAAGGACAGCTTCTATCCTACTGTTGTAAGACTCTTGAACGGACTTCTTGTACAATAAAGAACTCCTGATCTCTCAATCTACCTCATCACAGCTCTTACACCTTACTTGACTAGCAGCACTGCACTTGCTCTGTAAACTTAACAATACATTCTGCATTCTACTATTGTTTTTGCACTACCTCGATGTAATTATGTATAGAATGATCTGTCTGGATGGCGTGCAAACAAAGCTTTTCACTGTATCTCGGTACCAATTACCTTTAAATCACATGGTAAAATATTCAATGATCAAATATCCTATGGTTCAAGAACTTTCTCCACTTCCCTCTTGCTTCTTTCAGTGAGAATCCTTGTTTTTTTGTTACCCAAGTTCCCATTCACCTTCCAATGGAAACAATCCTTTGCTATGTACTGCTGCCGCAAAACAGCAAATTTCACGACATACAAGTCAGTGATAATAAACCTGATTCTATTTACCTACAACCAAGGTCTCCAGGTTCTGCTTACCCATTACTAGCTGCTCCTCTCAGTGGGCACTCTCAATTACCACTTACTGCTTACCCATTCATTAAGAAATAGTAATGAAACCGAGAAATTCAACAGAATTTGCATGATGCAAACTGCACCTGATTTTTCCCGACATATTTTTAAAGGCACTAAAAAATTTTCAGTTCTCTCTTTCATGATTTAAAATGATTTTATGTTAAAATGATTATGTTAAAATGATTTTGCTACAACTAGAAAAAGGAAATCAAGTCCCCAGTACTGATTCAATGGGGAGCCTCACACCTTGACATTACGCATGACCAGTTTAAATCCCAAAAGCCTGGAGGAACAAATATCAATTTCAACCTAATTCTGCCCAAAAAAACCTATGTGGAATTTGATATGCAAAATTCCAATATACTGGAGCAGTCCATTATGTAATTTTATATTCTTGTTAGATGAAACTGGTCTAACATAGCAAATGAAATTTAATACTGATAAATGCATTTCACATGACTGAAAAATTGAGACGATGAATTCGCAGATTGGAATTAAATTTCAACAGTGAAGTTTAAAAAAAAGAATCAGTGAGGCATGATAAAACATCTGAATAAATAGGCAATATAAAGCAAATAAGAATGAGTGGAATACAAATTTACAGAAATCAATTGTGTTACAATTTGTTAGAAAGACCATGCTTTCAATATCATCAGCAATTTTGAATACTGTACCACAAAATATACTTGGTTTTGTACTGAATAATGAAAAGTAGCTAACAAAATCAAAATACTGCAGGTGCTGGAAATCTGGAATAAAAACATAAAATGGAAGGAAAGCTCAGTAGGTCAGCCAGAATCTGTGACGTGAGAATAACAGTTAATGTTTCAAGTTGATGACCTTTGATAGGGACCATTGTTATGAAAGGTAATCAACCTGAAAAGTTACCTCCATTTCTCATTCCACAAATAATGCCAGCTTTTTACCCCCCCCCCAGAAATGGATCTAAACAGTTCCAAAGTAAACAGGATAATTTCAACTGTGAGAAGGTAGAACTAAAATCCACGATTGTCTTCCAATATCAATTTCCTTTGGCAAAATAAACAAAAACTAGAAGCAACCACTGATGAATCAAACCCACATTTTCTTCTAGAGGTTTATCATTAAATATCTAGCAGCCTCTGCTGAACAGAATAAATTTTTCAACTAGGCGATTACAGGATAAAATATATTCTTCTGCTGTTAATTTCCTGAGCAATGAAATCCAATGAAAAGGTATGCAAGCAAGTATTAGCCAGTTCATCCTCAAGGCCCATCTTGCCTTCTGTGGACTTCTTTAGTCAGTGATATTGTGTAGGCAAGAATAGAAATCTTGCCTTCTAATCAGCAGACCAGTTGCCTTTTATTAATTTTACCCTGCTGATTGAGGAAATATCAGCAACAAGCTGTCAGGGAGTTAAACAATAAACTCAACAGCTCAGGCAGCAACTATGGCAAGGGAAACAGAGTTAAAGTTTCAGGTCAAAGACTTTGTTCTCTCCATCCCTTCCCCCACATTTTCCCTGTTCTGACGGAAGGTCTTCGAACCAAAACATTAACTGTTCCTTTTTCCACAGATGCTGCTCGATCTGCTGAATGTTCACAGCATTTTCTGTGTTTTTCTTTCAGATTATCAGCACCTGTGACTTCTTTTTACTTTCAATTACATCTCATCCTCATAATACAACTGTAAATCAAAAGAAAAGTCTAAGTTATAGAATATATGCTTACCTATCAAGGGCAGCCTTAAAGTACTTTCTCTGGATGTCAAACTGAAACACAGTGTGCTCACAATCAGTTGATGCATTGTCACTACCACCATGTTTTTTCAGAAAGGCATCAAAACCATTCTCATCAGGATATCTTTCACTCCCCATAAAGACCACTGCAAAAAAAATTAAATGTACACTGGAAACAACATACAGAGATCACAAAACTATAACTACAAGGAATACAATTGATTCAAATTATAAAAAGTCATATTTTGACAAAGTAAAGGAAATTTCAAAGCAGAGTTCAATTAAATTTTAAGTGGTTTAACTGGCACTCTCACTTTATAATTTCTATTGAAAAAGAAGTAACATCCCTGGATTAAAAGCACTGGGTAAGATGAGTTAGGCTGAATGGCTGTGTTGTGCTAACAATTCTGTTACTCAGGAACAAAATTACACTTTTACTGCTGCCATGAACATACAATATCAAAGTGCAATAGTTGCAAGGTCTAAATGCCACATAGGAGGACAGAGAAGTACTCAAGTGCACCTTCTCCATTTACATCATGAACATTGTTTCTACATTCTGTAATTAATGACACTGATTTACACAAATATTGCATGTTTACAAAAAATGAAGGCTCCAAATGAAAATAACAGAACACTGAGAAGCAGTGGAATGAGAGGTGATTAGGTTCAGAAACAAAGATCAAAGTAGTAGATTTTGAAGAAGCAATAGAAGAAACGCAAAAGTATTCCAAAATGCTTGAAAATTGCAACTGGAGAAGAAGCTGTTGTAACGTAGAAATTAGGGAGGGTTTAAGTTACTGGAGTGAATGAAATAAATGAGGGAAGAGGCAATGGAGCCAATCTGTAGTTTGAGTTCAACATTGTATTAAGATAAATGGCAAGAAGTTGGCAGAAGAGCAAATACATATGACAGTGTTCTGTTTCAAATTTCATGTTTGCACTGCAAATGCCACCAAGCTACAGAAGATAGAAAAGAATTGACTGAAAAAAAAAAGTCATCACAGATTGAATAATAGCAGCAATTAATTTTAATAACTTTCCAAATATATTAGCAGAATTCATCCAGATTCACTAAAATCTTAAGTGAACTTTGCACAAAAGAATCAAATTGCATTGAATATAATCAGTTCATATTAACTCATATACCAGCCAACACAAATCATGCCATATTTCAGAATTAGCTATAAAGGAAATTACATAGTATCACAATGTGAATAGCATTTAAGGATTTACACTCAAATATATCAAAGCTGAATTATAAAAGTCTTAACTCACTGTGTTCCAAAAAGTGTGCCAATCCTGGAAGGTCATCGGGATCACTAAAACTTCCAATCCCAACACAAAGGGCAGCTGCTGACTAAAAATAATGAAAGTATTAGAAATAGTTCCACCATTTTCCCATCCCCGAGTACCCAAAGATTCTCCTGCAGTGTGGACAATAACTTGAACAATCAACAAACTAATATTCTACATTTCCCTGATACAATACATGAATACTTCCTATTTTCTACCAAAAGCTAATATCTAATCACTTAAAAAGTAATAAGATATTGGTCCTGAATTCCATCCAGTTTAAAGCTGAAACAAATACTCCATTCAAAAACAAAATCAGTAAGGGTAATGCAATATCTCCATGTCAATGGAACACATTTGAACTCCCAGCACCTTAATTTAATGACAAAATAGCTTATTCATATGAAACAATAGTGCACTGAATAAAAACAACGTGCACCATTTTTATGGGATGAATGAAGAAGAAAACATTTCTATACTTAAAGAAATTTATACTTTTTACACAATGATATTCTAACTGCAGGGAGGTGTGCTGCAGGAGAGCTGGGACAAGAGTTTTCAATAAACATTTAATCAACATGGAAAGACACTCGAGCTCATCAAGCCCTTCTTCCACAGCAGTTCATATCTCCGGCCCTTCCAAAACCATACAAACTCCTTGTGAAGAATAAAATCCATAAATAGAACCTAATCAATTGAGGAAAATGTATAGGAAGTTTCTCACCAAACAGCCCCTAACTCCCACAAGTCTTCAAAACTAGTCCGAGATCCTAAAATCTATACACAGGTGAATATAGAATGGAATTCTACTGATAATGAAAGCAGAATTATCTATAACATCTTTCACTCTACGTCACAGACCATAACTATGCTCCTGGTTCTTTCTGATCATGAAGGTACATTCTTCCAGTAACCTTAAGCTACTTGAAAATTCACTGGTGTTTGTCAAAGAGAAAAAAATTACCTGCTTTTCTGATTTCTTTTTCCCAGTACAATGTTGTGAATCTTCAAATTCATCTTCTTCATAGTCCCCTGATGAATCTTCAGCAGAATCATCATTTGACAAACTCTCAGAACTATCATCATCACTATCACTTTCATCTTCCTCAATCTGCATTTCCGATTCAGACTTATCAATGGACATATCCGAGATTAAGAGTGCTTTTAGACCATTTTCTAGTTTGATATATCTGAAATACATTGAGAGCATTTTTAACAAATTACATTTTTGTATAAAAACATACGTTACAAGGATGAGCTATGTAAAAATGGTAAAATTTTACTAAATATTGCCAAAAGTGCAAACTGACAATGTTGCAGAGGGGGAAACAGGGCATCTGAGATCTGAGTAAAGAAAGGATGTTAACAAGTGTTCTCCTTAACCATGAGGTTGACATATTGTGAAGTTGACAGCACAAGGTCTGAGAATGAACAAAAAGTGAAGAATTGTTATTTTAAAGAATTGACCAACAAGTAAATGTCAAAGGAATGTCACTATATGTTTACAACAGTTAATTTCCAGTGTCAGAGAAATTAAATGATTGAAAATAAATCACTATCAGATCAAAGGGGTACTTACTGTTTAAAATACTTGATTTAAATTTGAGGAATATATCATCCAAGTGCAGGAATGTCACAGTACTTAACCCATTTGAGGCAAAGAACAAGGTATCATTTTCACAAAGCTAAGAGTGAATGGCACATCTCCATAGAACAGTACAGCACAGGAACAGGCCCTTAGCCCACCATTAGCTGTGCCAAACTAATTAATCTGGTAATTAAATGCCAAACTAAACTAATCCCTTCTGCCTACACAATGTTGATATCCCTCCATTCCCTGCTCATTCATGTGCCAATCTAAGAGCCTCTTAAACGCCTCTATCGTATTTGCCTCCAGCACCCCAGGCAGCGCATTCCAGGCACTCACCACTCTCTGGGAAAAAAAATTGCCCCGCATATCTCCTTTGAACTTACCCACTCTCACCTTAAATGCATGCCCTCTAGTATTAGACATTTTGACCCTGGGAAAAAGATATCAGCTGTCTACTCTACCTATGCCTCACAATCTTATAAACCCCTATCAGATCTCCCCTCGGCCTCCACCGCTCCAGAGAAAACAACTCAAGTTTGTCCAACTTCTGCTCATAGCACATGCCCTCCAATCCATGCAGCATCCTGGTAACCCTCTTCGGCATCCTGTCCAAAGTCTCCAACATACCTCCTATAATGGGGCGACCTGAACTGAATGCAACACTCTCAATAACCTGGGGTATATCCCATCTGGCCCTGGGGACTTATCCCCAACAGCAACTATATTTTTCTTTGTGCATTTAAAGACACATCTGCCTCACCAGATGCTTCTCTGGCATCTGCACAAAAATATCAGGGAGTGCCTCAATCATGCTGTTACTCTGGCCACAACCTTTGGGCCAACATTTCAAAAAAATAAAATGGCTCCCACTTCATACTTTAAAAGTTGATTTATCTCAGTGCTTTATTTATAGTCATTAATTTTCATTACTTAAACAAGACATCTTGACCATTGCAAATCAAAGTTCTATTAGTTTTACTTCTGACAGTAAGTGGCTAGCTGATTTATTTTTAGTAAAAGCTGTATTAAAATACAACTAGTTTAAAAGACTGGTGTTATCTCTCCCACCAAGCAACCTACATGCTCATGTTATTGTCAGGTTACTTCCTTCCCATTTTCTACAAACAAGGTTGTTGCATCAATGTGACTTGGGTTTGTGGTATATCAGGTGTTTTATTGGACAGATGTTGGGTTTCCAATTTTTTTGCAATTTGACTTCTAACATAGTTCAAATCTATTTAGGAAACTGGCCCCATATCACTGGTTTATGGTAGCCCATAAGAGTAGTCAATATTTAGCTAATCAGGAAATGAAACAACATGGCTTCAGAGACAACAAATCAAATCATGACATTTTAAAAGAGTCTGATATTTGCTAATCAAAGCTAGCTCATCAAAACTCTGAAAACTGGCAAACTGAATGGGCAATAATTGCTACTTAATGCAGATTATATGATACTCAGAAAAAAACAATGAGGATAGTAACAAAATTCAAAAGGTCAAAGACTGTTGATGTAAGCAGACAAAATTTAACAGAAAAGGATGGAATGAAGCACTTTGACAATAAGAAGCATGATAAACTAAAGGGTATTTTTTTTTAAATGGGTGTAGTAATGGAGACAATGCACATCTAGCTTTGATCACTGGACAAACTGAGAAGGATGCTAAAAACTATAAGCTTCCTTGGCCTTACTAATTGAGGTACAGAGAATGGGATAGCAATGAATTTATACAAAGTCTTAATAAAACACCATTTAAGTTTCAGCTAGTGTAATATGTTCAAAACTGTGCACAAGGTTATAAAGAGACTTAGTTCAAAATCCATGAATGATTTTTGATGAGTTAATAAGGAGGACTACTTTCACAGCAGAAGGGACAATAACCAGATGACATATTTAAGTTGGTTGGCATACAACCCAAAGGCAAAATGAAGAAACTTTTTTTGATAAAACACTGAGCTATTGTGAACGGTGATGGCATTTACTGAAAGCATGGTGGAAGCAGATTCAGCAGCAACTTACAAAAGGGAATTGGATATGCACAGGAGAGAGAAAAAAAAGTACAAAGCTATAGGGAAATAGCAATGGTGTGAAACTAATTAGTTTCATCGAAGATCCAGCAGAAGCATCATGTGAAAGTAACCATCTTGTGTTGCATAATTCTACAAACAAATCAGCTCAGCCAAAGTATACGTTAAACCAAGCACTCCTGAAATCAAACCCAAGAGAGACTGTATCCATTCATGTTCATTTCATCATTTTGTATCAAAATAGCACCGAAGCAGGTTTCAGTTCCATAACAACGAGTAAACTCTCGGCTGACAAAACTGTTAAAGCTTGGTTCTTAAATTTTGTAGCTTTATCAGGACATTTAGAGAGTAATTCATTTTCTTTCTTTTCCAATCTTTTTAGTAATTTTCAAATTAATAAACATAACAATAGTAATTATACACATGATACAAATAGATTGGGATTACAATAACAACAGTTAACATATAGAGACACAAAGAGTAAAATATGTAATCTGAACCTCCCAATCTCTTGATAATTGAGCATGAAAAAGATTTTAAAAGAAATTTGATTATATGAAAAAAAATCCCAAACTAAAACAAACAATAACAAATAATAATAATAATAAACAAAAACTAACCAAAAACTAAACAAAAGCTGGGCTGTCGTATTTCATCGGTTAAAAGCATTATTATGTCTTTAACTCCGCTCCTCTATATTCCAATAGAAAGTTATCGAAAAGGATTCGGAAAAGGTCAACCTACATCATATGAAAATGCTAAATAAATGGACTCCAAGTTTCTTCAAATTTAACCAAAAGCTCAATAGTACCACTCCTAATTTTTTCTAAGTTTAAACATGTTATAGTTTGGGAAAACCATTGGAATGTAGTGGGGGGGGGGGGGGTGGTTTAGGATCTTTCCATTTAAATACAATGGATCTCCTGGCTATTAATGTAACAAATGCAATCATACAACAAGCTGAGGCAGATAAATGGCCAGAATCCATCATTGGTAACCCAAAAATTGCAGTAATAGAATGAGGTTGTAAATCAGTACTCAATACCACTGAAATAATATCAAAAATGTCTTTCCAATATTTTACCAAAAGAGGGCAGGACCAGAACATATTTTTCAGGGAAGCCACCTCAGAATTACATCTATCACAGATAGGATTTATATTGTTATAAAAACGAGCTAACTTATCCTTAGACACACAAGTCCTATGAACCACCTTAAACTGTATCAAAGAGTGTCTAGCACACATTGAAGAGGTATTAACTAATTGGAGAATTTTCTTCCATGTCTCTATCTCTATAGGTAAAAGTATCTGAAGTTCTCTTTCCCATTCATTCTTAATTTTATTAGATATCCCTAAACATATTTTCATAATCAGATCATAAATTATTGCTATCAAGCCCTTCTGATAAGGGTTAAAACCTAAAATTTTTTCTGTAATTTCAATTTGATGTGGTATTGGAAAAGTAGGTAGAGTAATATTTAAAAAGTTCCTAATCTGTAAATATCTAAAAAAATGGATCTAGAGAGTAATTCATTTTCATCATCTGTGCTGTGCTACATCTTGAGACAAAATATTTTGACAAGAATTCTGCCATTGAAGTTTCAATCACTTGCAATTCTATGTTAAAAGCACTGCAACAATATTGGTCTGAATTCCCTTGGGCAATTTCAAGAAAACAAATATTTAAAGGCATTCAGCAACAGCTTTAACAATATGGATCTATTGCTGACTTGCCAAGTGAATGGGAACAAAAGGGAACCATCATACTCACAGGGAATAACTAAAGTTGAGGATATAGATTGATTACACTTGAAGTTATCTTACAAGTGTAACAAAATGAACTTGTATATTCATCCGGAAAAGTTGGAATGTAGCAATATAGTTAGTCTACCACAGAGAAGCTGGGAGTCACATATAAGCCAAGTAAGAGATGAAATCATTTTCTCTAAAGTAAATTAGTGTGCCTGTTGGGTTGGCAATCCAACAGTCTTATGATCCCTTTTACTGGCAAAAGGTTTCTAAATTTTTAAATTAAAGCCTGAACCTGCCATAGTGGAACCCATGTAATCCATTAGCCTAGCTCTTTTGAATTACTAGTCCAGTTTACATAACTACATTGTGACCAAAAACTTGTTCCTAAAAACCTTCCTCAACGACATCTTAAAGAGAGCAAGTTGGGGAGATAACTCCATGTCTTAGCACAATGCATATCCATCACTAGTTGAGCAACTAAAATTGAGGATG
Organism: Pristis pectinata; assembly: GCF_009764475.1. Lineage (NCBI taxonomy): Eukaryota > Metazoa > Chordata > Chondrichthyes > Rhinopristiformes > Pristidae > Pristis > Pristis pectinata. The sequence continues at coordinate 31,228,265 of NC_067407.1, read as the reverse complement.
CTCGAGAGGGCGGAATCACCGTAGCAAAGATGGAATTTTAAAAACAAGAATTTTTAAAAATCTAGGTGACACTTAATGAAGCACAGAACAGATGAATACTTCATACACCAATGTCAAATATGTATTTATTGATTGACAATTTATGAACATGTATTAATAGCATCCTAACTTGTCATGCATTAGTTCACTAATGAACTAAGAGATATGCAAAGCACAATAGTCATAAACAAATTGCAAGGTCACCCATTCCTTTAAATGTCAACGCCGGAGTCATTCTTATTTCCATACACATTTTACTCACAAAGATTCTCTCAAAAAATCCTGCTGATATCACGGTTTTCTAAATAATCTCGGGATGTCATTTAGGCTAAAAAAAGGTTCTACACTGCAGAGTTGTTAACTGATCATACAATGCACTTTTATCACAGTAAATGAAATGTCACGGCATGTCACAGGAGCGAAACGGGACTGAATGCCACCAATACATATATGGAAATGTTGGAGCAGATAATTGTTGTCTGTGGAAAATAATTAGTATACTCCCTACCTCAGTTCAGGACTGCTATTTGGAAATCACATTACGGTTACTTACACAGCAGTCACTGCGCCTCCGTGTGCTTTACTGATTCTGAGGTTACAAATGGAAGTCTTAATAATTAGAACCTACTCTGAGTGAAACACCTTCTAGAAACAACCAGCAACTTGCATCCTGGTCTTGGCTGTACCCAAATGATAAAACTTCTCCAAGGGAAAGACCTGCCAAAGAGGGCGAAGGAGGTCAATCTCCCTTCCGATTTTTGAACCATTCTCCGTCAGGACCCACATTACGCCCCGTGGATGGTTTAACTCGCTGTTCAAAGGCTTTTTCCAGCGACGCGAAAGGAGAATTTGCCACTCTTCTTGGAGGCGAAACTCCTCTGGGACTTTCTCAGGCCATCCCCTCCCCACCCCCATCAGCACCCTCCCCCATCCGCACCCTCCCCCTCCCCTCCCCTATCCGCACCCCCATCCCACCCCCTCCACTCCCCATCCGCACCCCCATCCCACCCCCTCCACTCCCCATCCGCACCCTCTCCCCCTCCCCACCCCCCTGCCGGCCTAGGCGATTGGCCGGCCGCAGCCTCTCCTTACCGGTACTCTTTGGGGTCACTGGGAGATTTGACGATGTCCGGATCGCCTCGGTTATTTTCGGGTTTAAATTCCTCTTCCTCCTCCGAGCCACGATCTACATTCTGGCCCGAGTCCCTGGTGGCCGTTTTGGATTTATTCCTGACCGGCATGGCCAGGCCGCGCCGACCGAACCGGGAGACGGAAGAAGCGCTCAGGGCGGCCCACCGACACCCGCTGCCGTTCCCCGCCGAAAGCCTCGGCCCACACCTCCGGCCAACCAAACTTGCAAACGGCGTAAATATTGCAAACGACCCTTTAAAAAATTCAACCAGTCCCGTGGCGGGGTGGGGGGGGGGGGTTGTTACAAATAAAAAACAGGGTGTGAACGGGAGAGGATGTGGCGGGGATCTCTAGCAGGGAGGAGTTCTCACTGACCCTTAACTGACCCCGGCGTCTTCTCTCATCGCCAAACCGTCCACGACACTCACCCCCACCAACAGACCAGGGGAGGGAGAGATGGTCCCGCCTACCCCGTTCCCATTGGTGCTTTTGTATAAAGCGCCAAATCCGTACGGCTTCCTTGCACGTCGATCATTAATGATGACCATAAAGTTAGGTTGCGAGGGGTGGCTGCTGTTCATTGCCTATCGCAGGAAGTGGTATTGTGAATGCACGGTTTACAGGTAGCCCGGTCAGCCTAACTGGTCTTTGTAGCCCTTCTTGCATCACAGGAGCCTCTGCTAACTTCATCTATTTATGTTAATTTACATATGTGACATTTAAGATGTGACTGGAGTTTCCTTCCATGCAGCACAAGTTATCACAAAACTGTTTCCTCTGGCCCCACGTGCACAATGTGTGACTAAGGGGAAACGAGAAAGTAGGTTTGCGGAAGGAGAGCTCCAGTCCGCACTAATGTAACACACTGAGTTTCTGGAAAATGTAAAATGCCTTGTAGTTAACATAAAAACAGAAAATGTTGGAAACATTCAGTGGGTCAGGCAGCATATGTGGAAAGAGAAACCGAGTTCATGTTTCAGGCCCGAGATCCTTTATTAACGTTAACTTCCCATAGATGCTACCCGTTCTCCTGGGTGTTACACGCATTTTCTGTTATTTCAGATTTCCAGCATCTGGAATATTAGTTTGTCGTCAACCAATCTCTGTACTAATCCCAACTTCACCCACTATTCATCAGTCTCGAGTGAAACGTCGACTATTTATTTCCCTTCATGGATGCTGCCTGACCTGCTGAGTTCCTCCGGCATTTTATGTGTGTTGCTCCAGATTCCAGCGTCTGCAGAACCACTTGTGTCAGCCTTTTATGTGACATCGGATTGGGTGTTCAGAAATTTAAGTTGCCTTACACAGTGCAGAACGTTCAGTGTAAGATTTTAAACCACACTAAAAACAGGTTCACCATAGAAATGATGAGGGAATGTAGACTTTATAGCACGGGATTTTACTACTGCAGACTTCCTACCTGTGGTTACCATTTACCTGAATGTACCTCAGCCAGATCTGAAAGGCTGATTCTGCTTTGGCCGGGCAATCCCAGAATCAAGCAACAAGGCATAAAAACAGAAATTGCTGGAAATACTCAGTAGGTCAGACAGCATCTGTGAAGAGAGAAAGGGAATTAATCTTTCAAGTCATAGTCCTGAAATAACAAACAGTCTGCTGGAAGAACTAGATGGGTGGAGAAGCATCTGTAGGGGGAGAAGAAATCGTTGACATTGCAGGTCAAAATCCTGCATCAGGACCTGTTCACCAGTTGTGATGCAGGGTTTCAACCCCCGAAACGTCAACAGTTCCTTCTCCCCTACAGATGTTGCTCAACCCACTGAGTTCCTCCAGCAGACTGCTTGTTGCTTCAGATTCAAGGGTCTGCAGTCTCTTGTGTTTCCATTGTCCTGAAACGTTAGCCCTATTAATTCTGTTCCTTTCTCTATAAATGCTTCCTGACCTGCTGGGTATTTCAAGTATTTTCCATTTTAATTTTAATTTCCAGCATCTGCAATATTTTTCAAATAGTAAGACCTGGAGCTGTGACAGGCCATTGAGAGATATAATACGATGACAAGGTTGGACCAGAACAAGGCCTCCCACAAATCTCCATCGTTAGCCAGGGAAGCCCTGGCCTTAATTTTGCTGAATATCCCTGAAATTTAAAAACATTTTAAAAACTATTCAAAATGAACCAAGGAACCATTGTGTTAAAAAGGAAGAAGTATGGCAGAGCCAAGCTGAGTGGGAAGATAGAAGATTGGGAAATTTTTAAGGTGCAGCAGAATTTAACTAAAAAGGTAATTTGGGAAGAAAAAATGAGGTACGAAGGCAAGCTAGCCAGGAATATTAAGGAGGATAGCAAAAGCTTTTTTAGGTATGTGAAGGGAAAGAATTTAGTTAGGAACAATGTTGGGCCCTTGAAGACCGAATCAGGTGAAATTATTACGGGAAACAGGGAGATGGCAGTCGAATTTAATAAGTACTTTGGATCTGTCTTCATGGGGGAAGACGTAAGAAATCTCCCAGAGGTAAGGATGGACAAAAGGCAGAGGGTGACAGAGGAACTGAAGTGGATTGACATGAGGAAAGAAATGGTGATGGGTAGACTAATGGGGCTGAAGACTGACAAATCCCCAGGTCCAGATGGTCTGCATCCCAGGGTACTAAAGGAGGTGGCTCTAGAAATTGTGGATGCATTGGTGATCATTTTCCGATGTTCCTTAGATTCGGGGTCAGTTCCTGAGGATTGGAGAATGGCTAATGTTATCCCACTTTTTAAGAAAGGAGGGAGGGAGAAAACGGGGAACTATCATCCAGTTAGCCTAACATCTGTGGTGGGGAAGATGCTAGGGTCCATTATTAAGGATGAAATAACGGCATATTTGGATAGCAATGATAGGTTTGGGTCGAGTCAACATGGATTTACTAAGGGCAAATCATGCTTGACTAATCTACTGGAGTTTTTTGAGGGTGTAACCAGGAAAATAGACGAGGGAGATTCAGTGGATGTTGTATACCTCGACTTTCAGAAGGCATTTGATAAAGTGCCGCACAGGAGATTGGTGGGTAAAATTAGGGCTCATGGAATTTGGGGGCGGGTATTAACATGGATAGAAAACTGGTTGGCGGATAGGAAACAAAGGGTAGGGGTGAATGGATGTTTCTCAGAATGGCAGGCTGTGACTAGTGGGGTGCCACAGGGCTCGGTGCTGGGACCGCAGCTGTTTACGATCTATGTTGATGATTTAGATGAAGGCATTGTGAATAACATTAGCAAGTTTGCTGATGATACAAAGTTGGGTGGCAGTGCAACATGTGAAGAGGAAGTTAGGAGAATTCAAGGTGATTTGGATAGGTTGGGTAAGTGGGCAGATACTTGGCAGATGAAGTTTAATGTGGATAAGTGTGAGGTTATCCACTTTGGGAGCAGGAACAGGAAGACGGATTATTATCTGAATGGTGTGGGGTTAGGTAAGGGGGAAATACAAAGGGATCTAGGAGTCCTTGTTCATCAGTCACTGAAAATGAATGAGCAAGTGCAGCAGGCAGTGATGAACACTAATGGAATGTTGGCCTGTATTACAAGAGGAATTGAGTACAAAAGCAAAGAGATTCTTTTGCATTTGTACAGGGCCCTGGTGAGACCACTCCTGGAGTATTGTGTACAGTTTTGGTCTCCAGGGTTAAGGAAGGATATCCTGGCTATAGGGGGTGTACAGCGTAGGTTTACGAGGTTAACTCCGGGGATGTCGGGACTGTCTTATGCTGAGAGGTTGGAGAGACTGGGATTGTACACGCTGGAATTGAGAAGATTGACAGGGGATCTGATTGAAACATACAGGATTATTAAGGGATTGGACAGGATAGAGAGAGGAAATATGTTCCAGATGTTGGGAAGTCCAGGACCAGGGGGCATGATTTAAGAATAAGGGCTAGGCCATTTAGGACAGAGGGGAGGAAAAACTTCTTCTCCCAGAGGGTTGTGAATTTGTGGAATGCACTGCCTCAGAGGGCAGCGGAGGCCAATTCTCTGGGCACTTTCAAGAAGGAGCTAGATGGGTTTCTTATAGATAGGGGAATCAAGGGATATGGGGACAAGGCAGGAACAGGATATTGATTGTTGAGGATCAGCCATGATCTCAAAATGGCGGTGCAGACTCGAGGGGCCGAATGGTCTACTTCTGCTCCTATTGTCTATTGTCTATTGAGTAAAAATGATCAAATAAAAAATATTAAAAGAGCACTTTTAAATAATTAAAGAAAAAAACAATCATTTTAAAAAGAAACATTTTATTTATTTCCCCATAGCTCTACAAATCCCAATGAAATCAATGGAATCATGGATTCTGTGGCAGGTCCAATTATGTAAGGCTCTGATGAGATTATATTTAGAATATTATGTTCTGGTTTGGTCTCCCTCCAGAAGTAAGAACACATCTGTGATAGAGTGAGTGCAGCAAAGATTCACCAAATTGATTCTTATGATGGTGGTTTTGTCACGTGAGGAGAGATTAAGCAGATTGTGCCTCTGGAGTTTAGAACAATGAGAGGTGATGTCATTGAAATGTACAAGGTTCTTATGGTGCTTGACAGAGGAGATGTGGACTTGACATTTCCTCTGCCTGGAGTGCCTAGAATCAAGGATCAAGTCTTAAAATAAGGTGCTAGCAAGTCAGGAAGAAAATGAGAAGACATTTCTTCACCCACTGAGCAGTGACGCTTTTGAACTTTCCGCACAACAAGGATGTAGAGGCTCAGTCACCCTCATAAAACACTAATCTGACCACAACTGGAGCATTGTGTTCAATTCTGGTTACCTCATAACGAGAAAAACATAAAGGCATTATAAAGGGTCCAGAAAAGATTTACAAGAATGGTTCCTGGGATTAGGGACTACTGATACAAGGATAGATTAGAGAGGCTGGAACTGTTTTCTTCAGAGAAAGCTGAGGAGAGAATTGACAGAAGCATATAAAATGATGAGGAGTCTGGACAGAGTGCATAGTGGGAGGCTGTTCCTGTAGGTGAAGGGGAGGCAAATTAATAGTGACATAAGCAAAAACATTTACACAGCATGTGAATGGATTCTGGAATGCACTGCTTGCAGATAGGTGGAGGCACATTCCATTTTGGCTTTCAACACAGAATTGGATGAATAAGTGGCAAATAAGGGTCAGGATGTGGAACCGACAAAAGTATAGAGAAAGGGCCAGCATGAGTGGAACGAATAACAGAGCTGGCATGGTGATAATGGACAGTAACCATTCTGTTTATGATTAACTTTCAGCGATTAACGTACAAAGATATCCAGGTCCTTTTGAACCCTTGAGTGGAACTTATCAGTACTTGAAAACTGAACCGCCAGTACCTTCCAGCAACATTCAGGTCTATATTTGTTCGGTAGATCATGGAGATGCCTGGCAATGTCGCATTTATTGCCTCTACCTCCTAGCTTTCACAAAGTAGTGCTGAGTCTTGAATCATTGTTTTCCTTGTGGTAGGTAAGAAATTTAAAGCTATTAATGATGTGTTAAAAGATTAGTGGTTTTATATGAACAAGTTAGGATGATGTTTGGTTATGATAGGAATTTGTAGGTGATGGTGTTCCCTTGATATGGCTGTTGTTGTCCTTGAATAGTAAAGGTTGCAAGGAAGGAAAGTGCCTACAAATACTGAAGCAGGGTTTCAATCTGAAATATCGACAATTCATTCCCCCCACGGACACTGATCGACCAGCTGAGTTCTTCCAGCAGATTGATAGTTGCTCCAGATTCCAGCAACTGCTGTCTCTTGTGTCTTCAAATCCAATTGTTTGTGTAGTTCTAGCTGCACAATGAGCAAGAAGTGTTCCAGCACCCCGTAGGCTGCATCTTTATTTAGCTCTTTCTGCATATTTGAAGGTCCCTAATGCTCAGCTCTGTGAGACAACACTTATGTTCTCAAGATAAGGTTCCATCTATCTGAATAGAGATTATGCATTGCTGTAACTGGGAAAACCAAAAACAGTACAAGTTAGTGAAGATTTAAAGTGGTAGCAACATTGGGAAACTCTTTGGAATTCTAATAGAATCAGTCCAAACAAAGTCTTGTAACTTTCAGAAATTCAGAAGGTGTATTCACTCTAAGACCAGAATAGGGATTGCATATTTGACAAAGATTTTCGAGAACTTCTGTTAGACCTGCAAAGGGTATCGGATAAAGTTCCTTATCTATTAGGTAATTCTTCTTTCACCTTTGATTCCAACATTATTACCATTGCTTCTTTCTAATTTTTTTCTAAAGTTTTTCTCTTCCCTGCATCATCCTTGTGGTGAACATAGAAACCTAGAGCACAGGAGTGGGCTCATTGGCCCATGATATACATATGTGCCGACCATTATGCCAACCTAAACCAATCCCATCTTCCTGTTCATATGCCTTCATCGTATCTTCCTCCACCACCTCCCCTGGCAGCCACATTCCAGGCACCTCTCTGTATAAAAAAACTTGTCCCGTAAGTCTCATTTAAACTTTCCCCCTCTCACCTTAAAACTATGCCCTCTGGAATTTGATATTTTCATCCTGATTATCTACCCTATCTATACCTCTCATAATCTTATATACTTCTATCAGGTTGCGCCTCAGCCTGAGACACTCTAGAGAAAACAATTCAAGTCTGTCTAACCTCTCCTTATAGCTAATACTCTCTATTCCAAGTAACATCCTCTTCTGCACCCTCTCCAACGCCTCCACATCTTTCCTTTATTACAGTGACCAGATCTGCAGACAGTACTCCAAATATGGTCTAACCAAAGTTTTATACAGCTGCAATGTGACTTCCCAGCTTTTAAGCTCAACAACTCAACTGATGAAGGCAAGTATGCAGCATGCCTTCTTTACCATCCTCTCTACATGTGTTGCCACTTTCAAGGAGCAATGGACTTGCACCCCATGATCCCTCTATACATCAAAGCTTTTAGTCCTACCATGTACTGTTAATCCAGATATGTTTTCTCATACCTATATCTGCAGCCTTTCCCCCATCTCCTACAACTTATAAAAACTGAGCCTTGTCGTGACCTAGGTATCCCTTCTTAATTTACTTCTGTCTTCCCATTTTGGTTTTGGTGCTACTCACAGTATGGACGCTGACCAATGTTGCAAAGTAAAAAAAATGCTGGGACATCAATAAATGTCAAAAACTTATTTGAATAGTGACCAAATACTTGAATGTTTCTTCAAATGTACTCAGGCAGAAAATTCCTATGTACGTACATTTATGATAAGGGGTTCTTCCATAATTTTAGAGAAACAAAGGACTGCAGATGCTGGAATCTAGAGGAAAAACACTATGGTGCTGGAGGAACTCAGCAGGCCAGGCAGCGTCCATGGAGAGAAACAGGCAGTCAACGTTTCGGGTCAGCACTGAAGATAGGAAAAGGGGAAGCCCAATATATAGGAGGGAAAGGCAGAGCAGTGATAGGTGGACAAAAGAGGGGAGGCGGGGTGGGCACAAGGTGGTGATAGGTAAATGCAGGTAAGAGATAGTGATAGGCAGGTGCGGGGGAGGTGGGGAGGGCAGATCCACTAGGGGATGAGTCAAAGGTAAGGAGGAAGAAAGGGGAGTAGAAGAAAGAGAAATAGGTTAAGAAAGACAAGACAAGAAGAGGCATGGTTGGGTGTTGGGGGGGGGGGGAGGTGGGGATTACTTGAAGTGGGAGAATTCAATGTTTATCAGTAGTGGAGCCTTAGAGTTCAGCAAGACGCCAGAAAGGACTGCAGTTATCTCATATTGCAGGCTGAAGGAGTCAAAAAGATAGGGAAAGACAAGACTGTGGAGGAATTTGAGTACGAAGATGAGAATTTTAAAACTGAGCATTACTTAACAGGAAGCCAATGTAGGCACAGGGGTGATGGATGAACAGGAGCTGGTGTGAATTAAGACAAGAGTAACAGAAAGTTGGATGATCACAGAATGTAGAACAAGGGATATTGGCCAGAAGTACATTGGATTAGTCAAATTTAGAGGTGATTAAGCTATGAATGAAGGTACAGCAGCAGATAAACTGAGGCAGAAAAGAGCCTAGCAACAGTATGGAAGTGGAAGCAATCAGTCTTATTGATGGTGTGGATATGATGTTCAAAACTACACTCAGGTCAGATATACACCAAGGCTGCAAACAGTCTCGTTCAATTTCAGTGCATTGGCTTTGGAATAGAGTTTGTGATCAGGACCAAAGATAATTAAAGGGAGCTATCACTCTATTGGGGTGGTCTATAGGCCCCCAAATAGCCATCAGGACACTGAGGAGCAGATAAGTAGCCATATTTTGGAAAGGTGCAGAAATAACAGGGTTGTTGTCATGAGTGACTTCAACTTCCTTAATATCGATTGGCACCTCCTCAGTCAAAAGGTTCAGATGGGGCAGAATTTGTTAGGCGTGTACAGGAAGGATTCCTGAGACAGTATGTAGACAGGCTGACTAGAGGAGAGGCCATGCTGGATCTGGTCAATGAACCTGACAATGAACCTGGTCAGGTGACAGACCTCTCAGTAGGCGAGCATTTCGGGGATAGTGACCACAACTCCCTGACCTTAAGTGTAGCCATGGACAAAGATAGGAGCAGACATTATGGGAAAGTAGTTAATTGGGGGGAGGGCAAATTACGATGGTAGTAGGCAAGAACTTGGGAGCATAAACTGGGAACAGATGTTCTCTGGTAAATGCACTGCAGAAATGTGGAGGTTGTTTAGGGACCACTTACATGGGGTTCTAGATAGGTTCATCCCACCAAGACAAGGAAAAGATGGCAGGGTGAAGAAACCATGGTTATCAAGAGAGGTGGAAGGTTTAGCCAAGAGGAAGAAGGAAGCATACTTAAGGTTTAGGAAGCAAAAAACAGATAGGGCTCTTGAGAGTTATAAGGTAGCCAGGAAGGAGTTTAAGAAGGGACTTAGGAGAGCTAGAAGGGGACATGAGAAGGCCTTGGCAAGTAGAGTTAAGGAAAATCCTAAGGCGTTCTACACGTATGTGAGGAACAAGAGGATGACTAGGGTGAGGGTAGGACCACTCAGGGATAAGAGGGGAAAATGTGTCTGGAGGTGAAGGAGGTAGGGGAGGTCCTAAATGAATATTTTGCTTGTGTTCACCAGGGAGAGGGACTTAGACAAATGTGAGGTTAGTGTAGAACAGGCAAATGTGCTGGAGCATGTTGAGGTTAAGAAAGAAGCAGTGTTGGAGCTACTAAAAGGTATTAGGATAGATAAGTCCCTGTGATCGGATGGGATATATCCCAGGTTACTATGGGAAGTGAGGGAAGAGGTTGCTGGAGCGTGAACGATGATCTTTGAGTCCTCCATGGCCACAGGAGTGGTACCAGAGGACTGGAGGATGGCAAACGTTGTTCCATTGTTCAAGAAAGGTAAAAGGGATAATCCTGGGAATTATAGACCAGTGAGTCTTACATTAGTGGTGGGCAAACTATTGGAGAGGACTCTTAGAGACAGGATTTATGAGCATTTGAAGCATAGTCTTATTAGGGATAGTCAACATGGCTTTGTGAAGGGCAGGTTGCGCCTCACGAGCCTAATAGAGTTTTTGAGGAAGTAACAAGAAAAATTGATGAAGGTAGTGCGGTGGATGTGGTATATATGGATTTTAGCAAGGTGTTTGACAAGGTTCCCCATGGTAGGTTCATTCAGAAAGTCATGATGTATAGGGAATTGGCTATGTGGATTCGAAATTGGCTTGCCCACAGAAGGCAGAGGGTGGTTGCAGAAGGAGAGTATTCGACCTGGAGGTCAGTGACTAGTGGTGTTCCGCAGGGATCTGTTCTGGGACCCCTGCTCTTTGTGATTTTTATAAATGATTTGGATGAGGAAGTGGAAGGATGGATTGGTAAGTTTGCAGATGATACGAAGGTTGGTGGTGTAGTAGATAGTGAAGAAGGTTGTCGTAGGTTGCAATTGGATTTAGACAGGATGCAGAGCTGGGCAGAGAAGTGGCAGATGGAGTTCAATCTGGAGAAGTGTGAAGTGATACACTTTGGAAGAACAAACTTGAAGGAAGAGTACATGGTTAAAGGCAGGATTCTTAGCAGTATGGAGGAACAGAGAGGTCTTGGGGTCCAAGTACCTAGATCCCTCAAAGTTGCCACACAAATGGATAGGGTGGTTAAGAAGGCGTGTGGTGTGCTGGCCTTCATTAGCCAGGGGATTGAGTTCAAGAAATGAGAGGTAAAGTTGCAGCTCCATAAGCCTTCGGTTAGATGACATTTGGAATATTGTGTTCTGTTCTGGTCACCACATTATAGGAAGGATGTAGAATCTTTGGAGAGGGTGCAGAGGAGATTTACAAGGATAATACCTGGGTTGGAGAGCATGTCTTACGAGGAGAGGTTGAGCAAGTTAGGGCTTTTCTCTTTGGAGTGACAGAGGATGAGAGGAGACGTGATAGAGGTATATAAGAGGCACAGACAGAGTGGACAGCCAGCATCTTTTCCCCAGGGTAGCAATGGCCAATACTGGAGGTCACCCGTTTAAGGTGCGTGGAGGAAAGTTCGGGGGGATGTCAGAGGTAGGTTCTTTACACAGTGGTGGTGGATGCCTGGAATGCACTGCCGGGGGTGGTGGTAGGGGCCGATATGATAGGGTCATTTAATAGACTTAAATAGTCACATGAACGAAAGAAAAATAGAGGGTTATGGGAGATGAAGTAGAGAGGGGGATGGATTGAATGGGGATAAGGTTTATATAGCTTGGCACAACATCTTGGGCCAAAGGGCCCATACTGTGCTGTACTGTAATGGCTTAAGTTTTCCAAGTGTTTAGTTGGAGGAAATTTCTGCACCTCCATGGTGGGACCATGAGGGGTATTGGTAAGTTAAAGATGGGTGGCATATGCATATGTGCAGAAGCTGATGCTGTGTTTTCAGATGATGAAGCTGAAGGGAAGCAAGTAGTTTAGAAATAACCATCACATTTTACAGTGCTCAGATCTCAAACTTTGAATAATTTAGGCTAAAACAAGAAATAGTGCAAAACACTTTTTCCTGATCTTTGTACAAACCTATTTATCTAATTTTGTTTGCCTTTGAATTATTATGGTTTCCTGAAAATATTGAACATATGATCAAAGGGCCTGAACCTGCTAACAGAACTCCCATTGTGTTTTTTCACATGCTGGAAATAGCTGACCTGCTACAGGTCTGTAACAATTTCAAAAACACCAGAGACAGTGCAATGGGTTGTTGTGCAGGAACTTTCCTCAGCAACTCACGTCTCTGGTTTGTTCTGCCATCTGTCAGCCAGGGAGGTCCCAGTGGAGGTCTCTCCATGCTGGGATCCTCCCCTTTACAATGGGAACTTGGGTGGAGAGTGTTGAACAGAACAATCTCATGAAACAGATTATTTAGTTGTTTTTTGAATTCCAAGGCTGCCTGTCATTTCTGAAACTCTAATGTCCATGTTGCATGTGTTTGCAGAATAGGCAAAGTTGTAGCCTCTATTTGAATATTTAAAGGAGCCGCTCCTCAAACTCTGACACCATCTCAGGCCCTTGTATCTAACCTTTGAGCACCTAGTGCAGAATGGGGTGGCCATTCACAAAGCAAGACATTGGGCCATTAGGAGGCTCATCCATCTACGGTATCTGCCCCTCTTCTGAGGTTGCATTCAAGGCTCAGTATCTGTGAAGTGGGACCATACAATATCCACTGGAGGCCTACAGGGACCAAAACAAAAAGGCCAACATGATATTGCCAACATCCTTCCTCCCCTTCTACCTGAAGTTAACTGCTATCTGAGAGACTGTTGGTTATACCTTCTCCATACAGTATCCTTGCCTAACCACCATGTCCTAAGATAGGCTACATCTAAGCTTATTATTGAACTAAATCTTACTGTTCCAGCTTCTACCTAACACTCATCCCCATTTTTGCAGCTTCTAGCTTATTGACTTATTTGAACCCCTGTGTTGTTGCCTCTCATCACTAATGCTGTTATATTTTGATCATTGCAGCTATTTTGTGGGATGGACAGAAGCGAAGTACTGAGTGAACAACTCAATGAGATCAGAAAGGTGAAGGTCTTTCCAATGTATGTATCTAGAGTCCCACCCACTCTATTATCTGGCTTCATTAACCACAACCAAGAACCAAAGATAATATTTCCTCGTGCATGGTAGTCATTTGAAAGAGGGGATTCTTTGGATCCATGATGGAAGATGGATATGCCTTTTTGCACAATGGTGTCAATAGGTAATTGGGCAACAATGAATATCAATTTCTAAAACATATATTGCATAAACAAATACAAATTAATGGGAATAGTGTGCCAGACATTACATTCATTCATATAATGAATGGCATTGTTACTTTAAACAGATTTTTGTAACCCAAACATAATAAGTATAATTTTCTTTATCTGAAAAAAATTAGTCACCATATTGCCAGCAGGTGGAGTCAAAACATTGTATTTTACTGGAAGGAACAGATAAAGGTTCAAATCTGATACAGCCAAATCCTAACGTAGATTTTTCATTTTGCCATCTTGAATTTCCAAAAATATGATTAGGTTTGCTGCTAAACAGCTTTATAAAGTTAGGATTTTCTACAGGCAGATTGCTGCTAAGATCTTATTATATTCATCACTTTCTGGAATTTGGATCCATGGATGGTACAGTCACAGAATGTTTTATTTTTCTGCTAAGTGGTTCAGATGAAGAAGCTTGTTGAGAAGGATCAACTATTCTCACAAGGACAGCCTAACGGTTCAATGATAAGCCTAAATTAGCACCACTGGGAGGGAGATTTCATCTGCTGCTTCCACTTGTCACAGAATGACAATGCAAACTTTTGATAGTAGTTCAGACTCTCCACCACCATCTAACTCAGCTTGTTCAGGATGGACACTGGAACTTAATTATATGATTGCACCTTCATGAATCCCAAAAATAAGATGAACCTGCCCCCATATCATTTCTAGTCATGTTTGCAACTATCAGTCTTTAAGAGTTTTAATTAGATTGACATCAGATTCTTTTTTTATTCACAGTAAATTTCTAAAGGCGGTTGGAAAGTCTTAGACCCCCTGAGCTTGGAGAGAATAATTATGGCACTGTCGTACATAAATCACACTATGGACAGTAAATTTAAACATGGAAGTAAAATCTCATGAAAATAGGATATAGTGGTCTGATCATCAAAGAGGTGGTGGACCAGGGCTTCACTTGTTTACATGATCCTATTATTACCCTCCTTAGAAGAACAGAGCTTTATTGGTACAGTAGGATTGGCATGGGAATCAGACTCATGGGTGTATCTTTGCTGTTGGCAGAAAGGGAAATTGGAGCAATCTGGAGTTGCTGCTTTTGGTAAATTAGAAGCATAGGAAGAGGAGCCATGGTTAGAACAGAAGAATTATGTTTAAGAAGGATGAGGGAAGGGTGGTCAGAAATGATCAGGGCTCCAAATTTCTCTTTATCTGTGATGGATATCACGTTTTGTTAGGGGTAAAAGAAGAGTATCAAGGCACATGGAGCAAAGGTAGTAAATGTCATTGAGATGCCGAGGGAAAGTGCTCCAAGTGAATGATTGATGGGGATTGAGTGGGTGAATGAGATTTTATTAATTTGTTATCCTAATTGAACTACCTAATCATTTCTTTAAACTTTGTCTTCAAGTATAAATTGTCATAAAATAGAAATTTACCAAAGCAAAGGAATACTTGCTTAATCATACAGGGAAAATCTATCCAGAAATTGTGGCATTCCTGGAAATAGATTTTGAAATTAGCTTAGAAATTGATAAGGAAATATTAAATGATGTATTTTCAGACTCACTGTGACAGATAATTTAGAAATAGTTTTTAACAGCCCATGTTTAATCCTTGACAAAACACCATTAAACTTTGATTGAAAAATGGACGTAAATGGAAAGGATTTGCAGAGGCCACAAGTAAAAGTTTATTGTGACATCTTAAGTTTTCCTCAAAGATTTGTTACGGATTTCAGCAGAGAGCTGAAGAAGAAAAAAACAATTCTAAGAATTCCAGTAAACTGACATTTTGTTCATAACTTTTAAACTTTATTTTTAAAAATACACATAAAAATTTCAAAACATGTGACCACTTTTCAAGCTTTTATCAAGCTATTTTTGAAGCTGAAACTATCCACTAAGCAAGCATCTCATATTTTTAAACTTTTATATTATTGAAGGAAAAATGAGAGCATGATATTAATTTTTCCTTCAAGCATATTTAAACTACTAATATCAATAGAAGCAACACTCAATATTTCAAATGTTTACCACTAATGTACAACATTCAGATTTACTCTTTCATTTCTAAACACTGCCTAAATATTGTTTAAACTTAGTTATACTGACTAAACTATAATAAGAAACATTTCAATAATACAATAAATTGAGTAATATTATGGATGCTGAAGTTTAGATTTAATTTTTCAACATCTAATTATTTATACATGTATATCAAATGTAAATCAAATTTTATGATCTTAATTTTATATAAAACACATGACTAATATTGTTAAAAAAAATTATTTTCCTTACAAGAGCTGCATCTCATGTCCTTCTGAAGAGGATATCCTAGACTTAACTTTTACTGTATCTTTGAACTGTAAAAATGTACAGTACCTCAGTATTCTCCACCAGGGAAACATTTGTATGCAACCAGAGAAATGCATTATGTCCAATGCACATTATTCTTTGGTTATATAAGAGTCATCAAACCTGAGAGGTTAGCATTAGGATTCCTATCTGCTTTTAAAATATGTTGTGTAGCCAGAAAGAGTTTCAGTGTTTTGACATAATGGATACAAGGCAGGGGAGGTGGGTGGAATATAGATCTGTGTCAACAGTTCCTCATTTAACCATTTAATATGTTTTCCTAAAGGATGGGAAATAGCGTACAACATAGGGCAGCAATAAACAGAAAGAAAAAATTAAAATCAGCACAGACAATACTTGTTTGTGTTAGAATGTTTGTACTGCAGACGCCTCCCTCGTTAAATACTTCCCTGCAGGCAATCTTGTTTCACATCATCAATATTTGTGTCAATATTCCAATTTTTGATATCAGCAAAACTCACAGATTGCTGATATTATAATGGTTAACGTCACAACTGATTGTGATATTAAAAGCTTTTTTTTGATTTTATGACTATGTTGATTCAAATAGTAAAATAGAAATCTTTGACAACCACCAAAAGATTAGTCCTAAAATCAAAAATGTAACAGAATAGCAATTTATACTTGATTGGTATGAAATTTTTGGGTCTCTAGTTCTATTTATGAAAAGCTTGAAGTGGGAGCAAATAACAAAATGAAAACAAAAGTTGATTACAATAACAAATGAAGGTAACACAGTAGCATAACACCAAGGTTAACAGAACTCCCAAGCTCAGCCACAACAGGACAAATAGGTACAGGCAACCCCCACATTACAGAGGGGTTGCATTCCGAGAAAACAGTCCGTATCACAATATTCTATAACGCAAACCCCTTTTACCCATTGAATTCCATATTATAAGCAGAGACACATTCCAATGAGATGTTTTTGTCATTAGGCCATTTTATCAATGATCACAATGTGACCCACTGCCATTATTTAACAGCTGAGGCAAACATTAGACTCAGGAAAAGGACAAGGCCTGTGCAAAAGAAACAATAAATTTTGTCAAATTTTTAGTTACTCAGTTCTGTGAGGCAATAGATTTGGATATGACATCACCATGTTGATTGGTATGGCAGTCACAGCAGAGTCCCTCCTTTACTATGTCCTCTCCAGTTCAAGGACACATGAACAGATGTCTCAGAGTGCAGCACTACCGCAAAGCATTTTCTCTGAAACACAAGGCTCATGGATTAGGAAATGGTTGGGGAAGTGAAAGCAATTCAGTGGGGTAATAGGTTAAAGTACAGTGACTTAGTGGAAGCACAGTAAAGGCCAAGGGATTACTTCAAGGAGCCAGCCATGGCTACTGCGGCTCCCCACACTGTAGCGCTTTGGAGAAAATGCCTCACGGATGAAGAGCCTGGCACCTCTGCACTCTGAGACATCTTTTCACGTGTCCTTGGACTGGAGAGGCCGTGGCAAAGGGACTCGGTGTGAGTGTCAACCCAACTGATGGGGTGATGTCATTTCCAAATTTTCTTACCCACAGTATTGAGTGACTAAAAATAAGATTTGACAAAATTTGTTTATCCATTAGCATTTTGTGTGTAATTATTTATTTTTTTCTGACATAAATTCCATATCTCAAATTTTGGGTAGTGATTTGTAAATTCTCTAAGGGTGAGTTTCTGTAACCCAAATGGGCATAACGCAGGGGTCGCCCCTGTACCAGTCACTATGCTACAGAGAGAAATAATGCAAGTACATTTCTCCAAGCCTTTGAGCTTGACAGACCTTGGTAGCCTATCCTGGTGACAGAGGAGTCAAATGGAAAGAGCCTACATAAAGAAAAGGGAAGGAAATACCTGAAATAAACGTTAATCTCAAAAAAGACAATGCAGACTCTCAATGTCTATTGTAGTCTTGTTTAAATCAAAGAAAAATAATGTCATTATGGATGAGCAGAAATTATTGTTATATATCTGTGTGTTTGCATATCTTGAAATTCTTGTGTATGCAAGCAAAGATGAATCAAAGAAATCTATGGTGCATATTGACAACAATAGAAAAAAACTGTGCTCGGAAAATTAACAAAACAAACTCCAGAATAGTTCGATCCTGTCATCAATGAAAATTTGTATCCAAATGTTTCCAGCCTTATTGAAACATGCTGTGTTGCTGCATTCCATTGCACTTTGCTATTGTACTTTTCTTGGCTAGAAATTGCCATTATGTCATTATCCCTGACTAATGCAACACTATGTTTAGCCCGAGTTTTCCAAATCCAGAAACAGCCATGTTATAATAAGGTCCATCCAACCCAATGCTTTAATGTCCAGAAATTAGGGTCACTTAAATTTAATTGAAAAAATTAAAACATTTGCTTACTCATTCAAGATGGTGAAATTAGTAGCTTTTCACAGGCTACATTAATGGTTTGGTTTGGGGAAGCAAAAGTCATATTACCAAGTTTGCTGATGAAACAAACTAGGTAGAATTGTAAGTGGGGAGAAGGAAGTAAAAGGACCTCAAGGGGATAGAGACAGACAAAGGGAATGGTCAAGAACGTAGCAGATGGTATATATTTTTTAAAAATGTGAGGTTATCAACTTCTAAATCTAAACAGCAAATAAAAATAATCAATGGACTACACATATACAGTAAGCTTCACAAAACAGCATATCTTGAGTAAAAAGGAGATGCTGAAGAAATGTGAAACTCTTCATTTGTTGATTATGTCATCATTTGGAAACAGAGTGCCTTTGCATTGTCCCTCTTGCCTGCTTACTTAAACAGGCTAGAGTGGATCATAGAAGATGACACCAGGATTTCAATGGGTATGTCCAGAAGTGATTTATAACTAACTTAGATTTTGGTGAGTGGATAAGGTTAAAATCTATTTGTGCATTTCATTGTTTAATGAAGTTGAACAGGAGGTACTGAAGATATGTTGAAGTGTTTCAGTCAGGCAACAGATGATTAGAGGGAATGATTGCTTCTTGCCAGCTACAAATACAGCCTTGGAGTCCCACTAAGAAATTCAGGCAAACAATAATGAAAAGCAGATAAAAAGGTTCAGAAATTGCTAAAAACACTGATTAAAGGTAAAATGAAAAATATCCACATGAAAATGAGGATTTAATAACAGGAACAAGGAGTGGAGCCCCTCGATTTGAAGGGCATTAGATCAGTTTCTAACACTAAAGTTTGGAGCAAACCCATCTCGGCCTCCTTTACAAGTGAGCTCATCCCCTTTCTTATCATGAGCAAATTTCACTGCATTTTCCAGCTCAAAAGGAGGCAAAACAATGATAGGTATCATTTAATAATTTGGATTGCTATACCTCTCTCACAAACATTTCTACTTTCTAGCAGTTGAATTAAGTGAGGGAGGGAATAGTGCTTTGCTCAATGTGTTAATTGCTTTCAGCAGGAGAATCAATGAGTATATTATCACATTGCCTAGCATTTACCATAACATAAAATATTAAATATATTAACATGAAATACTTTATCTGTATATTTTCACGTTAACCACTGTTCATCAATAACAACCATGTTCATTTAATATAGAAACCACATACAAAAGTTTGCCAGTGGAAATAGTCTCCTGCCAGTGGGAATGTTGCAGTGTCACCACAGATGGGAGGGTCTAATTACAATTAATGTACAAATAAAGACAGAAGTTGGCGCAGAATAGCATCCAGAACCAATTAGACATTTATGCTGCTAATGATTGGACTCATGCAGAAAATTAAAATAACTTGCAGAACTGTAAGGAACTGTAACCATTGAAAGTGTGTGAAGAGTGAGTCAAAATTCTGGGAATTACACACGTTATTTTGTTTACAACAACCTTAAATCAGATTATGTTTTTGAATTTCTTTCTGTACAGTTGTGTAAAATGAATTTGTAAATGTACAACATTCCTGTTTTGTTTCTTTTGGAGAATCTGAATGAACATGAAGTAACTTACCCATCCTCTTGAAAAATAAAAACGCACACTCACATTTAAAAACTTGTGTACATAATACATGAAAAGTTAAGTCATGTGAACATTTTTCATCATCCAAACAATAAATACATGTTTATATATTTACCCCACGTGGACCTTCAATCTAAGCCAGCATTATCTCAGACTAAAGTGGGTAGAAGTCACATAAGTAATTCTCTTAATGTGCTTTCTAGCCATTAAAAAAGGCATGAATAAAACGTGTACAGAGACGATGAGATAATAATTGAAAGTGAAATATTCACACACAATACTTACATATACACAATTTCATTTTCATATTGCACTTATTTGGCCTTCTTGCCCTGAATAGGACATTAGTTTGAAAATTGGAATATAGAGCAGTCAGATTTAACGGCTTTATGCTGTTATATAAAAGAAGTGGGAAACATTTAGCTTTATACAAATTACTGTGTTGTACATTGAATATCTTGTCTCTTCACTTAATTACAACACTATTCCAGCAATGAGCTGGAAGATAAGAGATAAGATATAATGATGACGCATGATCATATTAGTTATAGTAAAGCTTGTAAAAACTTAAATCCTAAATGCAAGGTAATTTATGGATAATCTAAAATTTTTCCACAGCCATAATTTGAAACCTCAGGAGGGGAAGAATCTGTTGTGGAATTTTTGAAAAATGATATGATTTAATTTAAAATTCAAACTGCAAATGATGTATAAGAACCCACATTGGTAGATGCAGTCATTAGATAATGTGTAGTACATTCTCTCTGCAAAGAGAAAAAGCATACCATGCAACCTCAAGTATCAGTTCCTATTATTGACTGCCACCTATTTTCCCAAAAAGCTAACATTCAGATCACCAAAAAAAGCAAATTGAAAATCATATTATGCTTATGCTAGCATTTTCCAGTGCAGTTACAGCTGAAGTTTTATCATAAAATGGATATTACAATGTATTTACATGGACTGAGTAAAGATCAAAACAAAGCACCTTCTCCATGGAACAAATAATTGATATTCGTGGAACTCTGGGAACAAGGAAATGCAGTTATACCAGTTTTGCATTAGCAAAAAAAGGGAGTAAAGGAAACTTTCTTTTTAAATAAAGTCTTATTCAGAATAAATACGTTTTTCTTCTTTTAGAAGTCTTTATAGGCAAAGGGTTGCCATCTACTGACTCTCATTTTACACTATCAAAATTACCCATTCTCTCGATTTATGAGGAATTTCTAATTTGAAGGCAAGAATTGTAGATTAATTCTACTAAACAACTTTTTGCAGCGCAATGTACTTAGGCTTTACTTTGAACCAAACTGTGCTGAAGGACAGACAGAACTTTGGTAAGCGAAGGGTGATTATCACAAGGACGCAGCCTACTGAAGTTTTGACTTCTGCAAAAACTTAAATAAATATAACCAGTGAAAAATAAATTTCAAAATCCCTGTTGGTCATTCTTGCATTTACAAATCTCATTTTAAATTATTTAACTTGATGGAGAGCTAACTTTACCACTGCTCTGCTAACATTGAGTTTAAAAACACTTTTGGGTGCCAGTGATCAACTGAGACTGAATAGAAGGTGACATGGAGATGGCAGTACAACTCAGTAAAGCCTACACAACACTCCAAGCAACTCATCTTTTCAAATCTGTGCAGGCAGAAAAAAAATGGCCATAAAATAGATATTCTCATGAAGGATATCCATTCCTTCAGGTCAGTGCTACAGCAAGTTAATCATGAAAAAAATGATTGTATTAGTTTCATAATAGCACAATTTTCAGTTCATTATGTACATTATGTCTCATGCATAATTTATTATGTTCAAAAAATCCTATTTACAGTTTTGACTATTGATTAAAAATATAAGTAGGTAATTTTAGGAAAATAACACATGTTCTGAATAAAAGCCATGGTAAAAAGATTTCAAGCTACATAATGTAAAGTACTGAGCATGTTGACTCTCCAGCAGAGCACACTGCTCTGTACTGTCTCTTAAAGATAAAGACAAGAATATCGAGACACAATTCAGATGATCGAGACACAAAGTTACAATCTACATAATGGGATATTTACGGATTCTTCAATATAAACTTGTTTTGTCCAATCAGCATGTAATTTAATCCAGATTACTGACACAAAAAAGAAATGAAAACCCTACCCTAAGAAGGCTGCTTTTCAGTTTAAAGTAAAAAAAAAAATTACCTAGCAAGACCTTTGCTGTAGAAAATCAAGAACTCTTATAATAATGAACTGGGACTTTTGGCTATTGGCCTATTCCATTATCCAAGGTCAGTAGTATAACAAAAATTGCATTGTTCATGGTACAGCCCAAACATGAGCAGCAGAGGGTGGTTTCAGGAGTGTTGGAAACTGATTGTAAGTCTTGATGCAATTTTATCAGCTACATCACATGAAAATGAGGAATTAATGCAAATAGTCTTTCAGAAAACTGCATTTTAAATTGCTCCAGGCCCCAGTTCTGTCAGGATCAAGCCCTTATGCTTGGTGCAACTAAAGCAGGGCTAGCTGGAAATTGGGTAGATAATCTCATTCTACCCGTCCATCTTTTTAGTGATTATCTACATGGAATGAGACAAATATATATCTGCCCAAACTTCCAGTGAAAATTCCAATGAATCCATACACCAGTAGAGGAGAAAATTGGCAGAACTGTGTCATAGAACATAGAATAGTCCAGCACGGGATCAGGCCCTTCGGCCCATGATGTCTGTGCTGACCATGAAAATTTCAACTAATCCCATCTGCCTGCACATGTTTTATATGCCTTCATTCCCTGCCCGTTCATGTGACTGTCTGAATGCCTCTTAAACACTACTTTCATATCTGCTTATACTACCTCCCCTGACAGCACATTGCAGACACCTACCACTCTCTGTGTAAAAAAAAATTATCTTGTAAATCTTCTTTAAACTTTCCACCTCCCACCTTAAATCTATGCTCTCCAGTATTTGACATTTCCACCCTGGAAAAAAGACTCTGACTACCTACCCTATCTGTGCCTCTCATAATCTTATAAACTTCTATCAGGTCAACCCTCAGCTTCCAAAGCTCCAGAGGATGCACTCCAAGTTTGTCCAACCTCTCCTTGTAGCTAACTGGACACAGTTATTGCTCCTTCTGATCCGGCCATCTCAAATATAACAAATTATACTGAAATATGTGTGAAAATTAAGTACATTTAAGTTGGGCTATCCAACAACGAGAAGTCCATTCCAATATGAAACAGACATTTTCCTTTGTCAGAAAGTCTTAGGAGAAACCTTACCAGTTTTCATAAACAAACAGAAAAAGATGGAAGAATTTGTCTTCCAAATGTCAGCATTCAGTGCAATTACTTGAGAAATATGTAGTGCAGAATGCCTGCAGAGTATAATTCCGATGAGTATATTTACAAGTGGTGTGTTTCCGGTCGAGACCCTGCATTAGGACTGCACCTTCAATGGACTATTCAATTATAATGGCTATCCATATTTCTTATATTATAACAGCAACCATACTTGAGAAGTACTCCCTCAGCTGGAAAGGACGATAGGAAATCTAGAGGCTGTGAAAATTGCCATATAAATGCATTTTTTTCTCATTTCCTACTTTGCAACATTCCCCCTTAAATTTGTCCTTATTTTTACATAATTATTTCTCTCCTTCCGGGGTAGATACACCTGCATTTTTGCATCTACAATTGCAACTAATTATGCAAATAATGTTAGTCTGGAAAACTGAATGCTATTAGCAAGAGATTCTTCAAGCAGCACTAATCAAAGTGGAGGTAATTTTCACCTGAAAATGAAAATTACTCTCTTAGTCCAAATTACTCTATTACTGTCGCATCAATCTCCCATCTTATTTTTCTATTTTCCTAATCAGTTTCCAGCTCTAACATGGGAAAGCATCTTGAGATTATTCTGTAATGTATGAGACTTTATGTGGAGACAGACTATTTTTGTTATCGGTTTTGTAGATAGTAGCAGTTCGATATCATAACAATATGAGAAACCTTAGCAGACCACCCAGCCATTTTAGCTTACTCCACTATTCCATGGTATGTCGCTGATCCTGTGCCTCATCCATTTTGCTGCCCAATCCCCATATCCTCTGATTCCTTTACTGAATGAAAAATGATTGATTTCAGCCTTGAGTATACCCAACAACTGAACATCCACAGCCCTCTAATGTAAAGAAGTCCAACAATTTACAATCTTTAGCATAAAGAAAGTTCAAAGTATCTCAATCCCAAATAGCCACTACTTATTCCCTCTAGCCCCAGACTCGAAAGCTATTGGAAACAGCCTCACAGCATTTACTCCAGTACCTCTGGGAGTCTTGTACGTCACCTCCCATTTTTCTAACTTGAACTGAGTATAGACGAATGAAACCATACAGCATTGACTCCAAAGCAAGTATATTCTTCTTTAGATATGGGAACCAAAACTGCACAGAATACTCTGGGTGTGATCTCACAACAGTCCTGTACAATCTCAGCAAGAATTCTTTATTAATGTACACCAGTTCCCCCTTACACAAATAGCCAACATACAATTTGCCTTCCAAAACATATTGTAGAAGATCTTACAGTACAGAAAATGGGTGAGATTGAGGCAGAGAACTCAGAAAAATACCTGTTCTGAGACTTATTCCAATCTCACTCCTTGTTGACTTCCCTTCCTTGCTTGGTCTGAGAAATAGAGGGACGGATGTTGGGGAAACCGGATACTGAAACACGAGTTATTACTCCTCTTACCAATTATATTACTACTGCACCAGTGCTTATGCCAGGAAGTGGGTTCTGAGATGCAGTGTTAACAGCCCCAAAGTACCTGCATAGAGGATGAGGAGTGACACACATTCCAACACTCCATTCCCACCACCACCACCCACCCACCATACCGCCCTTAATACTTTCCTGTTGAAGATGCCAGACTTAGCTAGTGTAGTTGGTTTGCTATTTAGCATTCTTCTGTCCTTTAATAGTGGTCCTTGTCTTTTTGGTATCACAGCAGTAACCCGCACCATTGCTGGGATTCAGGGGCTCTTGGCCATGGGAGCCCATCCTACGCCCTTGATGATGTCCAAAACAGGAAAATGGATCAAGGTTCCTGCAATATTAGTGGCAGATTCACAGACCATTACTTCAGAGAAGAGACACCTCACATGTCACAGATTGAGAACCTTTCCTGGTTTTCACGGTAAGACGAATGCAGATAGAAGTTTAATAAATTACAACTATGGAATTTTATCCAAGTAAAATTCACAAGAAGGGAAATTATAGCTGTGAAGTCCAATAATGGTCTTACTTTTCCAGAACAATTTTATTTTACTGTAATATTTCTTCCTTTTAGTTTATGTTTATCGTATTGTGGAAGCCAAATTAGCCAAAGGGATTCTTCTGACAACATTCCAACTGCTCCACCAAAATTTATTCATTTAATTCTGACAGGTTCCCTTTGAATTCATTGGTACTACCAGATTTACTCTTTCATAATACTTTCTTTACAACTTCCCTAGCTAAACCAAGTTACAGCAAGCACATAAACATTTAGCTGCAAGATCTTGATTTCCAATTCAGAAGGACTGAAATGGTTCAGTTTCAGAAACATCTACATCAGCATCAGTTAGTAATATACTAAGGTTCGTAATGCAGTTGAATGTTCACTTTGTGCAAAAGTACGTAACATTGAAACACATCTTAAAGAATAAATAAAATTTATTAGTTCTACTATCCACATAACATTGAATGAATTGGCATTTGGTTGCCTTCATAGCACATGCAACTATACAGAGAAACAGAAAGAAAAAAATAACAAGGAGAGGTCAGAGATCACCAAGATGAGAGGTCACTAGCAGGCGCAATTCTGCTGCATTGATGGTGGGTTGTCTGTCAGCCGTGTGTGCTTGCTGCCACTGCCCATTGATGGATCAGACTCCAGACTTTCTGACATTTTCTCACATATGATATCTACTAGACGTTCAAAGACCTGCTTGACATTGATGTTTTCTTTGGCACTGACCTCAAAAAACTCAAATCCTGTCAAAGAAAGAAACATACAAAGTGATTCATAAGCTTTTCTGCTGTATTCACTTCTTGTAACCTGGTGGGAAAATAGACAAGATCTACAAATATCATTCAGCATTTTGAGGAACACTCCATGTATCTTCAACTGCACCAAAGGGAAAATTAATTTCATTGCGGGTAAGGGTATGGTGGTGATTTTTGTGAGGAGATAAAGAAAGGAATCCCCTCCTTAAGGTTTAACACTATAGAGATTTTGATATCAGAATTAAAAGGTTGAACTTTCAGGGTAATCGGCTAAGACTCTTCTTCCTAGAGAAGTCTTTAACAGAAGTCTTTGAGAATGGGTTTAGTGGAGTAGACATGAAAATTTCGAGGATGTGTTTCCATTTTTTGGAAGACCAATTAATGAACTGATGAGAATGTTGCATTTGCTATCATAATATAGTAGCTGAAGCAAGTAACAAAATGTTTAAAGGAAGGATTGATATGTACATGTGGGAGACATGAAAATTACGATTTACCAATAGTGTTCAATGGAGTAAACAGTGTGGAAGAGGGCTAATGTGAAGCAAATACACCAGCACAATTCCTGTTGAATAGTCTGTGTGGTGCCATAATTCTATGAAAAACATGTCCAGCTTTTGTTTTCTTTCTAAATTTCCTGCTCCCCCCCCAACCCAACCCATAACCATGCATTGATCACAAGATCACAAGACAAAGGAGCAGAAGTAGGCCATTCAGCCCATCGAGTCTGCTCCATGAGCTAAACTAATACTATTCCTACCTAGCCCCAATTTCTGGCCTTATCCCCATATCCCTTGATACCTTGACTAATTAGATACCTATCTATCTCCCCCTTAAATGCCTCCAATGATCGGGCCTCCACAGCTGTACGTGGCAAAGAATCCCATAATTTCACTATCCTCTGCTTCCAACTTTCAAATATTTTAACCTTTTTCCTTCAGTATCTCATTTTTATTTTTCTTTCATTGGTCCACACTTTTCTTGAAGGCAGTAATTCATGGCAGATATACGTCAAGGATAGCTATTCAGTCCCTAAGCCAGGTGACAATTCTACATCCTTGAACCTAGTGAGGTGTTTCTAAAGAAAGCAACCCAGCTGATCCTGACCCAAAATCACTCAATATCCATACAATTTTACAATGCAGCATTGGTTAAGTGATTGTCAAATAAAACCAGAAAATGAGAAAAAAAACAGAGTTAACATATAGAATAGTTCTGATGCAAGATCATCAACATGCACATAGAACATAGCACAGTACAGCACAGTAACAGGCTCTTTGGCCCACAATGTCTGTGCTAACCACAATGCCAAATTAAAACTAATCCCACCTGCCTGCACATGATCCATATCCCTCCATTCCCTGCCTGTTCATGCGTTTGTCTAATGCCTCTTAATATCCCTATCCTATCGGCTTCCACCACACCCCCTGGCAGAGCATTCCAGGCACCTACCACTCTCTGTGTTAAAAATTTTCCTTGCATATCTCCTTTAACCTTTGCCCCCTCTCATCTTAAAGCTATGTCCTCCTGTATTTGACATTTACACCCTAGGAAAAAGACTCTATTTACCCTATCTATGCCTCTCATTTTATATACTTCTATCAGGTGGCCCCTCAGCCTCCGACACTCCAGAGAAAATACCCCAAGTTTGTTCAACCTCTCCTTCTAGCTAATACTCTCTAATTCAGGCAACATCCTGCTGAACCTCTTCTGCAGCCTCTCCAAAGCCTCCACATCCTTCCTGTAATGCGGTGTCTAGAATTGAATGCAATACTCGCGATGCGGCCTAACCAATTTTTTATATACAGCTGCAACAAGACTTCCTGACTTTCATGCTCAGCAGCCGGATGGATGAAGGTAAGCATGCCATGCACCTTCTTTACCACCCTATCTACTTGTGTTACTACTTTCAGGGAGCTATGGACCTGCACCCCAAGACCCCTCTGCATATCAGTGCTGCTAAGGGTCTAACCACTTTCTGTATACTTTCCCCTTACATTTGACCTCCCAAAGTGCAATACCTAACACTTGTCCGGATTAAATTCCATCTGCCATTTTTCCGCCCTTATCTCCAACTTATCTATATCCTGCTGTATCCTTTGATAACCTTCTTCACTAGCCACAAGTCCACAAATTTTTGTGTTGTCTGCACACTTACTGATCAGCCCATCTACATTTTTGTCCAAATACAAACAACGGAGATCTCAGCACTGATCTCTGTGGAACACCACTGGTCATAAACCTCCTGTCAGAGAAACATCCCTCCATCACCAATCCAATCTACCAAATTACTGTGGATCCCATGTGTCTTAATCTTCTGGATCAGCCTACCATGAGAGACCTTATTGAATGCCTTACTAACATCCATGTAGACAATATCCAATGCCCCACCCTCATCAATCATCTTTGTCACCTCCTCAGAAATACTCAGTCAAGTTCATAAGACATGACTTCCTCTGCACAAAGCCATGCTGACTATCCCTAATAAACCCATGCTTTTCTAAATGCGAGTAAATCCTATCCCTACAAATCCTCCAATAGCTTCTCTACCACTGATGTAAGGCTCACTGGTCTATAATTTGCTGGATTATCCCTCCTGCACTTCTTAAACAAAGGAACAACATTGGCTCCTCTCCAATCCTCTGGGACCTCGCCTGTGGTTAAAGAAGATAAAAAGATCTCTGTTAGGCCCCAGTAATCTCCTCTCTTGCCTCTGTCAATAACCTGGGATAGATCCCATCAGGCTCTTAATGTTCCACCTTAATGCTCTTCAAGAGACCCAACATCTTCTCCTTCTCAATATCAATATCTAGAATATTAGCAAACCCACACTGTTCTCACTCTTCTCCATGACTTTCTCCTTGGTGAATATCGATGCAACATACTCATTCAGTACCTCACCCACTTCCTCTGGCTCCAGGCATAAATTCCCTCATTCGTCCTTAAGTGGTCTTACCCTCTCCTTCGTTATCTTCTTGGTTTTAATGTATGTATAAAATGCATTAGGATTTTCCTTAATCCTGCTCACCAAGGACATTTCATGCCCCTTTTTGGCCCTCCTGATTCCCTGTTTGAGTTATTTCCCTCTTTATATTCTTTAAGGGCCCTGTTTAATTTCAGCTTCCTAAACCTTACAAATGCTTTCTTTTTCTTTTTGACTGAATTTACAATACCTCTCATCATCCAATGTTCCCAAACTCTGCCTTTCTTGAGCAACGAACACAAAATGCTGGAGAAACTCAGTAGGTCAGGCAGCATCTCTGGAGGGAAATGAACAGTTTTGGGCCGAGACCCTTCATCAGGACTCTGTGGAAATCAGTGGGTTTGTAAAAGCTGTCAGTAGATAATCTGTCTCCGGAGATGGAGACAGAAAGATCAAGAAAGGGGAGAGAGGTGTCGGAGATGGACCAAGTGAATTTGAGGGCAGGATGGAAGTTGGAGGCTAAGTTGATGAAATTGACAAGCTCAGCATGGGTGCAGGAAGCAGCACCAATGCAGCCATCAATGTAGCGGAGAAAGAGTTGGGGAGTGTTACTGATGTAGGCTTGGAACATGGACTGTTCCATGTAGCCGATGAAAAGACAGGCATAGCTGGGCACATGCAAGTACCCATGGCTACACCTTTGATCTGGAGAAAGTGGGAAGAACCAAACGAGAATTTTTTGAGGGTGAGTACCAGTTCTGCCAGATAGAGGAGGATGACGCTGGAGGAGTCTGTTGTCAGGAAAGAAGCAGAGAGCCTTGGGGCCTTCCTGATGGGGGATGGAAGTGTACAGGGACTGGACGTCCATGGTGAAAGTGAGGCAGTCAGGGCTGAGGAACTGAGAGTTATCAAAGTGATTGAGAGGATGTGAAGTGTGTTACGGACTCAGTGAAAGTCCCTTTGAGATAGAGAGTGTGTGTGTATGTGTGTGTGGGGCGTGCTTACGTCAATAGAAGATAAAGGACGTAATGACGTTGTTGAAGAAGTCAGAATAAGAAGGAGAGAGAGAGAGAAGGGAGAGAGACACCAGCCTGCTTGTTTTCTCTATCGATGGATGAGAAACAATAACTGTGTTTGCCACTGAAATCCATGTATGGAAGTTGGAAGTAATCCGGTGGAGTTCACTTTGTTGCTGACCTGTAGAAGGAAACAGGTATTTGTGTGTGGACGACCACGGTTCGGATGCTTTTCGGGGTGAGGAAGTCACTACTGAGTAAACACTGAAGTGTCGTTTGGGTTCCATCGTGGAACATTTGGATTTTGTATGTACTCTCTCTATGTTTTTCTACATCTACATCTTATCTTCAGACAACGGTGGTTGTTGAAGAAGCCCTTGCTCATGTTTCACCTTATGGCTTGCGGAACTGAACTTTAAGAACCATTCTGGAACTGGGAGTTTTGGACTTTGTCACACACACACACGACGAGTTTAGTTTTGGGGTTAACGTTCAAGGTTTAACATTTTTGAATTCTAACATACTAACATTTTTACTTTTATTTTACGTATTATCATAAGTAGTGATTAATAAAATAGTTTTTAACACTGAATCATGCTCAGTGTGTTTCTTTTGTTGCTGGTTTGTGACAAAATTGGGGGCTTGTCCGGGATAGTTCCCAAGGTTAACGAGATTCGTCCGGGATCCAACCCAAAGGTTAACGAGTGTCTTCTGGGATCGTTCCCCAGATTGACGAGATTTGTTCGGGATTCAATCCAAAGATTTTTGAGGGAGGTCTGATAAATTCTTTTTAATTGGCTTGTGTGTGTGGTAACCAGCAGCAATGGATATTAAGGCATTTTTGGAGTCACCAACCCAAAAGGGATTGGAGGTGGCGAAAAAGGATGATTTGATAAAGATTGCTACAAGGCTAAACCTTACAGAAGTAAAGCAGTCTATGAGAAAGGCAGATATTCAGAGACTGATAGCTGGCCATTATGTGGAAAAGAAGGTGTTTGAGAAGGAAGTGTTAAAACAGTTTCCTGGCAGTGAAATAGCAATTTCTGAGGCACAGGTGCAGCTGGCAAAGATAGAGGCTGAACGAGAGCAAAATAAATTAGAAGCTGAACGAGAGCAAAAGAAATTAGAGGCTGAACGAGAACAGACCCAGTTAAAGATAGAGGCCGAATGAGAACAAACCCAGTTAAAGATAGAGGCTGAACGAAAACAAAAGAAATTAGAGGCCGAACAAAAGATAACTCAGATGAAGATAGAGGCTGATCTAGCAATGAAGCAGATGGAATTGAAGAGGATGGAGCTGGATAGTGAGGAAAAGGAGAAACAGAGGCAGCATGAGTTACAAATGAAGCGCAGGAGTTTGGAATCTGATTCTGAAGATGGTTTTTCAGCCAGCAGGGAAGTTCGATTAGTCCCTCCGTTTGAGGAAGATCAGGTTGATCAGTATTTCCAACATTTTGAAAAGGTTGCTGTGAGTTCAAACTGGCCAAGGAAAGGATGGACTCTTATGGTACAGAGTGTGATTAAAGGTAAAGCACAAAAAGCTTATTCTGCTTTGTCTGCTGAGGATGCAGCTGATTATACCAAGGTAAAACAAACTATTTTGAAGGCCTATGAATTGGTCCCTGAGGCTTATAGACAAAAATTCAGAGATTTGAGGAAATCTGCAGATCAGACTTATATGGAATTTGCCAATGGAAAGAGAATATGTTTTGAACGATGGTACATGGCTAAAAATGTAGATGGGGATTTTGATAAATTGAAAGAATTGATACTGGTGGAGGACTTTAAAAGATGTGTTCCAGCTGAATTAACAAGATATTTAAATGAAAAGGCAGTGGAAACTTTACAAGAAACTGCTAGGTTGGCAGATGATTATGCTTTAACCCATAAATCCAAATGGGGACAACCTAAAACCTTTCAAAAGAGTTACAAGGACAATCCAGGTAAACCGGAGATTAAATTGGGAGGTAATCAAAAAGGAAAAGATGAAAAGAAGCCAGGGCTGGAGAAACCTGTTGAGCGTACTTGTTATTACTGTAGGAAGCCTGGCCATGTGATATCTAATTGTGCCCTTTTGAAGAAAAAGAAGGAAGCTGTGCCCAATGCTTGCTTTCAGGCAATTAAAAATCAAAAAGGTTTAGGAGATGCTGTTAAAGATCAGTCCTTGCAAGAGGTAAAAGCGGAAAAGTTGGAGGAGGTGAGAAAAGAATTCCGTTCGTATGTATCAGAGGGTTTTGTTTCACTGAATGATGAGTCACCCCAGGTGCCAGTGAAAATTCTTAGAGATACTGGGGCTAGTCAATCTCTCTTGCTGGACAGTGTTTTAAATTTTGGAGAAGAAAGTGACACTGGTGAAGTAAATCTAGTACGAGGCGTTACAGGTGACACCATGTCTGTCCCTTTTCACAGGGTGATTTTAAAGTCAAAGTTCGTAGAAGGACCAGTCGAGATAGGGATAAGACCTAGTTTGCCAGTGGAAGGAGTTTCTTTGTTATTGGGAAATGACCTTGCAGATGGAGAAATTGTTCCTGTGGTACGGTTAACAACCAAACCAAGGATTGATGAGTCTGAGAATGATCCAGATGTTTACCCATCATGTGCAGTGACTCGAGCTAGAGCTAAAGAATTAGCCAAGACAGACAGTCCGGTGCAGTCTGATGTGGTTCCTTGTGACAGTCCTAATCAGGAAGAAAATTATGATGCTTTATCTGAGACTTTTCTGTCTTCACTGGAGGATCAACATCCTTATAGTGAGCCTGAATTTAAAGATTTGTCTTTGTCGAGGAAGGATTTTATGGTGGAACAGACAAAGGACCCTGAGTTGACAGAATTGAAAGAAAAAGCTCTCTCATGTGAGGAGATTGAAAAAGTGCCAACTGGATACTATGTCAAAAATGGAGTGTTAATGAGGAAATGGAGACCTCCTCATGTTCCTGTTACTGAGGAATGGGAAGTTATTCATCAGGTTGTTGTTCCAAAAGTTTATAGGGATGAAATTTTAAACCTGGCCCATAGTATGCCTTTGGGTGGTCATTTTGCTGTGAATAAAACTGTAGGGAAGATCTTGAAACAATTCTATTGGCCTGGTTTGAGAAAAGATGTGGTGATGTTTTGTCGAACCTGCCACACATGTTAGATGGTAGGTAAACCAAATCAAAAACCCCCTGTGGCTCCTTTGAAGCCAATTCCTGCTTTTGGGGAGCCCTTTTCGAAGGTGATTGTGGACTGTGTTGGTCCATTACCAAAGTCTAAGACTGGAAATCAGTATTTGTTAACCATCATGTGTGCCACTTCTAGATTTCCAGAGGCAATACCCCTTAGAAATATTAAGGCCAAGATGGTGTCAAAGGCTCTTTTAAAATTTTTTACCTTGTTTGGTTTGCCAAAAGAAATCCAATCTGATCAAGGTAGTAATTTTATGTCAAAAATTTTTCAACAAATAGTCTATGAGCTGGGAGCAAAGCAGATTGTATCATCTGCATATCACCCAGAATCTCAAGGAGCTCTGGAGAGATTTCATTCTACTCTCAAAAATATGCTGAAGACTTATTGCTTTGAAAACACAAAGGATTGGGACGAAGGTATCCATTTACTTTTGTTTGCCGTTAGAGAATCAATTCAGGAGTCAATAGGATTTAGTCCGTTTGAGCTTGTATTTGGACATAGGGTGAGAGGACCTTTGGAGTTGTTAAGAGAGCAATGGGTTAATGAGGAAGTTCACTTGAGTCTGTTGGACTATGTCCAAAAATTTGAAACTCGGTTGGAGAGAGTCTGCCAGCTAGCGAGAGAGAATTTGAAAACCAGCCAGATAAGAATGAAGACATATTTTGATAAACGTGCTCGGCCTAGGACATTCGCAGTGGGGCAAAAGGTGTTGGTATTTTTCCCTAGCCAAAATAATCCCTTGCAATCTCGTTTTTCTGGACCCTATGTTATTGAATCTCGAGTGACTGATCTAACATATATAATCAAAACACCAGATAGACGCAAGAAAACACAACTCTGTCATGTAAACATGCTAAAACCTTATTATGAGAGGGATTCAGTTGTGGCCTTGGTGGATGATGTAAAGGTTGTTTCTAGAATGCCTGATGTTGATGTTGAGGAAGGCCAATTTAGACCAAATATTGTTCCATCGAAACTAAAAAACCAAAATATCCTGGAGAACCTTGAAACGAAGTTGGACCATTTACAAGTTTCACAAAAACAACAGATGAGAGAATTAATTTTAAAATTTAAAAATCTGTTCCCAGATGTTCCAAACAGAACATCGATAATTACCCATGATGTTGATGTTGGGGATGCAAAACCAATCAAACAACACCCATATCGAATGAATGTGGAAAAAAGTAAACTTGTTGATCAGGAAATAAAATACATGTTGGAAAATGATATTATTAGACATTCTACTTCAAATTGGAGTTCACCCTGTGTTATTGTACCTAAACCTGATGGAACTGTTAGATTTTGCACAGATTACAGGAAAGTGAATGCTGTAACGAAGTCAGATGCTTACCCTATTCCTAGGGTGGATGATTGCATAGACAGAGTGGGAAAGGCAAAATTTCTTACAAAGATTGACCTATTAAAAGGGTACTGGTGTGTTCCATTAACAGATAGAGGAAAGGAGATTTCAGCCTTTGTAACCCCTTCTGGATTGTATGAATACAATGTTTTGCCATTTGGAATGAAAAATGCTCCGGCAACATTTCAACGAATGATTAATTCAGTGATTCATGGGTTAAAACATACAGATGCCTACATTGATGACTTAGTGACTGGGAATGATACTTGGGAAGATCACATCTCTGCGTTAGAAAGGTTGTTTGAAAGACTTTCCAAGGCTAACCTTACAGTTAACTTGGCTAAAAGTGAATTTGGCCATGCCACTGTGATGTATCTTGGTTATGTTGTAGGTCAAGGCAAGCAAGCTCCTGTTCAGGCAAAAGTTCAAGCAATATCTGAGTTCCCTATTCCCACAGGTAGGAGGACTGTTAGAAGATTTTTGGGAATGGTTGGATATTATCGAAAATTTTGTAAAAATTTTGCTGATATTACTCTTCCCCTAACTAATCTTCTGAAGAAGGGAGTAAAGTTTGTTTGGACAGATTCTTGTCAAGAAACATTTGAGAAGCTGAAAGCCATTTTATGCTACCATCCTGTGCTCAAAACACCTGACTTTGAAAAGCCATTTTCATTAGCAGTAGATGCCAGTGATGAAGCTGCAGGAGCTGTGTTGTTGCAGAAGGGTGACCTTGATGATATTGACCATCCTGTAGCTTACTTTTCAAAGAAATTTAATGAGCATCAAAAGAATTATTCCACCATAGAGAAAGAATTACTGTCGCTTGTTTTAGCCTTGCAACATTTCAGTGTATATGTTTGCACCGCTCAGAAACCATTGACTGTATATACAGATCATAACCCATTGGTGTTTCTGAGCTGAGTCAAAAACAAGAACAGAAGGCTGTTAAATTGGAGTTTAATTTTGCAAGAGTTTGATCTCATGATAACTCACATTAAAGGCAAAGATAATGTGAT
Source organism: Pristis pectinata (assembly GCF_009764475.1). Taxonomy (NCBI): domain Eukaryota; kingdom Metazoa; phylum Chordata; class Chondrichthyes; order Rhinopristiformes; family Pristidae; genus Pristis; species Pristis pectinata. The sequence continues at coordinate 31,193,016 of NC_067407.1, read as the reverse complement.
TGCTGATTGTCTTTCTCGATGTTAAATGGGAAACATGTATCTGTACTAATCTGATAGTCTGTAGTTGTGTAGCATGATAATTATTAACATTACTAACTGTATGCGCGGTTAAAATTTTCTTGGGAAAATTTTTTTTTTAGGTGGGAGGTGTTACGGACTCAGTGAAAGTCCCTTTGAGATAGAGAGTGTGTGTGTATGTGTGTGTGGGGCGTGCTTACGTCAATAGAAGATAAAGGACATAATGACGTTGTTGAAGAAGTCAGAATAAGAAGGAGAGAGAGAGAGAAGGGAGAGAGACACCAGCCTGCTTGTTTTCTCTATCGATGGATGAGAAACAATAACTGTGTTTGCCACTGAAATCCATGTATGGAAGTTGGAAGTAATCCGGTGGAGTTCACTTTGTTGCTGACCTGTAGAAGGAAACAGGTATTTGTGTGTGGACGACCACGGTTCGGATGCTTTTCGGGGTGAGGAAGTCACTACTGAGTAAACACTGAAGTGTCGTTTGGGTTCCATCGTGGAACATTTGGATTTTGTATGTACTCTCTCTATGTTTTTCTACATCTACATCTTATCTTCAGACAACGGTGGTTGTTGAAGAAGCCCTTGCTCATGTTTCACCTTATGGCTTGCGGAACTGAACTTTAAGAACCATTCTGGAACTGGGAGTTTTGGACTTTGTCACACACACACACGACGAGTTTAGTTTTGGGGTTAACGTTCAAGGTTTAACATTTTTGAATTCTAACATACTAACATTTTTACTTTTATTTTACGTATTATCATAAGTTGTGATTAATAAAATAGTTTTTAACACTGAATCATGCTCAGTGTGTTTCTTTTGTTGCTGGTTTGTGACAAGTGTCATGGATGTAGGTGGGAAGGGATTGAACCAAGGGGGGACAAAATGGAGTCGAGATATGAGGACACGAGTTCAGTGTGTCTGCCTATTTTGTCCTTCTTCCACACAGGAACATGTTGGTCCTGGTTTCTGACCAGCTCACCTTTTAACGACTCTCATATGTCAGATGTGAATTTACCCAGTAACAGCTACTCCCAATCTACTCTCCCCAGCTCCTGCCTAAAAATGTTTTATAATTTACCTTCCCCCAATTTAGCACTTTCCCCTGAGGTCCAGTCCTATCTCTATCCATCACGATCTCAAAACTTGAGGAGTTGTGATACTCTCCCATTGAAACCCTCTTGGATGCACCTAAGAAATTCTGCCCCATCTAAGCTTCTTGCACTAAGTGAGTCCAGTCAATATTGGGGAAATTAAAGTCACCCACTCCAATAACCCTGTTGCTTTTACATCTTTCCATAATCTGCCCACATATCTGTTCCTTTATCTCCTGCTCGCTATTGGGAGGCCTATAGTATAGCCCCATCGTAGTGATAGCACCTTTCTTATTTTTGAGCTGTACCCATATTGCCTCACTGGATGAGCCCTCCATTATGTCCCGAGTGTAGCTGTGACATTCTCGCTAATCAGTAATGCAACTCTCCCACCTCTTTTACATCAAAACCCTGGAACATTGAGCTGCCAGTGCTGCCCCTCTCCGATCACGTCTCAGTAATGGCCATGACATCATTGTTACATGCACTAATCCAGGCTTTAAGTTCAACTGCCTTACCCATAATACTCCCTGCATTGAAATAAACACACTTCAGCATATTAGTCCCATCCACTAACCTTGCCTTGCCTGTCCTTCCCTTCAGACTGATGTGACCTAACCCCTAACTTCCCCTTAATCTCTATATTTGCTGACCTGCTGCTTTGGTTCCCACCTCTGCCATGCTTGTTTAAACTCTCCTGAGTGGCACGAGCAAACCTCCCTGCAAGGATATTGATGCCCCTCCAGTTTAGGTGCAACCCCTCCATCTTGTACAGGTTCTGCCTGCCCTGGAAGAGAGCCCAATGATCCATGTACCTGAAGCCCTCCCCCCCGCATCAGCTCCTTAGTTTCATTCAACTGTACTATCTTCCTATTTCTTGCCTTGCCAGCACCTGGCACAGGGAGTAACCCTGAGATTACAACCCTAGAGCTTAAAATTCACTCAGCTTTTCCCTGTCCTGCTACCTGACTTGTCGAACGTTTCAGCATTCTCTCTTATTTCAGATTTGTAGCAACTGCTGTGTTCTGCACCTTACAGTTTCAGCACTGTTTATTTGTTTTCTTCTCTTTCCTCTGTCCTCATTTAACTCTTTTATTTACAGCACTTCCAGGCAGATTAATGTTGATTAACAGGTCTGCACCACCCTCCTTTCAGATGGCTTCAACACCACCTGTGCCAAATGGTTTCTTTTGGTTTCCACCCTCTCACAGACAATCTCTTTGTTCTCCCCACCCTTGCCACCAAATTAAAACACATTTATTCCTCAGTTTCCCCATTTCTGATGAAAGGTCATCAATCTTAAATGTTTTCATCTGCATAGGCAGTGCTTGACCTGACTATTTTCAACATTTTGTGTTTTAACTTCGGATTTCCATTATCAATAATTTTTTTGTCTTTAGATCAGTGCATTGTGATCAGAAGCAGAATCTTTTCTTTTGCTCTTTGAGGCTAAATGCTGTAAAGTCAGGACTGCCAAGAGGACCAATGTCCTCAAGGGGAAGTTTGCTAGTGTTATTGTTGATAGTGGTTGTGGGGGGTGGGAACAGAAGAGTGCAGGATAAGGTTTAAAAGCAAAGGGGTTGGCACAGGATAATAACATTAAAAAAGAGAAAGAGGTGTCAAAGGGATTTGAAAAGATAAATAATGGCAAGAAATAAACCAATTTTAGGAAAGACAAGTCTGAGAGAGGGTTCAAGAATTGTGTGATGAGTCAGATATTGCAGCTCTGGGATCTAGATCATCCCAATCTGACAGGGAAGTTATTTGAAGTTATAGTTAATGTACAGTGGCCACATGTCAAAACATTATATCACTTTTACAAATGAAAATGTATATAGAATCATAGAATTCTTGAATGAAAAGTTACTCAATTTTTACGTATTACTGACCTTGGTGAGGCAGTCCTCACACAATTTTGCACTAAAAAAAAGTTTTTTGGCTCCTTTTTGTTCATTTGATGACACTTTTAAATGTCTGCAAATTAGTTACCAGCTATTCTCTATTATTTCATCGAAAGACCACCACAAGTATAGCATATTTATTTATTTACACATTTTCACTTTTACTTATGTACTGTGCTGTAAGGGTAGTGGATGACTAAAAACAGAATTAATAAGCAGATGGTCCAACTATAATTATGCATGAAAAAGATGCTGAAGTTAAGAAACGTTTAAGAGGATAATGTATGTTTCTGCAAATCATTGCACTAAAGTTGTTCTACATTTTCTGTCATCACATACAAACATGTATCAAAGTAACAAATTAAGGCAACATTAATTGGAAACTAATCATTCCGACGAAGGTGTGTACATTGAAGATAAGGTTTCAAAGGCATGATACTAAAATTTACAGAGGACATTGAAGTCCTCATCGAAAGCATAGGTTAAAATTAGAATAAATATTTATGTGACAGAAATATTGGCAATAAATCTATACTGACTATCTGTAGGCAATCTCTGTTGCAACGGTAGTGAATTATTTTATTTATGGGAGTCTTCTACAATAAAGCAAATTGATATTTATGTTTGTTATGTTCATAAAAATAAATTCCCTCACAGCCCTGCAATTCCTCTGCACTGCATCATTTTAGTGCCATTTTCATGTGCACAAAAACATTCTTTAACTTTCTCTTAGCATTAATGCAATGGAAGTCATTGCTAACTACTTACAAAATAGCTGTCACTAACACAGACCAGGAGACATGCCTGTTGGAGTACAAAATCATAGTTCTAATTTATCTGCATTTGAGTTTTTCCTTTATAGTCCAAATATCAAATAGGTGCCATAAATATGAAAATTATAGTTCCTTAATATTTGTACTCATCAAGGAGTGAAGTACTTTCACCTTTGATACATGCATTAGTGGTGAATTCTATACTTGTCCAGAAAATGTACAGCCGCCTTCAAATAACATCTCAAATGCATGAGTGTGATTTTTCTTCCTCACATCACCCATTTCTGTTATTTCCTTTCACAATTATAAGTTGTTACTAAATAAAATTAAGGACTGGCACCTGTTCAGGTTGGTTTTTGTTTCACCTTAAGATCCACTTAGCCATCAGAAACCAAAATTCATGCCTTCAGTACAATCTAGATCTAAATTCAGAATTCAGAGGTAAAGAGCACAATTTCTAATAAACTACAGGCAAAATATTCCTAAAATAACTTACTGTTTATTAATGTTAATGTTTCGTTATTGCTGAACACAACTAATTTAAATTTTAAGGCATTAATAAAATGCTAACAGTTATCTTACTAAACCATTCAAAAGCACATCACTGTAAACCATGGAGGATTTAGGATTTGAAAGAATGGATATTCCTCCAAATCATGCATCATCCTGATATGGAAATTTATCACTGGTATTTCATCATTGCTGGATCTAAATCCCAGAACTCCCTACCCAATAGCACTATTGGAGTACCTTTACAGAAGTAAGATTAGATTTAAGATTTCTTTATTAGTCACATGTACATCGAAACACACAGTGAAATGCATCTTTGTGTAGAAAGTTCTGGGGGACAGCCCATAAGTGTCGCCACACTTCCGGTGCCAACATAGCATGCCCACAACTTCCTAACCCGTACGTCTTTGGAATGTGGGAGGAAAATGGAGCACCCGGAGGAAACCCAACAGTCACAGGGAGAACGTGCAAACTCTTTACAGACAGCAGCCGGAATTGAACCCGGGTCGCTGGCGCTGTAATAGCATTATGCTGAAGCAGTTCAAGATGATGGCTCATCATCACCTTCGCAAGGGCAGTTAGGGACGGGCAGTAAATGCTGGCCTTGCAGGCATTGTCCAGGTCCAAAAAGTGAATACAAAGAAAGAGAATTAGAATTATTAACATTATTGAATTATATTATATAATTACTATTATGAAAAATAGCAATCACCTACCCAGCTGCTCAGCCAGATGCTTTCCCTTTTCAGCAGGAATTACACGTTCATCTTGCATGTCACACTTATTTCCAGCGAGGATGACTTGTGCATTATCCCATGAGTAGGTTTTGATTTGGGTTGCCCTGTTTCAAAAGTAATGGAAATTAGCAGAGATTTGCAGGGATATTCTCCAAAAACATGTGTATGAAATATATTTCAGCAGCTAATCTAATATTTTTGGTGCAACATTTGTATATTGGACATCAGAGAAATGCGACAAAGATTTATTAAGAACTTGGGGCTTGTGGAGAGAAACACGGAATGAAAAATGACTTCACCGGAGATAATAAGGGATGAAGGGTCACGAAGAGAACAAGAAAAGCTAAGTAGAAAATTAATAGATATTGGAACATACTGAAAATCAAAAGAATTTATCCTTTCAATGATTATTGAATATATGATTCAATTGGCCTTTTCTCGTTTTATATTTTCTCAAGTTTTAATAATTGAGCCATCACCACGATGATAACAAGTAGTAAGACAAGATCTACAAATTTTCTTTTCAATTCTTTGTCTTCCTAAAGGCAGTGATTCATAGATTTGGGGTAATTCTTCACCACTGAATCTAAACAGTGTCAGAAGTGTAGAGGGGTTGATAGGTTAGTTCAATTCTGTGTTCACCTAATATCCATGTGAATACATTTTTAAGGAATGTCATAACTAACTCATCTAGACCTTTGTTAACTTCAGTGAATCTCATCGCAGACCTGGTAAAATTCATACCTACAACCCTCCATTAGCCAGAGCTCATCAGCAGCTCTACCAATGGCACATGGTAGAGCTGCTGCCTCACAGCTTCAGCGACCTGCATTCAGTCCTGCCCCTGGTGTGCAGGTGAGTAATACAATCTGAGGGGAGTGGAGAGAACAAAATGCCATTAGTGTAGGATTGGTGTAAATGGTTGCTTTATGGTTAACATTGACTCAGTGGGCCTTAGGGTCTGTGCCCATGCTCAATGATTCATTCAAAGATCTCAAGTTCCATTCATCTGTAATCCTTGTGTTCACAGTCCTTTAATGCCTTACTTGTAAAATTCACATCCTTGTTTTCAAATCCCTTCGTAAGTTTTCACCACTCATCTCTGTAACCACCTCCAGCCATACAATCCTCCAAAGTCTTTGCACTCCTCCAATTTTGGCCTTTTGTGCATCAGAATTTTCATCAGTCTACCAATGGTGATCATACTGCCAGTCCTAAGCTATGGAATTCTGATCCTAAACTATCTAACTCCTTCCTTCCCTCTCCTGCTCCCAAGCATTCAGCAGCATTTAAAAGCTACCAAAAATGAAATAAAGAATTGAGAAATGTTAAAAATTACTAATAAAACATATAAACACTTAATAACTTTTTTAAAAACTGCAGGCACAAATGATTAGAAATGTGTAACGTACCTTCCTCACAGCTACAAAACCCCCATTGAAATGAATGCTTGCACAGATTCTGGCGCAGGATCTAGGAGCAGATTCCCCAGTGTAAGCTCCAGTGGATCTTGGCAACTTGTGCTCCACCTCTGGACGGCACAGCAGCAGATGGCACTGTGAGATTTGCCAACTAGAATCAGTCAGCAAGTTCAAGACTTCTGCATGTGAGGATACATGCATTCAAATCCTGAACATGCTTAAATTTTTAAATATATAGCTTGCCGCAGAACTGTACAGATTTAACCTGTTCTTATATGCCTGGGCTCAATTCTGGCAAATTCAAGGTCAGTATCATTCAAAAAGCAGGCTGCTAGATTAAGACAACAAGGTACCTGAACAGCAGATCTGAACTTGTAATAGTCCTTTACAATTTTATCTTGAATCTCAATTCAGTAATAGGCCCAAAATATCAACATGAAAACACCAAAGATGTATCAAATAATCACTCAAATGGAAGCATTTTACTATCTGAGTTGGATAATTAAAATAAGGCTCTAGAACTTGAGCTGAAACACTGGATAAACCTGACCATCTAGTCTGACACTATATGCTGTTCTTTGCGTGAGATGTTAAACCACAACACTAACATCAGTCCAGGTGGATGCTAGACATTTATGGCACTTCTTGAAATTGAGCAGAAAGCCAGCTTTCCTGGTATAATGAGCAATGCCCCCTCCTCGATCAACAATATTGCAATTCACTCTGTCACTTCTTTTGGTAATTTTAACAAAATGTTAATAAATATGTATTCCTTTAAAAATTGCCAGTTACACACACAACAGAGGTTGTTTTTATGCCCAATTTTAAGGTTGGCTTAACTAGCTAAGGGACTATCAGAATGCAACCAGTGATACTTCATTGAATATTCATAACTTAATATTAAATGGTCTGTGTGTCTGAGCAAGCAGCATCTCTAGAGAGAGGTATAACAATCATGAATGACATTGCCACTTACATGGTGTCTTCCAACAATGAAACATTTGAGAGAACTTCATGCAACAAATTGCTTCTGAATTGCACGACAGGCAAATTCAGCAGCTTTGTAGTAAAATCTCACAAACAACAGTGCAAAAATGGTTGAGAGTGCTTATGATCGTAGTGGTTCAGGAAGGAGTTATAGACTTTGGATTGACAACAAAATGAACTATGTAGTTAAAAATATAGCTCTACACTGTTGATTCCACAACTCTGATCCACTTTAACAGGTTTATATGTGGGCTGTGTCTGTACTATCTTCAATGTAATGGCAAAAAGAAGCTGGACATTTCCCAACATAAAGGAAAAGAAAAATTTCTTGACAATATATATGGCACATAGGTCACAAAAATATGGAAGCTTTTAAGCAGTATAATGCTCCAACACATGAAAATAACAGGAAACATGATTTCAAAATATTTGTAATTCCAGAAAATATAGATTTTGGCATGTTTGACGACTCTCTGAATTTCTAGCGTGGTGTAGAAATCTGTTACATCAGCCACATGGGCCAAGGACTGATCCTTGGGGTACACCACTAGTTATAATTTTCCAGTCTGAAAAAGACCCATTTATTCCAACTGTCTTCCATGTGATAACCAGTCCTCAATCCATGTTAACCCCCAGTACCATGGGTTTTTATCATGTACACTGTCTTTTATGTGACACCTTGTTGATTGCCTTCTGGTAAAAAGTATTATTTTTCAAAATGTTTATTAATGTTGATAAAATGGTTACAAAAATATCAAACACTATATTTTATAAGCTAACTGAATGAATGTTAAGAAGAGCAGGAAGAGAAGGGAAGGAAATAAGAAAGAATTGATGAAATGTTTTAGGATATACTGGAAAAATACAAATCTGAAGGGGAGTCAATCATCTCAAGGAAACAAATGAAGTCAGACGTTATCGAGAAAGAAATCTGTAAAATTAACTGAAACTAAAGTTATAATTCCGGTAAATAAGATCTGTTGCTTCTGTGTGTGATTGCTATTCAAAGAGAATGAGAATATGAGTATAAGGGCACTTTATCTGAATGTCCATAGTATTCAAAACAAGATCAGTGAACCTGTGGCACAAATCAGAACAAAGGGGTATGATTTAGTGGCCATTACAGAAACATGGTTTCAAGGTGGAGATGAGTGGGAATTAAATACCCAAGGGTATCAGGTAATACTGAAGGATAGGCAGGAAGGTAAGGGAGGTGGGGTAGCACTCTTAATTAAGAATGAGATCAAGGCGATAGTGAGAGATGATATAAGATCTAGGGAGCAGAATGTTGAGTCCATCTGGGCAGAGATTAGGAATAGCAAAGGGAAAGAAAAATCACTGGTGGGAGTTGTCTGTGGGCCACCGAATAATATTGCAGTGGCACAGGCAATAAACCAAAAAATATTTGATGCATGTAAGAATGGAGTGGCAGTTGTCATGGGGGACTTTAACTTCCACATAGATTGGGCGAATCAAGTTGGTCGAGGCAGTCTTGAGGAGAATGCATCCGTATGGCTTTCTTGAGCAGCACATTAGTGAACCTACAAGGGAAAATGCTATCCTAGATCTGGTCCTGTGCAATGAGACAGGTAAAATTAACGATCTTGTGGTTATGGATCCTCTTGGAAAGAGTGATCATAGTATGACTGAATTTCTCATACAAATGGAGGGTGCAATAGTTCGATCTAAAACCAATGTATTATGCCTAAACAAGGGAGACTACGATGGGATGAGGGAGGAGTTGGCTGGCGTAGACTGGAAACGCAAGCTATATGGTGGGACAGTTGAGGAACCGTGGAAGACTTTCAAAGAGATTTTTCACGGTGCTCAATAGAAGTATATTCCAGTTAAAAGCAAGGACAATAAGGGTGGGGAGAGCCAGCCTTGGATAACTAAGGAAATAAAAGACAGTTTCAAGCTAAAAGCTCAGGCATACAAAGTCGCCAAAAGTAATGTGCAACTGGAAGATTGGGAAAACTTTAAAAAGCAACAAAGAACCACAAAGCAAGCTATAAGGAAAGGGAAGATAGATTATAAAAGTAAAGTAGCACAAAATATAAAAACAGATAGTAAAAGATTTTATAATTATATAAAGAAGAAAAGGGTGGCTATTGTGAACGTAGGTCACTTGGAAGATGAAAAGGGGGAATTAATATTGGGTAATGTGGAAATGGCTGAGGCCTTGAATGACTATTTTGTGTGGCTCTTCACAGTGGAGGACACATCTAACATGTCAAAGAGAGATGTTATGAATACGATGGGAGCTGAGGACCTTGATACAATCGCTGTCACTAAAGGAGTAGTGCTGAGCAAACTCGTGGGCCTAAAGGTAGACAAGTCCCCTGGTTCTAATGAGATGCATCCCAGGGTACTGAAAGAAATGGCGGAAGTTATAGTAGAGGTGTTTGTGATAATTTACCAAAATTATCTGGACTCTGGGCAGGTCCCGGCAGATTGGAAGACAGCAAATGTCATGCCACTGTTTAAAAAAATGAAGTAAGCAAAAGGCAGGTAACTATAGGCCAGTTAGCTTAATGTCCTGTAGTCGGGAAAATGCTTGAAGCTATTATTAAGGAAGAAATAGCGAGACATCTGGATAGAAGTGGTTCCATCAGGCAGACACAGCAGGGGTTCAGGAAGGACATGTCCTGTTTGACAAACTTACTGGAGTTCTTTGAGGATATAATGAGTGCAGTGGATAGAGGGGAACAGGTGGATGTTGTATACTTGGTTTCCAGAAGGTGTTCCATGAGGTGTTGCATAAAAGATTGATCCATAAGATAAAGATGCATGGAGTTGGGGATGATGTATTAGCATGGATAGAGGATTGGTTAACCAATAGAAGGCAGAGAGTTGGGATAAGTGGGTGTTTCTCTGGTTAACAATCAGTGGTAAGTGGTGTGCCGCAGGGGTCGGTGCTGGGCCCGTAATTGTTCATGATACACATTAATGATTTGGAAGAGGGGACCGAGTGTAATGTATCTAAGTTTGCTAATGACACTAAACCGAGTGTAAAAGCAAATTGTGCAGAGGATGCAGAGAGTCTGCAGAGAGCTATAGATAGGTTAAGTGAGTGGACAAGGGTCTGGCAGATGAAGTACAATATTGGTAAATGCGAGGTCATCCACTTTGGAAGGAAAAATAGAAGATCAGGTTATTATTTAAACGGTGAAACACTGCAGCATGCTGTTCTGTAGAGGGACTTGGGAGTGCTTGTGCATGAATTGCAAAAGGTTGGTTTGCGGATGCAACAGGTTATCAAGAAGGCAAATGGAATGTTAGCCTTCATCGCTAGAGGGATTGAATTTAAGAGCAGGGAGGTTATGCTGCAACTGCACAGGGTACTGGTGAGGCCTCAGTTCTGGTCTCCTTACTTGAGGAAAGATATACTGGCTTTGGAGGCAGTGCAGAGGAGGTTCACCAGGTTGATTCCAGAGATGAGGGGGTTAGCCTATGAGGAGAAATTGAGTCACCTGGGACTATACTCGCTGGAATTCAGAAGAATGAAAGGGGATCTTATAGAAACATATAAAATTATGAAAGGGATGGATAAGCTGGAGGCAGGAAGGTTGTTTCCACTGGTAGGTGAGACTAGAGCTGGGGACACAGCCTAAGGTTCGGGGGAAAAGATTTTGGACGGAGATGAGGAAAAACTGTTTTTCCCAGAGAGAAGTGAATCTGTGGAATTCTCTGCCCAGGGTGTCAGGCCTACTCCCATGGACACCTCCCAACCTGCACATGCCCAGCCTCCATCCAGCTAATAGGATTCATCTGCTGCTCGTTCCAGACTCATCACCTGCAGCTTATTTAACCCCAATTCTCATCCACAGTCCTTGTTCACTCATCAAACCAGTCAGACCCAAACCAGTTGCTCCTCGATATACTTTCCCTGCCTAAGGTTACCTTGTTGCCTGTGGTGTTTAGTTTCTATTCTCTCCTGTTTTGGGGCCCCTCGTGTCTTGTTATTTTGTGGTCTTTTATTAAAGTCATTATTCACTGCTAAGTTGTCTCTGCTGCTCTGGTTTTGGGTCAAGCCTCTTCCCAGTAGTGACACAGGGAAGCAGTGGAGGCTACCTCATTAAGTATATTTAAGACACAGTTAGATAGATTTTTGCATAGTAAGGGAATTAAGGGTTATGGGGAAAAGGCAGGTAGGTGGATCTGAGTCCACAGCCAGATCAGCCATGATCTTATTGAATGGGGGAGCAGACTCAACGGGCCAGATGGCCTACCCCTGTTCCTATGTCTTATGTTCTTATTACTGTGGATGGAGGACGTGACAGTAGTTTATATCTGATCTTCTGAGGTTAGCCTGACTACAGCACAAAAGTTGACACAAATATCCAAAGCAAATTCTGGCTCTCAGCAGTTATGTTTTTCATTATCCATGAGAAATGCCATCATAAAGTAAATAACTTCTCAGGCAGGATGTCCAGCAAACAATTATTATGCATAAACTTATTTTCATTCAGTTTGTTATGAAGTAGAGAGAATTAGTCAGAGCATATATAGATAAAATATGAATAAGGTAAATAGAATTATGTCACAGATCATCTGTTTTTTCAGTGCATGCCAGAACAGGTTCAAGAGCCTAAATTCTGTTCCTATGTTCCTGTATTCACTCTGCAGTTTAGCTGCCATTTCCAGCCAGGCCTACTGCTCTGTCACTTCTAAAATGGCCAAAAAAGCCAGACTCCCAGTGCCAGAGCCAGTAGGAAACCAGAGGTGGCATCTGCCTCATCAAAGTCAGTGTTGAAGAATCACTTCACTTCACTCCCAGAAGCATCTATCAACTACCTTTGGCCCCCAGTTTTGGCCTATGAGACTCTAAACTTTGCTACCACCTTGCTCACTATATTGGCATTGCCCTGCCTCTGGCTCATACTTCTTATCAAATCAGATTAAGCTCAGTTAACCCTAACTAGCTGTCCAAACTAAAGCCCCCCGTATGCAAGAAAAGATCAGAAAAAAATGAGCTGTTAAGAAAACTTTCTCTCTAACTATGTTTTTTGGAAAAGACTTCCAGTGTGAATGACTTTGTAATAAAACCTTATGCATTTCTTTTATTACATTATATTCTTTATGCTGCCACTTTCCTTTTGTATTTTTGTCTCTTGGTGTCCAATGGTCCAGTTTCCACAACCTTCTTCCAGAGATCCAAGAGTGTGTAGGGAGGACACATTAATTAAGTTGATCCAGCTTGTGTGCAATCCCACAGCCATTTCAGACTCCAGGGTATATAAGATGTGCTACATTTTGACATACATATTTAGGTCAACTAGTAATTAAGATAATGATGTAATAAAATGTGCAAAAAGATGTATTATTGTTCATACAGAAGGCGGCTCTTAAAATCTAATAAGGGGGGATCTATTTAAAGATAATGGCTCAATCACTATTCATTTTTATTCGCATTCCTGCAGCAAATATTGTAATATATTTCTCTACAATCGTTTGGTAGTTCATAATCTTATGTAGTGCTTTATAATCTTACCCCTTTACATTCTGGCACAATTGTTTTAGCTCAGTATCAAATACTTTATACTGCTTTTTGTTTTGTATTTGAATACCAATAAAATTAAATATTATCACAGCTCTGCTAAAGACAAGTTTGCCTTCAAAGTTGGTCGGGAAATGACATAATGATGTGATTTTCCAATACCATTGCAACATACTTTTAGTTAATGATTCTTCTCAGTATTTGCAAGAAGATGGTTCTGCTTGTCCTGTACCAGCAGAAAACATCTGACATTATTACAGTTATGCTAGAATCCAGCAACAACTGTGAGTAATTTGCATTGTGTAACACATGGCACATTATTCTATAACAGATGTTTAACCTTTGTCAAAAATAACTTCTATATAATGAAAAACAGCAAATAATTATTGGTACAGATAACCACAAAAACTACAGAATTGTTATAAAAAGCCATCTGATTTACTCAACTCTGTGCAGGAGAGAAAATCTGGCCTGCACGTGATACCAGACCCATCCATGTAATTGACTCTGAAATGGCCTAGCAAGCTACTCAGTTGTAAAGGGCTCTGCACCACCTTCTCAAGGGGCAATTAAGGATGGGCAATAAATGCTGGCCTTACCAGATCCTGAAATTTTATTTTTAAATTCCACAGTGAAGGGACTTCCCAATGAAGGAATTTGTTACAATCCTGTATCTCTTTAATCCATACAGATACTCATCATCTGGGGTCTCCTAGTTTGCTGAAATCCTAGTTTTTAGGACCCTTCCTATCTAGTCATGTTTTCTAAGTGGTGGTAGACATTCTGCATATAAATTAACCACTGTCCCAGGAAAGTGGGTCAGGATTGGAGCAATCATCCCAAAGCATTTCATAAAAATTTAAATTGCCTTGTAGTGTGCTCGTCTTTGAAGGTAAATGTTTCCTGATTTATCACTAGCACTCTGCTGTCCTAAGTTATACCATGATATTTAGTAAATTGTAAGCCAGGAATACTCACAATACAAATACCATTAATTTTGCTTTGTACAGATAATGGATTTTTAAAAGCAGACCATATGGGATTTCACAAAAGAAATAACAATCAATATCTCCATGTCAGAACCACAGCAGCCACAGTTCAAAGGACCAACTATATGGATCTGAGGGAAGGCTAGACCTTTGAGTTCTTGAATAAGATAAAAGGGACAAACTCCAGAGTGTCCTCAGGAACTCAGCGAGCATATACGCAGTAAGCAAGGTATCCAGCTACCAAGAAATTCCTCAGAATGTTTAGCAACATGTCACCGAACAAAATTAGTCTGATTATTATTAACTTATAAAGGGCAGTGCAGCTAATAGCTCCTGCAGCCCAGGTTCGCTGCTGACCATCAGTGCTGTCTGCATGGAGTTTGCAAGATATTCTTGTGACTGTTTAGGTTTCCTCCGTGTGCTGCAGTTTCCTCCAACGTCCCAAAGCATGGTCAGTTAATTGGCCACTGTAAATGGTCCCTAGTGCGTAGGTGAGTGATAGAAGCTGGGTGGAGCTGATGGGAATGTGGGGAGAATAAAATTGGATTAGTTTGGGATTAGTGACTTGGTGCGCTGAGGGATTAGTGACTTGTTTCTGTAATATATAAACTCTATGACTATGAAAGCAGCAACTCCATTCAATTCTGCACGTATTTAGTTGGAGAGGAATTCATTGATGTCCTGAATCATTTTTCTCTTCCTTCTCAGATGGGCTGCAGCTAACTGCATTGCTACCACCCCTATCCCAAATTGCATAAACTAATTTGAGAGAGATCTCCCTAGCTTGTCTGTCAGAATCAGGCAGTATTTCAATCACTTAGTTTACCATTAGATAAGGAAGTGAGCTATCTCACCTGATGGGAGAATTCAAGAGCAACACTTATATTGGTCTTTAAGTAAGTTATCAACTATGTTAATTAGCACTCTTTGTCCTAAGGAATGCTCAATGAAAGTAAGTCCAATGGATGGATGAAGGGAATCATTATTAAAAAGAGAACACATTGATAAAATGATCGGAGAATAAAAATGCAGCTCACCAGTCTTGCACTGCATTAAAGGATTCTTCATTGGCAATGTCATACATAAGTATGAAGCCCATGGCTCCTCTGTAGTAGGCAGTAGTAATGGTTCTGTATCGCTCTTGACCAGCTGTATCCTGTAAAACAAAATTCTAGTTTACTCATGAAGAGAGAGAGAGAGAGACGAAAAAAAAACAAACTTTGAGTTGCTCACAAGCAACAGATGGTTAAGCGAAGTGAATCTGTAAGGATTAGTTCTTGCATTAATTTGGCAATGGTAAACATAGCATGGAGGAAATGAAAAACAAGACAGCTCTGAATAAAAGCAACCATAACAATTCTGAATTTAATATTATTTAGGATCAGCATTGCCAAGAGTCAATATTCATGAGCATAATTACATGAAGAAAAACGAATAATAGATTGACACGGGAAACTGCTGCTATCTCAGGTGAGAGCAAAGGAATTATGCTCAATGGTAAAATGAAGAATATTAACCACAAAATAGAGCTGATTAGCAAGCATAGACTTAAAATTATGAACCTAAATGGTACAACAAAATTGTTCAAGTGATACGTAGAAGAAAAATTGCAAAGGTTCTGGGAGAAGGCCAATAGTGTTCCCCAAGAAGAAACCTAGAAACTTCAGAACAATGTTGGAGAGGTGAGCAGAGAGAGGAGTTCTATGGCAATGGCAAGCTGTTGCTCTCATACTTTAATAACAGGAGGGTTGATTTGAATGAAAATAAAATGGAACGCTTATTTACTCAAATAATTATGACCTTGAATATTTATGGGAGAAAAAAAACACCAACTTGTCCCCAAACAATAATAAAAATCATTTATACAGAATTATGGATTTTTACATCAGCATCAGTAAGTTTGCGGATGAAATCAGTAATTTCGTGGATAACACAAAGATTGGCAGAGTTGTTGATAGTGTGGAAGGTAATTTTAGGTTGCAAATGGATATTGATGCTTTGGAGAAATGGGCTGAAAAATGGTAGATGGAGTTTAATCCAGACAAATTTGAGGTGATGCATGTTGGGAGCACTAACGAGGCTAGTACCCAGAATGCACTGCCTGAGAGGGTGATTGAAGCTGGGTCGTTGACAACATTTAAGATGCGTTAAGGTGGACTTGAATTGCTGAGGCATAGCAGGCTATGGACCAAGTGCTGTGAGTGGTAGGGTCTTAGGGAGTATTGAGGAACAGAGGGACCTTGGAGTACAAGTCCATAGATCCTTGAAAGTGGTAATGCAGATCCTTGAAAGTGGTTAAGAAGGCACATAGGATACTGGCCTTCATTAATTGGGGCATTGAACACAGAAGTAGGAGATTATGCACCAACTTTATAAAACATTTGGTCAGACCTCAGCTGGAGTACTACGTGCAATTTTGTCACCACACTATAGGAAGGAGGTGATAGCGCTGGAAAGGATGCAGAGGAGTTTCACCGGGATGTTGCCTGGGATAGAGCAATTCAGTTATGAAGAGACACTGCGGAAACTAAATCTATTCTCCCTGGAGCAGAGGAGGTTAAGAAGGGACATGACCGAGGCATATAAAATTATGTGGGGTATAGATAGAGTAGACTGCAGGAAATGTTTCCCCATATGAGAGGTAGATAAAACCATAAGACATAGGTTTAGGATAATAGGGAAGCGATTTAGAGGGGATATGAGGGGTAGCTGCTTCACCCAGAGAGTGGCAAGTACCCAGAATGCACTGCCTGAGAGGGTGATTGAAGCTGGGTCATTGACAGCATTTAAGATGTGTTGAGGTGGACTTGAATTGCTTAGGCATAGCAGGCTATGGACCAAGTGCTGGCTGATGGGATTAATAGGGAATGATGCCTACTGGTCAGCGAGGACAAGTTGGACAAAATGACCTGTTTCTATTCTTCCCAATTCTATGATTCTAAACCAAATCCTAGCCTAGTTAACAACAGACAGATCAAGAAGGGCTAGAAGTATCTATCCAAAAATACTAAAGGAAGATTGGAAAGAAAGTTGTCAGGTGTTAACAGTTACCAAGAGAGTCACTGGAAACAGGGAGATCTAATTAGTTCTGAAACAACCAAATGAAAAAGACAAATTTAACCTCAGCAATATTAGACATATTAGTCCTCCCTCAGTAACTGGCAAAATGATGGAATTGATCATCACAAGAAAACTTAACTACTATTTGTGTGAAAATAATCTGGCAGGTAACACACTACATTTCTTCAGAAGGGGCAACATTAAAGTTTACAATCAGATTGAGACCATTTGACTCACTGAACCTGTGCCAATTCTCTCAAAAAGCTGCTTCCCTTCCCTTCCTCCTTTTTATATTCATGTTGAAATATTTGTCCAATTTAATTGTTAAATGGCTTATGGAATCTGCTTCCACTAACATTTCCAGTGGGACATTGTGCTTATATTCTTATATCCAGAGCCCCCCAAGGTACAGGCGAATTGACTGAATTTTTTCCCCTGATTTGTCTGCCATAATTTTGAATACCTTTATCAAACCAGTTTTACTAATGAAACAAGTCACATTTTCTCCAATTTTCTCCAAAAAGTCTTATCTTGTGTCTCATGTCCTCCACACCCTATTTCCTTGTCATAAGATTTTATTGGCTGTTCAACAAGCCAATATTTAACACAAAGACCAAAAGCAGGAATCAACAAATGTGCTATTGTATTTCTTTCTCTTTCTAAATAAAGGGGCTGAGTTGTTCCATTTTGAATCTGAAACATTCAGAGAATTACTCTTAATATTTAATTCCAATCAGTCCAGCATTTAAATCTCAGATGAACCTTTCATTTCCAAAAGTGACGTATGGGAAGATTTTTGTTAACAGTGAACGGCACAGTGGTGCAGCTAATAGACTGTTGCCCCACAGCTCCAGCAATCTGGCTTCAATCCTCTGGTGCTCTCTATGGAGTTTGTACGTTCTCCCTGTCGACCATATAGCTCTCCTCCACGAGCTCTGGTTTTCTCTGACCTCTCAAAGATGTGCAGGTTGGTAGGTTAATTGGCTGCTGTAAAAAGCCACTGGTGTGTTGGTGATTGGTGAAATATGGGGCAAGTTGATAGCTGAATAAAATGTGATTAGTGTAGGTGAGTGCTAGATGCTCGTTATGGACTTGGAGGGCTGATAGGCCTGTTTTCTGTGCTGTATGACTTTATGACACCATTAAAATCTGGAATGCACTGATAGGAGTATAGTGGAGGCAGATTTGATTGTAGCATTCTAAAAGAGCTGTGTAAATATCTGATAGGAAAGAACTTAGCAGTATTCACCATGGAGAGTGACAAAAAGGCTGGAGAGTCAAAAGAGGGCTGATATTCTGGAGCATGTCTGTATCAGGAAGCAGGAAGCGCTGGAAATATTGGAGCACGTTAGGGTGGATAATTCCCCAAGGCCAAATGGGATCTATCTCAGGATGCCAAGGGAAACAAGGGAGGAGATTTCTGGGGCTCTGGCAGAGAATTTGCATCTTTGTTGGACACGAGTAAGGTACCAGAGGACTAGAGGCTAGCTAATGTTGTCCCCTTGTTCAAAAAGGGCAGCAGGGATAGGCCAGGAAACTACAAGCTGGTGAACATTACATCAGTGGTAGGGAAGTTGCTGGAGAAGATTCTGAGGGACAGGATTTACATTCACTTGGAAAGGCAGTGACTGATTGGGAGGAGTCAGCACGAAGGTAACCAAAGAGACTGGTAAAGGCAGGGCAGTAGATGTTGTTTATATGAAATTTATAAGTCTTTTGACAATGTCCCGCACAATAGGCTGGTCCAGAATGTTAAGGCACAAGGGATCCGAGGTGTGTTGACAAACTGGATCCAAAATTGGCTGGATGATAGAGGGCAGAAGGATGTTTTTCTGACTGGAAATCTGTAACAAGTGGTATACTGCAGGGATCCATGCTAGGACCTTTGTTGTTTGTAATATATATTGGATGAGCATTTAAGGGGTATGATTGTTAGTGAGTTTGCAGACAACATGAAAATTGTCGAGTGGTAGATAGCAAATTGTTTTTAAAAATATGGCAGGACATAGATCAAGTGGAAAGTTGGGTGGATGATGGCAGATAGAATTTAATCTGGACAAGTATGAGGTAATGTGCTTTGGAGGTCAAGTTCTGTTAGGATGTACAGAGTAGACGGAGGGACCTTAGGAGCATTAATGTACAGAGAGACCTTGATGAAAGTCCATAGCTCCTTAAAAGTACCAACACAGGTGGATAGAATAGTGAAAAGGCTTTTAATATGCTTGCCTTCACAGACCGAGGCATTGAAAATAAGAGTTGCATAAAATGTTGGTTCTGGTCGCCATACTACTGGGGAGCTGTGGTAGCAATAAAGAGAGTGTAGAAGAGATTCACCAGGATGCTGCCTGGAATGGAAGGGCTGTAGTTATAAGGAGCGATTGAATATGCTGCGTTTACAAAGTTATTGGGGGCATAGATAGAATAGATTGTCAAAATCATTTTCCCACAACAAGGAAATCTAGAACTGAAGAGCACAGGTTTAAGGTGAGAGGAAAGAAATTTAAAGGAGATCTGAGTGGTAAGTTTTTCATGCAGAGGGTGGTAAATATCTGGAATGTGCTGCCAGAGGAGGTAGTGGAGTCAGATACTATTATGTTTAAAAAGCATTTGGACAGGTACTTGGATAGGAATTGAGTAGAGTAGAGTAGCTGGCGAATGGGATTAGCGCAGATAGGCAACACAGTCAGCATAGACAAGGTGGGCCATAAGGCCCATGTCTGTGCTGTGATTTTCTATGATTCTATGAACATCAGGGGCTATGGGGAAAGGACAGAGGAGCAGGACATGCTGGATATTTTTTAAAATAATGATAGATTGGGAAATGTTGATATTCTCAGACACGTCACTAAAAGCTAACATGCAGGTGGAACAAACAATTAGGAAGACAAGTAATAAGTTGGCCTTTAGAATGAGAAGATTTGAATACAATAGTAAAGATGTCTTACTGTGATTACATAGGGCTTTGGTGAGATGGCATCTGGACTATTGTGTATGGTTTTGGTCTCCTTAATGAAAAAAAACTTGCTAGAAGGATTGCCAACTGGTTCCTGGGATTGAAGGTTTGCAAGGAAAGTAAATTAGGCCTGTATTTAGAAGAATGAGAGATGATGTCATTGAAACTTACAAAATTCTTACAGGGCTCAACATGTTGAATGTAGGGAGAACGTTGTGCTGGCTGAGGAATCTAGACCAGGATTCACAGTCTCAGAATAAGGGATAGAGCAGAGGAAACTCAGTCACTAGGTTAAAATAGAGATTGATAGATTTCTGAATATTAAGGAAATGAAGGGATATGGTGATAGTGCAGGTAATTGGAACTTAAGTAGATTAGCCATGATGATGATGAAGGGCAGAGTTGGCTCGGTGGGTCAGATAGATTACTCCTTCTCCTAATTCTCACGTTCTTATGGCTCTCACACAGCACCAGTATGACTCGCCAAACGCTTCCTTTGGAACGTTAATCATTATGCAATCTATCATGAGTTGCAAAGTGAATTAACCAACATCAAAAGAGCAAAAATTATATTTCTGATGGTATAAAGAGTAACTTCCTACATTACAATTTTATAATTATTGTATTGGCTGCAAAAGACTTTTTGACATCCTAATGTCACAAAGGATGCTAAAAGTTATTCCTTTATGGCAAATAAGTAGGATATCTTCATAAGTTATATTTACAGTATGTTCATGCAAATGCTTCACCTAAAACAAACTAATCTGAGGTTCAATTCAAGAATTATTAATTTATCTTCAAAGAGATAGGATATTACGTTTTTTTTTAGATATCTTTATTAGTCACATGTACATTGAAACATACAGTGAAATGCATCTTTTGCGTCGAGTGTTCTGGGGGCAGCCTGCAAGTGTCACCACGCTTCCGGTGCCAACACAAGCATGCCCACAACTTCCTAACCTGTATGTCTTTGGAAATGTGGAGCCTTGTGGGGGCTAACAGTTAAAATTTTTGGTTACACTGTTAATTAACTATAGATGGGACACCAAATTTATTTTTTTAAATATTATAGGACACTAAATTTTCATACAAGGGAGCTGAATAGCACCAGATAGGAGAGGATATAGAGGTGGGGTATATAGATGAGGTAAAAGATCACCCATGATCTTATTGAATGGTGGAACAGCCAGTGAGGGCCAAATGATCTACTTCTATTTCTCATGTTCTTAAAAATATCCTTCCTAAAAATAGTGAACACAATATTCTACCTATAGTCTAAACAATGATTTGTATGTGTTTACTATTGCTGCATTGCTTTTGTATTCTATAGACCTATTTATCAAACCCAAAATCCCACTTTTCACAACTTTATTAACCTCTTGTATTTAAGTCTGCGCTACGAATGGTATTTTCTCTTTATGGTTCCACTTAAAATGCATCTGACATTAAATTTAATCTATTCCTTAAGCTCCCATCACATTCCTTTTTTTTGTGTCCACTACAGATTTTACATTTATGCCTTCTATTGCCTAGTCCAGATAACTTATTTTCTGGGAACAGTCATGACCCCAGCAAACAACCTACTCTCACTAAGATCATCAAATGAGCCTGGACCATTCCTGGTCTATGTGGTTAAGTTCTACATTAGAATTACCAGCTAAGTCAGCACAGGGGCCTAACTGTTAACAACAACAGGCTTCATATTCTTCTCTACTAGATTCTGCATTTCACAGCAGAAAATCAAAGACATCAAAGGATGGTGCGATTTTCTTCTCAACCTACTGTTGAATAAATCATACTGTTTGTCATAATCATTCCACAGACTATTGGTTTACCTGGAGGAAAATTTTAATAGTGCACTCAAATCAGCTGTGGTTGGCCTTGCTGATACTCTTCTTGTCTGCTTGAGCTTTGTGAGGTCTGGGCCTTGTTGAACCATGGGCCTTAAATACCATGGTGCAGTTGTGACACTGCAAAATCTTTGCCATCTCAGGTTTAGGTAGAGTCATGAACCATCAGGAGGGGGTGGACTTGCACAGGACAGATGCGTAAAATAAATTGTTTCCTGGTCTAATATTCAAAAGGCATTCAAAAGGCTCTTTCAAAGTCACTTCTTAGGTGGACCAAAGTGCAGGATGTAATTAAGCTGTGCTGAGAAGAGGATGCAGAGAGGCTTCAAGTGGATAAAGACCTGCCAAATAAAAGGATGTGGACATGACTAATGGGTGTGATGAGGAAAACATGAGGTCATTCACTTTGGTAGAAAAAAAATAGAAAGGCAGAGTATTTTTCAAATGATAAGAGATTGAAAAAGGTTAATGTTCAGAGGGACTGATGTCCTTGTACATGAATCCTTTAAGGTTAGCATGTAGGTCCAACAGGTAATTAGCAAGGCAATAATTATTTCTTGCATTTAAATCTTAGAAGCAGAATTATTAATAATATTTTATAATTAAGGTCCCAAATTCATAGAATCTCTTAACAGTACAGCAATTATTGTCTTATTTCTCAGGAACAATGACCAAGTTAATAAATGTTGACCATAAAGCAACCAATGGGAAATTTGTCTGTTGCCTCATCTTCTAGAGGAATTTTGTTTTGAAGTGGCTACTCAACACCTCATTAAAAATGTTTAATTTTCAGGATGGAAGTAACAATGTGATGTGAAGGTGATCAGTCTACGTAGCTAATACCTTGATAATTGGCACTAATTTTATGTTACAGTGCTGGTCTGAGGAAACAGATGAGCTTTTACACAACTGCTTTGAGTCAGTGGTCCATATTTAAGGACTCAGTGATCAATCTAAAGGAGTATGCCATCACAGACTTCATCGGCAAGTGTGTAGAGGACTGTGTATCAAAGAAGTCAATCTGAATGTTCCCCAACCAGAAACTGTGGATGACCTGACCTGAGAGATCCACACTCTACTGAAGTCAGGGTCTGAGGTGTTCAAGTTAGGTGACCCTGACCTGTACAGAAAATTTATGCACGACTTTTTAAAGCTATCAGGGATGCCAAGAGACAATACCATAAAAAACTAGAGACCCAGACTAGCCGTCAGTCGTGGCAAGGCTTGCATGCTATAACCGGCTACAAAACGAAGTCAGGCAGTATCGTTGGCTACAACGCAGCCCTCACCGATGAGCTCAAGGCACCCACCCCGACACCCTCCAATGCACCTGTAGCCATGGTCACCATCACAAACGTCAAATCAGACTTCCTGAGAGTGGACCCACAGAAAGCAACTGGCCCAGATGGAGTCCCCGGTTATATCCTTAGATCCTGTGCAGATCAGCTGGCCACTCCAATCTGAGATTCGTATCTGCTTTAACAAGACCACTGTCATCCTCATGCCAAAGAAAAAATAAGGTAATGTACCTTAATGACTACTGCCCACTGCCTCGGACATCCATTTTTATGACGTGCTTCGAGAGACTGCCTATGGTACACATCAACTCCAGCCTCCCAGATAACTCAACCCATCGCAATTCACATACTGCTGAAACAGCCCACAGCAGATGCCATCTTCCTGGCCTTACACTCACTCTGGAACAGCTAGATAACAAAGACACCTATGTCAGACTCCTATTTATTGACCATAGCTTTGCTTTCAATATCATAATTCCAAACAAACTTATCTCCAAACACCTAGACCTGGGACTTAGCACCTCCTTCTGCAACTGGATCTTTGACTTCCTGACCAACAGATCGCAATCAGAAAGGATAAGGAGTGATGCCTCCAAACCAATTATCCTTAACCCTGATGCCCTGCAAGGCTGCATCCTCAGTCCCCTACTTTACTCCCTATCCACTCACAATTGTGTGGCCAGATTCTGCTCTAACTCCATTTACAAGTCTGCAGGTGACACCATTGTAGTGGGCTGAATTTCAAACAACTATAAGAGAGTACAGGAAGAAGATAGAGAGCCTAGTGACATGGTGTCATGACAACAACCTCTCCCTCAACATCGGCAAGACAAAAGAGCTGGTCATTGACTTCAGGAAGCAGGGCGGAGTACACATCATTTTCTGCATCAATGGTGCTGGGGTGGAGATGGTTGAGAGCTTCAAGTTCCTAGGTGTAAATATCACCAAAAATTTGTCCTGGTCCAGCCATGTAGATGCTATAGTCAAGAAAGCTCACCAGCACCTCTGCTTCCTCAGAAGGCTAAGGAAATTTGGCATGTCCCCGATGACCCTCACCAATTTTTACAGATGCACCATAGAAAGCATCCTATCCGGATGCATCACAGTTTGGCATGGCAACTGCTCTGCCCAAGACTGCAAGAAATTGAAGAGAGTTGTGAAAGTAGCCCAGTCTATCAGGAAAATCAGTGTCCCCTCCAATCAGTCTCCCCTCCGTTGACTCTGTCTACATTTCTCACTGCCTTGGGAAAGCAATCAACATAATCAAGGACCCCTCCAACCCCAGTCATTCTCTCTTCTCTCCCTTTCTATCGGGCAGAAGATACAGAAGCTTGACAACATGTACCACCGGGCTCAAGGTCAGCTTCAATCATGCTGTTATAAGACTCTTGAACCAACCTCTTATACGATAAAGGTGATCTCTTGATCTCTCAATCTACCTCATCATGGCCCTTGCACCTTATTTGTCTACCTGCACTGCACTTTCTCTGTAACACTATACTCTGCATTTTGTTTTTTTTTCCCTTTTGTACTGCCTTGATGTATTTATGTATGGAATGATCTGCCTGGATGGCATGCGAACAAAAGCTTTTCACTATATATAAGTACATGTTACAATTATAACCCAATTACCAATTTTTCTACAATAGATATCAATAATAAAGAGCAGAGTTGTGTCAACCTCCTCTGGTAAGATAACTTTCGTAATATGATCAAGTTTTGAATTTCCTTATCTACTGTTTTTCTCGCATCTGTTTCCTGATGATAACGCTCTTCTGAATTCACTGCTGTGTTGAGCCATAAGCTGTCTGAGACTGTCACTATGGGAACTCTCTAGAAAAAGCCAAGCTCTGCACGTACACAAACACAGATAAGCACAAACCCTTGCCTTTGAAATTAAAACTCATAGGATTTTCTTTAAATAAAGGTCTTGATCAAATAACAATTGAATATAATGCATTTTTGCTCAAAATCATTAATAAGTGTTTTTATCTTTTAAAGTTCAATTGTGAGAAAGAACCCACAGCCAACGCTGGCTATCCTTTCTGATTTGTGGCTTTCCTTTTTTTAAACTATCAACAGTAATTTTAGGTGTCACTCCTGGGTTTTCAGCTTTAGCTGTGGGTCCCATTGTACTCATTACTGGAAAATGTTACTTAACAATCTAACCACTGGAGTTGAATCTATACTTAACATTCTTACATATATCATAACGATACCACAAGTCCAGACCCTATCTGAAGCGTTGTGTTCAGTCTTTGACACTGCATCACAGTAAAGATTTTAATACAAGTATGGGATTTACCCCATGCATTTTTGACTTAAGCCAGAGGCATTCAGGCCAGTGACAAAACTTAAAATCTCGTGCATCTGCTGAATAGTAACCAACAACAACATAAAGCTTGTAAAATAAGTAAGTCTGTCTATATACCTTACTCTTTCGTCAGGTTGCACTGTGTGAACATTGTCTTCTGAGATGGTTAACTTTAATTGAGTGGTTTAACCACTACGTTAAAAGAGAATAAAAAGGAGTTTTACTTGAATATGTCTCTACATGACATGGCATATCAATGGACTAAACATTCAAGACAAAATTGCATTAATAATTAAGGAGGGAAACAAGGGGCAGATCTTCCCCTTAAAAGCCAGATTGATAACTGTAATGAAGAGCTGGCAAGGCAATGTTTTTCATAGGGAGAGGGAAAAGGGGTGGTGTCACGGGATTACAGGGTAATTCTATGACAGCATTAGAAATAAACAATTGGAGAAGTTTTTCCTACATATGAGTAACACAGACACTGTGTCAGACACAAAAGAACAAGTCATTCCAGGAAGCCCCAGCTGAATTTCAGGAATGATGCAAAATGACCCAGAAAATGGCTGTTATCATAGAGTCAGAGAGTTATACGGAAACAGGCCCTTCAGCCCAACTTGTCCATGCTGACTAAAATGCCTACTTGAACTAGTCCCATTCAGCCTATATCCCTCTAAACCTTTCCTATCCATGTATCTGTCCAAATGTCTTTTAAATATTGTAATTATTCCTGCCTCTACGACTTCCTCTAGCAGCTCGTTCCATATACCCATGACCCTCTGTGTGAAAATGTGCCCCTCAAATTTCCTTTAAACCTTTCCCTCTCACGTTAAACCTATACTGTCTAGTTTTAGGCACCCCTACCCTGAGAAAAAGACTATGACCATCCACCTTATCTATGCGTCTCATGATTTTATAAACCTCTCCAAGGTCACCCCTCAGCCTCCTTTGCTCCAGGGTAAATGGTCCCAGCCTATCCAGTCTCTCATCATAACTCAAGCCCTCCAGTCCCGGTAACATCCTTGTGAATCTTTTCTGCATCCTTTGTAGCTTAATTACATCCTTCCTATGGGATGGTGACCAGAACTGTACACAATACTCCAAGTGTGATCTCACCAACATTTTGTACAGCTGTAACATGCCGTCTCAACTCTTGTACTCAATACCCTGAATGACAATGGCAAGCATACCATACACCTTCTTCAGCACCCTGTCTACCTGTGTCACCACTTTCAGGGAACTATACACTTGTATCCCTAGGTCTCTCTGTTCTACAACACTCCCAGGATCCTGTCATTCACTTTGTATATCCTGCCCTGGTTCAACTTCCCAAAATGCAGCATGTCACACTTGTCTGAGTTAAATTCCATCTGTTATTATGTTTCACTACAAACAAAAACATGTTTCAATCACATACTGAAACAGTGGGCACATAATCTTAAAATCAGACCAGGGGGTCTAAGCATGGAAATTAGAAAACATTTTTCCAATCATACATGTAGAGTATATTTCCTCAATAAGCTGCAGATCCTGAATCAAATAAAAAATTTCAAGCCATATCTGATGTGTGCAATATAAGCAAATCATGATACCAAACTGCAATGGATCAGATTGCACTGGACCCAGCCCAAGCCTTAGAACATAAAACATTACAGCACAGTACAGGCCCTTCGGACCACAATGTTGTGCCGACATTTTATCCTGCTCTAAGATCCATCTAACCCTTCCCTCCCACATAACCCCCCATTTCTCTATCATTCATGTATCTAAGAGCCTCTTAAATGTCCCTAATGTATCTGCCCCCACAGCCTCTGCTGGCAGTGTGTTCCAGGCACCCACCACTCTCTGTGTAAAAAAACTTACCCCTGACATCCCCCTTATATCTTCCTCCAATCACCTTAAAATTATGCCCCCTCGTGTTAGCCATTGTTGCCCTGGGAAAATGTCTCTGTCCACTCGATCTATGCCTCTTATCATCTTGTCCACCTCTATCAAGTCACCTCTCATCCTCCTTCTCTCCAAACAGAAAAGCCCTAGCTCACTCAACCTATCCTCATAAGACATGCTCTCCAATCCAGGCAACATCCTGGTAAATCTCCTCTGCACCCTCTCTTAAAGCTTCTATATCCTTGCAGCTGTCCCCACACCAGCCAATGGTCAACATGACTTTGCTGCCTTGTCATAGTGGATCAGTCCATGAATGTGAACTAAGTCACAGACAGCACAACCCGAGGTCCCATCCAGGAAGCAGCCTGGTGGCCTTCTGACAAATTATGCTGTTGGGGTTTCCAACTGTGTCTAATGATCAAATACTTGAAACCAATTGAAAAACGTAATTTTTAAAAATTACAAATTATTTTAAATTAAAATAGAACACACTAAATTGCCATCAATTAACTGAAAACTTAAATATATACCAAAATAAAGAAAATGAAACCTTCCTAATGAAGGTTAGTGATCCCATTCAAATGAATAGGACCATGTCTGATATTCCAGCAATGGTTGGCACAGAGCTCAGGATCAGATACAAAGTGTGTCTGGCCCGTCAGCCCAGCAACTTATGAAATGCCCCCTGACTCAATTGTAAGTGCACTGGCATGGAGATCCAGAATTCACCGTGTGTTCTGCAACCAGCCAGCAATTGCCTGTGGAACTGCTGGCAAGCTGTCAGCACATTCCTGCTTATTGTTAGGAGTGATCTGGGAAATGGAGCCTCTGCACTGAGTAACATAGGGCAGAGGAAGGTTATGAACTACATTGTTGGAAAGGAGTTAATCAATCGTAGTCTTGCATTCCAAACTGCTCTCCATAATTCCACAACATAGAAGAAATGTCATCAAATACGTGTGAAAAAAATATTAGCAGGTGAATCAGGTATTAAACTAAAATTCTCACAAACACTTAACTGAGGTGAAGTCTTCAACATTCTCAGGATGTAGACTTCACAATTACTGACTGGTTGTTATACTTCACACAATGCGATAAATTTACAAAATAAATGTGGTTGGCGTCTCCCATCTGCCAGACATTCATTTCCCATCTGTCATGCCATCCGGGAATTGAGAAGCCTTTATGTCAATCATGTCAGTATATCACAAATTGAGATGAAGGAAATAGAAATGTTTGAATATTATATAATAATTATTATTCATTTTCATGAAGTCCAAGAAGAAGTTACATTTTTAAATTTTACGCTGATTTAATGGATTAACAAATACATGTACACAGCAGTGTTTAAGCGGTTTCAAAAATTTAATCAAATCAGTTTTATAAGGTATCAGCTTTGCCTGATTAATACAACAAACACATTTCCTCAACTATACAGACATAAAAATAGATATTAACATGTCAAAGGATTAAATGAATATTTAATAATGCTGGAATGAAGGAACAGTCCAAAGATGGTGCAATTAAGAACATGACATTTATCTCAGCCAGAACTTTGATAATCTGAAAACCTACAATAACTTGCCATTCATCAAAGCTATGATAAACAGGTTCTATTATATGCTCATGGAACATTAGCAGCCATAGTTGTTAACTATTTTTAAATAGACATTTTCAAAATTTTCCAGGTGTAAGTTTTTAGCTGTTGGTGTATGCATTTAATAGCTTTCAATTTCTGCAAAAAAATCAATCTTTTACATTGATTACTTTTTTTTAAGGTTCCCCAATTGCAGTGAGCTAGAGTAACTGAGCTCTAGAAGCATGGAATATCAAAGATGCATCTTGGTAGACGCTAAGTTTAATCCCAATCATGGCAACAGTTCTGAGAAGTTTAAGCTTTAGTAAAATCAGTTCATTGAATCAGTTGATTGCCCTGCCCTTGATTGACAATAAAGGAAAACATGCATTTACATGGCACCTTTATCATGATCATCAGGATGTCTAAAGCACTTTATAGCCATTAAAGCATATTTCAGGAATAAGTGTGAGAAAGGAATGCAATTGTCGGATAGTATTGAAGGCAGATTCAATTCTATTATTCAAAAGGGAGCTGGATACATATATGAAAGGAATGTACTTGCAGGGCTCTAGGGTGAGGCTGGGGGAGAGGTACTAGCTGGATTGCTCTTACACAGGGTTAGTGTGCACATGACAGGTCAAAGACTTCCTGTGCTCTACTGAGTCTGTGATACCCTTTTCCATTCAGGTAAGCTTGCAATACAAGATGCCATCCATAAGACTGCTGATAATGTTGTTAACAGTGAAGCAGTTGTGGTAAGGGTGTTGGGACGACGGCAGCTGAGAGGAAGGAGAAAAAATTTTTGGCAGGGTCATGTGTACAAAACAAGGGAAATATTAATGAGAACATTCCAGGGAAAAGAAATTAAGGGATGGGCGAGATAGATCGAGGAGTGATCATGGGTAAGACATCACAAGGGTGTGGGAAAAGAGTTCTCCAGGGGAAGAGATAGAGGGGAGGGGAGGGGAAAGTCATGGAAGGTGCATATTGCAAGAAGGGGACTAAGATTGTTGTGGAGTGGGTCAGTGAGGAAAATAATTGTTGTAGTGATGCAAAAGTTGGATCCTGTTGCTACAGCCTCCCTTTGGGGCCTGATGCAGAGCTTTCTGTCAAAATCTTATATAAGGACCCTCAATATATTAAATTTCTAATCTGCTTCTGCACACCCCAGGAATACACAAATCCATCAAGTTCACTGCATTCATCACAGATTGGGGTTGGTTTTCACATTTCTTCACAATTCAATCCAATCCTCTCTAACACTCAATGATTGTTCAAGTTCATGGAGAGTGCAGCTTTTATTTTCTCCTGCTTTTTTTTCCTCCCCAGTGAACTCACCTTTCACTTTTTATTCACTTCCTGGCTTCTATGCAATAATATTAGTACTAATTTTTCAAGATCTATTTTCATAGCTTCTTCTAGGCAGGAAAGGTTTGATGATATTCTATATGTTACTTGTCCCTGTTTGTATTCTTTTGTTGATCCACTTGCCACCATTTTCAACTAGAAATAAGGAGGCAAAATGTTACCTCTTTAAAGCAGAGCCACATTGACCCAATAATAATAAACATAGAACCTCAATGGAATTTTCAGGTATGCACATTATCCATTCATCAGTATTAAGTGTGAAGGGAAAGGTGCCACAGAAACAGAATAGTACAGTTCTCAGAATCATTTTTTGGCTTAGGAACATGCCACATACATCTTCCAGCATATTATTCCCACTCATGCAAACTCTGTCCATCAGCCCTACCCAGTTTAAGCTGCTGAATGGCTCCCAGTCATTAAGACTGAGAAGTAAAAGAAGATATGGATGCTGGAAATCTGAAGTAAAACTGAAACTGCTTAAGATACTCCACAGGTCTGCAGCGTTGGTGGATACAGAAACAGCTAATGTTTCAGGTCAAGTATCTTTCACCAGAGGAAACAAGCCAGTTTGAAGTGGCTGAGAGGAGGAGGGGTGGAAAGAACAAAGGGAATGTCTGTGAGAGGGTAGAAACCAAGATTGTCGAGGTGACTGTAATGCTGTTGCTGCATCTAAGAGAGGGTGATGAATGCTTGGTAATCAAAGCCAATCTATTTGGAGGAGGGTAAGCAGAAGAAGATGAATGAGGGCTGCAGGGGGGTAAAGAAACGCCGCTGGAACCACGAGATGCAGAATTCAACAGCTGCTGAAAATATGAAATTAAAGAGAATGCTGGAAGTACGCAACAGATCAGGGAGCATCTCTGGAGAGAAGAAAAGATGAATTAGGTTAATGTTAGAGAACTAGCCACTTCTCACACAAACGGGAATATACGGTTTATTGAAATTACTGAATTCGATATTGAGTTGTGAGGGCTGCAAATACCAAGACAAAAGATGAGGTGCTGATCTTCATTTACTTTGGGCTTTGTTAGAAGAGTGTAGAAACCAAAAGGCAGAGAAGAATGAGTGGGGGTAGGATGGAGAATTAAAGTGGTGCTCAGAGTCAACCATTCACTGAGCTAACTGGGACTGCTGCTTCAGTGGCCCAGCTCACAAAACAGATGCATACAAGGCCACAAAATGGCTGGGATCTCACCACAAGAACAAAGATGGATGCCTGCTCCAGCCACCACCTCCTCAATGTCAATCAATAAAAACAATTCAGGTCTATTATGTGAGGAGTCACAGGTGCAAATCTATCTCTTAATCATGAAGCAGGAAACGGTAATCAGCATCCTGTAATCAGCACTGTGCTCCACTATTTGAAAACCAAACAGAAAACTGATTGATTCATATGAGTGCTCTGTCAAGATAAAAACTGGGAGCAGGTGGATATTTAGGAAATGTGTTAATTTAAAACATTGCAATTAAAAATTTAGATTTTCTGCAGGAGAATGAAACTCACTAGATTAATAAAGTTAGATTATTATATTTTATACTTGTGCTTTGTTGTCCTGTAATGGCTTGGCTTTATGGATTTATTGTTCTGAAATTGACCTTGGCTCCTGTGCATTTGGGTTATGTTTGTTCAAACAATATTATTCTTTGCGTGGAGCCACTTGTTTGCTGGTATTGAAAATAAGCAAAATGAAAATGAAAATTATTTATTTGTTTAAAGTGGCCTCCTAATTTAATACCCCTCTCTTGGATTTGAAATACTAAAACTGTTCATCCTTGGCTTCCTCGTACAATACAAAACCTTTAAAATCATGAACTTGACGTTTGGTCCTTAGCTCCATGTCCTTTACCTTGTCCTTAATAATTGCAGCAAAAAAAAATCCAACAAAGCCCAATGTTGTCTTAAGGACAGCATCTTATCTTCCAGCAAGGCACTTACAACTCGTTACTAAATCCAACAACTTCAGCATTAAATATTTAGTGTGCTCATTTGATTGATACAGCATGAAAATATATTCAAGAAATGACACAATTATAATGCATTTGCCAAACTCTTGGTCATGGGCTGCTATTTTCCCTTGTGGGTACTAACTGTTATCATAAATTTCCAAATAATTTTCACCAATTACACACTACTAATTGATGTCATGCTTCACTGCAGTCCCAATGCAGCTGGTGAAAATAAAATCAGCCAGGCCTTAGAAGTTTGAGTGAGTTTGTTTCCACGGCAATTGCTGCTGATGAATGAACACACTCCATTGTGCAGCAATTACTTATCCTAATCTTCTGCATCAGCTTAGTCCAACCTGGCTGTTTACTAACTGAGGAATCCTAAAAAACTTGGTCATGATTTACTTGTTTGTCCAGAGGATCTCAAATTGTCCACTTCTTAAAAATTTTACTGTGGCCAATGTACTTCAATTCAGCACCAACTTTCTCATATCCTCCATCATCCAGAATTTGTCTTTGCTTAACAGCTAGGTAAATTACAACTTTTATCCAAAGATCAACCATGGAATCTGAGTCACCGTTTGCTGACTTGCAGAGAAATACCATATGCCTTGACTTGATTTTCCTTCTCATCGTTGGAGACACATTTATCCAGTTTACCAGAGCAAGATACAGGCTATAAACCATAAAACCAATCATATGAACCATTAATTGAACATGAAACAGATAAATAAACAGTTCTCAAGACAAGACAATAGATAGAATTGTTAGTTACAATAACATGATTGTTTTATCCTTTGTGAAATGTCAAAGCAATAAACTCATGCCCCAAATTATCCTTAAATACAAGTAGATCACCAAAAAACATTGTTCATCTCATTAATGAATACACTCATGAATTTAAACTAGCTCAGAATCTGTTCTGTCTGAAAAGTGACATCTGGGCTTGAATAAATACAGATTAATCTCCAATCAGAAATCTTTATCGAACAACAATTAATCAAAAAGTTAGGCCTGAGAATCAAAGTCACTAATCTCAGCGGCTTGTCTCTTTGATGTGTACCAGAAAAATTAAGGTTTCACTTTCCATTGAAAATGTATCAGGCATAAGACTTCAACTACCTTTTTAAGTATGACCTTTTACAGGTTTCAAAGATAATACTTATGCATCATAGTTGTTATGGACTCAGTGAAAGTCCCTTTAAGATAGAGAGTGTGTGTGTATGTGTGTGTGGGGCGTGCTTACGTCAATAGAAGATAAAGGACGTAATGACGTTGTGGAAGAAGAAGCAGAAGAAGAAGAAGAGAGAGAGAGAAGGGAGAGAGACACCAGCCTGCTTGTTTTCTCTATCGATGGATGAGAAACAATAACTGTGTTTGCCACTGAAATCCATGTATGGAAGTTGGAAGTAATCCGGTGGAGTTCACTTTGTTGCTGACCTGTAGAAGGAAACAGGTATTTGTGTGTGGACGACCACGGTTCGGATGCTTTTCGGGGTGAGGAAGTCACTACCGAGTAAACACTGAAGTGTCGTTTGGGTTCCATCGTGGAACATCTGGATTTCGTATGTACTCTCTCTATGTTTTTCTACATCTACATCTTATCTTCAGACAACGGTGGTTTTTGAAGAAGCCCTTGCTCATGTTTCACCTTATGGCTTGCGGAACTGAACTTTAAGAACCATTCCGGAACTGGAAGTTTTGGACTTTGTCACACACACACACGAAGAGTTTAGTTTTGGGGTTAACGTTCGAGGTTTAACATTCTTGAACTCTAACATACTAACATTTTTACTTTTATTTTACGTATTATCATAAGTAGTGATTAATAAAATAGTTTTTAACACTGAATCATGCTCAGTGTGTTTCTTTTGTTGCTGGTTTGTGACATAGTTCAAAAACTCTGAATGAAAAACACAATGATGCTGTAGGAACTCAGCAAGCCGGGCAGCATCCGTGGAGAAAAGCAGGGTCTTCAGTTCTGAAGAAGGGACTGACCCAAAATGTTGACCGCCTGCCTTTCACCACGGATGCTGCCTGGCCTGCTGAGTTCCTCCAGCATCATTGTGTTTTTCATCTAGGTTCCAACATCTGCAGTCCTTTGTTTCTCAAAAACTTTGAAATTATAACAAGTTCTATAATTTTTTTGTAATTCAACTTTAATGTTAATTAAATGTTTTTTGTTTAATGTTTAATGCAGATTGTCATCTGCATCTCCAGTCAACATCCAGAAATAACTCAATTTAGGTTGTCTGTTGGGTATTTAAAAATGTTAATTTTCTATATTTACCTAGGTATTTAACTCCTTACTTTCCAGTGCATTTGCTCACTCACCCCAAGCTAAATAACAAAAAAAAATCCAAATGTGAATATTACAACACACTCCACTGATCCCTTCAGTATCCTCTACCACCAAGTCTGGCAATGCAATATCCATTAAATCCATGCCTCTCACTCTCACACACACCATATATGCCCTGGAAAGAATGATCTTGACCCTGACCACAAGCGACTCCATCCAAATGAAAGAGCTGCATCTAAAAGTAGTTGTGTACTTATTATGTAATGTATTGCACCTTGATAACCAAGATGAAAAGAAAGAGAAGTTATGGCATTGGTTTAAAAGTAAGCATCATAAAAGTATATACTACTTAATAATGAGGCATGACAAGCTCTTTAAACAGACTTTTAAACTCTGTCCATTACTTTTTTCCTCCATTTTTTTCCCAGCTGATGAATAGTCAGTTTAAAAGTGCAGCTCTTCTAGGTAAACAGTATTGTATTTCAGCCTTGCAACTTTGCCATTAGTCTCTGAACTCTACCTCTGTAAATTTAGAATTCTTATCCTTGTGCTTTGTTTATGTTCCTTCCTTTCCTTGTTCCTCCTCACCTCGATAAACCCTTCCAGCTATACAGCACGCCCACTGCAAACTCTCCATACCTTCCAGCTCTATCATCCCATTTCTTTTATCTCCCATTTCTGGTGATGCCTCCCATAGTCTACACAATACATTCTGGAACATTTTCCCTAATCCCCTCTACTTGTCTAGTTCAATCTCCTGCTTTAAGAAGTTCCATGACATAAACTTCCTTGAACAAAGATTTCATTGCTCCTAGTCTTGCCTTCTTTGGCTCAACACATTTTTCCTTCTGCCTGATTAATTGAAAGTGATATCTATGTGCAAGTTACTGTTATTAAGACTGCATGCTTTGCTAATATTTCTTTGTTTGAACTGGAAAAGTCCACACTACAATTTCCTAATAAGTATCTTTAGCACAGTCATCTGCAATTCCAATGCCCTGCTAATCCGAACTTCCACAGATTTTGCTGAAGGGAATTTTTTTGAAATCCATGTTAAAAGAACAACAGGGAGAAATTGATGCAGTTTTTACATTCTCAAATAATATTTGAGGTATTTTCAGGAGAGTAGCAGCCATTAAAGTGGGTTAAACGGATAGAGAGAACTAGGGGTACAGACACATAAATCACTAAAATTAGCAATGCCAGTTAATGTTTATTAAAAAAAAGCAAACAAAACACAGGGTTTGTTTCTAGACAGGTTGAAATGAAAAGCAGAGAAACTCTATTAAACCTGTATAGAACGACTTATAGTAAATTTGCCTTCAAGTTACATAAAAGTTAAATACAAGACAAAGAGAATTGGAGAAGGTACAGGTAGAATGATACAGGAACCAGGTAATTACTCCTATTAGGAAAGATTGAATAGACTGGGGTCTTTCCTTAAAAAAATGATCTGATGATCTCTTTAAGATTATGGGAAGGTTTAACATGTTAGATGGAGAGATTTTTCCACTTGTTTCCACAGAGGCAAAAGAGGATAAGTACGAGACACTCAGTAATAAATACAATGGAGAATTCAAGGGAAATTTCTTTATCAAGAATGTGGTTAAAATGATGAGCTCATTAACCAAGGAGTAGCTCAGATCAACATTTAAAGGAATGCCAACTAAACAACTAAAGGAGAAGGAATTGGAAGGATGCTATAGGGAAGAGTTGAAGGGAGTGATGCAGGCTTTATGGATCTCATTCACTGATGTGGACCTGTTGACCGAAAATTCTCATGCCATAAATATTTTATAAAGCACTTACCTGTACATGGCAGGCTACTGGGCTTTAGTGCTGCAAGTAAATACAATCTGATAGATTTGCAGGGACACATGGGGAAAAGGGTGTTAGGTTGTGATGAAACTGAGAGAGGTGCGTTGGGGCTGCTCAATAGAAATAGGTAACAGTGATCCAGTCAATATGCATTATGCACTTTCATCATTCTACACTAGTGCAGCTCTTGAGGAAAAGGCCTAACCCTAGCTTCAGGTCAATTCTGCAGCAGCAGATACCTTGGGACTCTGGCATTACTGAATTTATAAGTAGGTGGCTCACAACCAAAATTGATATTAGCACAACTGATTAAGGCGATTCTGTGGATACTGGTGAATTTCTGGTGTCAGCAATACAGAGTTACTGATATTGACCAAATCTTCCTGATTTTAGTAAATTCCATTACAATAATAATCAAAGTCACATTAATATACTGCTCTGTGATAAATGGCATGAACAAGTGATATTTTCCTGATCTGTATTAAGCAATTCTGCATACATGTGATTCTTCCCACTTCTACACCACATATCTACATTCAAAATCTTGTAATTTTACAGGGACATTAATTTCCCAGAGTTAGACCCTGTCTGGAATCTGTTCAAGCTTTACTTTTTTACATAAGTATTCATATTGTATTTCTTATCTACATTGAGATGACAGCAACTCTCCATTTCACAAAAGCTTAATTCAATATACCAGTAGCTCCAATTAATGACATGCCATTATGAAACTAAGTTAAAGTTGTGCGCATTGAGACAATCTGGACGACAGTTAACTTTCTGTTTATTATACTGAATCTTCTATCTAATTATTAACAAAAGTTAAGCTTTGCTTCTCTGTTGATGACAGTAACTGCCCTAAATTGAATTCCACATTGCTAACTTGTATTAGTTTTGAGTTATGTAATATGTTTAAGCTGCCATAACAATGGGTAATGTTCTGTGAATATATTACTGAATACTCAGAATGCATGATTGCATTAGAGAGGTGTGGAGTATACCGAAATGAACAACAACATTGTTAATTGGTTTCCTTGTTAATTATCTAAGAGAAAATGTAACAGTTACCCTCCTACTGTGATGCAGTTTGAATAATTATATGCAATTTATTATTAATCACAAATAAGTGAAAGTCAAAAAACCCATAAATGCTGAAAATCTGAATAAAAACAGAAACTGTTGGAAACACTCAGCAGGTCAGGCAATATTTGTGGAAAGGGAAACCAAGTTAGCATTTCAATTCATATCAAAGACCCTTTATCAAGATTCATTACACTCGTAGTGACGAAGGGTATTTGAACTGAAATATTAATTTTATTTCTCTTTCCACAGAAGCTGCCTGACCTGCTGAGTGTTTCCAGCATTTTCTATTTTTATTTCAGATTTCCAGCCTTGGCTGTTTTCTTTTATTTTCACTTACTTGCGATTAATAAATTGCATATTATTCAAACTGCATCACAGTTGGAGGGTAACTGTTATATTTTGGGGTTTTACGTTATATATTCTATTTGAATTCAACAACTCCCATGCATGGATCTTAGACCTCCCCATGAGCTATGATCCCTCATGATTGAGTATATTTTTAATTAAATGTACCTTTACCCATCTCTAATTAAAATATACTCAAAATTTAAGAACGAACACTTCCTAACGAGTATTCATTAATGTAATATGCCATATTGTGCCACAGATATCTCTGACAGACTGATTAAGTAAACACTCCATTAGAGCAATATTCAACTTGGAAATTGACAATTTACTTAGTAAGGAATAAAAATGAACAGTGCCTTGAGCAAAAGAGTACTCTAACAGCGATATACAAACTTTAATTTCTTTCTCATTAACAACAACAAACTGCCTTTTACTCCAACTAGATTCCTTAACAGAGAAACAAGAGGCTGCAGACACTGGGATCTGGAGCAAAAACTGAGCTGCTGGAGGAACACTGCAGGTCAGACAGCATCTGTGGAAGGAAATGGACAGTCGCTGTTTTGGGTTGAGGCCCTTCATCTGTACTGAAAGAGCGGAGGGGAGATAGCCAGTATAAAGAGGTGAAGGGGGGTGGGGCATGAGCTGACAAGTGATAGGTAGGTCCAGGTGAGGAGGGGCTGATTGACAGATGGAGGCAGGGAAAGATGAAGATAGCAACAGAGGCTGGGAGATGATAAGTGGAGACAACAAAGGGCTGCAGATTGTGGAATCTGACAAGAAAGGGAAGTGAATGGAGGAACCAAGTAAGGGAGGAGTGGTTGGCAGCCATTTTAATTCCCCTCCTCATATGGACATCCCTGTCCTCAGCCTCCTCCACTGCCAGGGTGAAGCCATACACCAACCAGAGGAACAGCACCTCATATTCCGCCTGGGAAGCATATCATCCAATGGCATGATCACTGAATTCTCCAATTTCAGGTAACCTGCTCCCCTTCTGTTCCTTTCTCTCTCCTTCTGATCTACCCAGGTCCTCTCACACACACCCTTCTTTCCAACGCCTCCCCACCCCACTGTCTCCCAGTGTCTTTACCTTCCCCCACCTAGTCCATCTGCCCATCATCCACACGCTCCT
Source organism: Pristis pectinata (assembly GCF_009764475.1). NCBI lineage: Eukaryota > Metazoa > Chordata > Chondrichthyes > Rhinopristiformes > Pristidae > Pristis > Pristis pectinata. The sequence continues at coordinate 31,154,143 of NC_067407.1, read as the reverse complement.
CCCACTGGGCCCTTATCTCCTCCACCCACAGTTCTCATCTGCCCACCTTCCCTCCCTTATTTGGTTCCACTCTTCACCTTCCTTTCTTGTCAGATTCCATAATCTGCAGTCCCCACATCATCTCCCAGCCACTCTCTCCATCTCACCCTTCTCTCCCCACCTGACACCATCTACCAATCACCCCTCCTCACCTGGATCCACCCATCAATTGTCAGCTCTTACCACACCCCTCCCTCTCACCACTTTATACTGGCTATATCCCCTCTACTCTTTTAATCCAGGTGAAGGATCTCGACCTGAAATGTTGACTGTCCATTTCCCTCCACAAATGCTGCCTGACCTGCTGAGTTCCTCCAGTAGTTCATTTTTTGTCCAGATTCTTTAATAGGTTGGTCCTCAATGTATTGGGACAAATGCAGACTGGGTGACTGCTTTGCAGAACATTGAAACATAGAAAATAAGAGCAAGAATATGCCATTCAACCCTTCAACCTGATCCACTATTCAATATGGTCATGACTGATCATTCAAATTCAATACTTTTTCTTCACATCTCTTGATCCCTCTGGCCCCAAGAAAAAATATCCAATTCCTTCTTGAATATATTTAAAGATATATGTTCTTGGAGAAAGTTGCCCGTAATGATCATGCAGTTCCATTTTCTGGCACTGCTGCAGGCATCAGGTCAAGAGATCTATGGTTTTGTTGGACTTTATCCAATCTGCTTCAAATCTCAAAAACTTGTCAAGATTTTATGAAGCCATCTTTTTTCATCTTGATAAAAATCCTGAATTTGTACTTTCCTTTAAAGTCACAAAGCACCACACAGTAATGAAGCATTGTCATTGTGAATCAAATTAATGCACAGCAAAGTCCCACCAACAAATAAAAAGGTCACCAAATATACCTGTGGTTAGTTTTGATTCAATTGAATATTGGAGTAGTTTTGTCACCTGCAGACAAAACTATTCCAATATTCTTGCTGGCTTTCTCCTCAACTCTCATTAGACTCCAGCTTGTCCAAAACTGCACCAGATTTTGCCGTGTTTTTGTCTTCAATGACTTATTTTGGCTCTCTTATTTCTCAATGTATTCAATTTTATATCCAAGTTCAATAGATTGGTTCCACTATTCATCTAATATATCCTTCAGCCTGATGCACTCCTTGCATCTGCTGTATTTCTGACTTTGTTCCTGGAAGCCTTCCTTCCTCCTCTTTGTCGACAAGTTATGGTAGAACTTTCAGCTGCCTCAGGCCTGCTCTCCATAATTTCCCTAAAATTTTGTAACTCTTTACAATTAAAAACCTCTCAAAATGCCACTAAAAATCTAATGTTGTGCTCATCCATTCCTAATCTCCTTCCTGGAAAAGAGCTTATTTATTTCTATTTTGTGAAAAAACCTGCAGCAGTTTTTTAGGTCAAAACAGAGACAAATGCTAGTCGATGTTGCTTGTGCTAATCTGGTGAGTGCAGAAGCAGAAGAATAAAATGATTTACTTCAGTTATGGGAATTAGGTGGCTTTTAGGTCACATGAATCTGTAGAGTGAGATTATGAAAAAGTTCACTTAATAGATCAAAGAGGAAAATTAAAACCATGAGAAATTTCTATGACGTATCCTGAAATTGTCACACTAAGTCATACAGCTGAAGCATCATTAGTCAAAAATGGTAGAGTCTACGTTCAAGGCCAAGAGAGCAGATAAGATTTATTCTTAGGCTAATATTAAAATGTTCAAAATGAGGACCATTTCCAAAGGGAGGTAAAGGTTGCTGCTCAGAATAAAGTGCATGCTTTGTGCTCTCTTCAACGACAGTTTATCTATTCATATGCATATACACATAATTACCTGAACGTTCAATATGAAATACAACATGTATTTATGCTTTAGAAGATGATATTTTGTCCCTGACTTTATAATGTAAATTTTTATGAATGCTGCATTCACTGTAATGAGGATATTCGTGCTAAGAAATATATATTTCTATCTGGCTCAATAAAATGCATCCCCAGTCAGATATAGTAGTTCCATAGTAGTTTGGTGTAGTATAATTTCACAGCTTTCTGTGACTTCACTCAGTAAAACTTATACATTTGCTGAATAGGTTCATTTAGTGCTGAAGGCCTTTGCCATCTGGAATTGAACTGATAGAGACCAAACCCAGCTTCTGAGACAGACATGCATTATTTATTCCTCCCTTTTTCTGTGGTAACAGACCAGTTTAACCTGTCTGCTGTAGGAGGTTTAATCTGCACAAAGTGATGAATTTGGCAAGACTGAAATAATTCAAACATCAATATCCAACAATGCTATATTATTTTCTTAAGGTTACCACCCACAGGCTTAATTGGTACTTACTGCTTTATTATTGCTAACCTACTGTTCAAGATAGGAATTCCTCAACTCAAAGATACTAATATATTCCATTTCTTCTTCTATATAATTTACGGGTCTTAGGTCTAATTAGAAAGGTAATTTTATCATTACACAGTCTAAATAAATCATTGCAGTTAATGGTGCTACAGAATGCTCTAATTCTGTGATACGTAGTGCAATATTAAAGCATGATTGCAGTAGTGAATAACTAATTCAAGCTGGAGTTAGAAAATTGGACAGATATGAAATAGTTGGATCCCCAGCTATGCTGCAAAACCTATATTCCTGCTGCCTTCTCTGTGTTTACTCCAGCCATGGCCCTGTTGGCAGGAACCGCCTCAGCATGGTCAGTGCTCCACATAGTTGTAGGCATTGAGGCAACCCTGAGGTCAGCAAATCCCAAAAGAACACATCTTTCCATTTAATCTTTAAACATCTTTAAGACAAGTGCAACAGTGTGTTAATCACTGGAGTCCAATTCATCCATAATATCTTTGTGATCAGCCATTATTTTCTTTCACTGATGCCATAATGAGATGGCCCTAACGTTGCTACATTTTCAGGTAGAAAGACCAGATAGATGACGCTGCACATTGAGATGGCACTTCTGCCACAACTTTCAGGATGCTTGATGCACTCCCTAATCGCAACTAAAAGTATTCCTGCTCTCATACTGCAGTCCATTGAGATGTGAGGAAGGATGATACATGGTCCTCAGAGCTGTTGTACTCAAAAAAATAGCTGTGAATGAAATATTTACTTATTATTTATTCATTTTTCCAGGATCTGGTTATCACTGTCAAGTTCAGCATTTTGCAAATTGCCCTTAAGAAAGTGATGGTGAGATACCTTCTTAAACCACTACAGCCCTTCTGTAGTCACACTGCTAGTGGGTAGGGAGTTCGAGGATTTAGACTCTGGGATGATGAAGGGCGATATAGTTCCAAGTTGGAGTAGGGTGCAACTTGGGAAGGGGATCCTGTAAGTGGTGCTGTTCCCATGTGCCAGCTGTGTTTGTGCTGGAGGTTGTGGATTTGGAAGGTGCTGTAGGAGCAGCCAAGGCATATATTTGCAATGCATTTTGTAGCTGCTAGATAATTTGCTTGGAATATGGGGCATATCAAATTTCAAGGATTCCCATGGAAAAAGAGCAGAAATATATTTACAATGAAAACAGAAAATGATGGAAACACTCAGGCATCTGTGGAAAGAGAAATAGTTAACGTTTCAGGTCAAGGACCCTTCATCAGAACCAAGAGAGAAACTAGTTAGTTTAGGCAGCAAAAAAGGTGTGGGAGGGAATGGGTGGGTCAAAACAAGTTTTAAGTAAAAGGGCTGTTAAAATCAGATTAACCTTTTCTGAATGTGTAATGTGTTTTTAATGATAAGACTGTGGGTTATGCCCAGCAGGGTAGATAATCAAAAGAAAAAGAAACAATGAGGGAAGAGAGCAATACCTTCAAAATGGAAAGGGAAGGACAGGAGAAAATGCTTCTGTTGGTGGAACCATGCTGGAAATTGCGAAGGATGATCCATTGAATGCAAAGGCTGTTGGGGTGAAAGGTAAAGATCAGGGAAACTGTTTTTGTCCAGTGACCTGTTTGGTGTTTCCAGCATTTTCTGTTTTTATTTCTGATTTCCAGCATTTTTGGGTTTTTTTTATTTTCATTATACTGACAACACATTCAGTCCGTTTGCTCTCTGTCAGTCAAGTCATTGAAGTTAGGGTCAGCAAAGAGGAATCTTTATTTTGTACCTGAGTTATACCTGATGCTGACATGGTGTGTCTGAAAAGGAATATTTTTCAATAAAAAAAACACTAAAACCTTTAAGAAAAAGTACGTTAACTAACATCATAATGAATTGACTACCTGATGATTTTTACTGTTGCAGGTTTAAGTTATAATTAAAGCTCACCATGATTTAACCAGCGACAGATATCTCCTGAAGAACAAACAAGGAAATAAAAATACAGTTCATCATCCAGCTAACAGGGTTGTAATATTTCTTCATTTGTATTTGACCATCTCTGTGCTTGAAATAAACCTTCTCCAATTGACCTTTATTTATCCCCAGGCTTTCCTGATTTCTTTACCTCTCTCCAAGAAGCCACCAAGTAGGAGGTTTGTCCATTTAATTCCTTGTATTAACGCCAACTACCTCTTGCCGTTTTGAAGTGCTGGTCTTGAGGTGCCATGCTTAAAATGATTAGGGACCATAGTAGTTGGTGATTAATCATAGTCCATATCTAACTTTAACATGCATCCTTGATGCACACAGTTATGTTTTTCTTTAATTTGTGCCAATTAATTTTGTTTTAACACTCAAGTATAAGTCATTAATAAATACTTCTTGTGAAGAAAATGATCAAAAATCCTGAAGTTATATCTGACAGTGAAACTGGTGGATAAAGCTTAAACTTAACTTACAAACTTAACTTAGACTTTAACTGTTACTTGAGTTATCATTTGCATATAAACAGTGTGAAACACTATAAGTAATCAAATAGGATACTGATTTAATCCCTGAAATTTTGTCAAAGATAAAGAGAGTGATGAACAGACTGTACTGCATACAAGTGGATCTATTTTTACATAATATAGCCATATAGGCAGTATGGCAGACAGCAATATGGTCCCTGAAATATGAGAAATTATCTGATAAGGTGGGGCTCTTCATTTCCAAATAAATATATTTTTATACCTTTAAATGAAATTAAAAATCTGAACCATGAATCAAGAGAATGAGACAAGAGAGCACAGGTTCAGAACTGTAAATGCAAATCAAACATCTGGAAATATTTCTCTGTCAATCATCCACAAACAATTTCTGAGGATTTCTGGGAGGAGCATTTGAGGACTTGTTTAAAAAATAATAAAACATTGTAAGGAGTTGAACAGGTATTCTGAAAGGAGGAAACAGATGGGTCATTGGAATCTTTTTGCAAGAACATACCTTGCAAACTGCGTTAAAGTCAAAGTAGAGTCTCATCTGTTCCAATTATCTGGACTGCACTTATCCAGCTCCACACTATCGGTGGAGACTATACAATTGTTAAACTTGCTATCTCCTTTGGTTAGTACAATAAAACAAATTTATTGTATGTCTTATCTATCTTTTGGAAATCAGCCAATGAGCTAAAATAAGTTTAATTACAGGGATGACCAGGCACAGCATAAACGTAAATTTTATCAAGTTTACACAGGGCTTATTTAAACTGTGCCTTTGTTTAACATAATGCTTTCAGCTGTGATGTTCCCTCAATTTCCCATTAATTTTAATTCAGGAAATCAACAGCAGATGTATTCTTTATTATGTCAATGTATCCTTGATTAGAGCTTATTACTTTACAGAAGAATATTATGATGCATAGTTTGTACAAGGCATTAGTTGAATTGTGTTGGGCTGTAATGGCTTTAAAGTAACAATTGAAAATATAAAAGGAAGTAAGAATAAAGGGAATGAAGGGAAATATGGTTTTGTTACAACTGGGAGACAACAAAATCTTAAGCACAAAAAAGTAATGGACTATTTGGGCCAAAGGGCTTGTATCTGTGCTGTATTGCTCTACGACTCTAAAAGGTCTTAAAAAATTCAAAACAGAGGCATGTTGTGTCAGAATGGTGTTGCCCCAGGATACCTAAACTTCCCCGTTTAGATTTTATTGTAACAGTTTCAGAGGCAGCATGAAGATCATAATGAAGCAACAGGAGTTTCGCTCACTTTCCTATTTGCTGAATGCTTGAAGGGTGGTGCACAGACAGAACCTCCTGGTGGGCCTGTCTCCATTGACCAAGGTTAACTGGGGCAAAGATTAGTTGGGCAGATAGGTTACTGAAGATTAGGATTCTGTAAAAGGTTTCTAGCTCATTTCAGGATTGAAGCAGATGCAAAGTTTGCCTATCATTGCATTTAACCTGACAGGCCAGCCAGGGAAGTTGAGTAAGATGCAGCAGTGAAATGAAGGTACTTGTGAGAGCTGAAAAAAAAATCAAGCATTAATAATAGTGCTTGAGTCAAGAGTAATGCTTCAGAGGTTAAGTGCTATCACTGTACTATTACCATTAACTAATGTCCAGAACATCAGCTGGCTCAGCGGCATGGATCTGAACTCCTCCAAAACTTTCTGGAATCTGAAGCACATATTGCTGTCTCACAATAATGTTGGTGATCAACATCTTGTGATCCCCTGAACAAGCATCCGAATGAAGACTCTACACAGGAATTACCTGGCTTCAACATTCACAGAAGGCTATGGGTTGTGCTTAATGATATTTGAGCATCATATAAACACCAAAAATAGAAATGACAAAAAGTTATTCTACTGCAAATATAATAAATTGCAATCGGTTCATCATGGAAATAACTATTGTCCACTAAATGCTTGCACAGGAAGTAACAATGGTATGCATCAATCATTTTCTGGTGGCATATTGTCAAACTCAGCATTCAGTTATATTATTTTGTAAGGTGCTTTTCAAATGCTATATCAGTAAATAAGTAGCCTTATATCTGGAAGCTGAACATCTGCTTGCAAATGACCTTCCCATGTGGAAGATGAATAACAATGTACAAAGTATGGGACCCACACAGGCAGATAGTAGGAATTGTTGGAAGTGTGGAGACAATGACAAATAGGGTAGAATACAGTGAACAAGCATCAGTGGAAAACCGAATGATCAATGGTATTGAAAGCATGTCAGGGTTGAAGAGAACAAGGAATAACAATTAACTTTATTTGTCACCACGGAGAATATTACTGGATTATTTGACGAGTTTAGTCATAGGGTTAAGTGCAAAATTTCACTTGTTTTTTTCAAAATTTTGCTTTTTTCAGGTCTGTTCAGATCACTTAAGAACTGCAGTCAAGATGACCTCCTCCCAATTCTTTACCAACTCTGCTCTTCAATGAGTAACAGGATGCATTAGAATACAGTGGTAATAGAATTCAGAAGCTCCAATTTGGACCTACAACAGTGCTGATCTGGCAATATAATATAGAACATAAGAAATAGAAACAAAAATAAACCATGTGATCATTCACACTGATATTTATCTCAGCATCACTTTACTGCATGAACCACATGTCCCTGGAATCCGATAATATCTGGAATCTGTCCATTTGTGTTTTGAATATAGCCGACAGCTGAGCCTCCACAGCCCTCTTAGGCAGAGAATTTTCTTCTCACCTGAATCCTGAATGGGTGACCCCTTATTTTGAGACTGTGACTTCTGGTTCTTGATGATCACCAAGGGCAACATAATCCCTGCACTACCCTGTCAAGCCCTGAAAGAATTTTGTATGTTTCAGCATAAATGAAAGTGGAAGAATTCAAAGTTAAATTAATTAAATCAAAAGAAAGATTGGATTAAGAGAGAGCAAAGATAGAAGAAAAATTTTTTTAAAACTTTACCTTGACTTTTGTCTTAAAATTTCAAACAACAATTAAAACCTGAAATATGAAACTCAATAATTAAATTTCAGTGCTAAAACATTTAGTTTAGTAATAATTAATGCAAAGCACATTGTTAAAAGAATATACGACTGAAGTGGACAAGACTTCGTCTAACAAGCTTAGATCATATTTGCCAAATTAACACTGCAATTTCACAGTATTCAGTACATTTCAATGGTGAGCTAAGCAACAAAATGTCATCTTCATGACATTCACACTGGAGTATATTGTTGGAGAAATGCTTATCATTTTGTACTATTTCCTAACCTTTCAGAATTGATTCACTGCTTGCCAATTTTACTTTTCATCAACAAATAAAAATAATCAGTATGTGAGATAAAGGAAAAAATGCCTTGTTAACATGTCTTAAAGACAATTTACCTGATTGAACAATTTCAGGTTGTGGTTGCATCATCTCCCCAGCCAAAACACCTCCAAAGGTCATTCTAGAGAGCAAAACCTGCTCCAAATTGCTAGTTACTACCACAACCATCGGGAATTCTCCACAACATTCCCCACATCCACTAAGTGGCATGAAATATGAAGAGCTTAAGGGTTTGTTTCTTTTTATATCAAAGCACTATGGCCATCTGCCAAATGGCTCTCTCCAGCTTCCAGCTCCCTATCTGCTTGTACTTCATCATTCTCTTCAACTCCTCATTCCTTTTATTTCTTTGCCTCTTTTCCTTAGCATTCATCTCAGTCAGTGTTGCCAAGGCATATTTATTTTCTTAATCTTTCTCATGCCAATGGCTGAGCAGTCAATTTGATCCGCTGACCTAAATGCTGGCTGACATTATCAGTCCTTACCCTGACTTTGTCCATAACTGCTTTCCCCCTTTCTTTTTATAATCAAGTAGTTACATCATCCTTTACAACATCCTGAGATCTTTCCTTCATCTCTAACCCCCTCATCATATTGTTGTTCCATATTTGTATTTCCATAGCCGAACAAATGCAAGCTAGTCAAATGTGCAGATGCTTTTGAACTAGAAAGTACCAGTGGACTTATGGAAGGAAATGGATAAAATATGCAAGATGGGTCTTTTACGACAGGCACAAAGCACAACAGGCAGAAAGTAAAACACAATATATGTAAACAGGAAGCAGTTTAAAGAAAGCTGAGGAAGAGGCTGAGACAACTATGAGGCTATGTAGCATTGACACTAAACGTGCACTGATAATGCATTGTCACAATCAACAGAACCATGAGAAATGTTGAAGAATATAGTGTCAACAACAGAATACAAGTCAGAAGTAATAATGATTAAATTGTTCAGTGATCTGGACAGACTACATTCGAGTGCTAAACCTGTCCAGTTGCTAAGAAATAACAGAAACATTCAATCCCTGGAGGCACCACAGTGAAGAACCATGATTACTGGTATGTGTTACAAGGAAATTTTGATCTTTCTGCAAAAAAAAGGGAGGCAATTGAGAAGGGATCCTACAAAAATATGTGAGATCATCAAGCTTTTTAATTAATTCATGAATAGTTGACTTCTTTGGAAAGTCCAGGATTTACAGTCCATCCATAACTCAGGGTGATCCATGAATAGGGGAAATTTTGGAGATCTAGTGTTCCTATTCTTCTGCTGTCCTGTTCTTCCTAGGTGCTAACGATTGTGGATCATGGGTGAAAGTGAAGCAGCCTTGACAAATTGCTGAAAGCAAAAAACTGCAGATGCTGGAAGTCTGAAATAAAAACAGAAAATACTGGAAATTCTCACCGGGTCTGGCAGCACTTATGGAGGGAAAAACAGAGTTAACATTTCAGAACTAGTCAGTTCTTATGAAAAATCATCAATGACCTGAAATATCAACACTGTATTTGTTTGTATGCTCATAGATATACTGACAACATCTATCTCTACCTTTGCATATCTGCCAATAATTTATAGTTGCGAGACTTATTGAATGTCAAATCCACCTACTTGCTTCCTACTAGAAGAGAAAATTAGTTTCATTGCAACTGTAAAATATTCCTTATGAAATATTCAGTGCACAATATTGATTTAACCAGAACAGAGAGTGAAATTCACAACCTGTTGAGACCAGATAGTTTGAATTAATGAGGATTCAATGTTAGCATATCTATCTCATTAAAACTTAAACTTGTGTTTTTAATTGATAAAATCAGTAGCATTGAAACCTGTGATTTGGTGCTTAATTCCTATCAACAGATAATCAACCAACAGAATTACAATGATCTGTGGCCCCAGAGTATGTAGGTTATTGTTCTGTACAAACTAAAATTTTACTCTAGAATGAGTGTTTCACTTCTTTTAGTTATCTCATTAATGAAGGTACCAGATAACTGCTGTGATGACTAGTGTCCAATATCAGAACCTCTCCTAAGCAATTAAGTGCTAAGATATGCTGCAAAATATTTGTTTTGTGGAGGATGTGCGAATGAAGAGAAAAATACATTATAAAAGTGAGATCAGGATGGAAATTGGCACCAAACGTAATGAAATTTTTGAGTTCTGAAGCAACAACAATACAATGCTGGAGTGCTTTCACACTTATATGGTCCTCATCTGACTCTTCCCTTTCTTGACACTTTTTCTTCCATTTCAGGGGATAGATTAGTGATCCATTTCATTTACAAGCCTACCAATCTCCATAGTTTTCTCAAACTTCCACCTTGCGCCCTGTAAGGATTCCATTTCATTCTCCTAGATTGTCCATCATAATTGGATCTGCTCTATGACAAATCTATCCATGCTAGCACCTGTTACACTAAATCTCCATCTCACTCCCACTCTAACATCTCTATTCTCAGCCTCCAACATTGTTCCAGTGACGGCCAAGATCGGATCAAGGAACTTCACCTCTACTTCTTTCTGGGCACATCACAACCCTTGGGTCTTAACCTCTACAACTTTGGTCTGTACCCTGTCACAAACATTCTTCGGTTCTCTCCACTGTCCCCCTTTCTGCAACTTAAAATTCACTTGTTTTCTCATTTTTCCAGTTCTGGTAAAAGGTCCTTGACCTGCTTCTCACCCCATGGATGATGCCTGGCCTACTGAATGCTTCCAGCAAGTCACGTTTTTGTTTTAGAGTTGCTGTAGTTTTCTTTTTTTTAAATAGGCTTTATTCATGATAAAAAATATATACAAAGGAGGAAACAGTGAGAAAACCTTTTACATTCATGGTTCTTGTATTCAGTAGTGTAAACTTTTAAAAAAACACAAACAAACACAACACCATTGCCACTCACATGGCTCCCTGAGGTGATACCCCTTTCATTGCTCGAGGGGCTTCCCCACCCAACTCTGCCCCTCCATGTGTGGTAGCGGAAGGAGCCCATACTGTGGTCCTTCCCCACAGAGCCTTAGCATTGGCGGCACTTCAGTGCATCCCTCAGCACATACTCCTGTAACCTGGATTGTGCCAATCTGCAGAATTCCCTTGCAGACATCTCACTGTGCTGGAAGACCAACAAGTGTCGGCAGACTAAAGGGCGTCCTTCACCGAGTTGATGACCTTCCAGCAGCACTTGATGTCTGTCTCGGTGTGTGTCCCCAGGAACAGCCCGTAGATCAGAGGGTCCTCTGTTACGCAGCTGCTAGGGATGAACTGGGACATGGACATTTGCATCCATTTCCACACCCTCTTAGCAAATCCACAGTGTGCAAAGAGGTGGGTGACCATTTCTTCCCCACCACAGCAGTCCCGAGGGCAGCGTGCATTGGGGGTGGTACGTCGTCTGTAGAAGGAAACTCTGACTGGGAGGGCATCTCTCACCGCCAGCCAAGCCAGGTCTAATGCTTGTTGGTCAGATCTGGCAATGAGGTGCTCTGCCAGACGGTTTGGACCGTTTGCTCAGGAAACAAACCCAGAGAATCCATCGTGTCCCTGTCCCACAGTGTCTGCAGGATGTTCTGCACGACCACTGCCTAATGGTCAAAAGGTGTTTACTTGGAAGAACTCCTCCACAAAGGACAGGTAGTGTGGCAACGTCCAGCTGACTGGGATGTTGTGTGGTAAAGGGCCAAGCCTATCCTCCGCAACACCAGGGACAGGTAGAACCACAGCACGTAGTGACGCTTGGTGCCCACGTACTTTGGGTCCACACACCGCCTGACACAGCCACACATGAACATGATCATCAGGATGAGGGCAACTTTTGGTACACTTTTGCCCCCATTCTCAGGGGACTTGTGCATAGTGACCTATCAGATTCACTCCATGTTGGACCCCTGGATAAACTGGAAGACATCCCAGATGATTATTGAGGCAGAGGAGCGAGGAACTGGCCACACCTGCGCCAAGTACACCAGCCCTGAGAGCATATGACCAAGCATATGACCCTGATGACCAAGTTCTTCCCAGTTATTGACAGAGAACGCCCTTTCCACAGACCCAATTTTTGTTTGACCTTCCCAATCTGCTCCAGCCAATTCTTGTTAAAAGCCTCAGCTCCTCCGAACCAAATCCTCAGCACCTTCAGGTAGTCTGACCTGACCATGAAGAGGACGTTGGAATGGTAGGACCAGTTGCTCTTCCTGCGGTTGACTCTGGCCACGGATACCAACTCAAACAGGTCACAGATGCTGATCAATCTGTGAACTGGCCATTCAGGACTACAGTAGTCTATGTGATTGACACTTCATCCAGCAGCTTACATATCTACTCTGTCTTAAACACACAATGACTGCAGGATATACCATCCATAGCAAACAGTACAACAGTGTCTTTTCTGAAGTAACTCTGAAACCCACAACTTCCATCATGGAGAAAACCAAGAAAAGTAGATACATGTAAAGACCACCATCTCCAAATTCACATCAAGTCAAATTGCACCTGACTCTCTCATTGTTATTAGGTTAATGTGCTGAAAACCCATGCCTATCAGCAATGTACAGACAGTCTTTACATCTTACAGATCGCAGCAGCCCAACAAGGAATCACACAGCCACCTTCTCAAGGGCAACTAGGGATGGAGAATAAACGCTGGCCTTGTCACAATGTATACATCCTGAGAACTAATATACTAAAGCAAGTTTAGACATCAGCTTTCAAATACAAGAATCAGAGGTGACTTCCACCAGTCTCAGGACTCAACTGAATATGCAGTGGCTTCAAAGCACTGCTCTCCCAGAGAACGCCTGTACATCCAGAGCCATAAAAGGAATGAGCAACAAAGACCAAAGAACAATAAAAAAAACTTGAATGTTTTTTACATTATCCAAAACAAATGCTTTGTCACAAAGATTAAACATAAAACTATGATAGTGAAAGGACAGCAAGTATCTATCTTTTTGCTTTCTTTTCATTGACCACATCTTTGACTTTACAGTACTCAGGGAACTATAAAAAAAGGCTGCTTACTGGTTACCACCTACGATACAAAGTTCAAAGTCTTCACAAATCCCTCTGACTCAGTCTTCTCTCCTCTGATCCCAGTATAGTGACATTTAATTTAACAGATTGTGTATGAATGACAAATTTGAAAACATTACTTTAAAAGGAAAAAAATACTTTGAAGATTAGAGATATTTCACTTCATTTAATGCTTTGCTTTTTTTTTGATTAGTTAAAAGGCTGACTAATATTATGCTCATCTTAGAGAACTTCTAGGCAACACATCTCATCCTAATGAGAAAGAAAAACACATTTGCTTTAAGTTGAGCTTCTTCATAGCATGTTCTTTTACAAAACTTCATGCTTGTGATATGGTCTCCTCTACATTGGGGAAACTAAATGCAGATCGGGTGACCACCTTGCAGAACATCTTCAACCTACAAGTGTGCCAAGTTTCCATGAGAGAAGCGCCATCAGCAGTGTTTATTCAAGAACAGGCTTTCAGCTGCGCAGACACTTTGTTTTTGGACTCCATTGTCTTCATTGTGTCCAGGACATTCAGTTGATTCTAAAAATTACAAGTGAATTTGGCTGAACAAGAACCTCCATAGAAAGAAAGAAGTATATGATGCTAATTTATATGACACTTATTACCTTCCAGGATTTCCCAAATGCTTCACAACCTATGAAACACTTCTCAACTGTAGTCACTGTTGCTTCATCAGAAAACAAGGCAATTTGCATACAGCATGGCCATGACCAGGAATGCACTAAATAACCAGTTAATCTATTTGTGGTGGTACAGATTGAAAAATAAATGTTAATCACAATGATAAGAAAACCTCTCTCTTGTTCAAGGTTTTGCTGGATCTTTTTTAACCTCAACATAACATCTCATTTTAAAGACAACCTCCCTCTTTATGACAATGAAGAATCAACCTCGATTAGATCTGCAGTGGGGCCTTTAAGCAAAGCCACCAGACTCACTGAGCAAAAGCTACCATTTATCCAAACAAGCACTTAGGAAACACAGGAGATAAATAATATTATTCACTTGGCTGAAGATTCACTTTGTAGCATCCCTACAGACAATGCAAACAAAGCCATGAAGGTTATGTGCCAAAATGAGCCTTTGGCAAGCAGCAAGAGAACCAACAAGAGAAAAATTCACTTGACTTTGTCCTCCGCATTTTGATAATCATTTCTCCTTGTTATAGCTAATAAATCAGAGGGTTTTTTTTACACAGAGAGTGGTGGGTGCGTGGAACGCACTGCTGGTAGAGGTTGTGGGGGCAGATACATTAGGGACATCTAAGAGACTCTTAGATTGACACATGAATGACAGAGAAATGGAGGGCTATGTGGGTGGGAAGGGTTAGATAGATATTAGAGCAGGATAAAATGTCGGCACAACATTGTGGGCCGGAGAGCCTGTACTGTGCTGTCATGTTCTATGTTAAATCATACGTATCAGATTCAAGTTTGCAACTTGACACAGTGGGATTCTGGTTTGCAAATACCATGATACAATTGTTATGGTACCATCCTTAGAGAGGTATAAATAAGATGTACAATGCCTCAGATTTCCCAATAATCAACAGCAGATGATTTCCTGATAAGTTATTGACAATGGCAACATGATTGTTTTTCTTCTCGTTTATATGACTTTCAACTTCAAGGATATAATACAAATCAATGCTCGACATGGACCCTGCCAACGGCAGTAGGAATCAAGTTATCTGAAGGGGGTGACAAAAATGTATATAAAGAAAACAAGAAAGGACTTGTGAAAACAAACCACCCCTCTTACAATATACAACATATTATTAATGCAGCAATACTCATCACGTAAATTGAAAACCCAGCTAACTAATTAAACAGCACAATTTCCATGTCTGCTCATTTTTAAAAATGTTACAGAGAGGATGATTTGCTTCAGTTTTATCAAGTGACTTTGCACATAAGTGACACAATGATAAGCATTCTTCTATGTAGAAAATGTGTTAAAGTCTTTCCAATGATTTTCTTCAACCTTTTCACTTGTGAATAATTTTGCATTAACAAACACAATTCCAACAATACCTGCACTGCACTTCCCTGTAGCTGTGACACTTTACTCTGTATTCTGTTATTGTTTTTACCCTGTACTACCTCAATGCACTGGGTAATGAATTGATCTGTACGAACAGTATGCAAGACAAGTTTTTCACTCTACCTGGGTACCAGTGACAGTAATAAACCAATATCAATACCAAAACCATAAGGAGTGGCAAATCCACCGTGAAATATAAATCAAACCAATCAACTAACAGACCGCTCAGAAAATATATAATTTTGACAGAGGGTCTGTTTTTCTACACATCACAGATGAAAATTTTCTCTTAAGTTTTGTAATGTCATATGGGGCTTATGGAACCTTACATCACTTCAAAATTACAAAGAAAGTCACTGCAGATAAATAATTAAAAATAAGTAAATTGAGATGTAAAATTAGATATTGAACATTTGTATGTATTTTTAAAATAATTGAATTTTGTGCTTTTATTTTATATTTACTATATATTTCTCTTCATCTTCCACTCCATATTCAAAGTTCTCTGTACCATAACTTCCTATATTTCTACATTACTCTATTATCTATAAGTACCATTCATAATTGCAGTGATTCAAAAAACCAATTCCATCTGCTTTTTCAAGTGCAATTAGGGAACGGCAGTAAACAACTGCCTTACCAGTAAAGCTCACATCTGAATAATGAATAAAAAATATTTGATGTTTTGTGCTGTATGGCTGCAACAGCTGGAGAAGGATAATTTGCCTGGTCTGTGTCTCACCCCTTCAACAAAACTAACCCTTCTGCAGAGTTAGGTCAAATTCTGTCTGGTCTCAGCACTCCAGACATCTCTTTACATCTAGTCATAGATATAATATTTATTCTCACTAAAAACTAATACATTGGTATTTCAAAATAGTCATGTTAAGAAAAGATGGGAAAAAGACTTTGTTTCTGAAAATAGTTTATGTGATGGAAGGAAACTGAGTGTTTTGTTTTGGTAAATACCAATCTAATTTGTATTTTTTAAAACCATTCGCCACCAATTTCTTTTCCTTTCAATTCAAACCTAACCACAGTCACTTTTAATCGCCTATCACCACTGAAGATAACAGGCCAGTCTGCCAATAGTCACAATAACAATTTGCTGTCAGAAGGTCTCTTACATGGTTTCTAGATTGCTTTGAGGATCAGGGATATTTAGCAACAGCTGAAAACATAACATAGATTTAAAAATTAAAATAGTAACTAAGGAATTTGAAGAAAATCATTAAAAACTCATTAATTTTAGGCAAATTAATTAAAACTGTTAATAGCAATTAAATGAATTAAAAAGACCACTTACCTTCATTTACCTTTTTGGTGAAGGTTGGTGATCCTTTTCAAATGAATGAACCAGCTCTGGCTGCCAGAAGGTTGAGGGCCAGATACAAAGTATATTCAGCCCCTCAGCTCAGTGTATTATTGAACTCAGTGATGAGTCCATTGATGGAGCAGAGGTCAGCTGTGTCACCATCTGAGCTCCATACATTCAGCACTCGTGTGCTGTGGTGTGGCAGCACAGAAGTCACCAGCACTGTAGCTGATCACCGTTTTGGTACAGAACAGCCAGCTAGTTGTCAGCACAATCCGGTCTGATGTTGACATAACAGATTTATTATTGGGATGTAAGAAAGCATAAAGTATAAAAGAACCAAAAAAAAATCAACAGCTATTTAAAATTAATGAATTTAAAAGAATCTGTTCTAAATGCATTATAATAATAACTACCTGGGGATAAAACTGCACACAATATCCCAAACCAAAGTCTCTCTTGAGCATCTCATCTGTTCCCAGTAACTGCATTGTCTCTCCATTCACCAGAGTACTGATTTCAAAATCTTGATTGCTATCTACAAGTCACTCCAAGGTGTTGACCCATCTTATCTCTGCAACCATTCAGCTACCATCTACCATCTAACATACCATCTAACCTCCAAACCCTCTGACTTGCTCAATCTCTCCAGACCTTAAAAATCCAACTCAAAACCATGAATTTCTTCACTGAGATTTTAATCTGTTTGTCATCCATCATAAACTTGAAAGAAAGGAAGAAATATAGAAGATGCCATGGGACATCAGGTCCTGTCCATAGATTATCCCAGTCTAAATGGTTCAGTTACACACGGGACAATGCAACCAAGCAATGACAGAATAAAGTATAAATCAAGAAATAAGAAATTACAGTGGTACAAGAACACTGTTGGTAAAAAGTGAGCTGGGAAATAGATTAAAGTGTAAGACAGTAGAACAACATAGCAGACAATTAAGCAGATATTTTAAAATTCTCAGCAAAGGTACATTCCAGTGAGAAAGAAAGGCTTTAAGAGAAGGGTGCACCATCCATGGTAACTAAATTAAGGATGGTATCAAATTGAAAGAAAAAGCAAAGTATACAATGCTGTTAAGATTAGTGGCAGACCGGAGAATTGTGAAACTTTTAGAAACCAGCAAAGGATGATTTAAAAATATTATAAAGAGGTAAAATCTATATTAATGGTGTGGATGAAGGAACTGAATGTGGCCAAATTTACTAATGATAGGTGGATTAGCAAGTTGTGAGGAGGATACAAAGAGCATGCAAAGCGATACGGAAAAATTACGTGGTAGGCAAGAAGTTGGCAGATAGAGTATCACGTAGGAAAATGTGAAGCTATCAACCTTGGAAGGAAAAATGGAAAAGCAAATTATTATGTAAATGGGGTAGAACTACAAAATGTTGCTGAACAAAGGGTTCTGAGATCCTAATCCATGAAAGACAAAACATTAACATCAAGGTACAGGGAATAATTAGGAAGACTAATGTAACATTGGCCTTAATTGCAAGAAATATAAAGTATAAAAATAGAAGTTTTGATGTAACATTACAGGATGCTGGTGAGACTGCACCTGGAGTAGTACATACAGATTTGGTCTCCATAATTTAAGCAAGGATATTCTTCAATTGGCAGCAGTGCAGAAAAGTTAATTAGGTTGATTCCTGGGGTAAGTGGTTGACAAACGTAGAAAGATTGAGCAGTTTGGACCATATTCTCTAGAGAATAGGAGAATGAGAGGTGATATTGAAAGATACAAGATTCTGAGAAGGGTTGGTGCTGAAAGGATTTAACCAAGGTATCTAGAACAGGAGGGCATAATTTCAGAATAAAGGATGGCCCATTTAAGATGGATACAAAGAGGAATATCTTCTCTCAGGGGGTCATGACCGTGGAATTTTTCTACCTCAGAGAGTTACAGAGACAGAGTCATTGACTATATTTAAGCTGGAGACTGACAGACATTTGAACCACAAGTTGGGGGGTACAAGGAGAAAGTGGGAAAGTTCAGATTGGACCAGCCATGATCTTATTGAATGGTAGAGCAGAATCAAGTAACCTGCTGACCAACTACTCCCGTTTCTTATACCCTTGTGGAAGTCTTTCACAACCATCTTCAATCATTTCACTCCCACTATCACTACTTGCCAGTCTTTCCTCTTTCTTCCTCGTCCTATCTATTATCAGCTCTATTGTGCTATGAGCAATGCCATATGCTACTTAAAGGGTTTTGACCAAAAACATCGACCATTTCTTTCCTCCCACAGATGCTGCTCGACCTGCTGAGTTCCTCCAGCAGATTGTTTGTTGTCCCAGTTTTACTCCATTTCTTCTTGTTAATTCTGAATCATCTGTGGTTTGATGGTTTTCCATTGTTTACCCACTTTTCTTTTCCAGTTGTTATGATATAACATTTGTCTTATCTTACAGAAATTCAGTTTTTTGGTCAATTATGTACATTCTCCTTTTTAATTTTTACTTCAAAGTATTTTACAATGACACATTGAGAGGCTCTCCACTTTTCTCGACAACAGACCCAACCATTTCCCCTCCGCTGCCACCATCCTCCATCTGGCTGAACTGGTACGCACCCTCCAAGATCTTCTCTTTCAGCTCCTCCCACTTTCTTCAAACTAAAGGTGTAGCCCTGGGCACTCACATGGGCCCTAGCTATGACTGCCTTTTTGTCGGCCATGCGGAACAGTCCATTTTCCAAGCCTACATCGGTAACGTTTCCCAACTCTTTCTCTGCTACATTGATGACTGCATTGGTGCTGCTTCCTGCACCCATGCTGAGCTCATCAATTTCATCAACTTTGCCTCCAACTTCTACCCTGCCCTCAAATCTCCAACACTTCTCTCCCCTTTCTAGATCTATGTCTCCAACTCCAGAGACAGATTAACCACAGGCATCTTTTACAAACCCACTGACTCCCACAGTTACCTTGACTACACCTCTTCCCACCCAGTCATTTGCAAGGATGCCAACCCCTCCTCCCAGTTCCTCTGCCTCTGCCGCATCTGTTCCCATGATGAGGCTTTCCATTCCAGAACATCTAAGATCTCCTCCTTTTTCAGTAAACAGGGTTTCCCTTCCACCACTATCAATGCTGCCCTCACCCCATTCCCCCACCCCCACTGACATAACAGAAATAGGGTTCCCCGCCCTCACCAGCTACCCCACGAGCCTCCACATCCAACACATCATTCTCTGCAACTTCCGCCACCTCCAACAGGATCCCACCACAGGGCACATCTTCTTCTCCCCCCCCCCCCCCCACTTTCCACAGGGATCGCTCCCTCTGCGACTCCCTTGTTCACTCATCGTTCCCCACCGATGACCCACCTGGCACTTATCACTGCAACCACACTAAGTGTTAGACCTGTCCCTAAACCTCCTCCCTCACCACCATTCTGGGCCCTAAACAGTCCTTCCAGGTGAGGCAGTGCTTCAACTGTGAATCCGAGGGTGTCATTTATTGCATCCGATGCTCCTGGTGCGGCCTCCTCTACATCGGTGGGACCTGACGCAGATTGAGTGACCGCTTTGTCGAGCACCTTCACTCCGTTGACCGCAAAAGCAAGGATCTCCTGGTGGCCAGCCACTTCAATTCTACATCCCACTCCCATACCGACGTGGCCTCCTCTGTTGCCACGTTGAGGCCAGACGCAGGTTGGAGGAACAACACCTCATATTCCGCCATGGTAGTCTCCAACCTGAGCCTCAACATCAATTTCTCTAACTTCTGGTAACCCCTCTCCTCTTCTCCCCCCTTTTTTCTCCCTCCTTCCCTCCCCCTTTGTCTTCCCTCATTCCTGTGTCCCCCTCCCCTATTCTCTTTTCCCTTCCCCCACCCTCATGACCTGCCCATCTATTCCCCACCTGCTTCCCTCTATTCCATAGTCCACTGCCCTCTCCTACCAGATTCCTTCTTCTTCAGCCCTTTGCCTCTTCTACCTATCACCTCTCAGCTGCTTACATCTCCCCACTCCCCCACCCACCTGCCTACCTTCCCCCTCTCACCTGGACTCACCTATCACCTGAACTCACCTATCACCTGCCTGTGTGTGTGCGCCTCCCCCTCCTCCGACCTTATTCTGGCTTCTACCCTCTTCCTTTCCAGTCCTGATGAAGGGTCTCGACCCGAAGCGTCGACTGTTTATTTCCCTCCATGGATGCTGCCTGACCTGCTGAGTTCCTCGAGCATTTTGTGTGTGTTGCTCCAGATTCCAGCATCTGCAGAATCTCTTGTGTCTCCGAGATACTTTCTTCTACCTGTTGACAAGTTATTTCTTTTTAGTAGCATTGGTTATGGGATGAATATCTATTTTCATAAACCAGAGCTTTGGTTTAATATTCAACAAAATATTGATTCCATGATAAGCAGTTGTGCTGTGAAGTGTCAGTGAAGACTATATGTGTTCAAAAATTAGCATGTACCTTGAAGCCATGAATCTTTGATTCTAAAACAAGAGAATTACCATTGAACTGAGCTTAAATGTATCATTCAGATTGCCATTCAAATGCAGTCTATAAAATGCTATATTGTCACTGACATTGTCCTTTAAAATGATACCACAAACCATCAGCTCATTAAAGTAGACTTCAAAGATTCCATGGTATAATTTAAGGAGGAGCAGGGCAATTCACCGTGGAGGAGTAGAGGAAGTATGAAGTATGGATGAGATAAGTTTTGAAAAAACAGGCTTGGGGGAGGGAAGTGAATGGTGATAGCAAAGAAACTCCAGAATGAAAAAGATTCAAGGCTAGGGTAGATGAGAGATTGTGAGAGACCAGCTTTGGTGATCAAGGTTAGCAGTAGCTGATCAAATGATGTCTATCACAGGAAAATTATGGATAAAGCCCATCCTGATTCATCCCTCCAGGAAGCACTTCACAGTCACCTCAATTGCAACACACAGTTGTTTCTTCAGTGATTTCAGAATTTTCACTTCCACCACTTGGATATTCCATGTGATAGTAACTCTGCATGAAGAAAAATCCTTGACGTCAATTCTTGATTTACCTTTTACTAGCTTTACATTTGTTCCATTGTCTTCTCATGCAATTTGAAAGTAATTTTCCAAATTTAGGCTTTCTGAAATCCCCATCCATGAGCCTGACACCTGGGAGTCTCCCTGAACAATTGTTTATCCTCTGGCTGCTAGCGCTACTAACCCAGGATAAAAACATTTTGCACATGTGGTTTGTGCTTGTGCAACTCGATTCCAACAATGAATGAAAGCCTTTGAATAAGGGAAGAAATATTCAAGACATTAGCCTGCAAAACTAGAAATATTAACATCTTCCTCACAGGTAGGTCAGGTTAAACTTAATTTAAACTCAACTGAAGAGAAGATGCTATTTTAATATCCCGAAATAGTTTGGAATACACATTCTGCTATAGCTTGTTATCATACTATTGCTCGAGGCTTTAACACAAATTCTTGAGCCTGAATTTCCACTAGGAATAAATACTATTCTCAATGGGAAAACACAATATTCAGAGAAAATAACTTTGTCTTTATTCCTATGTTATTGTATGCCAAAAAGCAAGATTGAACTGATTGCCAATTCATTTGGCCCTTTAAACTAAGGACTAAATTTATTGGAAAAATCCATTATAAATTTTGGACCATATTCAATAACGTAGACTCTCGAGCAAACTGTGCTGCAAAGAGTAGAATTATACTCCTCACAACGCCTACAGGGCTGATTTATTGATCAAGCAGGTCACTTCACTACTGAGGTGGACACGGTGTCAAAAAGAAAAAATATTTCTCAAAAACAGGACAAAGCCATTGTCAATTTTTTATCTGCAAATGGATTTCAATGATCATCTGATCCGATCATTTATCTCAAACCTGTATCACTCATTACTGAATAAAATAGAGGAAGATTCAGAGGAAGGAGAATAAAGAGGCTGAACCAGGTGAAAGGTGCAGAAACCATGTCAAGTGCATTTCCATATGCCTAAATAATTCTTGCTCAAAGAAATCTTTTGGGGTTGGGTAAAATCAGAGTGTAACTTTTAGCCTATGCCACAAAGGTAGAATCCTACCCAGCAATTCATCCCAAACAAGAGATCTCATGAGAAGCTTCTCTGTCAGTGAAAGATCCAAGCACATTATGTCAGATAAGCCCTACTTAGTGAAGAAGCAGCTGAAATTAATTTCTGGGATGTGGCTAAATTCATATATACAGGGTGCCACTCACTGAGCATTTGGCATACTAGATATAGGCAAGATGTGTGAATGGTAAAGTAAACAACCTTCTTTCCAACTAGCTTTGCATCAGAAAATTGACAACAACTCTCAAGAAAACAATGATCCAGATTCACATATCTGCCTGGCTGATGGAATATACATAGTTGGGGGGGCGGGGGGGGGGGGGGGGGGACAGAAAAAAATATATTTAGAAAAAAATAAGGTAAATTAAAATAAGTACAGACAATTTATTCCATTTAAATTCAGGAGCATCTGTGATTCACTCTTGCACTTCATTTGTCTTTGTTTCATATTATGTATGCCCAATTTCATCTGCTGCCAATCATGTTATAAATGGTAAATAACAACCCACTGCATATTAGCATTCAGAATGCCACATTTAATTTCCTTCTGCATTCAGTTTTGTGTTTCTCGTTTTTTTAGTTATTTAATTACATGTTCTTATCCACTAATGATTGATTGTTGCAGTAATATGCAATCTATCTGAAATTATTTTAGCAACCTGCTGTGCTGATTGTATTCCAAAATATCAAATATCTAAGCTTCAGCAGGTTTATTTACATTTATCACCCACTTAATAACAATTCTGATTTGAGTTACCCACCCCACTTTCATTTTTCATTTCCTTTATTAATTCCACTGTGCAATATATGATAGCATTTTTCTCTCTCGGCCTTCTTCTCTTTCCTCCCCACTTCTCTTGAGGTTACTAATGTTACTGCCAGCAACCAATCCATGTATTTCCCAAATAGACAATCTTTATTAATAAGCTTAGAGGAACTGGTAACAACTGGACATTGAGACATCATAACCAAATCGATTTTGTCCTCCCTGAATGTTTACCTCTGCACACTTTAGAGGTATAGCTGCCTAATCAAGAATTCCCAACTTTTAGAATGCCAAAGGTGGGACCAAATTCTGCTACTTCAACTGAGATAAGCAATCAAACATAATCTTGGTATGACACCAACCTGTTTGAACAATATATATCACAGTATATCAGATCACGTTTCTGTTACTTGCATTAAGGACAAGTTGGGGGAAGGGTGGAATGAGAGAGAAAATTGTAATGAAGGTTCTAATCTTCAGAGACTTGAGCACATAATCTAGGCTTAAATTTCAGTGTCACGTCAA
The DNA here is from genome assembly GCF_009764475.1 of Pristis pectinata. Lineage (NCBI taxonomy): Eukaryota > Metazoa > Chordata > Chondrichthyes > Rhinopristiformes > Pristidae > Pristis > Pristis pectinata. The sequence goes on along the minus strand of NC_067407.1, from coordinate 31,130,227 downwards.
GTAAGTGCTCACTGCCAGATGTACCACCTTTCTGATCAGGTGTTAAATCTAATGGCATTATACAAAGTTGGCTGCCCTGATGGCTTGGTCCAGCCTCTGTGCTATTTACAGAATTCTACCATATAAAATGATTAATATTTTTGCTGACATTACAGCAGTAACTACATTTTGGGCATGGGCTCAGGTGGCCGAGTAATGCATTGACAAATCATAACAATGCTGAAGAGGTGACAAAAACGCAAGTTTTTTTTAAATTGGCAGCTGTGAGGTTCAACAAATAGAGACATCAGCTTTCAAAATCTGAACATTTTATCCAAATATCTATCTGTGATTTCCAAGGCAATTGACCTGGCTTAACATTACAGCCTCTTGGAACAACACTGTGGAATTAAGGACAGTGCCCCTGTCATTGAACAGATGACCAAAAGCTTGGTTAATTCCAGAGCTTAAGGCCTTAACATGGTTGCCAATAAAAGAGTAATTAAATTCAAAGTTGATCAATAGAGTGCAGATATCCTAGAAAATGTTCAGAGATCATAGACCTACAGATAAGCAAGACAGTTGAAGGATATATGTACAATTTAACTACACTCAATTTTAGACAATTGGAAATATCATTTTAAATCAATTTCCCAATGGTTTGGTTAAGAACCGAACAAAAAATTGCATTTATATTATGTGTTTTATTTAATAAAATATTCCACCTGCCAGCTCTGCCCTGAAGTCCTGCCCTCCTCCAATAATCTTCAAGAGTACCTGTGCTAGATCCATAAGTAAGATAAGGTGCTGTTGGCAGTGCCCAGCTTCCCAGCCGTGCTTTAGATACATGGCCTCTGCTTGGAGATGGCCAGCTGACTCGACAGCCTCCAGGAGCACATCCAATGCTGCCTCAGCTCTAGGGTTGGCTGCTGAGGGCAGCAGTGCCTACTTCTGTCTGCACTGCCTGAAGGGCTGGCTAATGCTCTATAGAGGCTTGTGTGTCCCTGGTGCAGCAAGGGGTAAAGATAGAGACTGAGACCGAGCCATGGAGCCACCCTGACATGGCCCCAACGGCATCAACTAGCTGAAGACCCACCCCCTCCCCTCCCCTCCCCCAAGTGCTGTCCATGCCCAAAGTCAGCCCGCCACAACCAGAGGAGGTGAACAGCAGACTGCAGGCGGCCCTGCCAACCTCAGGGCCTGCCGAGCCCAGCTGGGTTGGACTGGAAATGCGCACTTTATCCCCCCGTGTGATTAAAAAATGTAAACATGAAACTGTGCAAACTGCTAAACTTGCTGTTGGATAATCAGGAGTTGACTGTACTTCAATCATATACCGAATTAGGTAATGTACTGCAGTAATTTTTCACAGATGTTAACTGCATAAAGCCAGAAAATACAGAATTCACAAACAATAATGACATCTTGTACTTGCATAGCCACAAGGCTATTCATAGGAGTGTTACCAAGCTAAATTTGATACTGAAACATGCAAGAAGCTAGGAGAACAGATAACCAAACATTTGGTCAAAGAATTAAGTCTTGTGGAGAAGAGAGAGAGGGATAGATGAAGAGGTATGGGATTAGATATTCCAGAGCTCAGGACCCTGGGAGCTGAAGGCACTGCTGCCAATGTGGTGGTTAAATCTGGAACCATCATAAAAGCCAGAGCTGGAGGAATGCAGACATTTTGAAGGTGTTTACAGATGGGTAAAGCTATGGAGGAATTTGAAAACAAGGGCAATTTTAAAACTGAGGCTTGCTTCACTGAAGCCGTACTAGGTCAATAAGCACAAGAGCAGTGGGTGAATGAAACTTGCTGTGAGTCAGGGTGGCAGAGTTTTGGATGAACAGAAATAGTTGGACAAAATTAAAATACCACAGATGCTGAAAATCCAATACCAAAACTGAACAAGCTGGAAATAGACAGCAGATCAGGAATCCATTGTGGAGAAAGAAACAGAATCAGCAGCAGTTAAAAATGAAAATGCAGAGAAAGGGGAAGAGGGAGGAGAGAACAATAACAGGGTGAAGGTAGGAGAAGCTAAATGACAAAAGTAGAATTGATAAAGCAAGAAGGAAAATAACTGGTAAGGGGGCAAGAAATGGTGTTGCAAAGGAGGAAACAGTGGAAAACATCCTACTGTCATGTACATCTCTCTATTTATTAAGTACAATCTAAAACTTGGAAGAGTACATGACAAAACAAAGGAATTGTTTTGTAAAATTGTACAAATTTTTGGTAAAAATGGTTGAATGCTACAATAGGAACCTTTTATATGATTTTAATACCTACATTGCAATGAATTCCCTGTATCCGCCACATGTGGATGGTTCATCCTGACATTGCCCCGACAGCAACAATTAGCTGAAGACCATCCTGCCCCCCACATCAACCAGAGGAAGTGAACAGCAAACTGCAGGCAACCCTGCCAGCCTCAGGGCCGACTGAGCTCAGCCAGGTTGGACCCAAAAGTGTGCACTCTATCCCCTTGTGTGGTTAACCTGCAAACTGGTAAACCAGCTATTGGTTAAACAGGCATTGACTGTGCAAGAAAGAAATTGAAGATTTTGTTAAAGAACTTATTAAGGTAAAGCCTAAACTAGTCTGCATTGTTATTATTAGCATTTTCAATTAAGTTGCATCATAGAGAAAATGGAAGTTGATGCATCTCAAGTGAATGTATTTTTGACAAAATTACCAGATTTGGTCAAATGAAAATAAAAATGAACAAACATCTCCAACCTGAACTCAAAATGGGAAAGAAAAATTCAAGCCCTCTTTTTGCACTATGATTGAACTAATGAGTAAATTGGTGGTTGCTATTGGCATAAAAAGCATTTAATGGATCTTTGAAGCATGTATTTACATCCACATGATCACACACAAAAGCTAACAAGCACAAAGCAGTGCAACTGGTTGGTGTGAAACACATGAAAACAGGTGCACACAAGAGGTGCCAACCTCTAATGCTTGAGGAGCAGACCTTGTCCAAAGTTATATTGAGGACTCAGCTGAGCAAGACAATGAGGGATTCTTCTCTAACTGCAGTTCCCACCAGCTCTTCCCCAGATCTCCCAATATTTTTCAGGTGAGACCTTCTGTGAAGAGAAAACCTTACCACTCCAATCCTCACCTCTTCAACTGTTGGAGAAGCATGGTGCCTTCACTATGTTCTTGTAATCTTACCACGAGTTCAGCCAAATCCACCTCACTACTTTCAACCGCAATTCCCACTAAGATCTTTTGCCTTTAACTCAAACCATGGGGAGACACAGTGCAAGGAGGTTCACTTTTCACATGCGATTCCCAAAACGTCGTGTGACTCCTGAAATTATGAACAGTTAATATAGGTAATCCTAGAGATTCCACATATTTTAGTTTATATTTCTCTCCGTCTTGAAACCTGTAAAGTTGTGCATGCATAGAAACCATTTTCCATGTCCTCACATGAAACTGGCACAAGTCACAAATATAGTGCCATTTTATCGTATATTTCCATGCATAACACAATTTCTAGAATATCATATGTTTTCAGTATGGTATCAACAAAGTACGTTGCCTAAAATTTTATTTCCCAAATGTAATGTTGTCCATACGGAAATCATGAAACTGTTTTGCTAATTTTAGTCACAGCAACACTCTCTGTGACACCAGCACTGATTAAACCCCAGGGAGATGTGTTAACTATACCCTATACATAGTAAACAGGTGGTGCATGCCTGCAAGGTGGAGCAAGGTTTCCCATTTTACAGAGACAGAGTGCCATCAGCTTGCAAAGCTGCCACCTTTTAACAGCAATCAAGATTAGATAAATGATGATCAGAACTATTCAAAAGCAATCTACAGCTTAAGCTAAAAATAAGTTAAGAGAAAATATACAGATTTTGCAGCATTTTATAACAACGTAGTTGGCAATTAACATCAAAATTCCGTAAATATCAAATAAAAATAGAAAATACTGGAAATATACAGCAGCATCTGACAATGCATTTCAGATGTGTCCTCTTCATCAGATTGTGTGCCTATTATGCATGCAAATCTGAAATGCAATAACCTTTTTTTTAAGATGCTAACTGACCTTCCTAATTTTTATTTTGTTTTCGTTTCTGTTTCTCATGTTGCTGTACTCAATTAATCAGGTCAAATGCAAACTGAGATAACTAGTAACGCTAATTACAGGAAGAAATCATAAAGATCCAATGTCTTGAATCTCATAGCTTATCCATTCCTGAGAGCAATCAAATTTGCCAATCTGGACTTTGTTGACCTGTTATGTTTTAACTTGTGAAAAACCATGTTTAGGCAATGACAGTGACTTGTCCCTCAAATCCCCTTTAAAACTCCTTCCACTCACAACCTATGCCTTGCTAGACTGATCGGCAATGGATCAAGCAATTGAGGAATAAATCTAAGAGATCACTTCAGCAGTAGGCAATAGGCTTTGAAAAATAATTAAAGATTATTATAAATGTTGTCAATACTATAATGTGAATTCCTTCATTCAAGACACTTAACACTGAAAATATCAGTTCACCAAAGGCAGATTTTCCTTTAAAAGTCTGCAGACTTGCTTGGATCAGCCAACTTGTAAGCTCTTAACTAGGCAGAAGCTTGGGACTCCTACACGCAGGCTGATTGCAGCATTCTGCTCCAGCTTCTCTTCAGCCTTAGAGATCCAACTCATAAACTGGGAAATTTCCCCACTGAACTAGCACCAGGTTAGACCAGTCACAGTTATACAGTTGTACAGCACAGAAACTGGCCCTTTGGCCCACCACATCTATGCCAACCTTTTTGCCCATCTACACTAACCCAAATTGCCTGCATAGGGACCATATTCTTCTATGCCTTGCCTATTCAAGTGCCTGTCTAAATGACTCTCAAACTAGTGATTGCATCCAATTCCACCATCTCCTCTGGCAGTAAGTTCCAGATATCAATCACTCTCTGTGTAAAAAAACACTTGTCTCCCAAATCCTCTTTAAAACTCCTCCCACTCATCTTAACCTATGCCCAATTGTTTTTGAAATCCCTATTATGGGGAAAAGATTTTGAATATATACCCTATCTATGCCTCTTATTCACCTCTATCAGGTCAGCCTTCAGCCTTCTTCACTCAAGGGAAAACAAACCAACTATCTAACTTATCCCCATATCTAAAGTCCTCCAATCCAGGCAACATCCTGGTGCATTTCTTCTGCACTCTCTCCAGCGCAACCACACCCTTCCTATAGCGTGGCCACCATAACTGCACACAATATTCCAGTGTTTTGTAAAGTTCCAACTTTTATATTCAATTCCCTGAGCTGTGAAGGCAACATATCATGTCTTCTTCATGACCTTCTCTACCTGTGTTAATGCTGAAATCAAAAAGGAAACTGTTGCTAGGAGAATTCCCCTGCTTTATCCCTCTTCATGTGGACAAAAATGAAATACTCTGACTGTCTGTACTAAAGAAGTCATTTAGAACCAATTCAGTTTACAGAACATAAGAAAAATGTTTGGTGCAATGCTTTCAAAATAACAAACGTTTGCCCTATGTCACAGACTTTTCTAACAATGGATTTGCGCACAACAGCTTCACAACAATGCTATCCTTGGTGTAAATTGGATGCAAAGCCCCAAAAAAATGACTCATGAAGCAGAATTACACATCCTCCAGAATGCCACTGTGAAGTAAACCCTTTCAGGAGGCTGTGAAAACTGCTAGTATAAATGCTTCCTTACAGCTTTTAAATGAAATGAAAGTGAAGCTGCTCTCTATTTCATTCTGTTTTTTGTGTCTGCTACCTTTTAAATAATAATTTTTTTAAAATTTTATTTCTACCTTTTAATAGGCTGTAAGTATTTTTGAAAAGACATTGACAAAGATATAATCTCCATGACTGTTTAGACATGGAGATTGGGCCATTCTGGAGGTGGAACCAGTCATGCACTCAGAGACCCTGATCTAGACTGGGCCTGCTAACAACCAGCTTCTCAATGAAGAAACTGCATGGTTCCAGGGTAGGCAAGCTTGCAGCACACCAGTCAGGAAAGGATCCTGCCCACTGAAGTATGAGCAAGGTTCTACAAGGTACGGCGGCTCACTGAGCACAAGTCGCCACCTCAGCCTCCATAATTGCCCCAATCCTGGATCACCGGCTGACCAAACTGCCACTGAAATTAACATTTTGAGATTTAGGTTGGCTTTGTACAAAAGGAAGGCTCTGGAACAAGAGAACAAGGAAGTGAGAATTCAAGGAAGTGGGGCTGAGGAAGCTGATGATACAGTTGCCAATGGTGGAAGTCAATGGAATAGAGAGAGTTTGTGGAGCTCAAGGAGGCAGTTCCAGACTCGGGTAAGCTGGAAATCAGCAAGTCAACACAAATTAGAGTTCTGGACAATTGGAATAGTGAGAGACGGGATGCATGCAGCAAAGAAGGAGACTTGTAAAGTTGCCAGCAGCAGCAATAGGCTTGAGGATTGGGAACACTTTACAATTCATCAAAGGAAGACCAAGCAATTCAGAAAAAGGAAAGATATAATATGAAAAAAGATTGGTAAAAAAGATAAAAAAAGGACTATAAGGGCTTCTATAGGTATGTAAAAAGGACAACTGCTGAGGACATACATAGGTACTACATTTAAAATAGGAGAAATTTATTTACATGGCATCACCTCATGAGAAAGGTCATAATCCATTTTGAAAATAATTAGTTTCCCTTGAAAATAGAAAAGAGAAAAAGGGAAACAAATTCTAGACATCCATTGTTTGTCCTTCCCAATTACCACCATCTTCCAGACGGTGAGTGGGTTGAGGGTCAACTTCTCTGCCATCAACATACTCACCTCCAACCCTCTATCTGATCCAGGGAGGAGATAGTCCTCAACTATGGAGGATCCTCACTTTAACTCTCACAAAGGATAATCACCTGAGAAAGGTATTGGAGGAGGATCAGTTACTAACATTGTGTTAAGCATATGTTCTTCAATATGCAGGTCACTTCACTGGAGTTGAGGGAAACCCAACAGTACAATTAACATGACTACAATTTAAAAACTAAAATGTGTTGGTTTGAAGCAGGTTTGATAAGGCTGTAAGCTTCAAGTATGTGTGTGGCTTTCCAGCTGATGATATTGATCACGGTGAAGAGATAGAGGACAGAGTTCCTCTGGCATTAGCACCAGGTTGCTTAGAAATGCAAACTAACAAAGTAATTTTACAATTGATTGACTATCAGTATTTCCAATGTTGGATGTTGAAAATGAAGGGACAGATCAGGAAATACAACAAAATAAAAATCCAATATGAAGAGTTATTTAAAAACTAATTGTGCAATTGACATCACATTAAATACTCATTTATTCCTTTGATGATTTAGTGAGTTAAATTGCAATCTGATGTGAACCCCTGCCTAAATCCCAGGTTTTTTCTCAATCTGTGTTGAATTAGCACATCATTGCCACAAAGGTTCTATAATTACTTTCAACTGTCCCATATTTAAAAAGGTAAACTGGAATTGTTGCTCTTGGTTGCTACTGAACAATTCTGGGCTTGGAGACGTACATGTAGGTCATGGACGGATACAGGTTTGTCTCAATTAAGACGTCCCTGCGGCTGAATGACACAGCAATATTTATCCTTGGTGTTTACATTCATATATTTGATACAGTACATGGGAACCTAATAAATATGCAGAAGACAAGTGGAAGAAGCAATTTGAAGCAAAACTAGCTATGAGTTTCATGGAATAAGTGGCGACTCCATTCTTCAGGCCTCCTAACTTAGAATGATGTGTGTAGGGTTTGCTTTTCCAGAAATGCTTTCAATAAACTCCCCAAGAACGCCACACTTTGAGATCACCGAATCATGTAAGCATCCTCAACAAGGTAGCAAGCACATTCTTATTTATATAACACCAACAAAATACCAAGATCTACTCTTTATGTTCTTTACATAAAGAGTATGTAAGGGTACAATATTACATTTTGCAGCAGGGATGATTAAATCATTATAATCACCGCAAAATTACCAGTTTTAATATGCTGTTTGTTAAATATATTGTAGCACTTTAACTGAACTTGAGTCGGTGAACAAAGCAGACATAAATCATATTAGTACAAAGCATTATAGGCTGGACACCAAATTACTTTGACAAACAAGACTCAACTTGATCGTACAATATATTATTGTCTAAAAACTGCAGATGATAGTATCCAATATTCAACTTCTTCCTCTGAATAATGACTTTTTATAAATGTTCTTCAATAAAATACGCACACAAGTTTTTGGAAATTTTGCATTTACTCATACAGTGCGAGGTAAATGGATCATTTTCAGGGCGCTTGTACTCCAGAAAATTGCAGGCAAGGGCTCTTTCCAAGATCTATTGATAACCATGTTGATTCACATATCAGAAGGGTTCATGTGCTGCTTCTGATGGGCAAACTATGGCTTTTTAAAAAATAACATAGTTTTTAAAAAACATTTTTCAGTGTATAAAGATAATTACAGTTTCTTTGTTGATACATCTACCAGCTTAACACTTAAATTGATATGAATCCCTGAATTTATACACATTTTAGTATTTGTACAAAAATATCCATTAATCTGTATATAAGCAAACTGAGCAGTTTTGAGGAATGGTTCCTTTGTAAATTCTGCATTAATCCACCAAAACAAATATTTTCATTGGGCCTGATCAATAATATTTGATTAATTTATTACCAGATTTATTGAATGGTTGAATGCAATATGGAAACGTAACAAATGCATAGACAAATCTAAATCATGTGGATCAAAATACCAATAATATTTTGACCATTACTATACTGTCCAGTATTTTTCTTATATTACGAAGTAAATGTATAGCAATAGGAATACGAGTAGGCCATAAGGCCCCTCAAATCTGCTCCTGGATTAAATAAGATGATGGCTGGACTTCATATTTTCCTCCTATTTCGGTATTCCTTGATTCCCTTAGCAGCCAAGAATCTATTGATTTCAGTCTTAAATATACTCACAACTCCAAGGTTGAGAATTTCAAAGATATATAACCTTGAGTGAAGCAATTTCTCATCATCTCTGAAACAAGAGCTTATCTTGAACTTTGATCCTGTCCTTGACCTTCTAGTGACTTTTGACAATTCACAAGGTATCTTTTCCTTGCCATGTTTCGAGACAACCTACACACTATGATGAAGGCCATTAAACTTAGTATTATTTTGGCAGTGTATGGGCCAAATATTGCAGTTGAATTTCAAATAACTTTGCATAATATTAGCATGATATTATTGCAATAGGTTTTGCTTCATTGTAGCAATGAATGAATTGAAAGCATTTAAATAGTTCAGTAACCAAAGACTTATCCAAGGAAGGATTTGAGAGTTTAATATCAAACTTACAAAGGCACTATAACTTCAATGAACTCTGACTCAAAGCAGAAATTCAAATCAGTGTTGATTTAGGAAATATGGATAACACTAGGTAACTTGAAATATCATTAATTCCCAATTTAGAGCAGTCTTATGAAAAAGATATGCTAATCCGGTACATTTGCATGGATCCTGGAAAAATTCCCCCAACTACATTTGCAAATTAAACAACTTGCAAATACTATTAATGCTTTGATCTTCCATAACAGAATATGGACAGCTTCGTGTCCTGTCTTTACCCTTCTCCTATCTCATCTTCCTGCCCAATTCTGCCGAAATGTCTTTGCCTCACTCCTTAAGAATAATAATAGTGCTACATCCGCTCTCTTTGGTTCTTTACATTCACTCAGTTTTTAAAAAAATTTAATTTTATCTTTTCTTAAAATGTTTGTCCACTTTTGTCAAAATCCTGTTCTCGCGTATCCATCGCTTACAAGTAATCCTGTTATTACAATAGAATTCAAAACCAAACTACTGCAGATACCTGAAATCTGAAATGAAAACTGAAAATGCTGGAAATACTTAGCAGCTCAGGTTGAATTGGTGATAACAGAAATAAAATTAATGTTTCATGTCAATAACTTGTCAAAGGCCTTTATATATCCAACCATTTAGTGATATGGGCCATACTGAAGTTATGTTGAATAATTCTGAATGACAGTACAGCACAGAAATGGGATCCTTTGACCCACTGCACCTATGCCGACTATTTAGTCCATCTACACTAATCCCATTAGCCCACATTAAAATGATATCCTTCTATGCATTGACTACCTAAATGTCTGTCTAAATGCCTCTTAAACATAGTAATTGTACCCAATTCCACCACCTCCTCTGGCAACGCATTCCAGGTATCAACATGTATCTGTGTAAAACCTACCCCTAAGGTCCCCCTTAAATCTCCTGCCACTCACCTTAAAACTGTGCCTTCTTGTTTTTGATATCCCCACCATGGGAAAATGATTTTGACCATCTACCCTATCTATGCCTCTCAAAATCTTATATACTTCTATCAGGTAACCCCTCAACCTCCTTTGCTCCAGGGGAAACAAGCCCAAGCTATCCAGTTTCTCCACCAGTCTAGGTAACATCCTGGAGAATCTCCTCTGCACTCTCTCCAGTGCAATTAAATCCTTCCTGAAGTGTGGTAACCAGAACCGCACACAACACTCTGCAGCCAAACCAGTGCTTTGCAAAGTTGCAACATAACATTCCAACGTTTATATTCCATGCCCTGACCTTTGAAGGCAAGCATACCATACTCCTTCTTCACCCTATGTTGCCACTTGCAGGGAAGTATAGACTTGAACCCCAAGGTCTCTCTGTTCATCATTCCTTATAACATTCCTTATACTGTATATGTCCTATCCCTATTTGATTTGCTAAAATGCATCACCTCACACTTGTCTCAATTAAATTTTTTCCGCCAATGCTCTACCCAACTTTCCAATTGATCTATAGTTGTAGCCTGAGACAACCTTCCTCACTATCCACAACACCACTAATCTTTGTGACGTGTGCAAAATTACTAATCTTACCTCCTACATTCACATCAAGACATTTTGTTCTATTAGATACATGAATGATAGAGAAATGGGGAGCTATGTGGGAGGGAAGGATTAGATAGAGCAGGATAAAATGTCAGCACAACATTGTGGGCCAAAGGGCTGTAGTGTTCTATGTTCTATTAATATAGATCACAAACAACAAGGGTCCCAGCACCAATCCCTGCAGTATCATGCAGTTTACTCAATGCTATTCCGTATTATTAAATGAGCAGAGAGTACCCAGTGGAAAACTTGATTTGCCTGCTGACGAACACTGATGATCCAATCTTTGTAATTCCAGTGCCAACAAACATAATTTTGTGGACTGCTGCCACTTTCTTTAGCTCTAAAATCTTGAAGCCAGTGTAATAATATGGTATGATTGTTTTATTATTAAAAAGCTAGGGGCTAAAAATCCTTTCAACTTTGAAAGTTGTATTCATGTGATTCAAACATGATAACTCTACATCATTCACATATCATTTAAAAACCAAGGGACAAATGATGAGTGTTCTAGGCATGCTTCCATGGAAATTTTCCTTTGCATCTCTGTGTGTTATTCAAAAATGCTTCATAGACCATCACTTTGAACTGCTTGTACAGTTGTTATATCAGCAGAATAGCTTTATCATGGATATATAGCATCAAAACCTGCCAGATTAAACCACTTACAATGAAATAGAGACTCATAATGACTTCACTAAACTTGATGCATGCACTGAAGAACTGGTTAAAACGGTATCATGCAAGTCCACTGACAGTGACGCCATAGATTGAAGTAAGTATGACAGAATGATACCAGGTTAATTATAGCAAACGGAAGGAAATGAAAAAGTGATGTTGGGTGAAGTATATACATCAGAGAAATTGGTGCTTGCTCATTAGGTAAACAAAAGAAAAGTGTCAAATTAATTAAATGCAGCCAAATAGCATCCATTGATTATTGTAGCATTGCTCTCCCAATACAAGACCTTTATCAGTACTAAATAAACAAGTTTTAACTTCAACATAAAGAACACCAGCAGCATCTTTCAATCTGCCATAATATCTTCCTTTGCAGCTTTGAATCCATTACTTCAAGGGAGGTTTACTTTATACACATTAGTGGATTCTCATGCTGTTCAATAGTTCAAGAACATGTAAAAGATCAATACAGAAAGACAACAGAAAATGTGGAAGGTGTTGTTAATGTTTTGGCAGCCAATCATTTAAAGTGCTCAACAAATGGAGAAGCAACACCACATACATGAGTTTGCAACTATAAGACTGTTTGGCTTCAGGCTTTTCACAGCGTCTGGTAAGCGCCTGGACAAGTTGACAATACAAAAACAGCAATATTGAGCAAAGCAGCCACCAGAAAAGAAAGATGACTGTGGAAGGCTATCATATTAGATGCAGCCTGCAGCACAGGAAAACAAATCCTTTCAAGTCAGTACCACCACTGGTCCTGCCCTCTTTTGGAAAAATATTGGAAAGACATTTTTAACATTATTTCAACTGTATTGAATATTGATTTACAACCTCACCCTATCACTGCAATTTCTGAGCTATCAAGGATGGAATCTGGCCACTTATCTGCTTCTGGTTGCCATATGATTGCCTTTGTTACATTAATGGCCAAGCGATCCATTTTGTTTAAATGGAAGGATCCAATACCTCCTACTATATTTCAATGGTTTTCTCAAACTATATCATGTTTGAGCTTAGAAAAAATTAGGAGTGGCACTGTTGACTCTTCGCTTAAATTTGAGGAAGTTTGGAGTCCATTTATTCAATGTTTTCATATGATATAGATCCCTTTTCAATAACCTTTGAATTTAGAGGAGCCGAGTTGACGACATAATAATGCTCTTTTTTCATTGAGAAATATCAGTCCAGTTTTTTTTTCTCTTCTGAAATTTTTTTTAGTTTGTTTCGATTTATTACTTTGTGGCGACTCACCTTACCGGTATCGAACCGGCTCCCGAGATCGCAAGCATCATTGGAGGCCCCGACCCAAGATGGCGCGGGGCCCTCCTTCTTCTCCATCGTTGTGCTAGGAAAGCCCGCGCACGGGAAGGTCAGGTGACCCACACGTGATGTCAGCGCGGGAACTGAAGCGCCGGAAGAGTTTTGGTATTAGAAGGCGCACCGTGTCCCTGTTGAGCAATTGACTTCTGACTCCAAGCAACAGACTCCGTGTCTTTATTCTATAGTAGTGTAGCTAGCCGCTACAACTTATAATTTTTTTGATTTTGGGGGTTCTCTTTTTTTTATTACACAATAAATCTTTCTCTTTCCCTTTTTGATTTTTTTTGCATTATATTCGCTTACTAAGAGACCGTGAGGTCTAGATTATATCTTTTATTCTTTCTGATTATATATGTCATGATTGGCCTTCCGATCTGTTTGTATCACATGTATAATCATTGATGTTATATATATTAATCTGTATTAATTTGAAAATTAATAAAAAGATTGAAAAAGAAAAGTCAGTACCACCAGTCTCACAGCTACCAGAGGCAGCAGCAGTATGTCACACCTCAATTTACAGCATATGATGTGAAATTCATACTTTGGCCTTTTTAGTTCAGGGATTAATAGGCACCCATTAATTTTGACCAGGCTGGAAGTGAATAAAAAAATGTGAAGGGCAATGGTTAAGCATTGAAGGAAACCTTCCCTTCAAAAGCATTTTTATACAAACTTTTATAATATTTGAATAATATATTAATATTTGAAATAACAAAATTAAACAAATATTACTTTTCTGCAGAATTACTGCAGAATTTCTTGTGTCTTTATACAAACAGAATTACTTCTAACTTAATAAAAGGGAATTTGAAACTGATTTTAAATTACACTTGCACAATTGAACATAATTTTTCAAAATAATTAAAATTTGTTCCTCTAGTAATTGATTATTGTTATTAAAAAATTTAAATCTTTAAAATTTAAAGAATATGTAGCGAATGGGGTAAATTCCACCAAGCCAAAATTTTCCACTTAAAAGCCAGCAGATCCATTGTTCTTTGCCAATGGACTCCAATTAAAGCCCAAAAGGGCAGCACAAACATCTTTAGATTTCTCAGCTCTCAGGCATGTAAAGCAGTTAGCTGAGCCTTTGCCTGGCAGGGGCACAGTAGCCACACTGAAATCAGTGGGAACAAACAAGCGCTGCGACAACAATTGGGAGGGTTATAAATTGATTTATGTCAGTAATTTTAATGCACTTAATAATTTTATGCATGCCTGTATACTTTTTTGGTTACCTTTCCTCAATAATAATCTTATTAATTATTTTATTTTATTCTTTTTAATGGTTCCTGTCTCTGAAGATTTATGAATGTCAAAAGCATTCACAAATATTCAATTTTAGTTACGGCTTTGACAGTCAGTGAGTCCGCTGACGGCTTCACCGGCTGTCAAAAGTATTTTGGGAACACAAAGGGAGCCCTTGGACTGTGCTGTTCTGGGCCACAATGTTGTGTTGGGAGCCAGCCTGCTAGAAGAAGGCTGCATTGTTTAAGAGCAGGTGGTTAGTCATACTTATCTCCAACCCATCTAGGAAAAGGATGAAAAGAGAAGTGGGGGATGATTGACGGAAACATTGTTTGGAAACCTGCCCATTTTGATTTCCATTTGATTTACAATTTATGCATCCAGCACTCCTGCTGGAAACAGGCATGGACCTATTCTTTTTACATTCAGATAGGCACCAACTGGAAACACCACTGCGACTTGATAAGCTTTCCCCCGTAAGTGACATGGTAGCACAACCTGGATGTGGAGTGGAAAAGGTAATAAGTCATCATTGCAGATTAAGTTGTCATTGTTACAGAATGGTTGTCATTTTTTTTTCCCAATGGTACAGTGGATATATGTGAGCAGTGTTGTTACTTTTATTGCTGAAGGGTTAGGAATCCTGATGCAATAGATTTATTAGAGCAATGTGAACTTAATTGAGGCCAAGTGCCACCTGCAATTAAAATCAGAGATATGAAAGGATATTACTAACTGATTAAATTCAATCCCACCTAAGTAGCTTTAAGGATTAAGTTTACTGACATTAGTAATGGGGGTAGGGTAATTATGCTCATTAGTTGCACTCAAAGAAAATGGTTAATCGGACTAATGTCATATGGATAATGATTTCTTTTTATATTAACTTTGGCCTTTTCCTTTTTTTTGCAGGGGTGGGGAGGTGTTTGAAAGGTTCTTTTAGAAAGAAGATGTAATCATAATTCAGGCTTGCTCTATTTTGGATAAATCTTTGTTTATTTTAATATAGAATGATTTGAAAAGGTATTCCTGGTTTAGACAGTAAATTTACACAAGAACAAACAAGTCAGAGAACTGTAGTCAACAGGTTATTGCACAAAAAACAGGAAGGAAAGCTTTCTTTTTCACTCAAGCTTTGAAGGATAAAAGATCTGACTTAGAAAGTTAGGGAGCATAACGAGTTAAAGAGTTGTGAAGATATTCTGTAAACACAGAACAATTAAGTTAATATTGAATGATAAATTATGTACAACGTAAAGGTTAAAATTATCACCTAGCAGGATGAAATGATATAAAGAATGCACAATAGAATAGACTCTTTGTATGGTTTCCCCATGTGTCTTATGTCTATGCTTCATTATGCCAATGATAGTTATCACTGTACACTTAATCTGCAAACAACTACATTCAACATTATGAACGCTATAATTGTGTGAAGGAACACTATCAACAAACAGGCTCTCAATTCTTTATTCAGGCAACAACCATGGCACAATCCTAAATTGAAAACCTCTGCAAGATGCTCCCTGAGGCATTGACTTTTGCACAAGCCTTTGGCTGCACAGAACATTTTTCTCAAAGAAAATGAAGGTAGCAACTGACAAACTATAGATTTTGCTTAAGCCATTCAGGATGAGATACTCCTGTTAGGACCTTCCTCAATCAGCTCAGCAGCTTTGGACACAAAGTACTACCACATAATGAATGAGTCATGGCTGTTTCCTGGATTACAGTCAGTGTAGTAATGTTTCTGTAGGTACGTACAGCCCAAATAATAATTTGTTGTAAGTCTTTTTCTATTCATGGAAAACAATCATGATAAGAATGTTTAAATCGAAGTAAAATCAGGCTGTCTAAAACTACTGAAATGTAGCCTTTCACTTTCCAAAAGGAAAAGCAGTGAAAAAGCACCTCCGCAAACATTACACATGCTTTCACCCTCCATAAACTTAGACTCATCTGATACTTTGCTGTTATGTCCTAATTGGCACCATCCTTTTCACCTAATACTTCTGTGCCCATTGGTCTACATTGCCCCCTCAGCATAATTTGAAAATTCTCATACTTGTTTTCAAATGTCTCTTATCTTCACTACTGCCTATCTTTATAATCCCGACTGTCCGACTACCTTCAGAAATATCTGCACACCTTGAATTGGACCTCTTGTGCACTCCTAATTTTAATTCTAGTTGTGGCTTCAGTTGCCTAGACCAGAAGCTCAGAATCAGAATCACGTTTATTATCACTGACATATGTCATGAAATTTGTTGTTTTGCGGCAGCAGTACAGTGCAAGACATAAAGACATAAACATTACTATAAATTACAAAAATAAATAAATTGTGCAAAGGAGGAATAATGAGGTGGTGTTCATGGGTTCATGGACAGTTCGGAAATCTGACGATGTAGGGGAAGAAGATGTTCCTGAAGCATTGAGTGTTGGTCTTCAGGCTCCTGTTCTCCTCCCCGATGGTAGTAACGTGAAGAGGGCATGTCCCAGGTGGCGAGGGTCCTTAATGATGGATGCCGCATTCTTGAGACACCGCCTCTTGAAGCCGTCCTTGATGGCAGGGAGGGTTGTGCCCGTGATGGAACTGGCTGAGTCAACAACCCTCTGCAGCCTCTTTCCATCCTGCACATTGGATCCTGCATACCAGGCAGTGATGGAACCAGTCAGAATGCTCTCCACTGTACATTTGTAGAAATTTGCAAGAGTCTTTGGTGACATACCAAATCTCCTCAAACTCCTAATGAAGTAGAGCCACTGGCATGCCTTCTTCATGACTGCATCAATGTGTTGGGCCCAAGATAGATCCTCTGAGATGTTGGCACCCAGAAACTTGAAGCTGCTCACCCTTTTCACAGCTGACCCATCAATGAGGACTGGTGCGTGTTCTCCAAAATTCCCCTTCCTGAAATCCACAATCAATTCCTTGGTCTTGCTGACGTTGAGTGCAAGGTTGTTGTTGTGACACCACTCAACCAGCCGATCTATCTCACTCCTGTACGCCTCGTCATCGCCGTCTGAGATTCTGCCAACAACAGTGGTGTCATTGGCAAATTTATAGATGGCATTTGAGCTGTGCCTAGCCACACAGTCATGAGTGTAGAGAGAGTAGAGCAGTGGGCTAAGCATGCATCCTTGAGGTGCGTCTGTTTTGATTGTCAGCAAGGAGGAGATGTTACTACCGATCCGCGCTGACTGTGGTCTCCCAATAACGAAGTTCAGGATCCATTTGTAGAGGGAGGTATAGAGGCCCAGGTTTTGAAGCTTGTTGATTAGTACTGAGGGGATGATGGTGTTGAACGCCAAGCTGTAATCGATAAACAGCATCCTTACATATGTTTTGTTGTTGTCTAGGTGCTCCAAAGCCGAGTGGAGAGCCAATGAGGTTGCGTTCACTGTAGACCTGTTGTGGAGGTAGGCAAACTGCAGCAGGTCCAGGTCCTTGTTCAGGCAGGAGTTAAATCTAGCCATGACCAATCTCTCAAAGCACTTCATCACAGTAAATGAGTGCTACCGGGCGATAGTCATTGAGGCAGCTCACCCTGCTCTTCTTGAGCATCGGTACGATTGATTCCCTTCTGAAGCAGGTGGGAACCTCCGACTGCAGCAGTGAGAGGTTGAAGATATCCTTGAACACTCCAGCCAGTTGGTCAACAGAAACTCTGGAATTCTGACCAAAAACTGCTCTCTCGTTACCTAGTACCTTGCCAACTTACTTACACGCCTGTGCTGGATATCACAGATGTAGCTTCATGAAAGCTTCCTGATTAGATAACCTTCCCCTCTCTATGATAGTAATCACTGTTTTAAATGCTGATTCCAGGTTACCCTGTTATAATGGTGTAATCCTGTAGCATCTCTTGTGAATTAGATGCAGAAATGACTGGTCTCTCCTAGCAAGTCCACATAGGGGTGTCAACTTCTGCAAATACAGAGCCCAGGAAAGTGACAATTACAGACTTTGTTTCACCTTAATTAATGCTTTTCACAAAATTGTCTTCTTGATATAAATAACATGGTTCCATCAGACACCCAAAATAATTTCCATGCTTGCCACTTTTTAAGGTGGCAAATTTTGGGTCTTAATGCTTCATAAAATCTTACATTCATTTTCACATTCCTCCTGAGGGCAGATCTCCATTCCCCAAGTAAGAATTTTACTTTTACTGCCCAATATATCCATATCTAATAGCCTAAATTTAAACACCTTACTGGGTGTATTGGTTATTCTCTAGTGACTTGTCCTCCCAGCTTCTAATGGCAGATTAAGTTATAAACCAAAGAGGCTGATGCATTTTTTATTTTATATACATGAATGACCAGAATATTCATAACTTTTAATTTCATTATGTTCCTTAAAACAGGAAGTAAAAATATGCATGTTAGCAGATTAAGTACAACTCAATAGCATTTAAAAGGCTATCAACATGTCAGTGAGGAGACTAACAAGAAACAGCAGAAAATGGACCTCTTTCACTTGCTACTGCATTCTTTTCTTTTCTCTCCTCTGCACTGTGTGCCTTCTCATATCTTCCCCCTCAAGTCTTCACTTCCCTCTCCAAATCTCCACTGCTGCACTCCTACCTGATCTCAGCTGTTAGTGCCCCAGAATGTTGCTCTCCTCGGTTCTCCATGCCACAAAAGTGCCCCCCTCATTGAAATTGCAATTAAAAGTCACAAATACAATATTGAATTTTATATTTTCAATATTGCTTGAGCTCATTAGCACATAGAGCTATCTTGTTAAACCATGTAAAGAGCTAAATGTTTTCTGTGTTTCATCAATTTAGGGAAAAATCATATAACATAAACACCACCTACCCAAATCTGCAACTTGACCCTTTTATCATTTCTGTAAACGGTCTTCACTTTGAAGTCAATACCAACGGTGCTAACAAAGGCTGATGTGAATGTGTCATCTGCATATCTGAAGAGGAATGATGTCTTTCCCACGCTGCTGTTTCCAATAATGAGAAGCTTGAACATATAATCAAAATTCTGATCTGATGCATCCTTCTGTCCATATCTTGAATCTGTTGCAGATGCCATCTAAAAAAAAGCAGACGAAATTGCAAACTATCAAAAAACTGCTTCAGGGACATTCTGTAATGAAAACTACATTATAACTAGACAATAAAAATAAACAAAGAGTGAGACAACATGTATAAGCAGTAATCATCAAACAGAGAACAATACAACCCAAGAACAGGGCCTTCAGCCTACAACATCTGTGCCAACCATGATGCCAGTTTAAACTAATCCCATCTGCCTGGACATGGTCTACATCTCCCGAGTCCCTGCCTGTTCATGTGCCTGTCTAAATGCCTCTTAAGCATTGCTATCATATCTACTTCCACCATCTTCCCTGATGGCATTTTCTGGGCATCTACCACTCCATTTTTTAAAAAATTGCCTAGTAAATCTCCTTTAAACGTTCCTCCCTCACCTTAAAGCTGTGCCCTCCAGTAATTGACATTTCTACCCTGGGAAAAAAAACTCTGCTTACTTACCCTATCTCATAATTTTATATACTTCTATAAGTTCGCCGATCCTCCAGAGAAAACAATCCAAGTTTGTCCAACCTCTCCTTATAGCTAATAATCTCTAATCAAGACAACATCCTGGTGAACCTATTCTGCACCCTCTCCAAAGCCTCCACATCCTCCCTATAATGCAGTTACCAGAACTGCACACAATATTCCAAATGTGGCCTAACCAAAGTTTTATACAGCTGCAACATGACTTCCCTAGTTTTCTACTCAACGTCCCAACTGATGAAGGCAGGGATGCCATACACCTTCATTACTACCTTATCTACTTGTAATGCCACTTGCAGGGAGCTATGAATTTGCACCCCAAGGTCCCTCTGTACATCAATGCTCTGACAGGTCCTGCCATTTACTGTATACTTTCCTCTTATAATTGATCTTCCAAAGTGCAACACTACACACTTGTCCAGATTAAACTCCACCTGCCATTTTTCTGCCCACTCTTCCTACTGTTCTACACCCTGTTGCATTCTTTGACAACCTTCCTCATTATCCACAACTCTGCCAATCTGCAAACTTACTAATTAGCCCACCAACATTTTCATCCAAATTACTTACATATATCACAAACAGAGGTCCCAGCACTAATCACTGTGGAACATCACTGGTCACAGAACTCCTCTCAGAATAATATCCCTCCACCACTACCCTCTGTCTTCTAGGACTAAGCTAATTTTGAATCCAATCTACCAAGTCACCATGGATCCAACGTGTCTTAATCTTCTGGATCTGCCTACCATGTGGGATCTTGTTGAATCCTTTACTGAAGCCCGCGTATTCAACACTCGCCGCCCTACCTTCATCAATTGTCTTCGTCACCTTCTCAAAAAACTCAATGAAGTTTGTAACACATGACCTCCCTACACAAAGCTATGCTGACTATCACAAATGTCCATGCTTTTCCAGATGTGGGTAGATCCTATCTCTAAGAATCTTTTCCAATAATTCCCCTACCACTGATATAAGTTCACAGGCCCTTAATTTGCTGAATTATCCCAATTTCCTTTCTTAGATAAATGAAGAAAACTGACTATTTTCCAGTCCTCTGTAATCGCACCTGTTGCTAAAGGGGATGCAAAGATCTCTGTCAAGGCCCCAGCAATCTCCCCTCTTGCCTCTCTCAATAACCTGGGATAGATCCCATCAGGTCCTGAATACGTACCCACCTTAAAGTTCTTCAAGAGACCCAGCACCGCCTTCTCCTTGAGATCAACATGCCCTAGAATATCCCTGATCTCTCTATCCTCCATGTCCTTCTCCTTGGTGAATACCGATGCAAAGTATTCATTTAGTACCTCACCCATTTTCTCTGGCTCCAGGCATTAATTCCCTCCTTTGTGCTTGTGTAGTCCTACCTTCTTCCAAGATACCCTCTTGTTTTTAATGTATAAAATGCCTTGGTATTTTCCTTAATCCTACTCAACAAGGACATTTCATGGCTCCTTTTACCCCTCCTGATTCCATCATATTCCTCAATGTCCAAATACAGCTTCCTTAACCTTACATATGCTTCCTTTTTCTTTTTAACTAAATTTGTAACATCTCTCATCATCCAAGGTTCCCAAACATTGCCATCCTCGTCTTTCTTCCTCACAGAAACACATTGGTCCTGAACTCTGACCAGCTGGTCCTCAAGCAACTCCCACCTGTAAGATGTGAACTTACCCAGTAACAATCACTTGTGATCTGCTATCCCAGCTCCTGCCTAATACCATCGTAATTAGCCTTTCCCCAGTTTAGCACTTTCCATCCCCAAGGTCCACAACAATCTGAAAACTTCCCAAAATGCTCTCCCATTGAAACTCCAATCAACAGGCCATGCTCATTTCCCAATACAACTTCTAGTATGACCCTTTATCAGCAAATGATAGAGTGATAACTACACTGGTTAAAAAAAACCTTGAGCATAACTAAAGAACCACATGAAGCTTTACAAGATTAGAACAATGACTACATCTCAAAATTACTCATCATTTGGAATGAACAATACTGCTGCTGTTGTTCTGGTCTTTGCTGCCTTTTCTCCCCCCACAACTATTTCTCTTTAATTATGTTGAAACCATGGCAAGTAATGGAATTATTGGGATTTGCAAGCAAGTAAACAAAAGCAGGTGAACAAGTTCACAATCTCATCTGTGGATTGCCTTCAAAACTTAAAGGTATTGGTAGGCTTTTCATCGAAATTCTTCCTCTCTAAGAACTTGTTCGAGAACCAGCAAGTGGGAAAATGTGCTACAAGTGTTTCATATGTCACTGAATTGATGCACAGAGGCATGATGGTTTGTATCATGCCATTTTTAAAGGCTTCACTCAGTACTTTTGGTTAATTTACAGGATGTCTGCAGAAGAAAAGTAGTATGAGGCTGATTAAGTATAATTGTATTGTTGGTGTGATGATAATATTTACCATTTCAGTCTGTACTTCTGTTTATACTGAAATTTAAATTCATTTTAACTTCTTTGATACCTCAGCCCTAAATCAGAGCAGCCTGTTGAGTGTTTTGTGCTTACTGTGGGCAACTGGGGATTCTAATAAAACTGTTTACAGCTTTGATTCAATTTAATTTGTGAGCTTGATGTCAATCAACACTGGGCAGCTGAGTGTCAGGGTACACAGAAGGTGACTTGATCTGAAACATCAGGAAATTCAGAATGAATTAAGGAACAGAGTGCAGTTGTTGAAAAATTGAGGGAGATTTTCAGAGTTGATATTTCCGATGTATCTATCAGTAAATTTAATGACTGTTATTGAGCGCGTTAAATAACAGTCATTAAATTTAATGGATGATGAACTGAATTAAGCATATTGCCAAGAGATTCCTCAAGCATAGAACTGCACCTTTCAAATATAGTTAGAAACATTAAAAATTAATAAAATATTAACTTTTGTATTCCCTGGAATACTGACAAATTGTGCTTGGAAAGTAATTTGACAACTGGCATTTTTAAAAAAAATACCAACAACTATATAAAGTCAGAGAGAAATAGCACAGAAACAGGCATGTCAGTCCACCGAGACCATGCCAATTATCAAGCACCCATTTACACTCATCCTACCCTAAACTATTTTATGCCCCCCACAGTCCCATCACTTACCTACCCAGCAGGGACAACTTACAGAGGCCAATTAACCTACCAACCCACACATTTTTGGGATGAGGAAGGAAACTAGAGAACCTGGAGGAACTCCACATGGTCCTCTGACAGCATTAGAGGTCAGGATTGAACCTGGTCAGTGGAGCTGTGAGGCAGCAGCTCCACTAGTTGCACTGCTGTGCCACCATTCAGAAGTTGTTTAAAATTGGTATTCTCTTGGTTTACCTGCAAATGACTTAAACCTATAGTAGGTTAATTATTAATAAGTCATTCAATAAACTATTCAATATTTGTATGTTTTTTTTCCACTGTGAAAGTAGTGATATTTTGTGACAGACAGAGAGAATGAGTCAAAAAGAAACACTTCTGCGAGGATGTGGCAAGTGATGTTTCCCCAGTGATCTGCATTGGGAGCTCAGCTTTCCACCATGTACATCAATATCCTTAATGAAAGAAGAGTTGCGTATCCAGGCTTACAGGTAAACCCAAGTTGTATTCAATTTTTTTAAACTATCTTTCATTTCTATATTGTCTTTAGTATAGAAACACCTTGGAAAGTGCAGAGGCATGTGTGAAAAGTGGGGGCTGGGCCAGCAGCACTGAAGGAGGAATGATCTGAAAGCTTACTGAAAGCAGTGAGAAAGCGGTCTGCTTTGCTGGGGTTGGAATGGGGGTTTGAAACAGCTGAGCCATACCTGTTATGATATTAGAGTTCTTCAATGTGCAAGAGAAGTTCTCAACTGCTTATGTTGAAATTAGTGAATTGAGAACTTTAAAATGCAGTTCTATGGATCTTTTATGTATATCCTTAAACTGCATACAAGATGTACAAATCAATGAAGGGTGAAACGAAATAAGGAATCACCAAATACAAATCCTTAATCACAAAAAAAATGCAAGAAGTCCTGGTGCTTTTGTCCAATCATCCTGTAGGCTGCTGTGTATGGACAAAAAACAAGAACAAGGTAAACCACCAGCATCAAAGAATGGATAGAATTATAACTGACTAACTGTACAAGGATGACAGAAGACCAGAATGAATGCAGAAAAGCTGTTTACTGCCCAGAGTATCCCAATGGTCTAGCCCTGGTGGAAGAAGTGGAGGGTGGGTGGGGGAGGAGTGGGGGGAATGACCATTCCTCCATTCTTATAACTTCTCCATGTTCACCCTGAGATTTTTCACAAATCTCATCCACATTTTCTGAACATCCCACACACAGCACAATGTATAACAAAAAGAATAAAGATCCAACAACCGACTCCAGGGTACTCCACTTCCAAACTTTCTCTGGCCAAACTAGTGCATAGTTATCCCAATACTTTACATCCTATCTATCACTAGCCACCAAAAAATGTTATATACCTATTTCATGTTTCTTCACCACCCTCCAGTGATGACTTCTGAAAATAAAATCCAAATACTCTAATCTACCTTCTTGTTTATTCATTTATTAGTCCTTTAAAAATGTTTACATTTAACAAACATGACTTCCCCTTACCAAATCCAAAACAGTTGTCCAATGGTGAAAAGATTGCATACATCTCTCATGGGGTTTATGGGATACAAGCCTAAATCCTGCCAATATTCCAAGTAGAAGTTAACACTCTAGTGTAAAATAGACTGAAATGCATTGGATTGACCTAGTTGACTTTTTGTCAGGGCATGGCAATAACAACTTTGGGTAACATCAATAGAATGGGTGCTCTTTTTAATTAGGCTTATGTTAACCAGCAATCTTACATGGAGGAGATATACAACTCAATTCATTTTCATGCCTCAGCTCTTATTTGATCTTTTAATGTGCTTATTAATTTCAGAAGCTTAGCAAAATGAGCAATTATCTTGTTTCTGGCTGTTCTGACTACATCTTCGAAGTATGAAATGTCTTATGTTTGAACAGTAGATTCAACAGTAGTACAAACATTCACAAAATTAAAACCCACTATAACTCTCTGTTCAAGGATAAGGACTTCTTTTAAAGAAAACAACCTCAATGACAAAGAAAGATTATTTTAATAATTTGAATCACTGAGAGTAAGGGTAATGAAGAAACTAACATGGTTCTTGGTCTGGAATCTTGGTGTCCAGAGGGTCAGTGGACACAGGCCTGGCAAATGACCAGTTTCTGTCCTGTTAATTCTAAGTAAACATTTTCCCAGATGTTGCACTGAATTATCAGTATTTGTCATCATCATGCCACAAAACCAAAAACAACCTGAGATTTCTGAGCATGTGTAATTTGACATGCAAATTCCAAAGCTGCTTTCTGTTTTAGAAAGAAGAGTCAATGCTGTTCTGCAGCTTTTTCCATTGTAAAAAAACAGGTTAAATATGCAAATTAAAGACATTTATCTTGCTAGCTGTAAAGTATTGCACTTAGTTGCATACAGTATGAAATCATTCTATGCTGGAGGAACTTAGCAGGTCAGGCAGCATCTATGGAGGGAAATTAACAGTTGACGTTTCGGGTTGAGACCCTTCATCAGGACCAGGAAGGAAGAGGGCAGAAGCCAGAATAAGAAGGTCGGGGGAGGGGGAGGAGCACAGGCTGGCAGGTGATAGGTGAGTCCAGGTGAGAGGGGGAAGGTAGGTAGGGTGCGGGAGGGGGGAGATGTAAGAAGCTGAGAGGTGATAGGTAGAAGAGGCAAAGAGCTGAAGAAGGAATCCATTAGGAGAGGGCAGTGGACCATGGAAGGAGTTGGGGAATAGATGGGCAGGTCATGAGGTTGGGGTAAGGGGAAGGAGAAGAGGTGAGGGGGCCACAGGAATGAGGGAAAACAAGGGGAGGAGGGAGGGGAAAAAAGGGGAACAGAAGGGGGGGGAGTGTTACCAGAATTTAGAGAACTCGATGTTGAGGCCTTCAGGTTGGACACTACCAAGGTGGAATATGGGGTGTTATTCCTCCAACCTGCATCTGGCCTCAATGTGGCAGTAGAGGAAGCCATGTCAGTTTGGGAGTGGGATGTAGAATTGAAGTGGCTGGCCACTAGGAGATCCTTGCTTTGCAGCGGACGGAGTGAAGGTGCTCGACGAAGCGGTCACCCAACCTGCGTCAGGTCTCACCAATGTAGAGGAGGCCGCACCAGGAGCATCGGATGCAATAAATGACACCCTTAGATTCACAGGTGAAGCACTGCCTCACCTGGAAGGACTGTCTAGGGCTCTGAATGGTGGTGAGGGAGGAGGTGTAGGGACAGGTGTTGCCCTTGTTGCGGTTGCCTCTCTTCTCTTCTCTCCCGCACTTTTTTTCCTCCCTCCTGCCCCCCTCCTTTGTCTTTCCTCATTCCTGTGGCCCCCTCACCCCTTCTCTTTCCCATTCCTCATGACCTGCCCATCTATTCCCCAACTCCTTCCTTTTATTCCATGGTCCACTACCCTCTCCTACCAGATTCCTCCTTCTTCAGCCGTTTACCTCTTCTACCTATCACCTCTCAGCTTCTTACATCTCCCCCCTCCCCCACCCACCACCTGACCCAGAAACTAGTTTGAATTCAACTTTAGGAACTGGAAAGTGCAAATACAGTTAATTTAACCACAAACCTGCCAACCTGTTTCGCTGTCATCTTTCAGGGAAGGAAATCTGCCATCCTTATGGTTTATAATCTGACTATGGTAGATTCCAATGTGGTCAAGTCTTAATTATCTTCTGAAATGGTCTAGCAGGCAATGTAGTTCAGGCATAATTTGGAATGCCCAAAACCCATAAATGAATTTTAAAAAAAACAAAAAAAACAGCATATTTGGTTGCAACCAACTGTTTTCTTTAAGTTTGATATATTTTCTTTCCTAGTTTGTTATCAGAGAATTCTTTAATGCTCCTTGACCAGCTTGATATCATTGTTGCTAGTCAACAGGAATCCCTTGATCTGAAGCTTGCCAGCAACCAACATTCAAGGATCATAGCTCAGAGATTAGATGTTGTGGGCAACATTGCCTGAGCCAAAATGAGCACAAGACCACAAATCTAGCCCGGTATACTTTTTTAACAATTACACTTAATGATTTCCAATTTATTGTGTTAAGAATTTTAACATCAAAAATTTCATTTACCTGGAAACTACTTGCTTTAAAATTCTTCTTAAAAGGAAACTATAAAATTCTGTCCTGCACAAAGATATATCACTAGTTCCCTTCTTGCTACAATACTCTATATCATAATTGATGGGAGAATTCCTGTACATCTAGTGCAGTTCAATTGAAAACAACTTTCAAGCTGAACTAAGGAGCGTTCTCCACTTCCAAATGGAGTTTTCCATCATTCAATCCTCAACTCAATCCGAAACAACAGCTTGCCATTGCTTCATAGGATATTCTTCAGATTAGCTGTATAAAATCAATTTGCACATGATCCATGATTTTTGTCAGTACATTACATTGTAAAGTGAAATTGTAAATTTTTCATTGCAAAATGTCGGGTAGTGCTGGATGGTAGTATTACAATCTGAAAATACTAAATTCCACTTTAAATGAAAATCAGAAATGCCTACACAACAAGTAATTACGCAGTTTTTATACAGGAATTAATTTTATTCAGATTCTAGAAAACTGCTCCTGGCATATATCTTGCTTAATCCAATATCCCTGTGGAGTAATTAGAAACACATTCAAATACAGAGAATGCGTCTGTGAATTTGCTGTTGAAATATGAGAGCCAGAATTTATTGACATAAACACCAGCAACTAGTTCACTAATGCCAGTCTCCTAGAATTTAATCTAGACATTGAGGGAATAAAGACACATGGGTGGGCAAAGATCTGATGAATGGAGTATAATGGCAAAATATGAAATAGTCCAGTTAGGCAGAAAAAATATAGGAAAGAAGCTTGTTATGTAAATGGTGAGAAATTGAAGAGCTCTTGGGATGCAGAAGGATGGGAATGTTCTAGTGCATGATTTGCAAAAGGCTAGTACAATGTTCTCATTCATTATATGAAGAAATGAGCATAAAAGAAGGTAGGCTTATGTTTCAGTTATATAGGGCATTGGTGAGACTATATCTTGAGTATTGTGAACAGTATTGGTCTCTTATTTAAGAGCATGTAAATATGTTGGAAACAGTTCAGCAAAAATTTACAAACCTAGAATGGGCAAAACCTCCAGTGGATATAATTATGGCTTGTACAACCTTGCCATAATTGTATCCACTGGAGATTAAATGAGTGAGAGGGACTCGATTGAAACATATAAGATCCTGAGGGGTCTTGACAGCGTGGATGTGGAAAAGATATTTTTCTTGTGGAAGATTTAAAACTAGGGGTCACTGTTTAAAAATAAGGAGTTACCCATACTAAGACAAAGAAAAAGCAGAACATTATTTCCTTGTTGGATGTGGGGGGGGGGGGTGAGCTTTGGAACTCTCTCCCTCAAAGGGCAATGGAAACTGAGTCTCTGGATATTTTTAAGACTGAGATAGTTAAATTATTGATAAGTGAAGGGTAAAAGTTTATTGGGAGTAATCAAGAATGCGGATTGAGATTACAGTCAGATCAGCCATGATCTTAATGAATGGCAGAGTAGGTTTGAGGGGTCAAATGGCCAACCTAGACTCCTACAGGTTCCAAGTGGCTGAAATTATGGTCCATACAAGCTCTTGCCCATCATACAAGAACATATTTCTAATCATAATTACTCTTCCTCTTCATAGTGTTTTATTCCCCTTTTTTACTCTCATCAATCTACTTGATATAGTTTTGAATACTGCCTGTTTCTGCCTCAACCATGCTGAATATCATACCAGGAGAAAATAAACCGGGTGAAAAACACCATGATTTCTCTGAAACAGCACAAGCAAAGATGGAGGAAAAAGCAATCTCATAACTAAGAGGGCTAAAGCTTGACAATTGGGAAATGGTTTTCTTTTGAAATAACACAACCTGTTTCGAATTTCTTTTCCATTTTCCCAGCAGTCACGGTTTTCTTGTTATCTTTTCTAATTCTGGGCAGCTAGATAATTTAGATCCTTAAAATTTTAAAAGCTATTATATCTAAACAAAAATCTCTACCAGCCCCACAAAACACAACAGGTACTTCCAGCAGGAGGATGTGAAAAAGTCGCTACTGATAATTTTGCCATTACTCCTGAAATTCTCCGTGTAATAGCGCGATCTGGAAGTCTTACACTGGATAATTAAGCCGTTATTTTGTAATATCCCTCAAAGCAGAGCTTTATTTTGAAAATAAACTTTGTTAATAAAAAAAAATCATTCATTGTCCCCAGTTTGCCGATAAATCCCTGAAGGATTGTCTACGATGCCGAAAGCACCAGGCACACACTTGAATAATTTTCCAATAGTCATCGTCGCAGTCACTAACTTTAAATCCACTAAATGACATGATAAGACAAAGGCGTAAGACTGATTGATGTTAAGTACCTTTGGGGATTGGATGGAACGATTATTTTCGCGTGATGGCAAATATAGGTCAGTTACTTTAATTCTACTTGCAAAACAATAACGGGTAGCGAGTAGGTAAACGATATAACAAACCATTGCATCAGATCACACTACACAGGCTTTACTGAAAAAGCAGGTGTCTTTCTGCAGCGGTGTTTAAGGTATTAGGAGACCTCGGTTTACTTGACCATTTGTACCGATTTAAAATATCGCCTTGTGAAAATACCGAACTATTTCAAAGCAAAATAAAATGTTTTGTGATCTGATTGGCGATTCGGGTGCACAATGCGATGATGCTGCTAAGCATGTGGAGGAAATTTATTGCAAATTCGCTGCGATCTTGACGTACAATATAAAACCGCTCTGAAAGTGACTCCAGGGAAAACGCGCAGAAATATCACTTAGCAGAAGAAGACGGCTGTTCAAAACGAAATACTTCAAACCCAAAAAGAGAAAACAAAAACAAGAACAGTTGTATGGGAAATTAGAAATACAGACTATACTGGTGGAATTAGTCGAAATTGGAAAATAAAACACGCCTTTTCCAAAGGTGCAAGAATAACTGAGACGCTCACCGAATGCACTGTCCTGCTCCGCTCCTCCAAAATAACTGGGAAACCCGGATACAAGTCAAAATATGGCAAAAGTAATTCTTATTTAAGGTTTGACGGACACGAACATGAAACCGCCAAGTTGATTCCACAGTACAGTTCAGTTGAGCTATAAGCGCCTCAAGCAGAGGGTTATGAGGAGTCGTCGCTGCCTTCAGTTAGTGAGGGTATTCCAACAAGATCCAGGAATTTCGCTGCTCCGCTGGGGCAGATGAGATTAAGAACGTCAGACTGGGGACAGAAACGTCTCCCCGCCCTTAACGACAGCGTGCTGTTTTCATTCCAAACACGTAAGGGACGTCAGGTTGCAAGCATTAATTTTTCTAACTTGCTTTCTAAAGTGTTGATCAGATAGGCTTCAATCAACATCGTATCCAACACCAAACCATGAAGATGGTTCAAGTGTTTATATCCATGATTAAATTGTCTTAGATATTAATAATTAAAAATTGCCTTGGGGGTCACTCTCCATTACCCACATGAGCTGTAAATTTGATACCCTGAGCTTTGAAAGTTCAAATTATCCAACATCCGCTCTTTCACGGCGGAAAGGTCTCAATTTTTACTATATTTCCCGGAGGCAGTGCTTCCTTATTTCACAAGTAAATGACTCAAGTGAAAATTGAGTTTAATTTTTTTTTTAATTATTCTTTTATTCGAGCAAAGATTTCAGGTCAATGGCCCCAAGTGCTTTTACCATTTTAGGTTTTTGTTTCAGCTTTCCAGCACCTGCTGTTTTATTGCTTCGATCGGAGAAAATAGCTTATCTACACTTGCCCAAATTTACATTTACGTACTCTGTATCTACCTTGGTCAAATCTAAAGACCTAGATCAACAAGCTGTGGTACTAAAAAAAATCAATTATCATTTTGAATTTTAAAAAGATGCCAGTCTAACCGCTGATGACCACAGGAGCATTTGATTGTTATAAAAACTCACGTGGTTCCCAAATAGCCTTCAGGGAAATTAATCTGTCATCCTTATCCAGTCTAGCCCCGATGTGACTCACTAATGTGGCTGGCTTTTAAATCCAGAATAGCCTTATCAGATCAAGAGCAATTGAAGTGGGGCAGAGAGTTGGCCTTGCCTGCAACACCCAGATTCTGAACATTAAATAAATACACCTTTGTTATATCACTCCTTCACCTTCCGCACCAGTGGAATTATAAACCAAAATAAGGCAGTCTGTTCTCAGGCTTTTACGTGTTACTCATCAGATCACACTTCATCTTTAATGAAGGAGAATGTAATGAAGACTAATAGGTACTGCTTATGATCTCTGAGTGTAAAATCACATCTTGATCAGAAAGGGAGCTATTTCCCTCCAATAGATGCTGCCTGACCAGCTGAGCTCCTCCAGCACTTTTTGTGTAATGCTCCAGATTCCAGCATCTACAGAATTTGTCTCTCCCAGCTATTTACAGTTCCTGCTTTGACTCTCCTAATGGCATTATCTTTTAAGTGGCACCCACTTGTATTGATCCACTCATTTTACCCAAATGTAATTTACCTTAGTGCATCTCAGTCTGAAAAAATAAACATAGCTCTGGGCCTTAACAAATTGTTATGACGCTTTATTATTTAAACATCAAACGCTTCATTGATGTTGGTAACGAGTGGAGAAGAGGGAAGTCCACACGATAATGGTCTTTGATGCAAAAACCACAGGTTAAAAGGTGCTTCCCACTCACTGTAACATACAACTGTTTTGTTATCTATGACATATACCCAAATTCCCTGAGCTTTACAGTAAACAAGTGCCAGAAGTAAAATAATATCACCAGCTAGACGGGGTATGCCGATACATCAAGGCAGTATTTATTACCCTAATTCCCCTCCTCTGCAACCTTCCCTTCCCTTCCCCAAAAAAAGCAAGGCATTTACCCAAATAGGTCCAAATTTAGTTTAAAATCTGCTCTGGCAAATCAATGATTCCAATACTTTGTGCCACAAGATGGCAGCATTCTATTTTGCAATTGCTTCTGCAAATGTCGACTCTGCAATATTCTTTCACATCAGAAGCATCTGTGACACAAAAGTACAATAAAGGCCAATGTGGGGAATAAGTTACATAGAATCACTCTCGCACACTTTGTATGGTCATGAGATGTAAACGGAAATTCAGCACCCCTTTGCAGCAGGAAAACAACTCAATAACCTGTGCAAACTGAGAATCAGGATTGGCAAACAATGTGAATTTATAGCAAGAGGGACCAGGCACACGAGATATTCTCTGAGGAAGAACAGCCTAGCCTTATTCAGCATGGTTACTCTAAATGAGACAGTGGAGAGGTAGCAGCACTGTTGGATTGGTGCAAAAGGGGTAGTGTCCCAAATGCAAATCATGTGAAAAAATATAATTTTCCACATTTTTTGGACTAAAGCAAAGTCCAGGTTTATGGAGAACCAGAAGATTAGCTGTGATCAAATTAAATGACAAAAGCAAGCTCACAAAGCTGTATGGTCAACTCTTGTTCATATTTCTCATGTCCTTTTAAAGCATACTTACTTTGGTAAAGCTAAACTCAGAAATATTGTTGATTACTCTGTATTTTTCTACTATTTGCATAATGAGATATTTTAAACATAGAAGCTACCTTTATGCAATCCATCAATTGCTTACCTTAAAATAACTTGCTAAAGTATCATTCTCGACGTTTGAGAAATATCCTGTGAAATTTAGATCTTCTTAAAATGCAACTTTTTTTAAAATCCATTTGCTTTCAACTACTTTGCCTTCAGTTAGAAATCATAGCCACCGCAGATCATTAATGTTTCCAAAATTATTGAAAATAATCCTAAACTAGAAGACAAAAGGTCCTTATTAGATTTTTGTTTTCAGTCTAACTTCCACTATCATGCAATTAAACCTAAACCTCAGCCATCTTTACATAATGTGCACTGTAGCTCTTGCAGTATTTGGATTCAAGATTTGCACAATTATGTTCGAACTTTGACAGCTATCCAATCATGGGGGTTTTCATTAGTAATTTGTTCAATTTTTGTCTACAAAGTTGCTGCCTGCCAAAAGGAAGTGTAAACCTCAAACCTGCAGAATAAACCAGCTGCTGTGATGCTGCTGAACTTCCTAGATATTCTAAGAAATCAATAACTAATCCAAATGACAAGAGTAAGGTTATTTGGAAACAACTCATTTTAAAACTGTAGGATGAAGTTCCATATATATGTTGTACAATTTCTTTCAGCTTTATATTTTTCATTCCAAAAAGTGTATCAAAAATACAGAAGTGAGAAAATACAAGTACAATTACACTGCACCCCCACCATTATATCTTCAAGGAATCCCTTCATACATTTCAACAGAAAGAAAAGCCTAGGTTTTACAAGTTTATCTGATTTGTTTTTGAGACAGGACAGGACATTAAGTTGTTCAAAAGTACAGAAATTACATTGGCTCTTTGATTAGACCAACTTCATTCTTATAAATTTTCATGGTAGATCATTTCCAATCAGTCACATACACCCAGGTTACATATTCTGCTGTTAAGAAATGAGATTATGCAGGAGAAAAATGTGGAAAAATATTCTTATATGGCCCCATATGGACTCCATTAAGCTAAAATGATAAAAGATTAGAAATATTCTTTATAAACATCATGACACTTAGAAACAGTTCTAGGAAAACTTTGCCACCTCAAGCTATGCAAAAATGCAAAACAAGTAGCCTGAATTTGATCCCAAATATTTACGATTAGCATCCAGATCAGTAGAACTATATTAAAGCTAATTACTTTCATAGAGCTTTCCAGCCATTTAGGATTGCCACTTCATTAAGACTTTCAAAATCATTTGAATTCAGAACTACTAATACTTCGAGGTTTCCAAGTTGTCATTGTAATTCTACATGATCCTCATGACAGATATTTATGCTGCAAAATAGTAGGATCCAATACATCAGTATCTTAGCAAACATTCTGGTCCATTATTACAAATATATCCCAAGATCTCATTTGCATTCAGGCTAAAGTTTCCCCTTCCCCCAGTGCTGCATACATCATGAATCCACCAGAGAGCAATATGCATATTCCATCTTTTCCCCTCTGTTTACTCAACATTAGGTTTCCTCTCTGGAGGGGTGCCAAACCAAAAGGTTTCCTCATGATTCCAAATACCAGAAGCTCCAATGTGTGCAGCCAAATTCCAGGGCTAACACCCTAGTTCAGCAAATAACTAGACTATCTATAGAACAAAAAGAGGATGGAATTTCAAGGCAAAGTCATTAAGTATTTTTAAAGTTATGACACCCTGGCTCAAGTCAGAGGTCTTCCACGATACAAGACGATGAAAATCATGCCTTTTTTTTGAAACCTGAATCTTTATGTTTCTAAATACATAGTTCAGAATTAACTTCCATGTATCAACTGACATATAGCTCAAATTATCACCGGCTGAGTTTGAGCCAATTCAATCTGAGGAAATACTTTATATTTAAGTAACTTAAGAAAAGACTATTAAAATTCAACAAGTTAATAAAAGAACTACATTGGTAATATTTACCAAGGCTTTAGCTGTAACCTGGGAGAAACGCAATTTGGATCCATGGAAAATGCAGCATGTCATGACAAATATTCTAACAGCAGAGATTTTGCACTAAGCAATGAGTTTTAGGCACCAATTTTTCAAAACACTTAAAAAAAATTGTCTGCAAACATTATTTAGAATTTCACTAGATTACAACCAGGATACATGCATTAAAGTACTATCATTAACAGAAATGCAATCAGCCATTCCATAATAGTACTTCTTAGAAATAGATATAATCTTCCAAAGATGTGAAAATTCAAGAATGCCCTTCTAGATTTACTCTGATTCTGAAGATCAGTAATAAAAACAAAAAAAAACCTTCAAATAATATCACAATGTTAAATCAGTAAACTATTTTGGATAAATCTAACATTCTCTCTTGTCCGACAGTGTACAGATGCCAGCGGCTGATCAGCTCAAAATTCATCTGTGTATCGGTGTGCAGCTACGTCACCAGTCAGCTTTTCTTGGGCTTCCTTCATGGCAAACACCACTAAATGCAGACAGGCATAGATTTTTAAAGATGTTGATGAAAGACCAAATAGAAAAACTTTTAACCAAGTTAAATAATAAAATCCTGGAACATTTTACTTATATCACTAACCAAATGAGAAAACAGCGAGGTACATTCTGTGAAAATTCTCCTTCAAATGTTCTGGTTAGATGGACTTTGAAAGGTCTGAGTTCAAAGAGAAGTGAAGGATATACATTTTGATCAGAATTACTTTTTTAAAGATTTGATTCCCTAAGTCTTTCAAATTCTGATTGGACTGGATAATACTGGCTCTTGAAGTTACAATCTGAACCAATGAAACAACATTTAAGTCTCACTCCATGTTTGCCCTGTCAAAGATGGACTTGATGACTGATCCAGAAGTAGTCTGTCAGTGCACTCCATTTTTGGTTTCCCCATCAGTACAACAGTGGCATTCCTTGCTGGAATCCTCCAGCATTTCTTGGTGAGCCAGCTTACTAAACTTGTGCGATGTCAGACCTGGCATAGCTAATTAAGCCATGAGAAACTTCTTGTTTTAACCACACTGCGACATCTCATCGTATGTAAGCTAAGTTAGAGATGTCAACTGATTCAGAAGTCAATTCACCATAGTAGTTGACAGCATGAGTCCATCAATGACACACGTCAGTCAGCTCTCCTTTTGATCTGGAGGTGACACCTGCATTGTGGGATGCGAACGGCAAACTAATTTTCCCTCCAATCCATTGGAAAAGCATTCAGCAACTCCTTTTTAGTCACACGATTCAATCTGGAACTCAGAACATAATACATACCAGTGCTGAATTTTGTTTAGACAGTTCCAATTGAAGAAAACATATCCAGTTTTTGTTTATTTTGATTGAATTGTACCTCCTTCAAACCAATCACAAAACAGCTCTGAAAAATGCAGGAATCCCTTGCTGGCCAATGGCATTGCAGCCAGAGTAGTTGTTTTCCCTGGACCACATTTACCAAAAAGGGAAACCCTCAATCACTGATTTTACAAAGACTTGATTAATCACATCAAGATTTCATTCCAGAAAATCACTGCATCAAATGGCTGCATGTGTACAGGTGTTGGCTAATCGACTGATTGATAAAATGATTGATTGATTTTATTTTAAAAACACACCATACGCAAAATTATATTTGAATTCAGGGAAAGAATGTTCAAAATGGCTCAGGCCCCTCAAATCCCAGATTAAAAGATGAGAATAAACAACAAGATAAAATTAATATTCATTTGTCTGATCTGAGCGAGATAAAGCATTTAAATCAAGTCTTCACTTATAATCACTCCTATCCTCCAACAGATGGTTACCTAAAGCAAGAAGCCAGGTGTACTTTCCAATCTTGAAAGCCAGTCTAATAAACTGAACTACAAAAGAACCAAGATTTGAGGGGCACAGAAAGCATAAATATTTTATAAAGAAACAAATGAATATTGGCTGCACACTCACCTTGGTCAGCAGAACTGTAGAAATATTTGTATTTTGGATTTCCATTTTGATTAACGATCTCAGGATGAACTGTACCTCGAGCATCTGCAATGTAACCAACAACAAAATGGAATAAATGGAGGAGCAATTCATGATTAGTTGATATCAATAGGCCAAACATCAAATAATTTCTTCATTGAATTTGATTACTTCAGCAACTCACTCCAATGACTATCTGCCAAACAAATCCTTCCATAAACAGGTGCTTGGAGAAAGAAATCTATTGGATTTCAGAAAGGAGCACTTCATAGATTAGCAAATAACCAATACTATATATTGAAGACATCCTACTTTAAGAGGCAGATATCATCCAGCAGAATTGCCCACTCCTTAAATAATTAAGAACAACTCATTTCAGTCGGAAAACAAAAAAGTTGGTGGGACAAAGCTGTGGCATTCATTTGCAAACTGTAGGCCTCAACTGTATAGCTTTATTTAATAAAGTGGAGAACCAGTTTTACAATGTGCAGAATGAGTCAATTTGGTAATCTCACAGGTGCCACCAACTCAGCCATGCTGGCCATAGAGGTAACTTTGTTCTTACCCAAGAATAAAATCCTAGGTATGTAGCCTCCATCTGGGCTAAATGCCGAATCCTTTGGTTCCTCATCATCCTACAAAGGCAACAGAAGAAATACTCAAATAAAATTAAACAAACCACATCATCTTATCCTTCTGTGAAATTTGTTGAGACAACATCAGGGTAGACAATCTTTTTCCCAGGGTAGAAAGGTCAAATACTAGAGACATGCATTTAAGGTGTAAGGGGGGAAAGTTTAAAGATGATGTGCCGGGCAAGTATTTTTATTTTACACAGATAAGAGCTTTATTAGTCACATGTACATCGAAACACACAGTGAAATACATCTTTTGCGTAGTGATTTTGGGGGGCAGCCCGCAAGTGTTGCCACGCTTCGGGCGCCAACATAGCATGTCCATAACTTCCTAACCTGTACGTCTTTGGAATGTGGGAGGAGACCGGAGCACCTGGAGGAAACCTACACAGACACGGGGAGAACGTACAAACTCCTTACAGACAGTAGCTGGATTTGAACCCGGGTCTCTGGTGCTGTAAAGCATTATGCTAACCACTATGCTACCACAGTGGTGGAAGCAGATATGATAGTGGTGTTTAAGAGACTTTTAGATAGACACATGAATATGCAAGAAGTGGAGGGATCTAGATCATGTACAGGAAGAGATTTAGTTTAATTTGGCATCATGTTCATCCAGAGATTGTGGGCTGAAGGTCCTGTTCTGCACTGTTCCATGTTCTAACATAAAAAACAATGCATCCAGTTTTAAAATCCAATCACATGGTGCATGACACACAGGCTGTAAGAAACATTCAAGAGGACCACAGGAATGATTCTGCTCAAAAACAACTTTTGTTACTCAGATCCACTTACGTAGTCAGGGACATTGACTTCAGAGATGAGCTATTTAGAGTTATTTTTAAGGGATATTATTGTAAAGGCTCCAAATGACTCATTAAAGAGGAAATAGGGTGATGCATATAAAATAGGCAAAGGCTCAGTTAGACTTCTTTTCTCCCCAGAGAATAGTTGACCCATGAAAAATAAGAGTATGTATTCACTGCACACCTTCAGAACAGAACTGCAGCATTTTCTGGCTAGATGGATCAGGGGGAAATCACGTCTTACATGTCAAATAACAGGAAATATAACTAGGGTCTATTGAACTTGGTTTGAATGCCTAAGATGATTCAAGGACAATTAACCTGATTTTTTTCTCCCCCTTCTTAGATTTAAAATTCAAATTTTTTTTTGTCTCTCCCAGGACAGCTCATGCTGTTGTTTGGTAGAGGACATCTAAACCTGTTGTTTCAGCATCAGAAGTACGTGGGATAGGCTTGATAATCCTATCCAATAGGCTAAAACATGGATCCTCCTACCTCTACGTTCACCATAACAAAGTTATGTGCCAGTTCCGAGATCTCCTGGGAAGCAGCAAACTTCGGTTTCAGTGCTGGTAGTAGTAGTAAAATTCACAAAAAGAAATTTTCTAATTAGCCTATTTCCATGACAATCTAGTTAGAAAATAGTTAAGATCAATAAATTATTAAAAATTTTAGAACAATGCAAAATTATGAATCTACCTTTACAAGCACCACACCAGCTTTTATGTATAATCAACATCAGCGGCAGACCACTAAAAATGGAACAAAAAAATCTTTAATGTCTTATATTAGTAAATAATATGCAGGTTACTCACCTTAATGGTCACTGAGCTTTCATTCTAAATCATTAGGTTAGACATTTTAAATCATGCTACCCAATACTAAACTAATATTATTGCGTAAACAGATAATATGTACAGATGTCACAATGACTACTTCCCATCTGCTCTTCCCCCATTTCCCTATCCCTACCCCAAATAGAGTTTCATGGAATTATCAGCTACTACTCTTCATGCTAATCTGGCCAGTGAAAGCTTGCAAGCTATCCCATCTATACCCAGGAACTTCAGGCATTGACATACCAAGCTTGCCAATTCAGGGAGACCAAAGTCAATTGTATCACTTCTATTACAAACCCTGCTGAAATCAACTAACTCAATACTGACCAAAAATAAAATCAAACTAAAACATTTTTGTTTGTATAATTCAACTGCACCCTAAGCTTTACCAGACAAGACACACGAAGACCCCATAATCAATAGTCCAATCAACACAATGCTAAAATGCCAATTCAAGGCAACTGATTATAGAAAGTAAATTATAACATGAAACAAACCAAATAATAATAATGCGTACCACATTCTGTTTGTGTCATGTCTTTCACGGTCTTACAGCTAATTATATTTAAGACTTCTTATTTTTTTATTAATCAATATAGGCCATTCAGCCCACCCTGTCTTTGCCTGCTGTCAGAGCATTCCCATTTGCCCCCTTATTTCCCTGTAACATATTCTCTTTCAGATGCCCATCAATTCCACCCTGATTCTCCTAACACCCACCAGTGATAATTTACAGCAGCCAATTAACCTACCAACAAGAACGTCTTTATGATGTGGGAAGAAACTGGAACACCAGGGGAAGAAAAGAGATCACAGGAAGAATGTACAAACACCACACAGGCAGCCCTGGAAGTCAGGATCGAACTGAGGTCACTGGAACTGTGTGGTAGCAGCACTGCCTGCTGTGCCACCCATGCTCATCAATCACTCTCCGCTGTGACCAGAAAGATCCATATAAGGCCACACATACCGCCGAAACAGGTCTAAGGCGGACGCCATCTCCCTGGCCCTACACTCAGCTCTAGAGCATCTGGACAGTAAAGACACCGACATTAGGCTATTGTTTATTGACTACAGCTCCGCCCTCAATACTATGATTCCAAGCAAACATCACCAAACTCTGAGACCTGGGACTCAACACCTTCTTTTGCACTGATTCCTTGATCAACAGACTGCAATCAGTAAAGATAGGCAGCAACATCTCCGCCACAATTATTCTCAACACTGGTGCCCCTCAAGGCTGCGCCCTCAGACCCCTACTCTACTCCCTATGCACTCACTACTGCGTGGCCAGACTCTGCTCTAACTCCATCTACAAGTTTGCAGATGATACCACCGTAATGGACCGTATCTCAAATAAGGATGAGTCAGAATACAGGAAGGAGATAGAGACCTTAGTGACATGGTGTTATGTCAACAACCTTTCCCTCAATGTCAGCAAAACAAAAGAGCTGGACATTTACTTCAGGAAGGGTGGTGGTGCACATGCACCTGTCTGCATCGACAGTGCAGAGTTCAAGAGGGTTGAGAACAATTTCCTAGGAGTGAACATCATGAATAGCCTGTGCTGGCCCAACCACGTAGACGCCACATCCAAGAAAGCTCATCAGCACCTCTACTTCCTCAGGTATGTCCCCATCAACCTTCACCAATTTTTAATCGTTACACCATAGAAATCACCCTATCCTGATGCATCACAGTTTGGTATGGCAACTGCTCTGCCCGTGACCACAAGAAACTGCAGAGAGCTGTGGACACAGCTCAACACATCACAGAAACTAGTCTCTCCTCCAAGGACTAGTCTATACTTCATGCTGCCTCAGAAAAGCATCCAGCATAATCAAAGACCTCACCCACCCCAGACATTCTCTCTTCTCCCCTCTCCCATCGGGCAGAAGATACAAAAGCCTGAAACCACATACCACCAGGCTCAAGGACAGCTTCTATCTCACTGTCAAGGTTATTGAACTGTCCCTTAGTACAATAGGATGGACTCTTGACCTCACAATTTACCTTGTTATGACCTTGCTCCTTATTGTTGACCTGCACTACACTTTCTCTGTAGCTGTTACACTTTATTCTGCATTCTGTTATTGTCTTACCTTGTACTACCTCAATGCACTGTGTAATGAATTGATCTATATGAATGGTGTGCAAGACAAAATTTTTCATTGTACCTCGGTACATGTGACAATAATAAATCTATTCCAAATTTACAGATGTGAAAGGCCATAAAGTACAATACAACAACACCGGAACAGTTTCTGACTCTGAATGCTAAAATGGATTCATATGTCATTTTGACAACTTGTGAGCTGGGCTACTCTGAGCCAAAGATTCAAACCATTAACTCACCCATGAAGCCTACAGATATCCTCCCTCTAACCCCCAAGAGGCTGCTATTGGCTTGCCACGGAAATATGAAACAGAAAATCTCCCTGGGATTCTGCTGTTCATACGTACACATTTTGCATAAAGAGCTTGGATTCAGTTGTGTGTTTTTCCAATCTTAGCACAAATATGAAAATGACTCCTTGGGATATGCAAATATGTGGGAACATAAATTGCAACCTAGCAAAGAATCAAAAATGATAAAGAATAATCAATGAAGGAAAGAAAACACAGAACTTCATATCCACAATTCTCAGAAAACTTTCCAATTAGGAATTTGGGATTATACCGAAAGGATATGATGGGAACTACTTGCATTTACAACCACACTCATAAATATAGTTGCCAAATGCATATCAAGATTCAGTATCAATCAGGAAATATTTCACACAATAGTTCTTCGACTGTGTAATGCCCAGACTCAACTTGGAATTTCAATCTCATTAGTCAGATATTAAAATACATTTGCTTCATCAATGTTGTACACACAATGGGAACAGTGTTGTCCACTGGAACCACGTAGACATACAGTAATATGCAGCTTCCATCCACCTTGCAACAGAGCAGCCCATTTTAGACAATGACTTCTGGATTTTCATATGCCATTCCATGTTATTTCCTTAAAGTTGTTGTCCAATTTGTACGTAAATACAAGTCTGTGCTGTTTGTCTCACTGTTATTTTTAAAGTTTAGCCCACTGCAAAAACCAGTGAATGAAGGTTTCCTTTTGTAAATTAACTGCTGACACCTTGTGGTGAGGTAACTGCAAAATGCAAGCATCTGTAACCCGCATAGCCGAGGTAAAAATTACTTTCACAAGTGTACAAAAAAGATGATTGCTATTTTACCATATTCTTATTTGAACTAAGCCATCTTATTAAAATAACATAACTGCTTGTTCTAAGTCAAACATACTTACAAGATGTATAAATGCTGAAAATGAATGGACGAATGAACATATCCAACTTTGGAATCATTTTTGCAAACACATTGTGTCAAGCACATTGAACTCATGAACACTACTTTGTTATTCCTTTTTCATACTATTTATTTTGTAATTTTATGCCTTTGCACTGTACTGTTGCCACAAAACAACACATTTCACAACATAAAGAACAGTGATAATGAACCTGATTCTGATTCAAAAGATTCAACTGCTACCAGCTATCAAGTTTTAGCATGAACACAGTACATTCAAATTTGTGTAATTAATGTCAAACTCCACGTCCGAACACAAACAGGAAGCTTCCATTTAGTTTTGCATACCTGGCTTCAGCTTCTTTTTTACCATCATCTAGTGTTCTCCAGTGAATATGATCTCCAAATCCTGAAAAATAGTTATTGCTGTGAATTCCCAGTTTCAGTAAGTTGAGCCACACGAAGTCAAATGTTCATATCTAAACAATATGTACAGCCGACTCTTAATCATTCCTAGTGGACCATTTTAAATTAGCTGATACTTATCGGTACGGACATTTAAGGATGGGTCTACCCTGGGTGATTCTGCAGGGAGTGGAATACTGGAA
Source organism: Pristis pectinata (assembly GCF_009764475.1). Classification (NCBI taxonomy): domain Eukaryota; kingdom Metazoa; phylum Chordata; class Chondrichthyes; order Rhinopristiformes; family Pristidae; genus Pristis; species Pristis pectinata. The sequence goes on along the minus strand of NC_067407.1, from coordinate 31,087,645 downwards.
GACAAAATGGAGATTAAATCAACTCTTTCCTTTCACGGATACGCTGGAACTAATAGTTGTTCCCCCTTCTATTACTGATGGATTGCTGGGTTGAAAACAAAAGTCACATTCTAACTACATTTGCCATCTGAACGTCCCATCCGATACAAGAATTTACATAAATATAGGAAACGTGTCATCCTTAGCCGCACAATTGGTATTAATCGGCTTTGCAAAAGAACAAGGCCATCAATGAAAGAAAGAACTGACCAACCTCTCCCCAGGCTTTCCCCCTCAGATGTTTGGGAGCAGATCAGGCAGCTCCAAAGGACGGTGAGGTGCACGACCACCCGCAACTTCATGACTCGCCTCGACCTTCTGAGGGAACTGAATGAAGCCGGAGACCGACCGGAAGTGACGCATCCAGCGACCTGGAACGTCCGGCTGGAATTTGGAACGTGTCCCAGATCCCAAATGTGGACACAGGACACCTCCCAAAATCATGAACCAAAAGCACGCTGAACACTCCGGAGGGAAGCACACCCTTCCCGATGACCAAAACCTCAATTCCAAGTGTTACACTAGATTGCTCCCTCCTCTATAAACATCATATTCTGAATATCAGCAGTAATTTCAGGTAGCTGCTGTGCAAGTGTCTTTGCAACACTACATGGGATATTGACTCTAAAGTGATCAGAACAACCAGCCTTGCCGTGGTATATGCTCCAGCAGTGTACCGTACCCCTATATGGTCCAGAATACTAAAAGTTGGCACCAGCTGGCACTGTACTTATCAGCACACCAGCATAACAGGTTGCACAGCTCGCACATGAACATACTTTCTTTCCTCTGCAATATTAAGAGATAACTTACTCCAAGATTACTATTGGTAACTAACCCAGAAGCAATGAAAGTTATTTGTACCATCAACTGTTAACTGAAGACCTGAGCATGAGTATGCCTGTGAGACATAGAAGTTACAAACTGCACATGAAATTCATAAGTTCCTGGAAGAGATAAGAGAAGCAGAATTAAATCCTCGATAGTGACAGAAAAGCCCATACGTTGGAAAAATTTGGGCACATTCCTGCAGCATTTCATTTCAACACCAAATAAGCCTATTCGATATAACCTGACCGAAAAAAATGGGTCAAGCTGAACAGTCTAAGATCTGGATATGATTACTTCAGGGGACCACTTAATAAAATGAACATCCTGACAACTCCCAGTGCAAATCTACCAAATATCATAGCAATCAATTGAAAAACAGCAATCTTTACAGAAGTTGTAAATGCAATCTGCACACTAGTCAACGGCCTGTAGATTTGGATGGTTGTATCTCATATCAGACAAATGACAAGAAAATGAAGAAGTTTTGGAAATAAAAGCTGAATTCAAAAATTCTGTACTCCACCAGCACTCCCATTTTCTAAACAATGCTCAAAGGAAATGCAATCAGAGATCAAAACCCTCACTCCAATCCCACGCATTGACTGCAAATCACCATTGGAAATTTTCTTTTCTTTTAACAGTGAGACACACAAAACATTACATTTTTAAAAAACAATTATGAAGAAAGAAATTAGTAGTATACTCAGCCAGCCTGTCATTCTAACTCAGTCATTTATTATAATCATGGCTAATTTGATGATATTTCAATTCTTCATTCCTATTGACCCACAATGACTTTCACCTCCCTACCTAATTTATCTCTGCTGTAAAAATATTTAAAGGTTCTGCTTTCCCTACCCTTTGAGGAAGAAAGTTCCAAATGCTCACAGCTCTCAGATTAAAAAACAGGATAAAACAAAAACAATAGGCAAAACCTTCTTATGAATTGTGACCACTAGTTCTAGATTCTCCCACAAAACATTCTCTCCATATCCACACTGTCAAGACCACCTCAGTATTTATATGTTTCTGTCAAGTTCCCTCTCACTCTTTTAAACTGCAGTGAAGACAAGCCTAGTCTGTTGAACTGTTACTCAAAGAAAACCCATCCATTCTTGATTTTGGTAGAGTAAACCTTCTCTAAATTGTGTTTATCACATTAACATCCTTCCTTAAATAAGGAAGTCTATACTATACACAGTAGTTCAGATGCAGCTCACTAATACCCAATAAAACTGAAGGTACTTTTCTATTCATCTCATTCCCATCCAATTCAAAACTATTTTTGGGATGTTGCTTATATCCTTCACAGTGAAGACAGATGCAAAGTATCAGTTTTATTTATCTTCTACCTTTTTTTCCCCATTATTAATTCCCCAGACTCACCTTTCCAAAAAAAAAATCAGAAAAGTACTCACTTTAACTCTTTTCTTCAAATAACATTTGAGATTAAATGATTCTTCCCTTCCATTGCTCCTGCTCTTCCTCTTCATAAGGAATGATGGAAAGAGTGACCATTTGAAGCATTTAATAACATGATAGCGACTGTGTCAAGAGTTGAATGAATATTCAGCAACAAATCCATGGTTTATACATTTATATTTATACAAAAAGGATTTGATGTTCCTCCATTTGATGGAAAAATAATATTATTATGTGCGATAAGATATTCTGTTGAATGGTCACATGCCTGAAACTTAATTCTGTTTTTCTCTGCAAAGATGTTGCCCAAGTATTTGCAGCATTTTTTTTGTTTTTCTTTTGCAAACTGTGGTATTTTTCTTTTGCAAGATGTATAAAATATTTCTACCCGAAGCAACAATGATATCACACTTTTGGTTCTCTCCCACTCTACTTAATAACATCGTGAATCCAAAAATATAGTAAAAGAGTGGTTGAGCCTCCCTTTTGCTCCTGGATTAAGGAAGAAACAGCACAAACTATTTTACTGATCTTTCGAAAAACAAATTCACCAAGTTTTAAATTTGAAAATAATTAGCATAATTTTGTCTCATCTGGCCAAGCAGTTATAATATTGCTACAACACAAACTTCTACCTGAAAATGTGCAAAATTGCCTACATTAGTCCTATCCACTAAAACAGGACAAATCCAAGTGAGCTAATCAGTCAGCCTATTCTTAATCATTAGCAAAGTGTTATGAAAATGGCAACAATAGGACAAATGATATTAAGCAGCATTCATTTAACACTGCCCTGACTATCTATGCTTACAGGAGGACCATTTGACACCAGACCTGCCACAGCATTTGCTCATGTACAATAGTGGAGATATGGAGGAGAATGACAGCCTTTGACAGCAAAGTAACTTGTCTGTTTGGCACCAAGGAACCCATGTAAAACTGACTCCAAAGTGAATGAGGGGAAAACTCCCCTGTATCTGGAAGCAGAATAGAAATGTTGATAAATGTGTAGAGACTAATCGCAATTCAAAGCTACCATTGTCAGAATTCCTTGGGGCAGCAGTTTTTGTTGTTTTAATTTCAGATGCTTCAGCAATGATCTTCCCAGACAAAAAGCGAGGCTGTCCACTGATAACTGCATACCATTCAGCTCCATTTTGCAGTTCTCATATAATTAAGTAGTCTATGTCCACATAAAGCAAGAGTAAAAAAATGTGTATATTAGCACCATACAAATATTAGGAGATTCTCACGTCTAACAAGTGCTCCTTGAAATTCAATAGCATTCAGTGCCATCACTGAACACCTAACCGTCAATATCCAAAAAATGCAATGATTATTACAGCAGGTTAAAGGCAAGGTATTCTGCAAAGTCATTTACTTTTTTTTTTGCAAAACAGAGCCTTTTACCTACAAAGCAGGTCTGGATTGTAAAGGATTGCTCGCCACTTCTCTGGATCAGAATCAAGTTTATTATCACTGACTTGCATGTGGTGAAATTTGTTGTTTTGCAGCAGCAGTACAGTGCAAAGACATACAATTACTATAAATTACAAAATAAATAGTGCAAAAAAAAAAGGAATAGCGAGGTGTTGTTCTTGGGCCATTAATAAATCTGATGGCAAAGGGGAAGAAGCTGTTGCTAAATTGCTGAGTGTGGGTCTTCAGGCCTGGATGGTACCAGCTGTAGCAATATTCAACGAGCTCAAAATCATTTGGGACATGAGTGCTGCTCTGTCATTAAGCAATCAACTAACTTGAACATCTAGTCTATTCACCTTTAGAAAAACTGTCCAAATCTATAAAATGAATAAATAAGAAAAAGCCATCTTCAAGGGTATTGCATGTTGGCCTTACCAATTATGGCTACATTCCAAAAATGAATTAAAGACTAATCTAAATTCACATTTTACAAGATATTAAGCAGATGAAATAGTAATACTTTAAACTATTTCTCAGAGTAAAATAACAGTCTTTTAAAATTCTTACATTCTTCATTTTATTTCACATTTCTTTAATTGAGCTTTGGAATGGCATCACCACAATAAAGGCAAATCAAATACAGAATGGGCCAAAAACAGAAACAGTGAATATACAACATGTGCAAAGTTAAAGTCATAGAGTTATACAGCACAGAAACAGGCCCTACAGCCCAATTTGTCCATGCCAACCAAGATGCCCATCTAAGCTTGTCCCATTTGCCTGTGTTTGGTCCATATCCTTTTAAACCTTTCTATGTACCTGTCCAAATGTCTTCTAAATGTTGTTACTGTATCTACCTCAACCATTTTCCTCTAGCAGCTTATTCCATATACATACCACTTTGTGTGCGAAGAAGTTGCCCCTCAGGTCCTTTTAAATCTTTCCCCTCTGACCTTAAACCCTCTGGTTTTTGATTCTCTTTTCTAGGAAATCGGCTGTGCATTCATCCTATGCCCCTCGTGGTTTTATGCACCTCTATAACATCAAATACAAGGTCAGTTATGATTTATAATATTACAGATCCTCCATTGTAAGCAATCTTTTGCTGCTCATTCAGTGCTAAATTTGGATAATTTCTTTAGAATTAAATGATTTTAACTTAAGGATATTTATGGATCTCCAGAATATTTTGCTTTACTTCGGACTTCTAGGCTGATACTCTCAAAAACTGTTAATATCAGTTTAAAAATGTAAGGGCACATATTTAAGTTTACATATTTGACACCATTCAACGTGCAATGTTACTCACCTGATCCATTTGTAGAAACCCAGCAAGTGCTCCAAACTGTACACAATATGTACATCACTTGGCCTTTCTTTAATTAGCAAATCAAAATATCTAGTTGTTTTTTGCTTTTGAAAGGAGCTTAAAATTGGCCCCAAAGGGACAATCAAGCATACCTTATTACATGGAATTTATAGTTAGATTAGAATTTTGGTTTCTTAACTTGTACTGATCCTTGCAGTGGCAAAGCAACAAACTTCATGGATTGCTTTCGTCTTAGTTGATAGACTATGAAAAAACAAACTTTTCAATTCTACAACAAACTATTTAATCCATTAAGTCTGCATCAGTGTTCTCTACTTAACCAATAGCCTCATCTCACTTCCCTTCTCACACGTTGTACATTTTATTATTCTTGTATTATTCTAACAGAACTTCCTATATAAAACAGTACCAGAATGAAGATATTACTTCTTCCAGATGGTAACATTTTCTGAAATATACAGGATGTCATTGAAGGATCCTAACAAACCAGTGACCTTTCTCAACTTCACCAAGCTGCACGGTGTTTCTAAATAAATCCAGAATCAAGCAATAGTCATCTTACCATTCTTAGTATAATCAATAAATGAATGATTATTTTGCTAATTACTTATAGGAGAAAATCTATAAGTATGTAATGGTTTACAGAGCAGGAAGAGAACAGTCAAATATGGAAAAAAGCTGAACAGACAGAAATCTGGTTTTCTTTGGAAGGGGAAATAAGGAGGTTATCTGATACACCGCTTTAAAATTATAGAATGGGCTCATACAATAAAAAAGTTGTTGAAAATCAAAGAAAATTGCAGATGCTGGAAATTTGAAATAAAAATAGAAAATACTGGAAATACTCTGGAGGTCAGGTAGCATTAATGGTAAGAGTAACATTAACTCTTCCCTCGGAGAAAAGCAGTTTCCAGTTGTAGGCGAATCCACAACTATCAACTATAAAATATACGATAATCACTAATAAGCTGAATACGGATTTCAACACAAGCATTTACAACGTGAATCAGAACAGGCTATTTAACTCCACGCCCGTGTTCTCCACTCAATCGCATAACCCATTGTCTACCTAGCGCTTTTTTTTAAGCAGCAAACCCTCCTCGGTGAAAAAGGGGAAGACATCCGAACAAAACACTCAATGGGAAAACTCATTCGCTGTCGGACAGCAACGACTGCATCATTACACGCAACACTTTCAGTGGAGACGTAAATTGAATTAACGAGAGCCCTTAATGCAAAATGCGAACACGCAAGACAATTATAATCCCCTCGTTAGATGCGCAGCTTCGCGCAGCCCTTATTCTTTTGTGTGGTGGTGGTGGTGATGGTACCAATGCCCATCTCCTCCACACGTCCGATACACACCCAGCTTCCCAGTGCGCAGACGCGCAGGAGCCTGGCAGGGTGCGGTGCCGGTGACGGAATTAGCGCGGGACGCGTCACGTGCCGGGAGACGCAGCGGACGCTCGTGCACCCTGTCCCGATCTCCGTCTCGCTCCGCACCCGCCATCTTGCTCACCGCGTGTTTCCCTCTGGGTCCCGACAAACACAACAAGGTTCGTGACCGGGCGAAGGAAAAGTTTCCTGTCACTGTAACCGACCGCACGGTCGTCGGCCCGATAAAATCGAGTTGCGACCCCTCCCCCCGCGTTAGCGGATTACGCGCGGAAGCGGGAGAGGAATCGAGAAACGCTGTTAACAAAAAAATAGTTTGGAGGTGGGATTTTAAAACCGGGTGGTTTGAGCTAATTTTGCGGCTGGTGGCTGTTCAAAGGCCACGCACGTTAGGCCGCGACCAGACTTAAGTGGAAGAGAAGTGTAATAACCTTGTGTCAGATCGATGTTGTCGTTTTCTGAGCTATCGGAACTGGTTGTATCACTGCTGTCGGTGAAGCCAGAGCGGAACTGAAGTTTTCGGTGTGCACCGTCCATTTGTCATGCCACTCAAATGCCTACCTCTCAGTTGGCTGGAAAATTAACTTTAAAAGTAAAGCAGAGCTGCGATAAGTAAACATAGGAGTCATCTATGTTTATGAATGAGAAGTTCTACGTGTGCAGGTGTTAAAGTTACTTAGATAACAAGTTTTGAGTGGAAATTAATCTTCAATTAACTGGCCTAGACAGCATGTAATATTTGCTATTTTGCAAAAAAATAATGCAAATGTAGAAACTTTGAATTTAGCATGTTTTTTTTTGCCTTCCCCTCCCCAGAGTATACACTATGAATCAGGAAAAATTAGCAAAACTGCAGGCTCAGGTCCGGATAGGAGGAAAGGTGAGATCATTGTTATGTTGTTTATCTAATGGAAGTCACTTGTTTATTGTCATGAGAAATTGTTCAGTTTTTGTTAGTGTTTGTGACACCATCTTATGGTATAATTTTTAAGTGCTATCACCAGGTTGTTGCCTATATTAATAAGAGATGTTACATGTAATCCTTGCCTTCGAAGCCTAGAACTGTAGTTACTGTTCCCAGTATTTACTGTTTTGACATCTACAGAGAGAGAAATAGAAGGTGTGTTTCATATCGTTCATCCCTTTTCAGTTCTAGGTGAAGGTCGTTGACCAGAAACATTAAGTACCATTCTCCTCAGATGCTGTTTGGCTTTTTGCATATTTCCAGCAATTTGCTCTTGGGTCAGATTTCCAGTGACCATGGAACTCTGCTTTTGCACTGGAGTTTTAAAGACAACTGTCATCAATGCACTGTGTCCTAACTGAGCTTCCTTTCTTACCGATCAGGAACATTAGTTTGTTCCTTTGTGTGTTCATGTATTTTGAATGTTGAATTTTTTTTGTGTTCTGGGCATCATGAACAAGATCAGCACTTATTGCCTATTCCTAGTTGTCTCTTAGAAGGTAGCAAACTGTTTTCTTGAATTGCTGCAGACCATGTAAAGAGAACTCTTAAAATACTCTGAGAAAGGCATTTCCAATAACTTTATCCAGTGATGATGAAAGAATGGAGTTGCGTCAGTTTGGTGTGTGACTTTGAGGGATATTTTTGATCTTTTTATTAGTTTAAATCTTGAGGTTATCCTTGCCGTTCATATAATTTAAAATAATATAAACTCTAATGATATGATAGATTTGAATGTAATGAGTATTTATAAGGTGCCTTTTAGGACTCTGCATCTTCTGAAGTGTTTCTCAGTCAATGAAGGTTTAACTGCTGCTGTCAGGAGTGGAACTTGACAGTTAATTTTCACACAAGTACAACAGACCAAGATAAAGGTTTTGGTCACATTGGTTGAGGAATAAATAATGGCTGGGATGCTGAAGGAATTCTGTTTAGGTTCAAAACAGCTAAGAGATATTTTAAGTACATTCAAGGGGACCCTCAGATATTTTTCATCTTCAGAATTTCATATGCAACAATGTAACTCTATCAGGGCTGGACTGAATTAGCTGGATTAAGTCCTCAAGGCTTCTGCCTTGAGCGTGAGCTACCATTGAGCAAATCACGTTTGACTTGCATGAGTTATGACAGGGCTCTACTATGTTAGATACCCACAGTCAAAAAGCGTTGTGGAATCATTTTTACCTTATGGACTGCAGTAATTTAAAGCACTCCACTGACAACTTCTTGACAAGGAGTGATGGATAATAAATGCAAGTTTCCCAAATCCTAATAATTACATCATAAAGCTACATAGAAGTGGAACACGTTGTGTTTTTTGACATGCTACAAAAAAATCTGCCCATGTATCAAATGTGACAACAGAAGAGGCTTTTTATTCGCTTCTGAGGTAATACTGCTGAGAAGGCCAGCACTTAGCGTCCATCTTTATAATTAAACAACAATTTGGAGGAATACATTTTCTTTATCAGAACAGTATAGTTGCCCTTGGACTAAGAATTGAAGACACAATGGTAAGACTCTTTGAAAGGAAATTTAATTTTTTGGCAGTATGTTAACCTGAATGACCATTCCTTTTCATTACTATTACTTCATACAAATAGATTCTGTTCTTAACTTAATGAAATGTTTTCTTATGGTGACTTGAGAGGATGTTACCTGTAAATTTAACAATAGTTAAAGCTGAATTAATATTATTTCCACTTTTTCAATTTTAGCATTTTTCCATGTCTATTTATTGACTAGAAAAGGGTTTCGTAGCCAAAAATACAAGTATTAGATTGAGCCTTTGGAAACTGGTGGCATTATTGTATAAATGCAGTTTGTTTTTTTTGCTAACCTGCACAACTACAATGAAAATTCACGTACAGCCCACACTGATGTGGCTCTCCAACATTTTGGGGACATGGTTTTAGGAATGCATCTCTATTGAGTTTATAATACATTTAACTTTTTGCCCTATATCTTCAGATCATTAGTGGGTTAAAAAATAATTTGTGTTTGACTCAATTTCATTGCTTTATATTTTGTTTGTAAAATTTCAACAAAGATGGAAATAGAAACATCAACAAATAGTGATGTTTATGGTAGTTCAACCATGGTAGAACTATGATGTCTGTAGATATGGTTCTACCATACCTATCTTCATTAAACAAACCAATCAATGTACAAGTTTCACTAGTGTAAATTTTTTTATCCAGCTCATGCCTGCCCAACATCAACTCCCTTGTAGTCCTTCCCAAAAATACCCACAGACATATTCACAGTAAATTTCTGTGTTCTGTGTTGTATATTCTGTTCTTGCAGTGATCAAGGTTACAGGAAATCACCTAAGATTCTTAAACATGCTTACTACCCAGTGATCTTAGCCAGAAAGTGTACATGCAGACTACAGATTACAGTAGGATTCGGGTTGGCTTTAACGTCCTGTATTTGAATTATTTTGTTAGCTCAGACAACAATTGCTACTTTGTTCTAGTATAAGATCGTTATGCATTGACTGCATCTACAGCCCAGTTTGGACCATTGTATGTAGTAACAGAGTAATGTCAATCTTGTGTAAACAAAAACATAACTACTCTGTTGCATGTCCACATTATAATTTGAATATCTTTCAGAAAGTTGAACATGTGGGATTCAGTTTGTAGTGCCAGTTTTGGAGTCTGATCAGATTGGGTTTGGTCAAGGAATGTTGACCAAATGGTTTGTTTTACCATTAAATATTATTTTTTAAATGAACTTACACGAGAATTTTGACATTTTTCATCTTTCTATATGTCTGAAGAGCCTTTTGCAACAATAAACTTCCATATTTTATCTACTAACACTTAAATAATTACTGTTTTTTTGTGAGTGTATCCCTTCGATAGATTCTTCCTTGTATTTGTTAAATTGCTTTCACCCAGCCTTGCACATAAGGTGAAGATGCAAGTAGAATGGGGTTAGGTGTCGAATCTGCTCTCTATTAGTACTCTGATGTAGGGTAGCACATTTTCCATTAAGTAATGGATAGTATTTGGTTTGATTTCTGCCATTTCACAAAGACGCGGCTGTTAAAATGCATCATAAATTTGACTGTTCATTAGCAAATGTGTTTTGGCTCTATTGCTTTGCTACTTTTAAAGTCTTTTACTCCTAATTGCAGCAGTCATGTTGAAAAAGTAGGTGTCTACCAAATAAATACCTTGGCTCTGCCCATTCAGAACTTTAAAGTCAAACTAAGCATAAATATTTTCCATTTTCTCTCCCTTGATGCAATTCAAGGTGTTCAAAGGTAATTCATTGTCTTTGTTACTTCTGGACCCTGGCAAGCCTTGGTAATTCATTGCCTTTGTTACATTACCCTCCTGGCAAGCCTTGTGTTCTATGCTATTTAAACTTTAGATTGTCCAAAATTTCAGTTCCCCTCCATGTGTCATTTTGCTTGATAACTTGCAAAGTGGTAAGCAACAGTGCTTTTAAAATTCTGACGTTTGCTTTCAGATTTCTATTTCCTATTGTCTTTTTCTATCTCTGTAATGTCCTCAAGCCCTACAACCCTTCTGACCTCTTGAACATTCAATATTTTAATCACTCTACCATTTACAGCAATACCCTCTACAGCTGGTGCCATAATGTATTGAATTTCCTCACTAAATATCTCTTTCTTTCCTCTTAAATGCTTCTTAAAGCCTACCTCTTTGACCAAGTTTTTTGTGTCATCTGCCCTACTATCTCCTCACATGACTCGATGCTAAGTGTTGTTAACGTTCTTCTGATCACCTTAATATGTTAAAGAGGCTACATAAATAAACTGTGTGCATGAGAGTATATTCAATATTTCTGTCAGTTTAAGGAGCTGGTTCTGTTTTCCCAAACCCATGTCCTACTACTCCATCTAAGGTTGTGAATTTTGTTTACTAGGCTGTGTTTAGATTTGACTTTTGATTTCTGCCTTTCAAAGTTCTTGACTCACTAAATATTGTGTTTATTTTATATTAAAGCTCTCCCTTTTATTAAATTAATCCAAAATTTCAATCTGATTAAGGATCTATTAATGATAATTACCCTGTATTATGAATAAGCTACAGGCATCAAAACATTTTTCTAAATGGAAGGTGATTGGGTCCAAATTTATGGGATGTGATTTTTTTTTTGGCAGTGATAACCTTGTTATCTTAACCTTGTAATATTTCTTATTGTTAAAAATCATGTATTCTATCTATAATCCAGAGAAGCTTCTTATATTTTTGTGAGTTTTTGGATGTGTTCTTTTGACCAGGAGAATGAAGTATGTGCAGTGTAAGAGAACTTGGAGCTATTATGCAATCAATAGATTGAGATTGCTGCTGTTCAAAATAGTTAAGTTCATATCTATGATTATCCGCCTTTTGACTTTTTAAGCTATGTCCTGTAAAGAACATTTTGTGGATGGCATTGAATATGGTCAAAGCGGCATTGGAAAAAGATTCCATGCAGCTTGTTAGGCTAAGGTAATTCTGACAGTTGCTGAACAAAGAATCTTTAAAATAAATGACTTCTTAATTACTCATACACCAATTCATTGCTATGCCCACTAAAACAAAATATTATTTTCAGTTTGCAAAGATGCTTTGCTTTAAATATATAATAATTGTGAAATGAACTGTTTGAAATTGGATATGAAGTTAAAAGGGTCTGCTAATTTTTAAACATTCAAGTGCTGTCCAGCTTGATTAATTTTCCATTCATTGCATTTTGTCAGGGCACAGCTCGCAGAAAGAAGAAGGTAGTGCATAGAACAGCTACAGCTGACGACAAGAAATTGCAAAGCTCGCTGAAGAAACTAGCAGTTAATAATATTGCTGGCATTGAGGAGGTAAGTTTTACATAATTGATTATCGGATCATTTTAGTGTGTGTGTATACACGTGTATAGCATATAATTCAGTGCAACATTAGGATGCTTTTCTTAACCTTATGCCTGTTAAGTAACTATTTTCCCAAATAAACCTATTATAAGTTACATTGATATTTCCTCTCTCACAGCTCTTACACTGAGGAGCAATGCAGCCAGTAATTTAGTATCTGCAATTGGTTCCTTTGGAGAAGCACTCAGCCCCCCCCCCCCCCCCCCCCCCCCATTGTAAGCTATTCCTGACATTGTGGTTGAAATGAGAACTTAAGCTCTTGCAAAAGCTCACATTTTAAGAATATACAAAAAAACTTGCAGCATCTGTAGAAAGGTGAAGCTAGGGTTAAGTCTCAGGTTGGTAAGATTATCTAGCAACAACCTGAGCTTTGCAGGTCAGGAAGTTTCCAAGTTTAAACTTCAATGTATGAGTTAGCTCGTCTCCAATGAGGTGGTACTGGAGTTATAATTTTATTGACTTCTGTGTTGATAATAGCCTATTCATAGTTTTCTTGCAGCCGTTCAAGTTCAGCTACGTAATATGTGATCGGAGTTGTATATAGACCAGATTTGGCTGTAGTTCACAAACTAAATTGGTTTCGTGTAACAGTTTGGCATTTCATAAGTAATTTTTTTGGTGCTGCCCCACAGATTACATTCCATGTATTCTTCCTTGAAACACATTGAGAAATGTATGAGTGGACAATTGAGTGCAGTTGAGCATTGATGTCTAATTGAGTAGCATACTGAATCATGGCCATTTGGCCAAGGTGCTTAAGGGTGCCTGCTATTTCTGCAACAGTACCCTCGCCAAGAATTTTATGCTTTCCAAAAATGGATTGGGAGAATATGTTAATTACTATGGCACATCTAAGAAATCAACAGTACCCAGAATTGCATTAACCTTTAGATTATCATAACTCCCTTCTGGACTCTTTTTAAAAATTTCTCCCCTTGGAGTGGAGGGTGATTTCTTTCACAGGGTTTTTTTATGTGGCAAGAGAGTCCAAGATTAGGATACCTCACGGTCTTCATCTTTTGTAGCCTTTCAAAGATAGGCCTGCATCCACCTGTTCTGCTCTTGCAGTCTTTTGTTGGGCAATGTTTTGTCTGGTATTTTTCCTTCAACTTTTCCTTTATGACTGACTCTACCTTGTGTGCAGATTTCTGACAATATTGCTTTTGGAATCTTCAGCATGTTGTAGTTTCTCTATTAAAGGCTTTTCTACATAGTAAAGTTTAATCACACCTGATGGCATTGATGAATCTAATGAAAATGAGTGCTTGTATATTCAGTATTATATTTGGGTCATTTATTCAGTGCAAACTCAGTGTCCTCCTAATTCTGCTTTCTGTCACTGTTCTGGACTTTAAGGGCTCCTCTGAATTGTAGACACTGATGTTCACACATCATCCCTTAGTGAGCTGTTGAGATCTTGTTTTAAATTGGTAAGCCCATCAAAGTTTTGAAAAGTACCTTGCACTTACACACTGGCAAATGCAGACAATGGGAGGAACTGATTTAAGGAATGAAATAATTAAAGGCTGTTAATTGGATACAAATATTGAGCAGTTTGTAAATTATAAAGAAATATAACTAGTGCTAGTCTCTAGTATTAGAGGAATAGAAAGTCAGGTTGACTAAGATTTCTTTTCTCTTCTGCAGACCATTGGCAATAATTATACATAGTAAAGCAGAAGATTGACATTTCCAATAGATATGGGGGGAAAAAATCTCTTTTTCATTACTTTTGATAAAGTATTTGAAATTCTGCAGTTTCACTTGTGGTAAAGTAGATTTGATTCAAGGGTTAGGGGAGTTATTAACAATGGTATTGTGGTTGGAGAAGGACATTGCTAAGAAAGATGTAAGATTGCTAAAAATGGAGACAAGTCTGAAGCATTCCAGTTCATATTAACCATTACCCCAATCCTCGTAGGGCTCAAATGTAATTGTCTTTTGCTGATGGCTCAGAAGAAAATCGCCAGCAAGGTCCTTATTATGGGTCAGCGCTTTCCTGGCTTCACCACCTGTGCATTGTATTGATTTCCTGTTGTACCTCTAGACTTGGCGCTGAGTCCAGAGGCAGAGCTTAGTCTCAGTGAGCTAACAGGACAGACAGATTTCATTTCTGGCCCCTTAGCTTGGTGTATGTGGCGCATTCAAATGAATGGGGTTAACAGCCTGGATGGAAAAGGTTTGTTTCTTTATTTTAGTTAATAATATCAATTGACTTTTTAAATTTATTTTTTTAATTAATCTATTTAATCTGTTTTTAATATCTCTGCTTATCAGAGACAATTAAAGTAGCTGAAAAGGCCTTTGTAAAAGCCATCCAAGCAACCTGGGGACTGAACCTTGGGCTGCCTTGCCAGTCAAGGACAGCTTTGTGGGATATCTGCAGCAACAAGGCTTGAACTTGATTTGGACCAAAGGAGTGAAAAGCATTTTAGAAACTGGGAGATGAACACATAACCAAAAAATAAACTGAAGTTACTTTGGAGTTTAATCATGTGCTAAAAGTCTTCATTTGTGTCAGGTGGTCACTGGAGCACAACTTGTGATAAAGATTTGTCCAGTTTCCTTCAATGACTTTTTTCTGACTACTTCCAGACAGGGTCTGGTAGAGATATGCTATGATGCCATTGTGGTCCCTTGTGAACCATATCTTCTCTGATCATGGTTAACTACCTCTTTGAGGTACGATATCAGGATGTCCTCTTGTTCAATGAAGTCCAAGCTTTAGAATACAAATACAGAATTTGTTCTGGCGAATGAGCTAGAGTATGGCCATGCAGTAGATAGGGTGGTAAAGAAGGCATATGGCATGCTTGCCTTCAGTGGTTGGGACACTGAGTATAGAGTAAGGAAGTCACGTTGCAACTGTCTAACTTTGGTTAAGCCGCACTTGTAGTATTGTGTGCATTTAAGACCTTCCCATTACAGCAAGGATGTGGAGGATTTGGAAAGAGCACAGAAGAGGTTTACCAGGATGTTTCTTGGATGAAAGGGTATGAGCTCTAAAGATCATTGGAGGCTGAGGGGGGAAGACCTGATAGAAGTTTATAAAATTAAGAGAGGGGTAGAAATGTCAATTTCTAGAAGACATGGATTTAAGGTGAGAGGAGGAAAGTTTAAAGATGTGTGGGGCAAGTTTTTTTGCACAGAGTGGTAGGTGCCTGGAAAAGGCCGCCAAGGATACTGGTGGAAGCAGGTACTGTGGTGACATTTAAGAAGGCATATTTTAAATAGATACATGAATATGCAGAGAACGGATGTGAGTCATGTGCAGGCAGAAGAGATTTAGTTTAATTTGGCATTGTGTTCGGCATAGGCATCATGGGCTGAAGGGCCTGTTCCTGTGCTGTACTCTTCTATATTATATATATAAACAGCTGTTCTGTTAACTTGTGTAGTAAATCCACTGTTCATTGTGCATGCTGTAATTTGGCAAAATTAGCTGTTAATGACCTGGACTTTGTTGTTAATGATGACAGAACTATTGCCATGAAACATACAGCAACTTAAAAATATCAAAATTGCTGTCAGTTATTCACTGCAGTTTAAAAGATTGTGCAGACCTGTTCCTTGTCATCAAAGGAAGCTGGTAAATTAATTAAAATTTGGATGTATTTAAGAACAATTATTGCTATAAAAGATCCTGAAAGATGCTGCAGTTTGTTATGTGGTATGACCGCATTCTTAATGGGCATTTAGTCGTAATTACTGTGTAGGAAATGCTCTGGCTCTTAATATTCCACAACTATTTTATGTCAATTATTATCTCCTGAGATAGATTTCAAGTGGATTTGAAAATTAATATGAATTTAAAATAATGTAATTAGTATCAAAATAGTTGAGATTCTATCAAAGTTTTAGATCATTGTTCTCACCTTTATTTCACACTCTCCAAAAAAAATGTTAAAATGATTGAAAAGTTGTTCTATTACTTTCCTGGTTTACTCCCTGAAAACTGCTGAATGAGCTTAATGACATCATTGTTGAATGAGTGTCAGGACTAAGGCATAAAACAAAGGCAGGTCCTTGAGGGTAACCTCTATTGCCTGAGCCACATGCAAAGTGACATAAAATAGAAATATTAGGAGAATTGATACATAGCTTAAAGCCTGTTGTGACCATCAAATCTGGGTTGAAAAGGAAGTGTACCAATGGAACAGGCTGTACCTGAACTAGTTTGATATCCTTGTCTGAGCAGCAGGAGTGTACAGAGATTCTTCTCAGCAAAATTATAAGGTCTTTATTAGTCACCCACGTACATCGAAACACACAGTGAAATGCATCTTTTGCGTAGAGTGTTCTGGGGGCAGCCCGCAAGTGTCGCCATGCTTCTGGCGCCAATGTAGCATGCGCACAACTTCCTAACCCATACGTCTTTGGAATGTGGGAGGAAACTGGAACACCCGGAGGAAACCCACGCAGACACGGGGAGAACGTACAAACTCCTTACAGACATGGGCCGGAATTGAACCTGGGTCGCTTGCACTGTAATAGTGTTGCATTAACCATTACACTACTGTGCCTGCCCCCAAGCAAGTAAGGGGGAGGAATCTATAAGAAATGTTAACTAGCTAAAAACAGGAAAAGAACATAATGAAGAGTAAGGTAAGAGAGGAACATTAAAAGTAAAGTAACAAATAGAGTTGATGGAGCAGGAGTCTAAAATAATGGATAAGCATAAAGTGAAAGGAAATACTATAAAACATGAATTAAATTGCATAAAGCAATGCACATTTGTGTCTGTATTAGAACAGGAAACCAGACATAATAGGAATACTGAGAAATGGCTAAAGAAAAACAATGAGGATTAAACATCGCAGATAATAAAAGGACAGGTAAAAATGGGAAGGTGGAGTGACGTTACTAGTCAGCAATAATAATGGCAGTAGAAAAAAGGAAAGCAGCTATAAGAAGGAGAGAATAGAATTCATATGGCTAGAGACACTTAATAATAGAAGGGAGGTGGAGGAAGAGGTATTGCAGACAACTTAGGGAAATAAATAAATGAGAAGAACAGTAATAAAGGGAGATTTCAAATACCCTGATATTAATTGGATAAAAGAAGTGGGTAAAGGGCATAAGTGAATAGAGTTTGCACACAATATACAGAATTCTTTCTATCTTGGTAATAGGAGTGAACCTTAGCAGATAAGAGAAGCAAATGTAGGGGACCATGTAGGTATTGTGACCAATGTAGCATGCTTCGAGATGATACTAGAGAAGGATGTAATTCTAACAAATACCTGGTTAGATTTTGATGGGGTGAAGATAGAAATTGGGGCAACAAATGAACAACAATCTTAGTAAATTGTGGTGTAGCACGATAATGGGAAGCACTTAAAATGATGTTCAACAGACTGCAGGGAAATATCTATACTATATTTATATATATTAGTTCATTCACTTTGGAATTTACCAGGGACATAGGACAGTTAGACATGACTTTGTCTGATGAGATGAGAAATGAATTTAAAATAGAAAGGCAAATTGTATCACATAAATTAATCCAGCTCAGAAGATTAAAAATTCCTGTTCCAGATTGATTGTATCCATACATTTAGAAGTAATCTGAGACTAAATTGTCAGAAGAAGCCTTGGTGCCAGAGGAATAGTTGATAGAAAACAAGGTAATTGTTTTGGAGAAGGGGGATAGGTCATGGCTAGGCAAATACAGATTAGTTAGTATAACAGTAGTGGTAGGATAAATAATGGAGATCCTTTTAAAGGAGAGAATAGAACATCAAAAATGAAAGTGAATAAGTAGCGTAGATTTCAAAAGGGAAGTTCTTGTTTGATCAAAGTCAATTTCTTGAAGATACAGAGTAGGCAATGGCCCCTGATAAGATGCCCCTTAATGGACTAACAAGGTCAGAGAATGTGGAGTCAGAGGAAATGTCACAAATTAGATTGCTAGCTGGCAAAAGGTAGCTGTTCACTGGAAGAAAGTAGATATTGTTCCACAAGGATCAGTGCTGGGATCACAGTTGTTCACAGGTTACAGGAATGATGTAGACTTTGGAATCAAAAACACAGTTTCTAAATTTGTGAGTTGGGGTGGGATTCACTGGATAGTCGATACTGAGGAGGACTGCAACAGATTACAGGAGAACATATTATAAGAAAGATACTTGAGAGGGTGCAGAAAAAATTTACAAGAATGATACCAGAAGTTGGGCAGGGATGAATGCACATCAGACAAGGATGAACAGCTTCGGTCTGAGGAAAGAAGATTGAGAGAAATTTAATGGGGTAGGTGCAGAGAGGAAGATTCCACTTAAGAGTAATGGCATAACTAGTGCCATCATATAATTGTCACAAAGAAATTTAATAAGGAATTTGGAAGAAACTTTACATAGTGAATGGTAAGGATATGGAACTAGCAGCCACAGAGTCATTGAAGTGAATATATGGAAGCATTTAAGGAAAAGCTAGACAAGCATGAAGGAGATAGAATAAAGACTTGCATTCAACAATTTGGATGAGGAAAGACAGGTTTAGTGGAGCATAAAATACTGGTATGGGGTGGTTGGGGCAAATCAACTGGTTCTATGCTATCTATTCTGTATAGTTGTGGCTGGCAGCAAGGATTCTGATGAATTACAGCAGTGCCAGAAAATGAGAATTCTACGCCACAGATTGCTTGATTTTTCTGGACAACTTAGAACGTAGAACAATTACAGCACAATTCAGGCCCTTTGGCCCACAAAGCTGTGCCAAACATGTTCCTACCCTAGAAATTACTAGGCTTACCCATAGTCCTCTATTTTACTCAGCTCCATATACCTATCTAACAGTCTCTTGAAAGATCCTATCATATCAGCCTCCACCACCGTTTCCGGCAGCCCCTTCCACGCACTCACCACTCTCTGAGTAAAAAAACTTACCCCTGACATCTCCTCTATATCTGCTCCCCAGCACCTTAAACCTATGTCCTCTTGTGGCCACCAATTCAGCCCTGGGGAAAAGCCTCTGACTATCTACCCTATTAATACCTCTCATCATCTTACACACCTCAATCAGGTCCCCCCTCATCCTCCATCTCTCCAAGGAGAAAAGGCCGAGTTCCCTCCACCTGCTTTCATAAGGCATGCTCCGCATTCCAGGCAGCATCCTTGTAAATCTCCTCTGCACCGTCTCTATGGCTTCCACATCTTTCCTGTAGTGAGGTGACCAGAGCTGAGTGCAATACTCCAAGTGGGGTCTGACCAGGGACCTATATAGCTGCAACAATACCTCATGGCTCCTAAATTCAATTCCCCGATTGATGAAGGACAATACACCACATGCCTTCTTAACCACAGAGTCAACCTGCGCCGCCGCTTTGAGCGTCCTATGGACTCGGACCCCAAGATCCCTCTGATCCTCCACACTGCCAAGAGTCCTACCATTAAGACTATATTCCGCCAACATATTTAACCTACCAAAATGAAACACTTCACACTTATCTGGGTTGAACTGCATCTGCCACTTCTCAGCCCAACTCTGCATCCTACCTATATCCCTCTGTAACCTCTGACAGCCCTCCAAACTATCCACAACACCCCCAACCTTCGTGTCTTCCGCAAACTTACTAACCCACCCCTCCACTTCCTCATCCAGGTCATTTATAAAAATCACAAATAGTAAGGGCCCCAGTACAGATCCCTGAGGTACACCACTGGTCACTGACCTCCACTCAGAATACGACCCTTCAACAACCACTCTTTGCCTTCTGTGGGCCAGCCAGTTCTGGATCCACACTGCAATGTCCCCTTGGATCCCGTGTCTCCTCACCTTCTCCATAAGCCTCGTACGGGTACCTTATCAAGCGCCTTGCTGAAATCCATATACACTACATCTACTGCTCTCCCTTCATCGATGTGCTTAGTCACATCCTCAAAAAATTCAGTCAGGCTTGTAAGGCAGGACCTGCCCTTAACAAAGCCATGCTGACTATGCCTAATCATATTATACCTCTCCAAATGTTCATAAATCCTGCCTCTCAGGATCTTCTCCATCAGCTTACCAACCACTGAGGTAAGACTCACCGGTCTATATTTTCCTGGACTATCCCTACTCCCCTTCTTGAATAAGGGAACAACATCCGCAACCCTCCAATCTTCCGGAACCTCTCCCGTCTCCATGGACGACACAAGGATCATCGTCAGAGGCTCCGCAGTCTCCTCCCTCGCCTCCCACAGCAACCTGGGGTCCATCTCATCCAGTCCCAGCGACTTATCTAACTTGACGCTTTCCAAAAGTTTCAGCACCACCTCTTTTCTAATATCTACATGCTCAAGCTTTTCAGGCCACTGCAAGTCCCTACTACAATCTTCCGGATCCAACACACTTTCCTACTGCTGCACTTGATAGGCCCTATCCTTTCGCATTTCATCCTCTTACTCTTCACATACTTGTAGAACGCCTTGGGGTTTTCCTTGATCCTGCCCACCAAGGCCTTCTCATGTCCCCTTCTGGCTCTCCTAATCTCTTTCTTAAATTCCTTCCTTTTAGCCTTGTACTCCTCCAGATCTCTAACGTTACCTAGCTCTCTGTACCTTTTGTATGCTTTTCTTTTCCTTTTGACTAGATTTATTATAGCCTTCGTACACCACGGTTCCTGTGTCCTTTCATGACTCCCCTGTCTCACTGGAACATGTCTGTTCAGAGCTCCACACAAATCCTCTGAATATTTGCCACATATCTTCCGTACTTTTCCCAGAGAACGTCTGTTCCCAATTTAATCTTCCAATTTCCTGCCTGAGACCCTCATAATTTCCTTTACTCCAAGTAAACACCTTTCGAGCCTGTCTGTTCCTATCCCTCTCTAGTGCTAATGTAAAGGAGATAGAATAATGATAGAATTCTTTCAAGTTCATTGCCAAGAAGTGAAATAATTAAATATATTCGAGAAAGAGTTGGATATTTTTCTTGGGGGCTGGGGGATCAAGAGATGTAGGGAAAATTTAGTATGGGGTATTGAATTTGAATGATAACCTGCAATCATATTGAATGGTGGAGCAGGCTCAAAAGGTCGAATGGCCTAATCCTGTTCTCTTTTCTATGTTTCTATGAACTGTTGTTTGGTCACTAACCAGAAAGTGCATACCAATCAAAACTGCATAATGAACAGCAATAGGCTTAGCCTGTGGTTCGTAAATCCACCAGTTGGAAAGAATGGATGTTTAGATGTTAGAAATGAATAGAATTGAGAAATAGTGGAGCTGCATGGATTTTTGCTTTTGGAAGAGGGGCTGTAAACTTGAAATATTGTGTACAATAACAAAAAAGGAATTTTATGCCATCCTCAACAATTGTTTCCCCTGACTAGCCCATAATATTGAAATTTATTATTTAATGCAAAAATTGAAAATAATGTATTTTCAGATAACTGCACATTTTATGAATATGTTTGTTTTTGTGCATACAGGTGAACATGATAAAAGATGATGGTCAGGTCATTCACTTCAATAATCCCAAAGTGCAGGCCTCATTATCTGCCAATACATTTGCAATTACTGGCCATGCTGAGACAAAACAGATTACAGAAATGCTTCCAGGCATTCTCAGCCAGCTTGGAGCTGACAGTCTAACAAGTCTTAGAAAATTAGCTGAGCAGTTGCCACGGCAAGGTACGTCTAAGAATTTTTCTAAATGGATTGGTATGCACAGTTGAATGTATTGTTGGATGCAACCAAGATCTTGATCCTACTTGAAAACACTTGATGGGTTTTCCAATTAAAGAAAGTGGTAAAAACTAGCTTTCTTCCAAAGAAGTACTAGATTTGTCCAAAACATTAGATCTAGTCTGTTTTGATGTACACAGTGAGCAAGCAATTAATTAAATTTGCAGCTTCAACTACTGGCTTTAAATAGGGAATATTTAATAAATCCTGGTGAATTGCAATAACCATTGATATATTTTGGGTAATATTTGAAGAGAACATTGGAAGTAAAGAGCTTGCATTTATATAATGGTTTTCACTGCCTTGGAACATTCCAAAGCACTTAACTACCAATTAAGTACTTTTGAAGAGTTGCTGTGTGAGAAGTGCAACAGCTGGTCTGTACTCAAAGTTGCAGAAACTGCAATGAGTTAATAATCCAGATGACCTCTGCAATTTAAAACATGTTTGATTTCTAATTTATCTCACTTCTGATGAACAGTAATTGACCTGGAATGTTTCTCTCTTGACACATGCTGCCTGTTTTCTCTGTATTTCCAGTAATTAGATTTTATTTAAGATTTCCAACATCTGGACTTGTATTTTTGCATTTAATAATCAGATTTGTTTTTATGAAGAAGGATAAACATTGATCAGGACACTGGGGAAACCACCTACATTCTGGATTAGTGCCACGAGATCCAAAGTCTAGCTCAGAAAGCAGACACTACCTCAGTCTAATGTTTTGTCTAAAAGACAACTGATTTCCCCCTCCCCTTTTTGTTATTTACCCTTTTATTAGTTTAAAAATAAAAATAAAGCAAGAGGCTACAGTCTTAAACTAATAAAAGAGTAAATTTTGAATGGGTTATGAAAAATTCTTCAAAATACTGCATCACCAGAGTCTATTGAAATGTTTTTCATTGTTAAGCTGAGAAACTTGGAAACAAGAAACCAATTAGAGTTACAGAGGCATTGAGTTATACAGCATAGAAACAGGCCCTTAGGCCCAACTTATCCATGTTGACCGTAGTGCTCACCAAGCTAGTCTCATTTGCCCACGTTTGGCCCACATCCCTTTAAACCCTTCCTATCCATATACTTATCCAAACATCTTTTGAATGTTGTATTGTACCTTCCTCAACTACTTTCTCTGGCAGCTAATTCCATATACACACCACCCTGTGCATGAAGAAGTTGCCCCTTGAGTCCCTTTTAAATCTTACACCTCTCACCTTAATCCTATGCCCTCTAGTTTTTAGTTTCCTTTCCTGGGAAAAGAACTATGTGCGTTAACTGTCTATGCCCCTAATGATTTTATACCGCTCTCAATTTCCTACGTTCCAAGGGACCTCTCCCCATAAACTCAGCCCCTCAAGTCCTGGCAGCATCCTCGTAAATCTTCTCTGTTCTCTTTCCAGTTTAATGATATCTTTCCTATAATAGGGTGACCAAAACTGTGTACAGTACTCTAAGTGCAGTCCCACCCAAGTCTTGGACAACTGCCACAAAACGTCCCAACTCCTATACTCAATGCCCTGAATGATGAAAGCCAGTGTGCCAAACGCCACCTTCACCATCCCCTATACCTATGATGCAGTTTTCAGTGAACTATGTACTTGTACTCCTAGGTCCCTCTATTCCAAAACGCTCCCCAGGGCCTGACCATTCACTTTATAAGTCCTACCCTGGTGTGACTTCCCAAAATGCAACACTTGGCACTTACTTGAATTGAAAGCCATATGCCAATGATCGGCCCACTTACCCAGTTGATCAAGATCCCTCTGTAATTTTTGATAACCTTCTTCACTGTCTAAATGGAATGATTTTATGATGGATTGGGATGGATCAACCTAATTGACTTTTCTTTTACTTGATTGTTTTGATGAGAAAAAAAGGATGGATTGATGATGCAAGATAAATTTTACCTTGATGGTATGCATTCTACAATAATGAGAGTAGTAGATAGGAAATCACAGGTCTTGAATGGAATATTTTGAGTTTCATTGGATGTTAATATATTGGAGACTGTAAGGCTGCCAGAGTAATATTTATGTTCAAAGAGGGGTAAGAAATGGTAATTAATATGTGAGATTTTATACTGATTTCTTAATTATTTCTCAATGATCTTTAATAGAACAACATTATTAAGAGAATTCCAGGCATGAAAGGCTTCAGTAATAAAGATAGCTTAAGATCTGTAGCTTTCTTCATTAAACCAAAGAAGCTGAGGAGATCTGATTTGAGATATTTCAAATTATGGAAGATTATTGGAGAAATGTATCTGCATTCATTGCTGACTTAAAAGCTTGTGGTTATAAATTTAAGTTCATTGCCTGTAGAAGAAATGAGAGGTTGCATGTTTTTTCATTAAATAAGTTTTTGACATAAAAAACCCAATTAGTAAAAAATGTAATGGGAAGTAGAAGTCATTATGAGTTTTACATGGAAAGTTCTTAAATCAAAAAATATTTTTATAATGAACTCCAGACATCACAAAGTTTTTTTTTATGTAGCCCGTGGATCGCTTTTTCTAGTTACAACTGATGAAGGAGAATATGTAGCTCTACTAAAGTCCACAAACTGTGGTGTGACGTTGGCCAAATAGTTTGTTTTGATTGAGGAATAAATATTTGTCAGGACGCCAGTGCATAACTCTCTTGTCCCATCCTTTAAAGTAGCACCATGGGCTCTTTGACATCTAATTTCATCAGAAGTGAGACAAAGAGACACAGATGTATTAAGTGGGTGGGCAAAAATCTGTAAATGGAGTATAATATGGGCAAATGTGAAAAGTGCCCATTTTGGCAGGAAAAATAGAAAGAAGCATAATATCTAACTGATAGATCACAGAACAATCTACGGGTTCTAGTGCATTATTCATGAGAGGCCCGTGTGCAGGTACACGGTCATTAAGAAATCTAAGAGAATGGTATTGTTTAATGCTAAGGGAGTTGAATGCAAAAGAAACATGTATTTCAGGTACATAGGGCACTGATGAAACCACATTTGAAGAAATCTGCAATATTTATTTCCTTAGAGTCATAGAGCTATACAATGCAGAAACAAGCCCTTTGGCCCAACTTGTCCATACCAACCAAGTTACCTATCTGAGCAAGTCCCACTTGCCTGCATTTGACCCATATCCCACCAAGCCTTCGCTATCCACGTACTTGTCCAAATGTCTTTTAACCATAATTGTACCCACCTCTTCTACTTCTGACAACTCTTTCCACATATCTACCACCCTCAGTGTAGTCTTATTTAAATGTTTCCCCTCTCTCCTTAAATTTATGCCTATTTAACTTTTTTTCTCAGGGGACAGTGAGCCTTTGGCACTCTTCCTGTAGGGCAACGGAAAGAGAGTTTTTGACTATTTTTAAGGCAGAGTTAGATTATCGCAGATAAGCAGAGTAGAGGTTGCGGTCAGATTAGCCATCATTTTATTAAATGGTGGAGCAGACATGAAGGACAAAGTGCCTACCAGCCTTCCTAATTTGAGTCCTCTTACGTAATTTAAGAAATGACCATGAAAATGCATTGTTACAATTCATAATGTCTGAGACATAAATGCATTTTGTTAATGTGTTAAGTTTGGTGAATACTGTTGAGTTAAGCATTCTTCTTTTATTTCTTGTATTTAGTTCTGGATAACAAAACGCCCAAAGCTGAAGACGTTGAAGAAGATGATGACGATGTCCCAGGTAGATGTGAATTAGAATTTACCTTGAACAATGCCTTGAAGTTATGGACCAGAGTACTCTCTCTACCTAGACAAATTTTGAGTTAAATTATCTTCCGTGTACATTAAGAATACAGAAATTCCTGGATATGCAAAAGTGTTATCTCTGGGAAGTGTTTTGTTAGGCAAGAAAGTGTTTGCATTACTTTCAGTATAAAAGCTTTGCATGAATTTCAGTTTTAAAAACTTTTGTCGTCACAAGCATTTGAAATAATAGAATATTTTTAACATTTAGGTACTAAGCTAAGATGATAAATGCATGAGGGGTTTTGACAGGGTGGATATGGAGCAGACGTTACCTCTTATGAGAGAACCTAGAACTATAGGTTTACTGTTCCAAAGTAAGGCCTTGCCATTTAACAGAGAAATGAGGTGAATATGAGAGAAATGAGGGTTGAGAGTCTTGGGAATCTGTTCTCTGAACCTTTGCTGAGGCAGATTTTGGATTAGCAAGTGGGTGAAAAGTTTCCATGAGTAGGCAAGAAAGTGCAGTTGAGGTTACAATCAGATCAGCATGATTTTATTGAATGGCAGAATAGGCTCATGGGGCTGAGTGGTCTATTCCTGTTCCTAATTTTCTCATTTTTGAGTAAGTGGTACTGGTTCCATTGGATGTCAAGCTGGTAGCTAGGACATCCTTTCCGTTGATGATAGCAGTGATAAATCTGAGCTTGATTGAGTTTGTTCTGTTCACAGCAAGGATTCCTGTTATCACTGTTCCTCTGTAGCTGATGAATGAGAATTAAAGATGGAAATCTTATCAGCTCTCTTCTTCTCGTAAAGCTGCTTAATACAAAGCAAAGAATTTTCTATCATGCAGCCACACCTAATAATGTGCTCCATATTGGTTTGTTGTCTTATTTCCTTGTAGTAGGAGAGCACCTCTGAAACTCTTCATCGTGATCTATTTTGGTGAAGTTGGTGCTATGTCATCTTCTTGCATCTCTTGTATGACTACTGTTATTAAAGCTCTAACAAATCCTCGTTTGTAAGCTCTTCACCAAGAGATTCCAATAACTCTTCCATGTTGTTCAGGTCTATTTAATCAAAGCCCAACTTCATTTGCCAGCATGACAAAATAGACTAGGGGATTTTTCAGGTTCATAAATCCGTGGAAGTTGTGTGAGTATTCTTTCCATATTTACTCCATACACCATATCCCAAACAGCAAAAAGACCGAGTACGGAAAGGAGATGGAGAGCCTAGTGGAATGATGAAAAGACAACAACCTCACCTCAATGTCAGCAAAACAAAAGACCTGGTCATTGACTTCAGGAAAGGGGGCAGAGCACACACCCAGTCTGCATCAATGGTGCTGATGTGGGGATGGTTGAGAACTTCAAGTTTCTAGGTGTAAATATCACCAACAATTTGTCCTGGTCCAGCCACATAGATGCTATAGCCAAGAAAGCACACCAGCACCTCTACTTCTTCAGAATGCTAACGAAATTCAGCATGTCTTTGATGACCCTCACCAATCTTTACAGATGCACCATAGAAAGCATCCTATCTGGACGCATCATAGTTTGGTATGGCAACTGCTCTGCCCAAGACTTCAAGAAATTGAAGAGAGTTGTGAAAGTAGCCCAGTCTATCAGGAAAATCAGTTTCCCCTCTATTGAATCTGTCTATATTTCCTGCTGTCTCGGAAAAGCAGCCAACATAATCAAGAACTCCTACCCAAGTCATTCTCTCTTCTGCCCCCTCCCATCGGCCAGAAGATAGAAAAGCTTGAGAATGTGTATCACCAGGCTCAAGGACAGTTTCTATCCTGTTGTTATCAGACTCTTGAACGGACCTCTTGTATGATCAAGATGAACTCTTGACCTCTCAGTCGACCTTGTCGTGGCCCATGCATTTAACTTGTCTATGTGCACTGCACTTTCTCTGTAACTGTAATGCTATATTCTGCATTCTGTTTTTTCTTCCTTTTGGACTACCTTGATGTACTTATGGATGACATGCAAACAAAAGCTTTTCACTCTATCTGGATACATGTGACAATAATAAACCAATTACCAATTGTTTCGTGGTTGCGTCAACCTAAGAGGCATTGATCTAGTCTATGGTAATTTGGTATTATACCTCTTCTAGATTTTCTGATTGGTGTGTTTGTCATTGTTGCTTGTCTTCAAAATGACTTGCCTCATTACACACTGCAAGTGGTGAACTTGGAGTGAAAGCATGCTGGTCCATGGGTTGTAACAAACTAGAGGTGTTAGGATGCCGAACCTGCATATTGTCAGCCATGCCGTCAGTGTTAACCAGGTGACAGGGCCATTGTTGATAATGAACACGACTCGGGTTGAGGTTATTCCTCAGACAATATTCAATAAAGGGGGAGAGAATATATAATCTTAATAGAGGTGCAGTCATCCAAGCTTTCTTTTGTTCATCACAAGGCTGGAAGATTGGGCTTTGAATATCCCTTTAGAGCCCTTAGGTCCTCTAGGTGGTAGATTAAGAAAAGCCAAAGGGTTTTCTTAATCTGGATAGGGTAGTTAAGAAAGTTTATGGGACATTAGCTTTCATAAATCGGGGGATCGAGTTTAAGAGCCACGAAGTGATGATGCAGCTTTATGAAACTCTGGTTAGGCCACACTTAGAGTACTGTGTCCAGTTCTGGTCGCCTCATTATAGGAAGGATGTGGAGGCGTTGGAAAGGGTGCAGAGGAGGTTTACCAGGATGCTGCCTGGATTAGAGAGTATGGATTATGAGGAGAGACTAAAGGAGCTGGGGCTGTTCTCATTGGAGAGAAGGAAGATGAGGGGAGACATGATAGAAGTATTCAAGATATTGAGAGGAATAGATAGAGTGGACAGCCAGCACCTCTTTCCCAGGGCACCACTGCTCAAAACAAGGGGACATGGCTTTAAGGTATTGGGTGGGAAGTTCAAGGGTGATGTCAGAGGGAGGTTTTTCACCCAGAGAGTGGTTGGTGCATGGAATGCATTGCCTGGGGTGGTGGTGGAGGCTGATACATTGGACAAGTTGAAGAGATTGTTAGATAGGCATATGGAGGAATTCAAGTTAGAGGGATATGTGGGAGGAAGGGGTTAGGTAGTCTTAGATGTGGTTTGAAGGGCGGCACAACATGGTGGGCTGAAGGGCCTGTATTGTGCCGTATTGTTCTATGGTTTAAAGCTTACAGTCACCCTGGGAATTTCCTTCAAGCGAATGAGTATCGTGAACTTTGCCATGCAGTCTGGTACAGTTTTTTTAGTTCTCAAGAGTAACATGTGTGAGCGCATTCTCATTCAAAAAGTGCTCTCTCATCCATGTTAAACACTGCTGAGGATGGTCGCCAATTTCCTTAACAATTTGTTTCAGCTCCTTGGGAAAATGTTCTGACTCCCTTGCAAGATGAATATTATGCAGGTTTGCATGTTCCCTGAAATGTTCAGGCTAACGATGGCTTGCCTTGACAATATCAGCCCTTTCAGAAAATTCATTACCTTCCTCACGTTCTTGTCATTTATGATCTTGCACTTTCCTGGATCTTCATTATACTCGGTGATGCATGCTGCTTGGACCTTCTGACCAGAAGCTAGCACCTTTAGTTAATATCTTCATTTCAAAATCTTTGCCCCAATAACATTTTATGCACTTCCAGGACAATATTTTGAGCACTAACTTCTATTTTGTCTGCATGTTTGAGGATTGGTTATACCATTGATGTCCACTAAACACTCATCATTTTCACTTCTATAAATTATATCCATCTTAGTATTATTGCTTATAGCTTGCCATGATTTCTTGTGTGCCATCCTTAGAACTCCAAGGGTATTTTGACACTATCTTGAAGGATGCACAGAATAAATTGCAATGAATCCCAAGAGCAGTCTGTGCACCACTATCTCAATGTAAATGTGATACAAGATGCATTAGAGAGAAGATTGCCACACTTCTGTTATAGCAAAAAAAAGCTTTGAGAACACATAGCCCAAGGAATGAATTGAGTTATTGCAAGCAGTTACAGGTTGAACGTTCATAATCAACGGATGCCTTTATCCTTATGTTTATATAATTGGCAACAGCCAGAAAATTCTGCCTTTGATCATTTTATTTTCTGTTTATTTCTGCATTTGCTGATAGCCATCTGAATTTAGGCATTCGTAATGCAAATTCAGTTTATTTGGGCTAAGGATTTAATTTCTGCTGTTTCCAGATAGAAATAACATACTTCATTCCAGCCTTGTGCTGTGATATAAGATGGACTTTTTAAATCTATTAGTTGAAAAAAGGGCATTAACGTCTTATAAAGAGCAAGACTAATTAAAGATGCAAGTAAATAAATGTTGGTGCAAGCATCTTTTGAGTGTATAAACTTGTATATTGACATTGAAGGTAATACATGGCACATGCAGCAAGTACCACCACATCCAAACTAGTGGGCATTTTGATTGGTCTTGAATTATGAAGATTACTTGGGCTTATAAACTATTGTAGTAAGCTAGGGATCTTATGTTTATGGTTGCTTTCTCCCAGGGTGGAGTTAAATCTGAGAATGGAATCTTGTCTACACCTAGCCCTTGCTTGATAAATGTGTATGTATGTTTGAGAAAGTAAGATGGTGAGTGTGCTGTAGCATCCTGTAGCTGCCAAGATGAGTTGCCCTCGCTTGTTCAGTTGGTAATTGGGGTGAGCGACCCCACCAAATACCAGTAATCTTTTTAAGATCAGGACAGCCAACCAAAATTGCAATCGCAAGTCATGGAGAACACTGATTTTATGTCTGCTGGTCTATAATCACTCTTGCATGGATTTTTGGTGGTTGTGCAGGGTTAATTGGCTATCCTGCATACTGCTGCTTGATGTTCATGTTTTGAGTTCATGCAATTTGTCACTTCCAAATGGTCAATCCATGTCTTATTTCCAAGTGTCCTTCAGAAACTTCGAGCTGGTGGGGTGGAATAGTCTGCTTTGTTCTGAGGTGCTGGTATTTCCTCAGTTACATAGAACTCTCCAGCCATCCACAGTGCATCTAACTAATTTTCCATTGAAGCTTTTCAGAGGAGCGTTACAACCCTGCTTATTTTCTTGCTAAATCTCCACACCACAGGCATTTCATCGCTTAAGCGTTCTCTAGAATCTCATCATCTTATGCCATATATTTTCCATGAGAAATGCAACAGTTGCCAGGTGTTGTCATGGCTGTTTTGATAGTGAATGCGGATGTTACCCAGATGCTGACTGGTTAAAAGAAGGAATTCTTAGACATTGGGACATGAGCTCAATGTTATATGATTCTGCTTTTATAAACTAGTGATGTTTGGAGCTGCTTAAAATTATTATTAATATATTTAAACATGTTTTTCAAATTAGACTGAAAAAGCCTTGATTATTGTTTTAAACGTGTATTTTTGTTTTGACAGATCTTGTTGAAAATTTTGATGAAGCATCAAAGAATGAAGCCAACTAAAAGCAGCTGGCAGACCGTAGACTGGGATAAAGACTGTACCAACGAGGAAACTTATTCCAAAGTTTTACTATATTAAAAAGTGAAAAATCACAAGTTTGCAAATACAGTGAACTAAGGCATTTTGTATTTTAATGATGCTGAATGTTCAGCATCTTTCAATTGGTTGAAATCACTTGTTTGCATTTTGCACTTAAAAACAAAATCCTTGGGTCTGAAGTTTGTAAGACTGAGATTTCATCAAAGCAATCGAAATAGATTGCAAATGCAATGGGGTGAGCAAGCTGGCGCAAGTCTTATTTAAGGTTTTCCCTCATGACATGCAAATAAAATAGATTGATTAACTTCTTGTTGTATACTGTGTGAGTAATTTCATTCTTTATTTGAACTGGACTTGCTGTTTAAGTTGCAAGCATTGATTTATTTTCTTCATTTTTAAAATGGTATTTTTAATTTTGATTATTCGCTAAAGCACATTTTCCTGCTGATCCCCAGGAATGATAAGGCAGTTCTATCTGTCATTCTGTTATTTTCATTCTGTCAGTTTTCAGATTGGTGAATGTGTATGATGACTTGCACGGCTATGCTATTGGCATTGTATCCGAGTCTCTGCCTATGTTCAGGACTCCATGGAATTTTCTACATTTTGTTCAGGAAATAACTCGCTATTCCATTGGTTGTATCCTAAAAAGCTTTCTATTTTTGATTAGTGCTAAATGGTACACTCTTCAAGGACATTGCCTCTGAGACAGATCTTAGCTAAGCATAGGCAGCACGGTAGCGTAGCAGTTAGAGTGACGCTATTACAGCGCCAGCGATCGGGGTTTGATTCCCGTCGCCGTCTGTAAGGAGTTTGTACGTTCTCCCGTGTCTGCGTGGGTTTCCTCCGGGTGCTCCGGTTTCCTCCCACATTGCAAAGATGTACGGGTAGGTTAATTTGGGTTTAAAATGGGCGGCGCGGACTCGTTGGGCCGGAAAGGCCTGTTACCACACTAAATAAAATTTTAAAAATTTAAAATACACCTGACATCTTTGGAAGTGCAGTCAGGGGTGGTGCTTTTAATGTTCTAGATCAGGGAAGCAGACCAATTAACTGATTGCTCAACCTGAGATCAATGTATTTAGAGTGATGGTGATCAAAAGTGATGATTATCAGTTCCAGGTAGTGCATTTAAGCAAATTTCAGGTAAAGGCTTGCATTTTCTTAATACTGGTTCAGTGAAATGTTGTAGTCAAGAACAATAAGGAGACAAGGCAGCTGCAGTTATTGGTCAAATGAAATAACAAAGCACCAGTGCCTTTCAAATGCAGACTTTTCTACTGTAAATGATTCACTCTTGTTCAGTCTCCAAGTTGTCATTTGACACTAATCATCTAATTCCCATTCATTTTTAGTATTATCCTGTATGCGTTATAAATTTTGCACAATTTAACTAAAGATTAAAGATATAAATTATGAAATGCATGGGGATTGTATGAACACATGGATCTCTAATCCATATTCATATATTTCTACACAGGCTGAGCTCAGTTTTGCAGGTCAGTTGTACAAGAGTGAAATGCAAATTAAGTCACATCAGTAAGGCTCATCTATAAGATTGTCTATTAAACAGATTGATTACTACTTTTTCTAACTAATTGATAAATCATTTCCGACTAAAGCTATTACTGTGAATTATGCATTGCATGTCATAATCTGAGCATAGTAAATTGACTTTGAACAAGTCACCTGATTTGTCTCTTTTATATTGGATTTAGAAGAAATTGAAATAGGCTTGCAGATGAGTTGCAGAAACTTATTTATGCTGTAAATTTGGTTTGGGCAGAAAATAGGCCTTTGGTACTGAAGTAGGTGTGACTTTGAAACAACATTTTAAAAAAATTATGTGTAAATGAATTTGATAACATGAGCTTTTGTATAAATCATGGCTGATGAACGTTACACTTCGTTGAGGAGAATGTCACAGTTGTGTTTGATTTTTGGGATCTCAGGAATGTGCTTTGGTTCTCATTGAGCAATGTTCCTTTGTATTCAAGTCCAATAAAAATATTCATCTAAGTAAAGGTAAGTTTTTAAATGCACAGTGCATATTTGTATTTAGTTACAATACATGAACAAAATACAATAATTTATCACATCATATATGCACCTTGCTACAAGTGACAATAATAAACCAATTTATACTTGTATAAAGGCTGACATTAACAATTAGCAAATAGTGCTGTAATTTCACTGTGAACAATTAGTATTGTTTAAATAAAATTGTTAATTTGCCTTGTATTTCCTACATAGTGCCTTTTACATCTTTTTCCGGTCTTATAAAGGATTACAGCCAATTAATTACTTTTAAAGTGCAGTTGTTTTGTCAGCATGTTAGAAGGCCAAAAGAAGAGTTTCTCAAACAGGGAAGAAGACAACTGATAGTTAATTTGTTTTAATAATTTTGGTTAAGGAAGGAATGTGGGCCAGGACCAGGAACTTCCTCTGAATTCCACCAGGATGGGTTTTCCTTCCTGAATAAAGATCTAGCATCACGGGTTAACATACCTGAAAAAAAATGCAATACTTTTTTAAAAATAAGGTTCCTCACATTGTCACAGGGTAGGGGCCCTTCAGCTCACCCAGGCCATGCTGACCATCTATGTTAATGCCAGTTACCTACATTACGACTATCTTTCTATTCCTTGCCTATTTATACTTGGGATTTAGGCAAACAGATCAGAGCATTACATTTGTCTTGCCTGCATATTCCAGATTTGTTTGTATACATGTCTAATTTTTTAAAAGTATATTAGAAGTAAGAGTGTAGCTAAGGAAGGACTAGGTCCCCTTGGGAATCAAAGGGGTAATCTGTGGAGAGGCAGAGGATGCAAGCGAGGTCCTAAATTAATACAGTTCATCGGTATTCACCAGGGAAAAGGATATAGAGGCTGGAGAGTTAAGGCAGGGGTATGCTGATATTCTGGAGCATAACTATCAGGAAGGAGGAAGTGTGAGGAATATTGGCACACATTTGGGTTGATAAAACCCCAGGGCCTAATGTGATCTATCCCAGGATGCTAAGATTGGGGCTCTGACAGATTTTTGCATCTGGAGGTAAGCTAATATCCCCTTATTCAAAAAGGGTAGTCAGGATAAGCCTGGAAACCACAGGCCAGTGAGTCTTGTATCAGTGGTAGAGAAGTTATAGAGGATTCTGAGGGACATGATTTATGTTCACTTGGTATAGCAAGGACTAATGTGGAGTCAGCATGGTTTTTGCAGGACAGATCATATCTCCCAATTCTTTGAGAAGGCAACAATGAAAATTGATGAAGGCAGAGCAGCAGAGGTAGTTCACGTGGACTTTAGCAAGGATTTTGACGAGGTCCCCCTCAGTAGGCTGGCCCAGAAGGTTAAGGCACAAGGGATTTGAGGTCTGTTGGCAAACTGGATCCAAAATTAGCTTTGCAAAAGGAGACAGTTGGTAGTAGTGAATGGGTGTTTTTCTGATTGGAAGACTAACAATTGATGTATTGCAGGGATTGGTGCTGGAAGCAACTTACAGTTTCATGCAAGTCTAAGTGCTCTAATTAGTAAGTTTGCAGATGACATGAAAATTGGTGGAATTGTAGATTGTGAAGAAAGATGTCTAAGAACATAGCAGGACATGGATCAACTGGAAAGTTGGGCAGGATGGTGGTAAATGCAATTTAATCCTGACAAGTGTGGGGTATTGGTTTATTCTTGTCACTTGTACCAATGTACAGTGAAAAACTTGTCTTGCCTACTGTTTGTACAGATCAATTCATTTACACTGCGTTGAGGCAGTACAGGGTAAAACAATAATAGAATACAGAGTAAAGTGTTACAGTTGCAGAGGAAGTGCAGTGCAGGTGGACATTAAGGTGCAAGGTCATAACAAGGTAGATTGTGAGGTCATGAGTCCATCTTATCATATACGGGAACCATTCAATAGTCTTATAACAGTGGGATAGAAGCTGTCCTTGAGCCTGGTGGTATGTGCCCTCAGGATCCTGTATCTTCTGCCTGGGAGAGGGGAGAAGAGAGAATGTCCTAGGTGGGTGGGGTCTCTGATTGTGCTGGCTGCTTCACCGAGGCAGCGAGAAGTATAGACAAGAGTCCATGGAGGGGAGGCTGGTATCCGTGGTACTGGGCTGTGT
The DNA here is from genome assembly GCF_009764475.1 of Pristis pectinata. Taxonomy (NCBI): domain Eukaryota; kingdom Metazoa; phylum Chordata; class Chondrichthyes; order Rhinopristiformes; family Pristidae; genus Pristis; species Pristis pectinata. The sequence continues at coordinate 31,052,384 of NC_067407.1, read as the reverse complement.
CCACAACTCTCTGCAGTTTCTTGCAGCCCCATGCAGAGCAGTTGCCATACCAAGCCGTGATGCATCCAGATAGGATGCTTTCTATGGTGATCGATAAAAGTCGGTGAGTGTCAAAGGGAACTGCTAAATTTCTTCAGCCTCCTGAGGAAGTAGAGGCGCTGGTGAACTTTCTTGGCCGTGGCATTTACATGGTTGGACCATGACAGGCTATTGGTGATGTTCACTCCTAGGAACTTGAAGCTCTCAACCCTTTTGACCTCAGCATCATTGATGTAGGCAGGTGCATATGCACCACCCCCTTTCTTGAAGTCAATGACCAACTCTTTTGTTTTGCTGACATTGAGGGAAAGGTTGTTGTAATGACACCATGTTACTAAGCTCTCTATCTCCTTCCTGTACTCCAACTCATCATTATTTGAGATGTGGTCCACTACGGTGGTATAATCTGCAAACTTGTAGATGAAGTTAGAGCAGAATGTGGCCACTCTATAAAGAGTAGAGTAGGGGGCTGAGGGTACAGCCTTGTGGGGCACCAGTGTTGAGAATAATTGTACTGGAGGTATTGCTGCCAATCCTCACTGATTGCGGTCTGTTGGTCAGAAAGTCAAGGATCCAGTTGCAGAAGGAGGTGTTGAGTCCCAGGTCTCTGAGTTTGGTGATGAGTTTGCTTGGAATTAGAGTATTGAAGCCAGAGCTGCAGTCAATAAACAATAGTCTACAATAAAATGATAAACAATAGGACACAGCTAGGGACACCATCTAGACCAGACCCTTTCTGCGTGTTCACTCTCCAGAAGTCTGATCTTGCATCCTCAACAGTGACCATGGGTTCAGGTGCATTGGAGGTTGTTGGGGTGGGCAGTGACAAACCGATCCCTTTCTGTTCAAAACAAGCATAGAATGCGTTAAGCACAGGTAATGCACTTTGGGAAGTCAAATTCTGGTATGACATATACAGTAAATGGCAGGGACCTTGAGGTGGAAGTTCATTGCTCCTTGACAGTGTGACGCAGGTGAATAGGTGAGTGTAGAAGGCATTTGGTATGCTTGCCTTCATAGGCCAAGGTAATAAGTATAAGAATTGGGACATCACGTTGCAACTGTACAAAACATTGGTTAGACGACACTTGGAGTGCTGTGTAGAGTTCTGGTTGTCACACCACAGGAAGAAAGTGGTAGCAATAGAGAGTGTGCAGAAGAGATTTGCCAGTATGTTGCCTGGAATGGAGAGCTGTAGTTATAAGGAGAGATTAGATAGGCTGGGTATATTCTCACCAAAATGTAGAAGGCTGAGGGGTGACCTTACAGAAGTTAATAAAATTATGAGATGCGTAGAAAGAGTCTGTTTCCCAGAGTAGGGGATTCTGGAACTAAATGGCACATGTTTAAGTTGAGAGAGGAGAAATTTCAAGGAGATGTGGGGTTATTTTTTTCACACAAGGGATTTGGACTTGGACCCCAAGATCCCCCTGTTCCTCCACACTGCTAAGAATCCTGCCATTAACCCTGTATTCTGCCTTCAAATTCAACCTTCCAAAATAAATCATTTCACACTTTTCCGGGTTGAACCCCATCTGCCACTTCTCAGCCCAGCTTTGCATCCTATCAATGTCCTGTTGTAACCCTTGACAACCTTCTACACTATCCACAACACCACCAACCTTCGTGTCATCCGCAAACTTGTTAATCTACTTTTCCACTTCCTCATCCAAGCCATTTATAAAAATCACAGGGCAGTGGTCCCAGAACAGATCCCTGCAGAACACCACTGGTCACCAACTTCCAGATAGAATGCGCTCCATCTACAACCACCCTCTGCCTTATATGGGTGAGCCAATTCCGAATCCACACAGCCAAGTTTCCCTGGATCCCATGCCTCCTGACCTTCTGCATGAATCTATCATGGGAAGCCTCATCAAATGCCTTACTAAAGTCCATGTACACCACATCCACTGCTCTACCCTCATCAATGTGTTTTGTCACATTCTCAGAGAATTCGATCAGGTTCATGAGGTATGACCTGCCCCTCACAAAGCCATGCTGACTATCCCTTATCAGACTATGCTTCTCTAAATGCTCATAAATCCTGACTCTAAGAATCATTTCCAATAATTTGCTCACCACTGAAGTAAGACTCATTGGTCTGTAATTCTCAGGGTTATTCCTACTCCCTTTCTTGAACAAAGGAGTAACATTTGCCACCCTTCAATCATCTGGTACTACTCCTGTGGCCAGTGAGGATGCAAAGATCATCACGAAGGACTCAGAAATCTCTTCCCCTGCTTCCCATAGTATCCTGGGATATATCCCATCCAGCCCCGGGGACTTGTATATTCTAATGTTTTTCAAAAGTTCTAGCACATCCTCCTCCTTAACATCGACGTGTTCAAGCTTATCAGCCTGTTTTATGCTGTCCTCACAAACATCGAGTTCTCTCTCACAGTTAAATAGTGAAGCAAAGTATTCATTAAGGACCTCCTCTACCTTCTCCGACTCCAGGCACATGTTTCATCCTCTACTCCTAATTGGTCCTACCTTCACTCCAGTCATCCTCCTGTTGTTCACATACAAGTAGAACACCTTGGGGTTTTCCTTAATCCTACTTGCCAAGGCCTTGTCATGCCCCCTTCTAGCTCTCCTAAGTCCATTCTTAAGCTCCTTCCTGGCTACCTTGTAACTCTCTAGAGCCCTGTCTGATCCTTGCTTCCTAAACCTTACATAAGTTTCTTTCTTGTTCTTCACTAGATATTCCACATCTCTTGTCAACCATGGTTCCTTCACCCTACCATCCTTTTCCTGCCTCAATGGGACAAACCTCTCCAGAACCCCATGCAAGTGATGTCTAAATAACCTCCACATTTCCATTGTGCATTTCCCTGAGTACATCTGCTCCCAATTTACACTCCCAAGTTCCTGCCTTATAGCATCATAATTCCCACTTCCCCAATTAAATACTTTCCCATACCGTCTGCTCCTATCCATCTCCAAGGCAAGGGTAAAGGTCATGGAGTTGTGACCACTGTCTCCAAAATGCTCACCCATGAAGAGATCTGACACCTGACCAGGTTCATTGCCTAGTACCAGATCCGGAATGGCCTCTCCTCTTGTTGGCCTGTCTCGATAATCATGGTTGTAAATGTTTCAGTCTTACCCTTAGCACTGGGCCCAGCCATCATGAAGGACGTGGATGTTCATCCCATGAGCTGTTTAATTATTCACCACCATTCACAACTGACCATGCTAGGACTGGAGAGCTTTGATCTGATTGTCTATTCTAGTGTGATTTTGCTTTCAAAAACATATTAAGTCCTGTGCTGCTAATAACTCTTCATTTTTTGGTTAATTTGTCAAAGGGAGTTTGAAAGAATTACTTTGTTTGAATAGAGGGGCTCTGAAATACCCTGCCTGCAAAAATGGTGGATGCAGAAACCCTCATCATATTTTAAGAAGTACCCAGATGAGCACTTGAACCATAATCTGTAGAACTATGGACAAGAGATAAGGGGTTAACTATAATTCATTTTTGGCCAGCATAAACAGAATCAGCCAATTGGCCTTATGAACAGTAAATTTCTGTGTTTCCATGCATTACCTACAGTGTGGCCTTTATAATCAAATATTGATTTCTCAAGCTATGTAGGAACTGCATGTTAATTCATGAGTAATTCTAATCTAAATGCAAAATCAAAACTGCAGAAATAAGAACAGAAAATGCTAGAAATTTTCAGCAGGTCAGGCAGCATCTGTGGAGAGAGAAATAGTGAACATTTCTTTTGGAAGTAATTCTAACCATTTATGCCAAAACTTAGTTTATATTCCTGAGCCACAGTAGAAGATTAATGCAATACAAGAAATGCACTATTCAACTGTACAAAGGCTCCAAAATCCATCCTAGATAGCATATTGACAAAATACCTAAGCAATCCAGAAGTAGCTGCCAAACTGAATATTTCCAGAAGCAGGAAAGTCTTCACTTGACACTGTTATAGCTTGAAACTCTTAGAAATGTTGTGGAACTTAGGCAGATATTGAAATGTAATTGTTTGCAAATCAAGAATTATAAACTGTACATTGGAATGATTGGATAAACCAATACATATTACTCAAGATCCAGCTGAGTTTCTACCTGGTCACAATCATGGCACATTCCCATACAAGGCAGGACCTCTCCTTTTATCTCCACACATCACTCCAGCCCCAAACATTCCTTCAAATCTGGATATGTACTTTGATCAAATGAATGTAAATTATTCACCGCTGTGTTGATGACACTGTTGTTTATACCAGAGGTGCACCACTGACAACTGGTGCTAGGCATAATTCTTAGCTTTGTTTGAACTATTAATTGCTTGCGCAGTGTATTACCTATCAAGGCACGAGGTGACCGGTCTCAGTCATCCGCTGGCGACCCAGGTTCAATTCCGGCCTCTGTCTGTAAAGAGTTTGTACGTTCTTTCCGTGTCTGCGTGGGTTTCCTCCGGGTGCTCCGGTTTCCTCCCACATTCTGGAGACATACAGGTTAGGAAGTTGTGGGCATGCTACGTTGGCGCCAGAAACATGGCGACACTTGCGGGCTGCCCCCAGAACACTCTATGCAAAAAGATGCATTTCACTGTGTGTTTCGATGTACTTGTGAATCCATTTATTAATCAATTGAAAAAATTATCTGATCTCATAACCTACTTGTTGACCAAATTGCAAGTTATGAGATCTATATACCAATAGTTCAGTTATAGGAACATAAGAACTGAAGCAAATGGAGGCCAGGTGGCCCATCGTGCCTGTCCTGTCATTCAATGAGATCATGGGTGATCCAGCCTTGGCTCAGCACCTCTTACCTGATCTCCCTTTCTCCCCACTCCCCTGGACCCTCTTGTAACTTAAGTGTCTGCCAGTCTCCACCTTGAAATTTTCATTGATGTTGCTTTCACAGCTCCCTGGGATAGACAATTCCAAAGAGTCACCATCCTCAGAAGAAATTCTTCTTCATCTCATCCTGAAATGTGTACTCCTTGTTGTGAAACTATGTCCCCTAGTAGTGGATACTCCCACGTGGTGAAATATCCTCAGCACCTACCCTGTCAACCCTTTCAGAATCTTTTGTGTTGCAATAATCAGCTCTCATTCTCCTACAATGAGTAGAGGCCTAAAATTCTCATTTTTACTTATGTCAACCCTTCATCCCAGGATTTAACTGAGTGAACCTCACTACACTGCTTACAATACAAGCTCCCTTAAATGTGGTGACTAAAACTGCATGCAGTACTTGAAGTGTAGTTTCATTGAACGACTTTTCTACTCCACATCCCTTGCAATTAAGGCCAAACGTTCCATTAGGCTTCCTGAACCTGGAAATTAACTTCTATGTTTTGTGCACTACATTCGTCAAATCACTTTGAAGTGCATTGTTTTGTAGGCTGGCTCCATTTAAATATTAATTTGCTTTTTCATTCTTCCTTTTCCCATATTATCTGCCAACTTCATCCACACTCACTTAATGCTATATCCTTTTGCAGGTTCTTTGTGTCCTCCTCATACCTGCTAATCTACTTATGTTTCATAACATCAGCAAATTTGACTACTCCACACTGTCCATTCATCCAAGTCATCAGCATTGATTATAAATAGTTGAGGCACCAACATTGATCCCTGTGGCACAATCTGAAAGTATCTCAATTATCCCAACTCTGTTTTCAGTTGGTTAACCACTCCCCTAACTATGCCAATGTATTACCCCCAATCCCATGCACTTTTGTGCAGTAACTGAAGGCTATACCTTTTAGAAATGCAAATGCATTATACCTAGTGGTATCCTTTTATCTAGCCTGTTTGTTACATCGAGCAAATTTGTCAAACACAATTTCTCTTTCATAAAACCATGTTGACCCTGCTTGGTTGTCCTTTGATTTTCTAAATGTTCTATCATGACCTCAATAATAGATGACAGTGTTTTCCCAATTACAGATGTCAGCTAACTTTCTGCTTTCTGTGTTCTTCCTTTCTTGAATAACGGCATTATGTTTGTGGTTTTCCAATCCTTTGAGACCTCTCCAGAATCCAGCAGATTTTGAAAGATTGCAACCAATAACTGCAGTCTTTAAGATCCTAAGATGTAGGTCACCAACTCCAGGGGAATCAGACTAACTTCCCTGATACTTTTTCTTTCATGAAAGAGATTAAGTTCCTCCCTATCCAAAGCCCTTTGAGTACTTGTTATTATTGGTAGGTTATTAATATCTTCTACCGTGAAAATCAGTGCTAAATAATTATTTAGAATCTCTGCCTTTTCTCTATTTCACATTAATTCCTAAGTCTCGTTCTCCATGAGACCAATGTTTATTTTAGCCAGTCCCTTTTTATATACCTGTAGAAGCTCTTAATGATTTTATATTATTTACTAGTTTGCTCTCATACTCCCTGTTTATAATTTTTTTTACTCATCCTTTGCAAATTAGTAAAAATTTCCTAATCATTTGACCCACCACTAATCTTCATAACATTTTATGCCTTCCACTTTGATGCTATTCATAACTTTCTTAGTTAATGACAGATCCTCGTCATAGACACTTTCTTCCTTCCAGGAACATACTTTTGCAGAGATTTATCTCTAAGTATCTGCTATTACTGATATTCTATTTTACCCTTTCATCCACTTTAGCCAACTCTGTCCTCATGCTATTGCAATTGCCTTTATTTAAGTTTAACATACTCATCTCACACACCAGTTTCTCTCCTCAAATTGAGTTCAATATTCTATCATGCTATGATTACTTAGGAATCCACGATAATGAGATCAAATGGAGCTTAAAAAACCTAAAGGTTTTATGATCTGCCACAGTCACTGTGGCTCAAATGATTGTTGTGTGCATTCAATTAGCCCTTTTATTCAAATGCTTAGTAATGCAAAAAAAAAATCTGGATTAAAGTCATGTCAGTAACTTTCATGGAAAGTGATTCAAATGTGCTCCTAATCTGCATTGATTACACTACCAATTTTCAAGTATGTTCCAATACACCTTTCAGGATTCTGGTTACTTAGAATAATTACATTTTATGGTCTTAAAGTAATAGCCATTTCTAGGCAACTCCACTGTACAGGATAAATTTCATATTCCACTGTATAATGCTGTGAGTTTTCAATTATTATGATAAGGGATAGAAATCTATGCAGTTATATCATCTGCTATACATTGAAAATTTAAGTACATATTAAAATTAAATTAAGTATACAGATAGCTATCAGATTACCGACTGCGAGTTTGACAATTTAACCAAGTAAACAATACCAGTGCTTTTCTTGCATTTCCTAATTGAATTGTTTTGTAAAGACAGTTGCAGCAGCACTTCAGTCTAGTATGATCATCTGAGTCCTTTACATGTTAATCTAATCCTTCTCCAATGACTGCTTGACCTGCTGAGTTCCTCCAGTATTTTGTGCGTTGCTCCCGGTTTCTCTTGTGTCTTCTCCAATGAATATTTGATCTTGGTCAGAAAGCGAGTCAAGGTCAGGGAAAGAAAAGCTAGGATCCTGCTACTTATTTCCTGACTCAACTGGGCTGCTAACTAGTTTGAGAATCAATGAGATTGTGAATACAAGTAGTCAGGTTATTTACCCCCTTCCAATCCACTGATTCATTGATTTCCTGCTATTCATTTTGAAGAAGATTCACAAGATCACAAGACAAGGGAGCAGAAGCAGGCCATTCGGCCCATCAAGTCTGCTCCAAGGAAAAGGGAAAAAGAAATGGGGTGGGAAAAAAAGAAAAAAAAGAAAAGAAAAAGAAAAAAAAAGAAAAAAACTATTCTAATCCCATTTTCCAGCCTTATCCCCATATCCCTTGATACCTTGACTATTTAGATATCTGTCTATCTCCTCCTTGAACACCCCCACTGATCTGGCCTCCACTGCTGTGCGTGGCAAGGAGTTCCACAATTTCACCACCCTCTGGGTAAAGAAATTTCTCCTCATCTCTGTCTTGAAACTGTACCCTCTAATTCTAAGATTGTGCCCTCTGGTCCTGGACTCGCCCACCAAGGGAAACAGCCTAGCCACATCTACTCTATCCTTACCTGTCAACATTTTAAATGTCGCTACGAGGTCCCCTCTCATCCTTCTGTACTCCAGTGAGTACAGTCCAAGAGCCGACAAACGCTCATCATACTTAAGCCCTTTCATTCCCGGAATCATTCTCGTAAATCTCCTCTGAACCGTCTCCAACGTCAGCACATCCTTCCTAAGATGTGGGGCCCAAAACTGCGCACAGTATTCCAAATGAGGCCTCACTAGCGCCCCGTAGAGCCTCATCAACACTTCCTTACTTTTATACACTATACCTCTCGAGATGAATGCCAACATAGCATTCGCTTTCTTAACCACCGATCCAACTTGGTGGTTAACTTTTAAGATATCTTGTACGAGTACCCCCAAGTCCCTTTGTACTACCGCACTATCAATCTTCTCTCCTTCTAGATAATAATCTACCCGCTTATTTCTGCTTCCAAAGTGTACAACTGCACATTTCTCAACATTGAATTTCATCTGCCATTTCCTTGCCCATTCTCCTAAACTGTCTAGGTCCCTCTGCATTCTTTCTATTTCCTCTATGCTCCCTACTCCTCCACTTATCTTGGTGTCATCCGCAAACTTAGCCACACAACCATTTATTCCATCATCCAAATCATTGATGTACAAGGTAAAAAGGAGCGGCCCCAACACCGACCCCTGCGGCACACCACTAGTAACCGGTAACCAACCAGAACGAGATCCTTTTATTTCCACCCTTTGCTTCCTGCCAACCAGCCAATGCTCCACCCATTTTGCTACCCTACCCATAATTCCATGACCTCTCATCTTATTAATCAGTCTCTTGTGAGGCACCTTATCGAAGGCCTTTTGAAAGTCTAAATACACAACGTCTACCGCCTCTCCCTTATCCACCCTACCTGTGATTTCTTCAAAAAACTCCAATAGGTTGGTCAGACAGGACCTCCCCTTCACAAAACCATGTTGACTAGGTCCAATCTTGCCTTGCGCCTCTAGGTATTCGGTAACCTCCTCCTTGAGGATAGATTCCAATAATTTTCCCACCACTGACGTCAGACTAATAGGTCTGTAATTGCCTTTGTGCTGCCTCCCACCTTTCTTATACAACGGAACTACATTCGCTATCCTCCAGTCCTCCGGAACCATGCCAGAATCTATCGATTCCTGAAAAATAATCGCCAATGCCTCCGCTATCTCTACAGCCACCTCCTTCAGAACCCGGGGATGCACCTCATCCGGTCCGGGAGACTTATCAGTCTTAAGCCCCTTTAGTTTTCCTAGCACCTTCTCCCTATTAATCTCAACTGAACTCAGTTCCAATTCGTGAGACTCCTGGCTAACGGGCACATTGCTTATGTCCTCCACGGTGAAGACCGATGCAAAATATTCATTCAATTCCCTTGCCATCTCACTATCATCCATTATAATACCTCCTGCACCGTTATCAATTGGTCCTATGTCAACCCGTGTCTCTCTTTTATTCCTTATGTATTTAAAAAAACTCTTAGAATCCTTCCGAATGTTGTCCGCCAGCTTCCTTTCGTAACTCATCTTTGCTTTCCTAATGACCTTCTTAGTTTCTCTCTGCAGATTTTTAAAATCGTTCCAATCTTCTGTTTTCCCACTAATTTTTGCTACTTTGTACGCCGCCCCTTTTGCTTTTATTTTATCCTTCACCTCCCTCGTTATCCACATCTGTGCCTTTTTTCCATTCAAAACCTCCTTTTTTCTTGGAATATATCTGTCCTGCATTGTCCTTATTTCCTGTAGAAATTTCTTCCATTTTTCCTCTGCCGTCCCTCCAGCTAACTTACTCCTCCAATCAATTTGGGCCAACTCTTCTCTCATACCTTTGTAATTTCCCTTATTCCACTGAAATATCGATACACCAGTTATCAGCTTCTCCTTCTCAAACTTGAAACTAAACTCAATCATATTGTGATCACTTGTTCCCAGTGGTTCCTTTACCTTTAGTTCCCTAATCACCTCGGGTTCACTACACAGCACCCAATCCAAAACAGCCGATCCCCTGGTGGGCTCCTCAATAAGTTGCTCCAGAAAAACATCCCTTAGACATTCCACAAACTCACTCTCCTGAGTACTACCGCCTTGCTGCATTTCCCAGTCCACCTTCATGTTAAAATCCCCCATAATTATCTTCACATTGTCACTCTGGCACACTTTTTCTATCTCAATCTGCAACTTATGGTCCACTTCCTGACTGCTGTTTGGGGGCCTATATATGACTGCTATTATTGTCCTTTTACCCTTGCTATTTCTTAGCTCCACCCATAAGGATTCCACCTCCTCTGACCCAATGTCCTTCCTTTCTATTGATTTTATATCGCTACTAACCATCATGGCCACACCTCCCCCTCTGCCTACCCGCCTATCCTTCCTATATACTGTATACCCCTTGACATTCAGTTCCCAATCACATCCATCATGAAGCCACGACTCAGTGATTGCAACGATGTCATATTTATTAACCTGTAGTTGTGCCACTAGGTCATCTACTTTATTCCTGATGCTACGTGCATTTAAATATAGTACGTTTAGACTGGTATCTGCTATTGATTTTATTGTACTTCTATTGTTCAGCAGATTATCCTGACTATCTACCTGTCCATCCTTCTTACTATCTTCGCTACCTACTATCTTAGACATGTTCGTGTAGACCTCATCCCCTATCCTAACATTCGGTATCCGAACATCCTCATCCCCGATCCTAACATTCTGTATCCTAACATCCTGATTTGTTGTACTTCTATTATTCAGTAAATTATCCTGACTTATCACCTGCCTGTCATTCTTGCCATCCTCAATGGATTCGTTTCTATACACTTTCTCCCTCACCTTAGCATCTTGTAACCTAGCATCCTGGTTACCATCCCCCTGCCAGATCAGTTTAAACCCTCCCCTACAACTAAATTAAACATTCCCGCCAGGATATTGGACCCTTTGGAGTTTAGATGCAACCCATCCTTAGCAAATAGGTCTTGCCTCCCCCAAAAAAGGTCCCAGGTATCCAAGAATCTGAAGCCCTGCCCCTTGCACCAGTCACTCAGCCACGCATTTAACTGCCAGAGCTTTCTATTCTTCCTGTCATTGATACGCGGCACGGGTAGTAGTCCTGAGATTACTACCCTTGAGGTCCTACTTTTCAACCTTCTCCCTAATGCCTTGTATTCCTCCTTCAGGACCTCTTCTCTTTTTCTACCTACATCATTGGTACCTACATGTACCAAGATTTCTGGCTGCTCACCCTCCCCTCTCAGAATATTCTCGACTCACTCCATTTCTTGTTGAAAAAAAGGTTTTTCAGCATGAAATGCATCTCTTATGTATCGCTGTCGCTAGAAACTTGCTCTATGACAGATTCTGGACATGAATTGTAATAGTCCTGATGAAGGGTCTCGGCCCGAAACATCGACTGTTTATTTCCCTCCATGGATGCTGCCTGACCTGCTGAGTTCCTCCAGCACTTTTTGTGTATTGCCCCAGATTCCAGCATCTGCAAACTTTTTTGTGTCTCAATTGTAATAGTATGTTAATTTTGGTTTTCTCAATGGCTCAATATTTTAAAATAGTATCCATTTCATAACTTCCCATTCTTTGGTGTAACCCCATCATCTGCGTCCTTTGCAAAGACACATGCTCAATATTCATTTTATATTTCAGCATATCCTCTGTCTTAACGGATAAAACATTTTCCCCTTGCTTACTGCTAACCTTTTATACATTTATAGAATATTTTAGGGTACAATGTAATGGCATTGCTAATATTTTCACGTATTCTTGCTTTTCCTTTCTCATTAACTTCTTCATTTCCTTCCCATAGTTTCCACAATCTTAGTAGTTATTAATTGAATATTGTTCCTGACATTTGTTGCAATCTTTTTTTTTCTGATGTCGTGCTCATTCTCTTAAGGACATACAATGTTCATGTTTTATGCTGAATTCTTTACTAAACATCTCCCACTGTGGTTTTATCTGAGATCGGTCTTTCCTCCTAGCATTAAAGTTAACTTCACTGAAATATAGCATATCAGAAAAGCTACTAAGTTTCTCTCTCTTAAACCAAATAGATAACTTGATTATGCTATGATCTCTGTTTGTTAAGGGGTCCTTTTGTATTGTATTATTAAATAATTCTGATTCATTACTCACTTAATATCCAGAATGATTTGTCATTCAATCATTCTGGATCTATTGGTCCAGAAAACTATCTTGAATGCTCTCCAAAAATTTACTACATTTCTGACTTAATGCATTCTTTTATTTCTGATCTATATGAAAATTAAAGTTTCTAATTGGAAGATTTTTGCTTTTTCTGTAGGTGTCTTTAGCATTTCATTTATTCATTGAATGTGGGCATTACAGGCAAGGTCAGCATTTACTGCCCATCTCTAATTGACTTGGAAAAGATGGCAATCTGCTGCCTTGTTGAATTGTTACAGCCCATATTTGTACATTGCTGTTAAATAGTTACAGGGATTGGACTAGGTGATGATTAAGGAACTGTGGTGTATTTCCAGGTCTGGATTGTTGCAACTTAAAAGAAAATTTGAAGAGCATGGTAATATGGGTTCTTTGTCCTACCAGATAGAAGATTTTTTGGGTTTGGAAGGTTATACTGAAAAGGCACTGGAGAGTTGCTATAGTGCACCTTGTAGGTAATAAATACTGCAGTGGAGGGTAAGGACATGAATAAAAAAGATAGCTGAAGTGTGAATCAAGCTGAATGTTCCACTCATTGTTGCATTGAGCCATCAAAATGGCACTAGTAAGTGTGATGGCTATGGGGAATCAAAATTTAGTCACTCATCTCAGAAAACCTTAGATCCTGCACAGATCAGCGGGCAGGGGTATTTGCAGACATTTTTAATCTCTCCCTGCTTCAATCTGAGGCTCCTACCTGCTTTAGGAAGACCATAATCATCCCGGTACCTAAGTAAAACAAGGTAATGTGCGTTATTGACTACTGTCCGGTGGCTCTGACATCCACCATCATGAAGTGCTTTGAGAGGCTGGTCACGGCACACATTAACTCCAGCGTCCCAGAAAACCCTGACCCACTGCAATTCACCTACTGCCAAAACAGGTCTATGGCAGACACCATCTCTCTGGCCCTACACTCATCTCTGGAGCATCTGGACAGTATAGACACCTACGTTAGACTATTGGTTATTGACTACAACTCCACCTTCAATACTATAATTCCAAGCAAACTCATCTCCAGACTCCGACCCTGAGACCTGAGACTTAACACCCAACTTTTCAACTGGATCCTTGACTTCCTGACCAGCAGACTGCAATTAGTGAGGATAGGCAGCAACATGTCTGCCATAATTATCCTCAACACTGGTGCCCCACAAGGCTACATCCTCATCCCCCTACTCTACTCCCTATACACTTGCGATTGGATGGCCGGATTCTGGTCTAACTCCATCTACAAGTTTGCAGATGATACCATTGTAGTGGGCCGTATGTCAAGTAATGATGTTGTCGGAGTACACGAAGGAGATAGAGAGCTTAGTGACATGGTGTCATGGCAACAACCTTTCCCTTAATGTCAGCAAAACAGAAGAGCTGGTCATTGACTTCAGGAAGTGTGTGGGGGGGGGGGGGGTGGTGCACCTGCTCTTGTTTACATCAATGGTACTGAGATCAAGAGGGTTGAGAGCTTCAAGTTCCTGGGTGTGAACATCATCAATAGCCTGTCCTGGTCCAATCATGTTGGCGCCAGGGCCAAAAAAGCTCACCAGCGTCTGTACTTCCTCAGGAGACTAAAGAGATTTGGCATGTTCTGTTTGACCCTCACCAATTTTTATTGATGAACCATTGAAAGCATCCTATTCGGATGCATCACAGCTTGGAATGGCAACTGCTCTGCCTGTGACTGTAAGAAACTGCAGAGAGTTGTGGAGACAGCTCAGCACATCATGAAAATCAGCCTCCCCTCCATGAACTCTGTCTATACTTCTCACTGCCTCAGTGAAACAGCCAGCATAATCAAAGACCCCACCCACCCACATCATTCTCTCCTCTCTCCTCTCCCATCGGGCAGAAGATTCAGGACCCTGAGGGCACATACCACCAGGCTCAAGGACAGCTTCTATCCTGCTGTTATGAGACTATTGAATGGCTCCCTAGTACATTAAGATGGACTCTTGACCTCAGAGTCTACCTCTTTATGACCTTGCACCTTATTGTCTACCTGTACTGCACTTTCTCTGTTACTGTAACTCTTTATTCTACACTTTGTTTCACCTTGTATTACCTTAATACCCCAACAGTATGCAAGGCAAGTTTTTCACTGTACCTCAGTATATGTGACAATAATGGACCAATTTACCAATTTATAAAAAACCAAACCACTTGTGACCACAATATTTATGTGTTTAGTTTAGTTTCTGGTCAGTAGTCAGCCCTCACTCAGGATTTGGCTTTTGTGGTATTTGGTGATGGTAATACCTTTTGAATGAAAAGGAATGGTGGAGATGATCATTGCCTGGTACTTTTAAGGCATGAATGTTACTTGCCACATTATTTCAAAACCTGAAAGTTATCCACTTCTCGTTGCATGAATCATGGATTAAGGATTTGCAAATGGGATTTCATGTTCACCATGTCAGCAAAAGTCCCATTTGTGGCCTGATATTGGCAGGGAAGTTTATTGACAAATCAACCAAAGAGGTTTGACCCTAGGTTGCTCTCCTGTGGAGCATCTGAAGCAACATCCTGTCTCTGACCATCACTTGATTTTTTTGGATATTTAGGCAATCAAGGGATATGGGATTAATGCAGGGAATCATATCCTTGTTGAGATTTAGCATGAACACATAGAGACAGGTGGAGGCTGTTTTTTCCACTTTGCAGAGGAAAAGTCCAGTCGAATGTCCAGGACAGTCACTTCCCTTTCACCTCTGACGTTCAGCTTTTTTGTCCATACGTAAGTCAAGATTAAATTGAGGCATGGAAATTGATGGACCTCATGGAATCAAAGTGAGCATTTGTAAACTGGTGAAAAATTGAAAAAATGGTATGTATTATACTTTAACGATGCAGTTTTTAAAAAGCAGATGCTCTGCATAGGCTCCTGAGCTAGTGCATTTGTTGGCTCGTCATTGCCATGACAGGTAAATCAGTTGAATTGCCTGGGGGTGTGTAGGGAAGAATTAAAATAGTAAAAACTCAGATGTGAATGTATAATCTTGAATTTGAAGGTATTTTATAGTTATTACTAATTTAGTTGATATTTATAGAAATCAAAAACTAATGAATCTGCTAATATTTTTATAACTGAAAATATCTGACTTTGCCAAGCAATTGCAATAACTGAAAAAGCACTTGTGAACCAAAATTAAAAAGAATCCAAGCCCTAATTTGGTCATTAAGAAAGGAAACTGAATTTGTCTAGGAGATTGTAGGAAAAACAACGGAATCCAAATAAAAGGAAAAATAGAAAAGGATTTAGTAATCAAAAACAAAATACTGAAAGATTAGCTTCAACTGCTAAGCTAAAAGTTTTGTCTGATTTATTTCTTTGAATATTTAGAAGAGGAAAAATGGAGAACTTATTGGCAACTGAATTTCAGCAAAAGTGTGAGATATTACAATTCTGCAGGAAAAATTATGTTGTGTTACTTGGAAAATAAGAATCTAAATGGGATAGAGTAGCAAACAGTTTTGGCAGTACAAATACATAAACTGATAAAGCTTGTGATTCAGGTTAATATCACCATGAAGCAAATCAAGCCATATTTCTGGAATGACAACATTGTAAAAATAGATAAATTATGTGAACCTCAATTGGAGTATTGTGCACAATTCTGGTTGCTACATTTCTAAAGGATATAGAGGCACTGGAGAAAATGCAAAATAAAATTTGCAAGTATGATACCCAAACTGTAACATGTAAGATGAGATATCTTTATTAGTCACATGTACATTGAAACACACAGTGAAATGCATCTTTTGCATACAGTGTTCTGGGGCCAGCCCTCAAGTGTCGCCACGCTACCGGCACCAACATAGCACGCGCTCAACTTCCTAACCCGTACGTCTTTGGAAGTCAGGAAAGAATTATAGATTAGGGCTTTTTCCTCCTGAAGAGATAATTGAGAGCTGACAATAAGGGTCTTTAAAAAAAATTGAAAGATTCTGATAGACATGGTACTGGAAGAACATTTCCATCCATGGGTAATAATAAAATTAGAAGCTCTGATGCAGGTCTCAACCCTAAATTGTTGACAATTCCTTTCCCCTACAAGTGCTGCTCGACCCACTGAGTTCCTCCAGCAGTTTGTTTTTTGCTTTGGTAACCTGTTGGTGTTTCGTGAGGTTGCAGAACTTGCTACTACAGGAAATGATTCTAGTATGGATGCATTTAAGAGAAAACTATGTAAGCACAACAGGAATAAGGGAATAAAGTGTTACAATGGGGAAAAATTGAAGGATGCTTATGCAACAAAAATGCCAACATAGTTTGGTTGAGTCAAGTGGCCAATTTCTGTAATGTACATTCTATGTTGATCTGTATTACTTATTTGTCATTTGTAATTTGTAATTTTTTTAGGTTTTTTAAAATCTTCTTTATTTATTTTTTTGCCAATCCATAATTGCCCTGGTGAAGCTATCTTGAACCGCTGCAGACTTCTGGCAGAAGTATCTTCATGATCCTGTTGGGTAGGAAGTTCCAAAATTTGCACTCAGTGACAATGAAGATAAACTTCCAAGATGGTTTGATATGCAACTTGAAGGGGAACTTCAGGTGGTAGTGTTCCTTTATTCTTGCTGTTCTTGGCAGAAAAGGAAAAAAAAATTACTTTAGGTTTTTATACTTCATCTATCTGCTTTTTGATTAAAAATAACAGTTCATTATTCAGAATGTTTGCTGCATATTAATTCATGAACTATTTAAATATCCCTTCAGCTAAATGTTGGAAGGAACTCATCATTTTGTGCTTCTCATATATTTCTAGATGTCTTTGCATTTAACATTGTTAATCTTCTAAATTGCCACCTCAGGTTGTATTGTGAACTGTTGCATCATGCTTGATCATTGTTGTGTTTCCTTTCATAGGTTTATCAGCTCATGGAAGAGAGTTTTATTTTGATATTGTTATATTGTTCTACACACATCTACTGCAGCTGAGGTTCATAACAGGATTATCTAAGAGAAAAAAAGTAATACATAGGATTACTTTCAAAGTAATAATTAGCCCTGTCTAAATAGCATGGAATGGAGAACCTAGCTACAGAATTTGTATTTCTATAGGGCTTTTCAACTGGCAGCAAATCAAGTAGTTCTTTTCTCAAGTCAAGTCAAGTCAAGTCAAGTCGAGTTTATTGTCATGTGCACAAGTATGGTGAGGTACAGGTACAATGAAAAACCTGTTTGCAGCAGTATCACAGGCATGTAGGTGCAGACAACACACAGAATATAAATTATACTTAATTATACAAGACAGTGAAAAGAGAGGAAAAGATGACTGTGCAATAACAAGACCTTAGTGCAAAATGAAAGACACAGAGACAAATCCATGGTAGTGGAAGAGGTGGTCCATAGTGTTCCATTGCAGAGATAGGATTAGGGTTGTGCCAGTTGTTTCTAGAACCTGATGTTTGTAGGAAAGTAGCTGTTCCTGAACCTGGTGGTGTGG
The DNA here is from genome assembly GCF_009764475.1 of Pristis pectinata. Taxonomy (NCBI): domain Eukaryota; kingdom Metazoa; phylum Chordata; class Chondrichthyes; order Rhinopristiformes; family Pristidae; genus Pristis; species Pristis pectinata. The sequence goes on along the minus strand of NC_067407.1, from coordinate 31,034,672 downwards.
GACTTCAGGCTCCTGTACCTCCTGCCTGACAGAAGCAGTGAGAAGAGGGCACGACCTGGATGGTGGGGTTCCTTGATGATAAACACCACCTTTTTGGGGCAGTGCCTACTGTAGATGTTGTCAATGGTGGGGAAGGCTGTTCCCATGATGGACTGGGCTGTGTCCACTATTCTCCGCAGCCGCTTGCATTCCTGTGCATTGGAATTGCCGTGCCAGGCCATGATGCAACCAGTCAGGACACTTTCAACAGTGTGTCTGGAGAAGTTTGTTAGATTACTTGGTTACATGCCAAATCTCCTTAGGCTTCTAAGAAAGTAGAGGCGTTGGCACGCCTTCTTCGTGATTGCATCTATATGCTAGTTTATCAGAGATGTTAACACCCAGGAATTTGAATTACTCTTTCCACCTCTGACCCACCAATGAGATCTCTCGACTTCCCCTTTCAGAAGTCAACGATTAGCTCCTTGGCTTTGTTTGTGATGGTGTTAAGCATGAGGTTGTTATTGTGGCACCACTCAACCAGATGCTCTATCTCACTCCTGAATGCTGAGTCATCACCACCCATGATTTGGCCAACAACAGTGGTGTCATCGGCGAATTTATAGATGGTATTGGAGCTGTTTTTAGCCACACAGTTGTGAATTGTAAAGAGAGTAGAGCAAGGGTACTGTACAAAATTTTGCAGCCAATGGGTGAATTTTTTCAACTTCACTAAAACAGATAATTGGGAAATTTATCAATGTTTTTGTAAAGATGGTTTATTGTCATTTGCTTTTTGTATTTCTGTTACTGTGATTCTCTTATTTTCTGTCCACTTTTTAACAAAAACAAAACAATAAAGGTTATTGGTTTATGTCCCATTCTGGACATCTGTGCTCAGAAACTTAGTGAGGGAAGACACTTTGGGGAGGTGTTATGTTTCAGATGAAGTTAAGATTCAATCTCCCCTCCTAGGGAATAAAAAGATATATTTTAGACAGAGTATTTGTTCCCAGTTGCACAGTTTCACATTCTTACCAACATCAATATTGCAAAAAGAGGTAACAATATTTAGAAAAGAATAATATGATTCAGCATGGATGTAAGAAAGGGAAATCATGTTTAACTAATCAATTGGATTCCTCTGAGGACAATCCACTATCCAATTGTTCAGAAATCCTGATGTCTTGGTATCAGGCTCACTGGGACCCCATCCCCATACTCTTGTTAAACTCTGCCCTGTTCCCCGTGCTTCTTTTAAATTCTCTGGGACCCCCTTTTCGCCGCTCCCTTTAAATTCACTAGGGCTCTATTTCCAATGTTCCCTTTAATCTCAGTGGGGTTTGTATCCCATCCTCTCTTTAAACTCACTTGGTTCAATGAAAAAAAATCATTATACTAAACAACATCTTAAAAAAAGTGGTTTGGGGTATTAATGTCAGTAATATCCGATAGTTTGGAAGATCTGCCGGTCTGGCTTGGGAATTTGATGGTGCAGACTGGCAGATATTCTGGGCAATTGCATTTATTTCTCCACTCACCACTCTTTTAATTGATTTTTTTTATATGTTACACGGTATGATAAATTGTCCAGTTAAACAGATAGGTTGAAAGGGAGCGCAGGAAGCAGGGCCACGACGGGTGAGAAGGAAACGCGAGAGCCAGGGCCCCAATGAGTGACAGAGAGCACAGGAACCAAGACCCTGCCAGTGGTAGGGAGTATAGGAACTGGGGTCCTGGTGAGTGAAAAGTCGTTGTGGGAACCAGGGCCCCGATGAGTGGAAAGAGTACACAGCGAACGTTATCTGATACGCCAAATGACAAACCATTGGGATTTCTGAACAGTCAGATTATCTGAGTTTCACTGTACTTAGATCAGGCTTTTTTCATAGGGTTCTACTCAGGCGATTTGCCAACAAGGATAGAGCACTTGGAATTGGGGTGCATGGATTGGCAATTAACAGACAGAAAGCAAAGACTGGGAACAACTGCACCTAATTCTTATGCTAGGTGCAATGCTAGTGACATAAGCCAGCTTCAAGACCGCACTGTGATCAAATTCCTGGTCACTTTTTATTCTTTCATCAGAAGCGCTTTGTCCAGAAATACGGATTTGATTGGCTGTTCCCATTGCAGGTAAATTTTTAAACCAATTGGAGTTGGGGATTCTGGTCCCGACTTGTCATTGCTCCGTGGTGATTGATCCGAAGATTCCTACTGGTGGGATGTTGGGAGAGAGGAGGGGGTTTCTGGAGACGAGGGGCGGGGATTGGTCAGATTGGATGGCGCGGCTGCGATTGGCGGTTGGAGGGATTGTGCTCGTATTTTCCAAACGTCAAGCGCGTGATGGATGACTGTTGAGTTGGTGTCGACGGTGGAGCTGGAAACGCTGCAGATCCGAGGTATTAGGATGCAGAGCGAATAAAAGCAACGGTTAGCGTGTGGTCGGCGACGTCTTCGAGCCGCTTTGGAAGCGATGAACCTGTGCTTGGGCAGGAAAAAAGCGTTGGCAGCGACGTGACGGTTTTAACGGTAAGGGTTCAGTTGGCCTGCCTCCGGCCTGAGGGCTTTGTGGGGAATGCGGCTGCCGTGGACCAACGTCTGCGTGCGGCTGTTTGTGAAGTACATAGTCCGGTGGTTCGAGTAGGCCCGGGACGCCGCAGTGGAGAAATAATCCACTGTTTTCCTCGTATTACCGCGGAGTCTTGTTTTGGAGGGTGCGGTATCGAGTAAACCACGGATGTGTTTGTTACTAGTTCGGGATTAAACTACCCTTGACTGAACCGACCAGGCACAACAGATAAAACTAAACCAATCGTTTCTTTTGAAGGATGCAAGATGTGTCTTGGAGTTTTTAGCACAGCGGCTGCAAATGGACCACACATATCTGACTCTTTTTAATTGACGAACCTATCTGTAAATGCCATTTTCATGTGTAAAAGCTGCTGTGCCCCTTTTGAAGAAATGTAGGTTTAATTAGTATTTTCCAAGTACAAATTTGCTGAGCATTTTCCCCTCTCCTCAAATGTGTCGCAGAATCATGTTATAAGTTTTCTCATTATTCACCGTATAGTTCCTGCTGTAACTGGTAAACAACGCTGGAGATGAAGATTGCTTGAGGATTTTTGGGTCCAAAAGAAATTAAATCAGTGGTTTCAACGTGTATCTTTACCAGACTGAGTGAAAAATTCTCCCGGCAACTTTGCTTGAAAATTCTGGGATTTGGTTGTCTGAAGCATGAGGTTCTCTGCTTTAAAAACCGAATACAATGGACCCGAAAGCAAAAACATAGCAAACGTTTTTTTGTCAAATTTCATCTTCCGTTATAGCAATCTTGAACGTATTATTTGCCAAGATTGTTATTTTCTTTTCTCCTTGTTATCGCTGGAAAGAAACCAAACTGTTTGTAGTAATCGGTTTTGTTAACAAAACAGATTGTTGTTACTATGGTAGTTTTGGGGCAGTGTGGTGCGGCTAAAATTAATCGGACTACTTCGTAGAAAGAGTATACAAGTTGTTAGCGTATTTAAATTAACTTCACATGAACTAGATGGGTTAGGTTTAAAAACAAATGGATTACAAAATTCAAGTTTTTGACTTTGAGTAGGTATTTCAAAGCTATTGGCGACTGTTTGAAATTACAAAATAAATTGGATTGTTAGAAGGGAAATAAAGGTGGCCATACATGTTTTAAATGAATAAGGAATTTTCAGTTGTAACTTCGTTCCTTTGTAAGGACACTTCAAAAGTGCACTTTATTTTTGTAATGTTGGGAAATGCGCAGCCAATTTGTGCGCAGCCAGGTCCCCCTCATACAATGACTAGGTAATCTTCATTGGTGATACAAGTTGAGGGGTAAATATTGATCACATTACAGGTCCTCCCCAGTTTATGAATGGCCGAGTTGTGCAGCAGGTACACATGAGTGTTTAGGAGACTGGCAATATGGATTTGCCAGATGCTACGGGTATCTTCTGCCATTGGGAACTTGCTTTGTGGCCACATTTCCGATTTGCAAACTGTTCAGGTTACAAACCATTCACAGGAATGGAACCCTGCTGTAACCTGGGGAGGATCTAATTATGAAGTCTCTTGCTTCTCTTTGAACAATGTTGTGGGATATTTTGTGTCCAGTTTGGGGTTGCAGATGGGTTTTGGATTAACTTTCTTCAAGAGACACTAGACTGACAGCCTAGATTATATACTTCAGTTTCTGCACTGGGGCAAGGGGAAATGTTTAGGAAATAACAAATGCTTACTAAGTGATTTTTTTTTTAGACCATCTTGCATAAATCAATGCAATAAATGTCACTTTTGATTCCTCAAAGTTAATTTCAGCAAAATTTGCTGCATAGATAGGATAATGAAGTGGAATTTTTAAAAGAGTATCTGCATTAATGTCACACTAATGAGTCTTTGCCTATTTTTAGCAATAAAACTTTGTAATTAGTTTAGTACAATTAAGCGCAGGAATTCAATTTCAATGCAGGACCAAATGAATTGAATTAAATAGAAAGGAAAGTTCAGTTCTGCCATGAGTGCCTTGGGATAGCCAGCTGTACAATTATCTTGAATCCTCCTAGAATCTATTATTGGCCCTTCCTATATTACCCAAATACATAGATGTGTTGGTTTTGTTTTTGGATTCTTACATCAGTGATGGGAAAGTTATTGGAAGGGATCCTGAGGGACAAGATGGATTTGCATTTGGAAAGGGAAGGATTGATTTGGACTAATTGGTGTGGCTTTATGCATGGAAAATTGTGTCTTATGAATTGGATCGAAATTTTTTGAAGAGCTGACCAAGAACATTGACAAGGGCAGGGCGGTAGATGTTGTTTATATGGACTTTTGCAAGGCCTTTGACAAGGTCTTGCATGGTAGGCTGGTCTGGAAGATTAGAACACATGAGGTTCAGGGCGAGTTAGCACATTGGATACATAAAAAAAAATTTGCTTGGTAGTCGGAGGCTGAGGGTGGTAGTAGAGGGTTGTTTTTCAGATTGGAGGCCTGTGACCAGTGGTGTTGCAGGAACGGGTGGTGGGTCCTCTGTCATTATATTAATGGTTTGGATGAGAATATAGGTGGCATGATCAGTAAACTTGCAAATGACACCAAAATTGGTGGTATAGTGGGCAGTGAGGATGGTTGTCTGCAACAGGTTACGCATCAAGGTTATGGAAAAGATTATGAAGTGGACAAGGGAATGGCAGATGGAATTTAACTTGGATAAGTGCAAAGTGATGTATTGAGGGAAGTTAAACCAGCGCGAGATATACACAGTGGATTTCAGGGCCCTGGAGAATTCTGTAGAACAGAGAGAGAACAAGTACATAGTTTCCTGAAAGTGGCAACGCAGGTGGACGGGGTAGTGAGGAAGGTGTTTGTCATACTTGGCTTCATTGGCTGAGGCATTGAGTGCAAGAGTTGGGACGTTATGTTACAGTTGTACAAAATGTTGGTTGTGCCTTACTTATTATGTGCATTTCCAGTCACCACACTATAGGAAGCACGTGGTTAAGATAGAGAGGGTGCAGAAGGATCCATGAGAATGTCTGGATTAGAAAGTTTGAGTTATGAGAAATTAGATAGGCTAGGTTGGTTTTTCCTGGAACAAAGGAGGATGAAAGGTGATATATGATAGAGGTATATAAAATCATGAGGGGGAATAGATAAGATGGATGGTCACAATATTTTTTTCTGCAGGGTAGGGGAGTTTAAAACTAAAGAGCACAGATTTAAGGTATTGTTGAAAGATTTAAAGGGGATCTGAGGAGCAAGTTTTATTCATAAAGCATGGTGGGTAAATGGAATGAGCTGCCAGAAGAAGTGATAGAGGCAGGTTCATGGAGGGAAATGTTTAAAAGATAGTTGGGCAGGTTCATGGACGGAAAAGGTTGAGAGGGATATGGGACCAGCTCAGGAAGGTGGCATGGATAAGTTGGGCCGAAGGGCCTGTTTCCGTGCTGGTCTATTTTCCCTTTATCCTTGTCTAGCTATACTGCTGCTTCAACCTTTTCTGCTAGTGAAAATCCATTCCATGCTTTTCTCAGATCTGTGCTTGACTTTTCCTTGTTGTTTTCCTGGCTGTACTCCCATTATCCACTGCATGTAAATCGTAGCTTATCCTAAGTTGCACCATATCTTGCTCATCCAGCACCCTGGGATTGGTCCTTTGAAACTTCAAATTTTAAATGCTCATTGTTACATTCATGGCCTAACTACTTGCCATCTCTGTAATCTGCTCTAGATGTATACCACCTGCCATTTTTCCCCTCCCTATAAGAACATGGGAAAGAGGATCAAAAGTAGATAGGATCAAAAATAGATCATTTTTCCCCTTTAGCCACCTTTGCCATTCAACTAGATTATGCCTGGTCTTCTACCTCAGTGCCATTTTCCTGCTCTATGCCCATATCCTTTAATTCCTCAAAATCTTGATCTCAGTTTTGAATGACTAAATTCTACAGCCCTCCAGGATACAGAATTCTAGATTCACTATCCTTTGAATGAAAGAATTTCTGCTCATTTCTATCCTAAATGACCTAACCTTTATTGTGATCTGTAGTAGTTGAAAGGAAGCATCTTCTTCGTATCTACTCTGTCAAGCTCTCTAAGAACTCTCCATCTTTAAAAGACGTCACCACTTGTTTTCAGAATTCAAGGGAATAGAGGATTAGACCTCTTCATTGACATGTGTGCTATCCCAGGAACTAGTTTGGTGAATCCTTGCTGCACTCCCTCCCTTGGTAAGAATATATTTTATTTTACATCAGGAGAGCAAAATTGCACACAATACTCCAAGTGTAGTCTTGCCAACGCCCTATTTAATTGTAGTAAATTACATCATGGTACCATCAGAAACTGTGTTTTTGAACCTGTCCATTCTTAATCTGCTGTCAGATCAATTTGTCAGCCTTCCTAATATTTACTCTTTGATGTACTCATTTTGCACCAACTAAACTGCTTTGGAAAGATTTTCCCTGTTAATTGGCACTGTGGAATACAATGTTAATACATTTGATAATATGCTGGAATACTACATTTTAGTCTGCAAAGGTGCTTTACCAGTAGTTGGATCATTCATGTCAAAATGGATTGCAAATCCAATAAAATGAATGGAGTTGCAAAGAAATAGTGGACTGACTATAGTTGTAACAAACTGTGTAGAAAATTATAATTTCCTTTTTGAATATTATTAGTGTTAAGTTATAAATAATGTTTAGTCGGAAGTAAGTTGCTCAGTATCCAAGTCATGTTTGTATAAAAGCTAGCCTAATATGTTGGGCATCAGGTATACAGATCGAGGTTTGAACACCAGCTCTCTGGCCCATGTTTGTACAGAAGTGCTTTTCTCCACATATAACCACTGTACTTTATGATCTGCCAGGCAGTAAGCATTTTATTGTAAGATGCATTTTGGGCTGCAACTTTTGATAGAATTGGTGCTGTTTCACAGAAACTGGTATACATATGATCTTCTGGTTTTATTTTTCTTCCTTTTTGTATATTTTTCTTTGATTTGGTCATAGCATCTCAATTTTATTGATGGACTATGTAAATGTGAATCCACATTTTGCAGTTTGAATTGTCTCAATTAAGTTTTTTTTTTGAGAATGTTCATTCCTTCACACAAAAATAAAAATTATTTCAGATTTACTGACAAAGTACCTCCTGCCTAGCATATAATTAATTGGTGGTTAAAGATTTGTGGAAACTCATTTGAATAAAATAGCTAAACTTATGGGACCATTCTGGAAGCACTGACCAAGTAAGTCACCATCTGCAGATCAAGAAACAGTTTTCTTTTCAGATTGGAGACCTTTCATCAGAACTGGGAGGGAGCTTGGAGTTTTAAGTTGCAGAGTAGGTAGGGGAAGGATAGAACAAATAGGGTGAAGCCAAGGTTGCCATGGGGATAAACTGTTTAAATAATCTGGTTGATGGTTAATGAGGGAAATTGGAGAGAGAGAACACAAAGGAATGCTTTAGTTGTAAAATAAAACATTTTAAATGTAACTTGTTTCCTCCCTTTCCCAGTTCAGACAAAGTGTCTTCGATTTGAAATGTAGCCTTTTCTCTTGCCACAGATACTGTCAGACTTGCTGACTCTGTTTTTCGAGTATTTTCTGTTTTTATTTCACATATTCAGCATTATTCTGTAGCTCTCTTTTTTAAAAAAAACACTTTCCTTTTTTTTAAACTTAAAAAAAATGTTTCTGTAATGCATGCATCTTAAATTTGTTTCCTGGCAACCATTGAAATTGTCATTCTTTTTCCAAATGTGTTTTAATTTGGAGAAAATCAAGGCAATTAAATGTATATGAAGTGTAACCAAAGATGGTAATAGGACTTGATGCATGGCACTTATTTACTACTTTACAAGTACACTAGCTTTATAAGCTGTAGAAGTAATTGCAGATACTGCATTGTCAAGTGTGGGGAAAATACTTGTGTTTTTTTAAATTACAGAACAAGAACTTGAGTGGAAATGGTGAAAATTTTTGGTTAAGTTGTATGAAGTATTTGATACAGTCAGTTCAGAGTTTGCTTTCATATTGTTACCTATTTATTCAGAGTATGCAATTCTAATTAATTGAATTTAAGTGTTGTTTTTGAAGCCTGAAGTTTCACCAAAGTTGCAACTCTGCAGTCATGTGAAAAGATTTACAAGGTAATTATTTTATCCCCTGATAATTTCGAAACATATTACTGGTGTTCTCTGTATTGGAGAATGCCTCCCTTTGCTTCCAAAAGAGCATTCTAGTAAATAACTATTCATGCTGGTTGGTATTTTGGCAATGTCTGTAATCTTCCACTAGAATTGGTGGAGTTCAGTGTATTAAGTTATGAACTTGCATTTTATTTATACAAGTGCTTGCTAAAAATGGTTAGTATATTGATACTTCTGGTATTTTCTTCATTGTGACCCTCTCCTTGATCCCCATGAGGACAGATAAGTGCCACTTATAGCGGTTAGCGTAATGCTTTACAGCACCAGTGACCTGGGTTCAATTCCAGCCACTGTCTGTAAGGAGTTTGTACTTTCTCCCCATGTCTGTGTAGGTTTCCTCCAGGTGCTCAAGTTTCCTCCCACATTCTAAAGATGTATGGGTTAGGAAGTTGTGGGCATGTTATGTTGGTGTTGGAAGCGTGGTGACACTTGCAGGCTGCTCCCAGAACACACTACACAAAAGATGTATTTCACTGTGTGTTTCGATGTACATATGACTAACAAAGATATCTTATCTACAGGGAACTTGGATTGATTTTGTTGTGCCATTCATGAAAAACACATCTAGAATGCTGATAATGATGGAGAGCCCCATAGTGTATTTATCACACTTCATGGAATTATTGCACAGGATGATTATAGAAGAGTAGGGGGCCATTCACGCCATCAAGCACTGTCACATGAACTTGCATACAGGGGCTTCGCAAGTTATGGAAGATCTGACTTGCAGAAATATGATTGCAAATTCTCCCATAAGATTTTTAAAGCATTTTTCAAGAATGGGAAAGTCAGTTAAATGCAAACATCTTCAGGCATTGTGGAATAGCAGTAGCAGCTAGTTAATTCAAAAGACAATTTAAAAAAAAATCACCTGTTTTAAGTATAACCTCCCTGTAGTAACCAAACAGATATATTGACAAAAAATTGCACTGAATTGTGGACACAGCTCAGTCCATCACAAAAGCCAGCCTCTTTTTCTCTCCTGCACACCACCACCGACCCTCTCTCCCCCCCCCCCCCCGGGCCCATGGACTCTGTCTACATTTCCTGCTGCCTTGGGAAAGCAACCAGCATAATCAAAGACCCCTCCCACCCAGGACTTCTCTCTACTCCCTCCCCCACTTTTCATCAGGTAGAAGATGCAAAAGCTTGAAAACATGCACCACCAGGCTTGAGGACAGCTTCTGTCCTGCTGTTAAAGACTCTTGAACAGACATATTGGGCGATAAAGATGAACTCTTGAGCTCACGATCTACCTTGTCATGGCCCTTGCACATTGTTGTCCATCTGCACTGCACTTTCTCTGTAACTAACACTATATTCTGCATTCTGTTATTGCTTTCCCTTTGTAGTACATCGATTTACTTGTTTTTGAAATGATCTGATGGATGGTATGCAAAAGTTTTTCATTGTATCTTAGTACATGTGACAATAATAAATCAACTACCAATGTAACCGCTGGTTCAGTGGGAGCCCGCTTAAGAGATTTGCTTTGGAAACTGATAAGGCAAATCTCTTCTATTGATAAACATTGTAATCCCCATTGTAACTACACAGGGGAAGGCAGTAAATAAATGTTCATGTTTGTTGACCCTCATTGATATTGTTCCTTTCTGACTTGGGTTTTAAATCAGTTTATGGACCATTCTCAGGAATGGAACCCTTGAGTAACCCTCGGTCTGTCTGTATTTGTTTTAAACAGGAAGTGTTTTTCTAAGCCTGAATGCGGGCTAAATTTAATTTTCCTTATCTGAAATGAAAAATTAGTGAAGTAATATTTTTAGCGATTATTTCAGCTGGTGCAAATTTCACTATGCTATTGGCAAAAGTAATTGTTTCACCAATTTTCCTCATTTTAAAAGACATTACTTCAACATGAAAAGAATAAAACTCCCTGAAACTCATTAGAAAGAAAAGTCTCAATTTTTTGTTTGAAGCAATTGCGTAGAAAAACACAGAACCATTTAAACATTTGTCCTGTCATGAGCAGCTGAAGATATTGAATCTGTCATCTTGGGAGTTTCAGTGAATCTTATTGAAACATAAAACAGGCTAGATGTTGATGTTTTCAGTAGTGGGCAAGTCTTTAACAAGAACACATAAAAGATGAGGAGACACAAGAGACTGCAGATGCTGGAATCTTGACCAAGAAACCAGCTGCTATAGGAACTTGGTGGGTTGAACAGCATCTGTGAAGGCGAAGGGATAGTTGACATTTCGGGTCAAGATCCTGTATCAAGATAGAGGTGGTCATTTAAAAAACACAAGTGTGTAGGAATTTCTTCTTGCAGTGTGTAGTGAATCTGTGGAATTAACTACTCCAAAGGGTTGTAGGGGTGTTTAAAGGCTTTTTATGTGGAATAGGCACAGAAGAGGAGATGTGGTCTGTGGCAGACCAGCCATGATCATATCGAAAGTGCAGCAGATTTGAATGACCAAGTGGCTGCCTCGTATTTTCTTGTGATTCACATTTTAATCATTGAATAAAAGCAGTGCTGTTAAGTTTCTGTCAAGTGGGCATATTATTTTAGTGGTTCAGGTTGGAGTATAATTAAAATAAATATATGGGAAAATTAAACTTATCAAATTGAACCTCTTTACTGTTTATGGGGTTCCAACAGATTTTCAAGTGGTCAATGTAAAATTTAAAGAGAATTGAGTTATCTATTTTGTCTTAAAGTAGTCCTCATTTGAACTACATACTCAAATTTTCATACAGACTACACAGAAGAAACAGTTGTTATTTTAATCTTGCCAATGTTTTGCCTTCTGATGGCATTTACTCTTTGTGAAGAAATAACATTGGCTCCATCATGTTCTTTTGTACTGAGTCCTGATGTTGAGAAATATCTGGCATTTTGCAGGGATATTAGGAAGGGTACAGAAATAGAATTAGATTTCTCAAAGGCCTTAAGGTGGTGCTGTAGGGTTTGGGGGACAGGTAACAAAATGAGTAGTTGGTTTTAAGACACAGCAAGCAGTAAAGTAAAAGGTAACAATTAATAGCAGCAGGTGGAAGAAGGCAAGATTCATTGCAGGGTCTGCACTTGTTGATAATTTCTTGAACAATTTGTCCTTTCAGAACTAAAATATTTTTCTAAATTTGTGCATACCAAGTTGTGGAATGGGAGGCTAATAAGAGGTTTCATATTGATACATTTTCAGAATGGGTATTTAATTGACAAGTTTTTAACCTAGCTATGTTTAAGGTGTAGAACAGATTAGAAAATTTGGATTGTTATCTTGGAAATGATATTTGGGGTGTAGGTGAAAGGATCTGGAGATTTAAAGCAAAATAAGTTAAAATAGTGGTGTGGGTTAATAAGGGCATTAAAAAGACAAGCAGCAGGTTCAGTGGGAAAGAAGTTGGCTAAATTAATGAAACTGGGTTGGACTTTAAGAGTTCTGCGTACAATACCACTCGAGTGGGTGCAGAAGAGATTTGCAAGAGTGATGTTAGAGGTTGAACCTACCAATGAAAGATTCATAAATGGGTCTCTTGACGATTGAAGGTGACTAGACAATATTAAAAGCCATTAAATATTTTGATAGAATGGACAGTGCTTATACCCGTGGAGGAGAGCAAAACTAGAGACTGGTAAGATGAGTAAGTCTCCAAGAAAACAAATGGAGAACTTGAAACAATCTAGTTATCCTAAATAAATCTTTTTAAAATTACTTTTAGTAAGCAGTGAGGAAGTGATGAAAAGGTTACACTGATGCATGAAGACTGAGGCCCAGAATGACTGTGGACCATGTGGCTTGTTTCTATTTTATTTGCACTCATGATGTGAATGACACAGGAAAAGCCAGCATTTATTGCTTGTCTTTCTTTATCCTTGAAGATGATGATCCAGCTTCTTGAATTGTTGCATTTTTGTGAAAGTACTCCAAACATGCAGTTGCTTATACCAGCATTTGGAGCCATAGATAGGGAATAAACAGTGAAAGCTCCAAATCAGGATCTATGATTATATTGCCATGAAATTCTTTTAATCCCTTTTAAGTTGGAATTCTCATGAACGTAAAATTTCCTTGTCTTGCTTGTGCCCTTTTTACAAAATCCAAATAAATTAGTGCTTTTACTGCTACCCTCAAGTTATTTAAATCTATATAAACTATCAAACCTGGGGAATTGGGTCTATATGATTTTGTTCATTGGCTAAACTTGTCATATCTTTGGATAAAACTGGCTTTTTTAAAAAAACTTTATTTTTGACAAGTACTTTGATCTTAATAGTTGACCCCAGTAGATTTGTTTTGCTGGTTTGCTTAATCTCTGTTGCTTGTTGAACACAACATGCCTACAATGTGATTCAAATTCTGGCAGCTATTGTTTGGCGATAACTTTATAAATAGCAACTGAATGTGACTTATCTTGGTTATTTTTTATAATAGGTGTGGCCCTGGCTAGAAGATAATACTGTTTGATTCTAATTCTGGTAGTTCTTTGGTAGTCTACATAGGTTCATATCTTTAGAAAGTCCTGTGTTTAGCACTGGTCCTATTGAGAGCCTCTTTTTTTTGTATGTGGTTTTCTACTTTTGTTGTGACATCCTTTTAGTGCATTTTCAAAAGATTTTGTTTTGAATCAAAATGTTCTTTTGCCTTGGGGGAAATGGCTTGCTGAATTCCTGATTTGCAGCCACCTCCCTTTGATCATGATTTCTGACCTATAGACATTATGCAGATTATGTAAAATGGTCTATTAAATATTGCATTTTTGTCTTTCCTTGGTAAGTTCTGGCCAATTTACTGTGACAATATCCTTGATATTGGATAAAGCTAGAGATTCAAGACCTAAAAGCCCTGGTCCTTAACCCTCAACTGCCATGAAGATGTGACCCAGTATAGTTTTGAATTGCTTTCTGTCTGAATGCATCAAGCTTCTCGTTGTTTATGTTATGGTACCTGCCAGATGCTAATCTGTTTCTTCTTGCATCAAAACCCACCTTCTTCATTATCCTAGGACTTGTTTGCAGGAGACAGGATCATTTCTTGACTGCTTCTATTTAGAATGTGAATTAAGTTCATTTTCAAGTTTATTGTCGTGGGCATGCATAACCAGAGTATAAATGCCACAAAAATTTGCAGCAATGCAGTAGATTAAAAACATGAATATAAATAAATTCACAAATTATACACAACTTGCATGACACAAAACAAATAACAATGACAGTGCAAGTTAAAGGAAATGTATAGTTGAGGTAGAATTGGGCCCTTTCAGGTTGGTTCAAGAACCTGATGGCATAGGGAAGAAGCTGTTGTTGAACCTTCAGGTTCCTGTACCTGCTGTCTGCTGGCAGCATTGAGAAGAGGGCATGTCCCAGATGGTGAGGGTCCTTGATGATGGATGTCATCTTTCTGAGACATTGCCTCTTGTGGGTGTCCTTGATGGTGGGGAGAGCTGTACTGTGATGGCTGCATCCTCCACTCTGTAGTCTCCTGTGGTCCTGTGCATTAGAGTTCCCATACCAGGTCACAATGCAACCAGTCAGAATGTCTTTCACAGTACATCTTTTAAAAGTTTGTCAGAGTCTTCGATGACCTGCCAAATCTCCTTAAACTTCTAAGTAGCACTGGTGTGCTGCCTTCGTGGTTACATCATTGTGCTGGGCCCAGGATAGATCCTCCAAGACGTTGACACCCAGGAACTTGAAGCTGCTCACCTTTTCCACTGCTGACCCTTTCAATGATGACTGGTGCTAGATCGCCTGACTTCCCCCACCTGAAGTCCACAATCAGTTCCTTCACTTTGCTGATGTTGAGCACAATATTGTTGTTATGATTCAATCAGCTGGCCTATCTCACTCCTGTACACCTCGTCACCATCTGTGATTCTGCCAACAACAGTGGTGTCATTGGCAAATTTGTAGATGGCATTGGAGCTATGCTTAGCCACACAGTTCTAGGTAGAGAGAAACTAGACCAGGTAGCCATGAGGTGTGCTTGTGTTGGTCAGTGAGGAGGAGATGAGGTTTCTCATCTCTATTGATTGTGGTCTCCCAGTGAGATATTTAAAAGTGGTGCTGATAACAATATTTGGAATCTTGTTGGTGGCCCGTAGGTGAATGTCCTGTGATTACATTCTACCTTCATAAATGTAATTTCTGGTTTGTACATGGGATGTTATCTTAGAGCTTAAATGTATTAACTGAGAGTAAATGGTCAGACCTCAAGTGGGGTTTGAAGATGAGTACTGTTATGTAGACTTCAATGCCATAATTCTATTTCCTATTCTCTCATCAGATATTTTGTCATAAGAACACAATAACGTTAGAAACCTTCTGGCTCTTCACGCTGGCTCTGACTTTCAAGATAATGACCAGTCTTTTACCTGAGTGTCATTTTTCAGCACTATCCCCATAAATCTTGACTCAATATGCATGCAACTATCTATCTGTTTTTTTAAGGTATACAACAACCCAGCCCTTGAGGATGGAGAATTCCAAAGATTCACCATCCTGTGTGAAGGAAGTTCTCTTCATTCGGCTTGCCCTTAATTCTGAAGCTCTGCCCCCTCTCACTACTCCTCAGCATGGGGAAACATCTTCCCTGCATCTATCCTCTCAAGTGCTTTAAGAATTGTATTGGTTTTATTGAGATCTCCTCATTCTTCTGAACTCTGGAGAATTTAGTCCTAATTTAACAAAACTTTGCAAACTCTTTCCCTGGAAACCACTTAATGAATCTTCGTTGCATTCCTTCGTGGCAAGAACATCCTTTAAGGATGCCAAAGCTGTACATAAGAATGCAGACGACTTCTCTCAAAGACCTCTGTACAATTGCAATACACCCTCTTTACTGCTGTATTAAAATAAAGATTAACATTGTATTTACCTTTATTGTGGCACCTGCACAACACCTTTCAGTCATTTGTGTACGAATGCAACTAGATTCCTTTTGAATATCAATACTCAGTCTCTCACTATTTAACAAATGTTCCACTTTTCTTCCATATGCACCAAAGCAGATAACCTCCATCTACCAATTTTTCCACCTGCTGTTTCTTACTCAGCTTGTTCACATAGTCTTGAAGGCTACTTTTACTTCCTCCATGCTTGCAGTCCCATTAGTTAGGTCAGCATACTTGAACATATGCTGTTTGGTTCCTTCATTCAAATTGTTGATAGATATTGTGAAAAGCTGGGGAATGAGCACCAATCCCAGCTGGCCAAGCCTAGAACAATCTATTTAAAATTTAGAACAGAACAGTAAAGGAACAGGCCTTTGGCATCATAGTCAGCCTAGCTAACTAATCCCATCTGCCCCTCCACATGGTCTGTATCCCTCTATTTACTGCCAGCTCACGTGTCTGTCTAAATGCCTCTTGAATGTTGTTGTTTTATCTGCTTCTACCACTTCCCCTGGTAGCACGTTCCAGGCACATGCCACTGTGCAATAAAAAAATTCTTGCTTTGCAAACCTCCTTAAATTGTCCCCTTCTCACCTTAAACCCATGCCCTCTTGCGTTTGTCATTTCCACCCTTGGGGGAAAAAGGCTTTGACTATCTATCTGACACTCTAGAGAAAACCATCTAAGTTTGTCTAACCTCTCATTATAGCTAATACTCTCCATTCCAGACAACATCTTGGTAAACTTCTCCTGCACCCTTTCCAAATTCTCCATGTGCTTCCTGTAGCGTGGTGACCAGAACTGCACACAGTAAATTTACTTCTACTCTTTGGTGTTTGTCTGATATTCAATTCCCAATTATTGCTGGTATATTAGCCCCACTGGTTCCCAATTCTTTGTGCTCTAATGTCATTGATTAACTTTTCTTATCGAACACCACCTGAAAATCCAGGTACACATTTATTGGTTTTGCCCCTTATGTATTCTCTTTTGCTCTGCCCCCTTACCAAGAAAAGTACCTTGTCTTTATTTTCTTTCTCCTTTGTCTTCTAACTATCCTTTAGAACTTTCTAATGAGAGGAAAATCTCACGACACAGCTGAGACTAGAATGTGGTGGGCCATTTTAAAACTAGGTTTTGGTATTAAAGCTCCAGCCGATGTCAAATTGTAATTCTGAATGATTAAAACTTGTTCATTGTATTAATTAGCAATTTTTCTGCCTTGCCTGTAGTAATGCAAGTTTTTTTTTACTTGGATACCTTATTATCAATGAATTGAGTTTGAGGTTTTGTAAGCCATGGATGGCATGGCCTTTGTGGAAAGTGAGTTTATCACAGACATTTCTGTGTATTGGGAGCAAGATGTCTTGATCAGTCGTTGATTAATTGATCTATGTTACTGCATTCACAGAATGTGGGGGTGGGGTTAATTAGCTATTGTCCATTTAAGTGACCCTGTTGTGCAGTGCTAGAATTCCCCTTTTGAGCCTGATAAAACTTTACCTTTTTGGATCTTTGAATAAGTTACTTGTTTTGATTGCATTTTCAGTCCAAGCTCTATCACCACTATTGGAATTGATGAGGCAAGGGTGGTGGGATCATAATGTTTCTTGAAGCCATGTGGTGGATTGTAGTTCAGAGTGGGTTTAATTGCTAAATAGTGTGAGGTTAGAGGACTGGCAAGTAGCTAATGTCCTTCCATTGTTTAAGAAGGGAAATGGGGATAATCCTGGTAACTATAGACTGGTGAGTCTTAAGTCAGTGGTAGGGAAGCTTTTGGAGAGGATTCTTGGGGGATATAGGATTTATGAACATTTGGAAAACCATGGCTTAGGGGCAGTCAGCATGGCTTTGTGCAGGGAAAATCTTTCCTTAATAACTTGAGGTTTTTTGAGGAGGTGACGAAGATGATTGGGGGTAGAGCTGTGGATGTTGTCCACGTGGATTTTAGTAAAGTGTTTGACAAATTCCCACTGAAGAACATTTGAGACTTGGATGAAAACATGGGTGGGTTAGTAGGTTTGCAGATGATACAAAGATTGGTGGCGTTGTGGATAGTGTAAAAGGATACAATGGGATATAGATCAATTGCAGGTATGGGCAGAGAAATGGCAGATGGTGTTTTAATCCAGCCAAATGTGAGGTGTTGCACTTTGGGAGGTCAAATGTATTGGGGCAGTACACAGTTAATGGCAGAACCCTTAAGTGTTGATATTCAGAGGGATCTTGGGTCCAAGTATATAACTCCCTGAAGGTGACTGTACAAGGTGATAGGGTATTAAAGAAGGCATATGGCATGCTTGCCTTTATTAGTCAAGGCATTGGTTCAAGAAGCTTTATAAAACTCTAAGGCCACATCTAGAGTATTGCATTCAATTCGGGTTGCCCCATTATAGGAAGGATGTGGAGGCTTTGGAGAGGGTGCAGAAGAGGTTTACCAGGATGCTGCCTGAATTAGAGGGCATTGCTACGAGGAGAAGTTAGATGGACTTGGGTTGTTTTCTCTGCAGCGGTGGAGTCTGAGGGGAGACCTAATAGAAGTTTATAAGATTGAGGGGCATAGATAGAGTTGACAGCCAACAACTTTTTCTCAGGGTCAAAATGTCTAATACTAGAGGGCCTGCATTTAATGGTGAGAGGGGGGTAAGATTTTTTTGTAGTGGTGGATGCTTGGAATGTGCTGCCAGGGATGGTAGTGGAGGAAAATACGATAGAGCTGTTTAAGAGGCTATTGGGCACATGAATATGCAGAGAATGAAAGGATATGGACTTGTGTAGGCAGAAGGGACTAGTTTTGTAGGCTTTTAATTACTAGCTTAATTAGTTTAGCACAATGTGGGGGGGGGGGGGGGCCTGAAGGGCCTGTTCCTGTGTTGTACTGTTCTATGTTACTAAGTGTTGGAGGGGAATCCATGGCTGAGAGGAAAAAACAGACTTGGAAATACTAAGAAGATGGCATGTTCAGAACTAATGAGACAGATTTAGAAACTTGGAGGAAAGGAATGGAATCCTTGCAAGAAACAAGATAGAGGTGGGTGTAATCAATCTTTGCAAGTCATAAGGTTGGAGTGAATACTGGTTGCTCGCCTACTTTCTGAAGTGGAGAGGGAAGTTGGAGACTGATTGCATTTGCTCTCATTTCAACCCTGCTTAGAACATAGTACAACATAGCCACAGGCCCTTTGGCCCTCTATTTGTCATTTTCACAATGGGGGGAAAATGACTTTGACTTCACCTCATTTCTGTCTCTCTTATGTCTTTGGCTTCATGTAGTCAGTCTCTAACTTTCAGTCAACTTGACTGCACTGCCCTTTCATTCTTTTCTATGTAAGGAGGTCTCTATTTTCTCCCAGTAGCTGTTTCTTTCATGTCATCTGAAATTTCCACCTTCCAGTATATTTCCCTTTTTTTTCAAATGTGTATTTCCCTCCAGCACCCCATCCTAACCTCCACATGGACCCCTGATCACATCTGTTTTGTGCTTTCACTGTACTCCCAGAAGAAAGATAATTATCCTTTGCACCCTATCAGCATTGAATAGATTATCTCTCCATTTTTAGCCACCAATAGACTTATTTTGCATTATTGCCCATTTCTTTCACTCCCAGTTTAAATGAAACAATCCTTTTCCACTTGGTCTATACTGCAAATATATAAAACGTTAGTTAGGCTACAGCTTGAGTACTGTGTAGCAAGGATGTGATTTTTTTTTTAAGATATATCTTTAGATAAGATAAGATGCCTTTATTAGTCACATGTACATCAAAACAGTGAAATGCAGCTTTTTGCATGGTGTTCTGGGGGCAGCCTGCAAGTGTTGCCATGCTTCCGGCGCCAACATAGCATGCCCACAACTTCCTAACCTGTACGTCTTTGGAATGTGGGAGGAAACTGGAGCACCTGGAGGAAACCCACACACCCGGGGAGAATGTATAAACTCCAGTGGCGGGAATTGAACCCGGGTCGTACTAGAGTGTATAGAGGAGCGAAAAGACAAACATCTGAAATAACTCTGCAGGTCAAGCAGCATCTGTGGAGGCAAAGAGAAGGTTCATGTTTTGGGTTGAGACCCAGCATTAGGGTTGAGAGGGAGGGGTGAGACAAGCTCATTGGTGATGGGTGGAATGGGGGGGGGGCGGGGGGAAGCATTGAGACAGGCTGGTGGGTGTGTAGAAGTCGACCCACGCTATGTAATAAATCAGACAACAGCAGAACCAAGGAGTGTACAAAAAGTCCTTTATTGTTTAATGCTAGCAGGAGTAAGGGGTACACAGGAGCAAACAACAGTGCTGCTCTTCCCTGCATGTGGCCCAACTCAAGGAATACAGGGTGCTAACAAACTTAAATACATTGTTCTCTGGTGGGTGTCCACCTACTGCACTGGCATACCCATATTTGGGTATGCTTGACTAGCTCTCATTACCATTGGTCCCAGACAAGTTAACACATCTTTCACAGACAGTCACAAACAACCCTGTTCTTGTGGCCTTGAAACTCAGGTTAGCTGATAAGGAGTGCTGATCTTCATGAGCAGGTGGCTTAAGCTATTTACCAGGAGAGAGAGAGAGTAACCCTTCGTTCACCAGAGCTCCCTTCCCATTGTCTTCTACAGGTGGAAGGTGGAACCAGATAAGGGAGGAATGATGGGCAGATGGAACCAGGTGGGGGAGGGGATAGGAGGGGTGAACCAAAGGAGAAGAAACCCAGGTGGATAGGTATGTAGCTGATTGAACCAGGGTGGGGCAGAAGGAGGATAACAAGTCTAGGTAATGGAGGAGCGAGGGATGGAAAAGGTGAGCAAAGAGAGAGAGAGACCCTGGGTGGACTGGTGGAAGAAGGAAAGGACCACAGGAGGTGAGGGTTACCTGAAATTGGAAAATTCAGTGTATGCCATTGGGTTGTAGGCTCCCCAAGTGCAATACGAGGTAGTGTTCTTCTAGTCTTGTTTCACTCCACTGTGGGAGTGGGGAAAGCAGAGGTGAAACACAACTAGAAGAACACCACTACAGTTCGGTGTGGGAATGGAGTGGGGGAGTTGAAATGATGTGCAGCCAGAAGCTCAAGATGGCTGTTGCAGATAGGGTTAAGGTACTATACAAAACAGTCGCCTGGTCAATGCTTGGTCTCGCTGATGTAGAGGAGGCCATGTTATGAGCACAGAATGCAGCTGATCGGCTTGGAGAAGACATGTGAATTTCTGCATTGCCTGGAATTTCTGTTTAGCTCCCTGAATGGTGGTGAGAGATAATAGGACAATGCCAGAGGATGGGGAGAGGTGGGTGGGAAGGAATGAGTAGACCAGTGGAGGCAGAGGAAATTCACCTGGATAATGTTTGGGGTGTAGCATTTTAGCCGTGAGGAGAGGTTGGATAGACTGGAGCAACACATAGAAAATGCTGGAGGAACACAGCAGGTCAGGCAGCATTTTTGGAGGGAAATAAACAGTCGATGTTTCTGGTCGCGACCCTTCATCAGGACTGGAAAGGAGAAATCTGATAGACCATGAAATAAAGGGAAGGAGGTGGGAAACCAGAGGGAGGTGATGGGCAGATTGTGGGGGAGAGGAAAGAGAAGGGGGCCACAGGAATGAGGGAAAATAAAGGGACGGGGGGAAGGAAAATAGGGGAGTAGTTACCAGAAGTTAGAAATCTATGTTGATGCCGTCAGGTTGGAGACTACCAAGTTAGAATGAGGTGCTGCTTTTCTAACCTCAACCTGGCCTCAACGTGGCAGTAGCGGAGGCCATGGATGGACATGTCAGTATGGGAATGAGAATTGAAGTGGCTGGCCACTGAGAGATCCTGGCTGTTGCAGCTGACAGAGTGAAGGTGCTCAATGAGGTTGTCACCCAATCTGCGTTGGGTCTCACCGATGTAGAGGAGGCTACACTGGATGCAATAAATGATGCCCTCAGATTCACAGCCAAAGTGCTGCCTGATGAGTGCCAGGAGGGTGGTTTGTGGGGAGGGACAAGGGATTGGAGGAGAGAGCAATCCTCGCAGAGAGTTGGGGGGGGGGGGGGGGAAGAGGGAAGAGAAGATATGCCTGGTGGTGGGATCCCGTTGGAGATGATCGAAGTTGCGGTCAATGATGCGTTGGATGTGGAGGCTCGTGGGGTTGTAGGTGAGGATGAGGAGAACCCCTCGGTGGGGGAGGAGATGTGGTGAGGGCAGATGTGCAGGAAATGGAGGCAATGCAGGTGAGGACTGCATTGATAGAGGTGGAAGGGAAGCCCTGTTTACTTGGGGGGAGAAAAGGACATCTTAGATTTCCTGGAATGGAAAGCCTCATGAGAACAGATGAAGTGGAGGAACTGAGGGAAGGGAATAGCATCCTTACAAGTGGTGTTAAGAAGAGATGTAATCAAGGTAATTGTGGGAGTCAATGGGTTTGTAAGAGATATCAGTGGATAATCTGTCTCTGGAGATGGGGAGAGATGGAGCAAGTAAATTTGAGGGCAGGGTGGAAGTTGAAGGCGAAATTGATGAGCTCAGCATGGGTGTAGCAAGCAACGTCAATATAGTGGATAAAGAGTTGGGGACCATTACTGGTGTAGGCTTGGAACATGGACTGTTTCATGTAGCTGACAAAAAGGCAGGCATAGCTGGGGCCCATGTGGGTGCCCATGGCTGTACCTTTTGGTTTGGAGAAAGTGGGAGGAGCTGAAAAGTTTTTGATGAGTAGCAGTTCTGCCAGATGGAGGAGGGTGGCAGTGGAGGGGAACTGGTTTGGCCTGCTGTCAAGAAAGAAGGAGAGAGTCTTAAGGCCTTCCTGATGGTGGATGGAAATGTACAGGGACTCTATGTCCATGGTAAAAATGAGGCGATCAGGGCTGGGGAACTGAAAGTTGTTGAAGTGATGGAGAGCATGCAGTGTCATGGATGTAGGTTGGAAGGGACTGGACCAAAGGGGACAAAATGGAGTTGAGATGAGGACATGAGTTCAGTGGGGCAGGAAGAGGGAGAAACAATGGGTCTACCAGGGCAGTTAGGTTTGTGAAGCTTGGGTAGGAGGTAGAAATGGGCAGTACAAGGTAGGAGAACTGAGGCTAGAGGCTGCATATGGGAGATCTCCAGAGGTGATGAGGTTGGTGATGGTCTGGATAGGCTGGGTTTGTTTTCCTTGGAGTGGAGAAGACAGGAAGGACCTGATTGAAAGAGAAAATGAGCATGGTAGTGAGAAACCTTTAGTGGTGTCTGTAAGGACGGGGTTTAGGTTTAATGTATGGGGTAGGAGATTTGAGAGGATTGGAGGAAGTTTTTTTTCCATTGAGCAAGGCTGAAATCTAGAATATACTGCCTGAGGAAATGTTGGTGGCAGATACACACTCTCAACATTGGGAACATCACCAGAAGTTCTTCACCATTGTTACAACTATTGTGGCATGGAAATGTATTACCAATCTTTCATTTGAAATACAATTAAAATTTTGGAATACTTAGTACCATACAAATAATTTCATCACAAAATCTTGAGATTGAAGAAGGGAATTATGGATGGGGAAAAAATTATTTTGTTAGTCATTCCCAAAGCTCTTGAATTAAAGAAAGATTGTCCCTTTATTGACACTGAGGTATTAGGTTTAATGTTAAGCTGAATTTAGTTTGTCTCTCATGACTTGATTTTATAATGTGGTGTTTTGACTTTTGGTAAGATGGCTTGACAACAGTTTGGTCTTCGGTGCAAATTGTGTATTGGAAAATATTGCATTTTAAAATAGTGGTTTCTCAGAAACACTGAATTTGGGGAAATATGAAGAACTGTTTTTGCTATGATTTTTACTACAGTGGGGGAATGCTGCACTAAGCTACAAACAATTACTGATAAGTATAAAAGTAACAAAAGATTAAATTTTTAACTGACAGTTACATTCTTCAAATTTTAAAATTGGTCTTGCATAGCAGGAATTTATATTTTTGAAACTTGGTGGTTCTGTATGGAAGTGCTGACACTTAGTCTTTTAAAAGTCAACAATTCGGGAATTGTGCATTTGCTGATTTTTGTTTTTGGAATGACCACTTATTCTGCCTTGTGACCTTGGTGCTGGTGCTAACTCTTGCCGAGTTTCCCCAGCAGAAGAGACAAGGAATCCTATGATCTATTAGGTAGGAGAAGTCATGGATTCCAACGTACAGCTGCCTTTTTAGCAGGCAGAAGGGGTGGCAAACTGAGTTATTTTGCTTTAAATTAATGTTTTTAATTTTGTGTATTTAGTTGCTTTTCATTTAAATTTTAATCATTTACTTCAAATTTAATAACTATCTCAATGTTTAAAGTAGTACATTAGCCTCTATTCTGAAAGCTTGCAAAAGTGGATGTGGTACAAAGCTTCAGGGGCATTTTGGGGCTGGGTTTTCACTGCAGAAGCCATACTGTTATCTTGACTATGCCTCCCTGGGATAACCAGGTAGGCTGAATGACCCAATTAGTACAAGAGTAAAGAAACTCTGGGCATTGGTACTGAGCCACAGTTTCCTTGTACTAATTGGGTTTTAGCAATCTGGTATTTCATCTCCAGTGGACAAAGCTTTCTAATGCTTATTAGAGACATGGTAGAATATATTATTGCTGTATTTGCATTCTTATTTTCAGCATTCCTTTAATCTCAGTGGAACTGCAAAGAGGGCACAATGGTCCATAGATTTACTGAACATGAAGTTGTACATCACAAAAACAGGCCCTTTGGCCCAACTGGTCCATACTGACCAAGTTGCATTACTAAACTAATCCCATTTCCTGGTGTTTGGCCCTTATCCCTCTAAACCTCTTCTATCCATGTACCTGTCTAAATGCCTTTTTAAATATTGTAATTGTACTTGCCTCCTACTGCTGCTTCTGGCAGCTTGTTCCATATACCTACCACCCTCTGCATGGAAAAGAAGCTTGCCCCAAGTCCTCTTTAAATTTTTCCCCTCTCACTTAAATCTATGCCTTTCTAGTTCTGGACTCCCCTACCCTGGGGAAAAGACTGGCTATTCACTTTATTTGTCTCTCATGATCTTATGAACCTCTGTAAGATCACCCCTCAACCTCCGATGCTTCAGAGGAAATAAGCTCCAGCGTATCCTGTTTCTCCTTATAACTCAAGGCCTCCAGTCCCAGTAACATTTCTGTGAACCTTTTCCAGATTAATGACCTGCTTTGTATACCCAGGCGACAAAATGGCACACAACATCCAACTGTTGTTTCACCAACATCTTGTACAGTTGCAACATACTAACTCAATGTAACTGCACTGTGTAATGAATTGACCTGTACGATCGGTATGCAGGACAAGTTTTTCCACTGTACCTCGGTACAAGTGATGTTAATATACCAATAACATGATGTCTCGACTCTTGTACTCGGTGCCCTGACCGATGAAGGCAAGGTGCCAAATGCCCTTTTACTACTCTGCTAACCTGTGTGCCACTTGTAAAACTATGTGAAAATATAAGATGATGGAACTGCTCAAGCAGAATCTATATTTAAAAAAAATAAACTGAGTTACCTGCCCCTCTGCCCTGCTTATTTTCCCACTTTTTCAGCTCTGATGAAGGATCTTTGACCTTTCCACAGATGCTACTTGTTCTGCTAAGTGTTTACAGCATTTTCTGTT
This sequence comes from Pristis pectinata, assembly GCF_009764475.1. NCBI lineage: Eukaryota > Metazoa > Chordata > Chondrichthyes > Rhinopristiformes > Pristidae > Pristis > Pristis pectinata. The sequence goes on along the minus strand of NC_067407.1, from coordinate 31,009,505 downwards.
TATTTCAGTTTTCCAGCATCCTGCAGTTTTCTGTCATGGCTTTAACAGACTTTCTTTTGGAGAAGGAATCCTTTTTGGTGCATTTGTCATGCTCTTTAATGATTTGGGGTTTGTTTTTTGATTACATCTGTTTGCTGGAGACGGTGACCAAAATTACTATATATTGGGAAAATAAGATTCTATTAAAGGAAGAGTTACAAGAGATGGAGGGTTACTTATCTTTATTTCAGTAGCTTGTGTGAATTTTGAAAGGCTGCTTTTGGGATTAGTTACTGCAGGGACCTAGGTCAGTGATGATTTGATGTTACAGGTGCCTTTGGTAGATTTCAGTTTGAGCAGAGGAGGTTACATTGAGCTGAGGCACTTAGTTTCTTGCATGTTCTTGCTGTAGAGCCTGGGTTTTTTGTGGCAGATTTGAAATTGCTTTGTTTTGTACCATAGGAGGAATGTAGCTACATTAAAACAAATTATCAGATATAAATAAATTGTACTTGCATTGGCTCAACGTTTTATAAAATTAGAATGGATCCAGAAATCTGAGTGCTATAGAATCTAACTCTGTAGCTCAAAATCACAGTGCACATTTTGTTTTGAAAACTTCATCTGTTTGGAAGTTCAGAATTTATTTAATTTGGACTTTGTTGGCATGACCATTTGCTGTAGTCAATTTCAGATTTTCCAGTGAAAATACATCATTGAGAAAAATGCATTTTAAATAAGCATTCTGATTATCACTGAATCTGTTTCATGGATTCTAAAATGTAAATCCATTGGATTCTCAACTTAAATATAAGACTGGGAAACTTTGAAGTCCCATCATTCAAGGTCAAACAGTCCTTTAAGTTTTAGTTAGGTCACGTATATAACTTGACGATATCCTGGTCTAAATTAACATTAAAATTGTACAATATGCATTATAATGCTTGGTGTAAATTGAATGGTGGGGAGTTGATGTCACATTCAGCATAAAATGGCATAAGTGATTTTTGCATTGCTTTGATACTTTTAACTTGACTAGAATAACCAAAAATACAGGGGGATGTTTTCCCAAATGACAAACACATTTTGGAATAGGATAGAAATGAACAACACTGAAAGAAAGGTAATAGTATGGTCTTTTATTTTGGCAGGTTTGGACAGACTGAACTTTGTACAGGGCAGTGAATATTAGCAGATGGAGAACTATTTCCAGGCTGAAGCATTTAACCTGGACAAGGTGTTGGATGAATTTGAGCAGAATGAAGGTATGTTCATTTCTTTTAGTTGTGTATTACTATTCTGCAAGTAAATTTTTATTGTAACTATATCTGCCCTTAATGACTTAAGGGTTCGGTGTTGAGCCTTTAGTCAGAATGTAACCAGTGTGCTTAAAGCTATCCAGGTTGCCTACAGCCCTCACTTCATTCCTGTAAATCCATCTTGCCATTCCCTAACAGTGCTGCTTATTGGTACCACCTCCTGATGCTCCAAGTAATTAAATACTTGCACAATGTGGAAAATCCAGCACTGAGTATCTGACTCACAGTATGAGGCAATATTTTCACTTGGTGCAATAAGTGTGATCTTTGGAGCTCTGCTGTAGGTGGGGTTTCCAGTATAGATTGGAAGGGATGGGTGTGGAATAGTGCCAGTGCTTTTAACAGTTCTACTTGCCTGAAACTTGTTAGTTTTCCAATACAAGCTGTTGTCCATGATGGTTGTAGGTCAGGACATTAATAGACCAGAACTGCATACAAGGATACAAAACAATGCAAAGACAATTGCATAGTGAGTGACTAGACTTGATATCAAGCTGATCTAATATAAATCCCACACTAAGTGAATGATCTCTCTTGTACCATGAGTGGCCAGGGGAACATATGAATATACTGCATTATATACAGACGACTGGACCCCCACCCTGCGTTACCTGACAGGGTTGGGGTGGGAGGTCAGTTTTCCTGAGAAAGTCCCTATTGTGATTTTTGTCTGTCTTTCTTCTCTCCATAATGCGAAGCCATGTCTTCAGCACATTAATCAAGAAATGCAAGTTGGAAAAAATCTGTCTTTTCTTAAAAAAAAGCCATGAGAGTGAATTTTATTCTGTATCTTAAATTTTTAGGTAATGAATTCTGTAAAGGTGAATTTCTGTTTACACTAATGGCCTTAATGTGGTAATTGCCTGTATTTTCAAATTGTTGCAATAAAATATATTTTTGAAGACAGAAGTGCCAGGGTTAAACTGAAGAAATCAAGAGAAGGGGAGTGTCAAAGTGATGGGATGAGCATCAAATTGATCAATGTTAAGTAGTCTTTTTGAGTGGGCCTTAATTTTGTTGTTGAAAAAGTGACGGGGGGGGGGAGATTTTGGATGGGTTAATAATTGTATTATCCAACAGTGCCTCAAAATTCTCTACAATTCCATGCACTTTACATTCAAAGAAAAATATCCATTTCTTTTTGTATTCCTCACATCACAGCTATGGAACAATCAGACAACTCGTGCCAAAAAGGTTTTATCTCCTTGTTAGTTTGGGATGGCATTGATTAATGTTAGGCTGCATGGTGTCCTCTGCCGCAAATTAAGTCTTCCTGGATTTGTATCTCTTTCTGTATGTGAATAAACACAAAACAGTACAGCAGGAGGCCATTTGCCCTGCAGAGTCTACGCCAGCTCCCGGGAGCAATTCTATTGGATCCATTTTCTCTCACTTTATACTGTACTGGTGCAACTTACTTGCACATGCCCATCCACTCCCCTTTGATTCATTTTGCCATTAACCTACAGTAAGGAGTAAATTAGTTTAGCCAATTAACCTACCAACATGTCTTTGGGATGAGAAGAAACCAGATCACCTAGAGAAAACCCACGTAGTAACAGAATGTACTAACTCCACATGGTGCTTGGTCAGGATTGAACCCAGGTTCCTGAAGCTGTGAAGAAGCAGCACAAATAGCTGCACCACTGTGCTGTAGATGACTTCATCTTGTAGCTGCCCACTTGTTATAGTTTTTCCAACAGTTGAAAATAGTCCATTATTTGTTTTGTACCATTAATTAATAATGATTAAATTTATCCAAAAGGTTCATATGGAATCTCATCTAATTTTTCGAAGTGCTTGTTCATTCATATTTGGCTGCTCCTGCTAGAAAGCTTCCTTGAGATTGCCATTTTGGGGTCAATGCAGAAAACATTATCACAAAGTATTTCAGCAGAGGTCTTATCAAGGTTTAAGTATTTCCCTATTGCATAATGACTTTTCCACTAAATTCTCTGCATTATTTTAATGGTTTTAAAAAGTTGAGGTCCTGCTGTACTGTGTACTTGCACATCTTAATCCTGACCCATCCGTTCACCACTCAAAATACAACTTTGTTTTTTAATCTGCACACTTGTCTAGTATTGAGTGATATCTGCCACTTTTATCTGCTAGATCAACTTGTATTTATTACCATGGAGTTTTCTTGTATGTTCAAATCTTATTATGCCTCCTCTTCTAATACTTCCTGCAAATTTGGATATTATCTCACTCTTTATTTGGATTGACACTGTGTGGTGAATATAAAACAGCCCAGTTAGAACCTTATGAGACTTAGTTACACACTTTCAATGATCCTGAGAGACTTCTTACTCTTTCTCCTCACTGCTCAATTTTGATCTATTTCTGCCTCTGCTCAATTCCACTCTTAATTGTCCACATTGTGCAACCTTGTCATAAGCTTTATGAATATGATGTACACTGTTTGCCCTTTCCACCATAGATACCATGATAGATGTGTGGCATTTTGGCTACAGCCATTCCTGGAAAGCACAGATCCTTTGATATACCAAAGAAAAATGTCTACCTGGCTAGATATGTTGCTGATGACCCTTTGTGATGGTGCCACATGGTTGGGCTGTTTTGACTGTTATATGGACGAAAATGAACAAGGTGAAGTTTGAGTAGTTCAGTTGAATCTTCACTATGAAACCAATTAAACTTTGAATGGCAGCATTGACATGCAACTCCATATTAACTGCAGCCAAATCAAGGATGTTTTCTCATGTTTTTTTTTAATATCTTTGACTTGATCACTATGTGGACAGTTCATTATTATCATGGCACCTACTGGAAGAGGGATAAGTCATCCAGGCTGTGAAGCTTATTCTGTTCAGTTACCAGCCAATCTGTATTATCAGTTAACTTGGCTAATGTGCAATTCTCAATTTTGTTTTTCAAGTTTCAATTGATTCTTTTATTTGTAGCCTTTGAAAGTGAACCAGAATTCCAGCTGACAATGGGGGAAAAATTGTATCCTGATTCATGCCTGAATGGTTTGATTTTAAAATGATGTACCTTTGGTTGAGGTTCCTCCTGCTTGGAAATAGTTTATCTACTCAATTTGTTTTGAATTTTCTTGCTACCTGTTCATAATCTCAAGCTTAAGTAAAATTCTTTTGAAATATTGCTTTCTCTTTCAAAGGCTATTGTGTTTCTTGAGGCTTGGCACCTAAAGTTGGCACAGTATATAATCCAGATCCAGCAAGAGCTCTGTATAACTGAGCCATCACTTAAATGTCTTTGCTCCATGACAGCTCAACATCCAGATTTTCATTCTGCGATCAATAATAGACAACTTTACACTTCCACACCTTGAACACTAATTACCGCTTCAATTTTTTCAATTATTTTATTTGTCTGAAGCCACATCTCTAACAGGATTTGATGTTCTATACCATTCCATTTCTCAATATTTATGAAAATCTTGTTACCTTTCTAGTCTTTATCTTATTTGTACAACTTGCTTTTTTTTTGTATCCCACTTCAGAAAAGGCAGATTACTGTTTTTCTTTTTACTACCTCTGTACTTGTGTATAGTATGATCTGTCTGGATGGCGCACAAGTTTTTTCACTGCATCTCTATACTTGTGAAAATAAATAGCAATGCCAATCTGTTCAGGTTGTATCTTCACGTAAATGTGCAATATTGGGATTCATCTATAAAACGTTTAGTACTTAGCTATCTTGCCAAAGATGTATTTTGCAATGGCATTAATATTATCATAATTAGATTGTAGAATTAAATTAAGCTGGTGCCAAGTTTTCCACAAACTGCTACCTAGCTTTGTGTTAGAATGCTTTCCCAGGAAAGCACCAATGACATAGTTGTTAAAAAGAGTCATAATAAAGATACTGTGCCCAATTGAAGGCTCAGTCCTCCGCAGGTGCAACAAAATAGTTAAAAATGATCTTGTTACAGAGACAATGAATGCATTCTTTTGGATGGGATGTTAATAGCCTCATTTTTTTTTAACGTGTGTATTTTTCAACAGCGGTGAGAGTTTTGGTTTCTGCTGGTACAGTTGCATATTGTCACCTTTCAGCTTTGGCGTTTTTAGAAATCGTACTCTCAAAAGGAACATTGGCTTATTTTATGTTCTCATGCTTCTACCTTTTGGTAAACGACTAGGTTTGCTTTTCTATTTGGTCTATTTCTATCTCTATTTGATAGCATTGTCATTTAAAATTTTTAGCAGTTATTATTTCACTGTTCTGCATGGTTGACTAGATGTAAATTTAAATATATCCCCTTTTTGAGTGTGTCCTGCCACATCTTTTATATGACATTATATTTAATTTGTGAATCTGGACATGGCTGGTCAGAGGCATTTGCAAAGGTCAAAGACCATTATCTTGGTCTTTAGAAAATAGAACAGTACAGCACAGGAATAGGCCCTTTGGCCCATGATGTTGTGCCAAACTAATTAAACTAGTAATTAAATACCTAACTGAACTAATCCCTTCTGCCAACAGTGTCCATATCCCTCCATTCTCTGCACACTCATGTGCCTATTTAAGAGCTTCTTAAACACCACCTATCATGTTTGTCTCCATTACCACAGCTGGCAGCACATTCCAGGCACCCATCACTTTTTTTATATATTTAAATAAAAAAGCAAACTAGCGTATCTGCTTTTGAATGCCCCCTCACCTTAAATGCAACCTCTCTAGTATTAGACATTTTGACTGTGGGCAAAAATTGCCCGCTGTCTACTTTATCTATGCCTCTGCATAATAAGTTTCTCAGGTCTCCTCCCAGCCTCTGCTGCTCTAAAGAAAAGAACCCAAGTTTGTCCGAACTCCCCTCATAGCACGTGCTCTCCAATCAAGGCAGCATGTCCAAAGCCTCCACATCCTTCCAATAATGGGGTGACCAGAATTGAATGCAATACTCCAGATGTGGCCTTGGAGAGTTTTATAAAGCTGCAACATAACTTGATTCTTGAACTCAATGCTTTGACTAATGAAGGCAGGCATGCCATATGCTGCCTTTACCACCCTATCAACCTGTGCAGTCACTTTCAGGGAGCAGTGGACTTGGACTCTAAGATTCCTTTGTACATCAATGCTGTTAAGGGTCCTATCATCAACAGTGTACTTTCCCTTTACATTTGATCTCCCAAAGTGCCACACCTCACACTTGGCCAGATTAAACTCCATCTGCCATTTCACTGCCCATATTTGCAACTGATCTATATCTCACTGTATCATTTGGCAATCTTCAACACTATCCACAATGCCACCAATCTTTGTATCATCTGTGAACTTACTAACCCACCCATCCACATCTATATATAGCACCAAAATAAGTCCCATTGACCACTACCCTCTGTCTTCTATGGGTAAGCGAATTTTGAATTCAAGCAACCAAGTCACCATGGATGCCATGCATCTTAATCTTTTGAGTGAGCCTACCATGAGGGACCTTGTCAAATGCTTTACTAAAATCCATGTAGATTACATCCATAGTTCTTCTATCATCAATCCCCTCGGCACCACCTAAAGAAAAAAAAAACCTCAATCAAGTTAGTAAGACATGATCTGCCCTGCACAAAACCATGCTGACTGTCTCTAATTAGGCCATGGTTTTCCAAATGCTCATAAATCCTATCCCTAAGAATCTTCTCCAATAGCTTTTTCTATCACTGACATGAGACTCACTGATCTATAGCTTGCAGGATATTCCTTATTTCCTCCCTTAAACAAAGAAACAACATTAGCTACCTGCCAGTCCACTGGGACTTTGCCTGTGGCTAGAGAGGACATGAAGGTCTTGGTCAGGGCCCCAGCAACCTCATCTCTTGTGTCTCAATAACCTGGGGCATATCCCATCAGACCCTTGGGTCTTATCCACCTTGTAAAATACTATAATGCTGGAGGAACTCAGCAGGCCAGGCAGCAACCGTGGAGAAAAGCAGGCAGTCAACATTTCAGGTCAGGACCCTTCTTCAGGACTGAAGATAGGAAAGGCAGGGCAGTGATAGGTGGGCAAGTGGGCTGGGCATAAGGTGGTGATGGGTAGATGCAGGTAAGAGATGGTGATGGGCAGGTATGGGGGAGGAGGGAATAGCAGATCCACTGGGGGATGGGTCAAAAGAGAGGAGGGGGAAAAAGGGGGGGGGGAAGTAGAAGAAAGAGGCTAGGAAAAGGAAGAAAAAAAAGATGCATGGTTAGGGGTGGGTGTGTGGAGGGTGGGGATTACTTGGTGGGAGAATTCAATGTTCATGCTGTTAGGCTGCAAGGTTCCAAGACACACAATGAGGTGGTGTTTTTCCAGTTTGCGCTTGGACTTCTGGCAGTGGAGGAGGCAGAGGACTAATGTATCTGTGATGGAGGGGAAGCTGAAGTAACTGGCAACTGAGATGCAGATCGCAGTTACAGATGAAGTGCAGGTGTTCTGTGAAACAGTCACCTAACTTGCATTTGGTATCGCCAATATAGAGGAAGCCACACTTGTAGCGCTGAGTGCAGTAGATGATATTAAGGGAGGTGCAGGTAAATCGCTGTCTCACCTGAAAGGACTATTTGGGTCCCTGGATATAGGTAGTGGAGGGGCAGATGTTGCACCAATGGCAGGGGCAGTGGAAAGTTCCTGGAGTGGGATGGGTGGGGAGGGAAGAGTGAATGAGGGAGTTGTGGTGAGAGTGGTCCCTGTAAAAGGCAGAAAGGGTGGGGAGGGGAAGATGTGCTTAGTGGTGGGGTCCTGTTGGAAGTGGTGGAGAATGATGTGTTGGATATGTAGGCGGGTAGAATGAAATGAGGACAAAGGGGACTCTCTCCCTATTGAGTCTGGGAGAGGTGAGAGCAGAGGTGCAGGAAATGGCAGAGATGTGGGTATGAGCTCTCTTGACCACAGTGGGGGGGGGGGGGCGGAAGAAGCTCCAGCATGATCTTGGCATTCTTGGAGCTGGACCTTTTTGAAAAGAGGCGAGTGTGTGTGTGTGCGTGCTTGTGAGTTTCACCTTGCAAGAGTCTAAACAAGGCACATTTGCAAATTGTTACCAGTTGATTTGCAGAATAATAGCAGCAAATAAAAGGAAGGTAGGTATAAGTGGAGAGGCCATTGTGTGAGTGGGCCAACATTAGAGTGGGGGACTGAGGCTTTGGTAAGAAGAGGCAAAGGTGTTCTTTCTTTCTTGCTTTGGTGTTTCCTTTAGTGCCAGGCCAGGGTAGTTAGAATAGCTCCAGGGTATGTTCAGCTTGTGAGATGTGGGAGTTCTGGGATACATGCAGTCTCCCTGAACTACATCTGCACGAGGTGCACCCAGCTGCAGCTCCTTACAGACTGTCAGGGAACTAGAGATGCAGCTGGATGACCTTTTGCTCCTATGGGATAATGAGTTCATAATTAAGAGCTACAGGGAGGTAGTCACTCCTAAGCTGCAGGAGGCAGATAGCTGGATGACTGTCAAGAGAAGGCAGGTAGTGCAGAGTTCACTTGTGGCTGTTCCCCTCAATAACAGGTTTGGATGCTGTTGGGGGTGGTGGGGGGGGGGGGGGGGGGGGGAATGACCTACCAAGGGAAAGCCGCAGTGACCAGGTCTCTGGCACTGAGCTTGGTTGTGTGGTACAGAAGGGAAGGGGAGAGAAGAGGAGAGCGGTAGTGATAGGGGATTCCATAGTAAGGGGGACAGACAGGAGATTCTGTGGATGTGAAAGAGACTCCTGGATAGTATGTTGCCTCCTGGGTGCTGGGGTCAGGGACATCTCAGATTGGGTCCACAGCATTCTGAAGGGGGAGTGAACAGCCAGAGGTTGTGGTACATATTGGTACCAATGACATGAGTAGGAAAAGAGATGAGGTCCTGAAGAGGGAATAGAGGGAGCTAGGTAAGAAGCTGAAAAGCAGGACCTCAAGGGTAGTAATCTCTGGAATGCTGCCTGTGGCATGTGCCAGTGAGGGCAGGAATAGGTTTATTTGACAGATGAATGCATGGCTGAGGAGTTTGTGCAGGGGGCAGGGTTTCAGATTTGTTGATCATTGGGATCTCTTCTGGGGAAGGTGCGACCTGTACAAAAGGGACAGGTTACACCTGAACTGAAGGAGGACCAATATTCTTGTGGGTAGGTTTGCTAGAACTATTGGTGAGGGTTTAAACTAGTTTGGCAGGGGGATAGAAACCAGAATGATAGGTCAGAGGCTGGTGCATTCAGTGTACAAGTAGATGCAGAGTGTAGAAAGACTGAGGAAGGATAAGCAGTTGAAAGGGCAAAATTGCAGTCAGTTGGATGAGCTCAAGTGTCTACTTTAATGTGAGAAGTATCAGGAACAAGGGTGATTAACTTAGAGTGTGGGTAAGTACATGGAACTATGATGTGGCCATTACAGAGACTTGGCTGTCACAAGGGCAGGAATGGCTGCTGGATATTCTGGGGTTTAGATGTTTCAAAAGGGATGGGGATGGAAGTAAGAGGTTGGGAAGTGGCTTTGTTAATCAGGGACAGTGTCACAGCTGTAGAAAGGGAGGACATCCTGGAGGGATTGTCTCCTGAGTCAGTGTGGGTGGGTGAGGAACAGGAAGGGAGTGATCACTCTATAGGGAGTATTATACGAACACACACACACACACACACACACACACACACACACACACACACACACACACACACACACACACACACACACACACACACACACACAGAGATTTTGGAGAGGTGAAAAAATAACAGGGTTGTTTTCATGGGTGATTTCATCTTGCCTAATATTGATTGGCACCTCCTTGGTGTAAAGGGGATAGATGGAGCAGAGTTTTAGATGTGTTTGACTAGAGGAGAGGCCATACTGAACCTGGTACTAGGCAATGAGCCTGATCCGGTTTCAGATCTTGGTGGGAGAGCATTTTGGAGATGGTGATCATAATTCCTTGACCTTTACCATAGCCTTGGAGAGGGATAGGAGCAGATGTATTTAATTGGGGGAGGGGGAATTATGATGCTATTAAGCAGGAACTTGGGAGTGAAAAGTGGGAACATGTTCTTGGAAGTGCACAGCAGACATGTGGAGGTTGTTTAGCAAGTACTTGCATGGGGTTCTGGATGGGTTTGTCCCATTGAGGCAGGGTAAGGATGGTAGAGTGAAGGAACCATGGTTGACAGACAGGGAATATCTTGCCAAGAGGAAGAAAGAAGCTTACCCAAGGTTGAGAAAGCATGGATCAGACAGGGCTCTGGAGAGTTACAAGATAGCCAGGAGGGAGCTTAAGAATGGACTTGGGAGAGCTAGAAGGGGGCATGAGAAGGCTTTGGTGACTAGGATCAAGGGAAAACCCCAAGGTGATCTACATGTATGAAGAATAGGAGGATGATTGGAGTGAGGGTAGGACCGATCAGGGATAAAAGAGGAAACTTGCCTGGAGTTGGAAGAGGTAGGAGAGGTCCTTAATGAATACTTTGCTTCAGTATTCACCAGGGAGAGAGACCTTGATGTTTGTGAGGATGGCGTTACAGCAGGCTGATATGCTAGGGCATGTCGACGTGAGGAAAGATGATGTGCTGGAACTTTAGAAAAACATTAGGATAGATAAGTCACTGGGACTAGATGGGATACATCCATGGTTTTTACGGGAAACGAGGGAAGAGATTGCTGTACCTTTAGTGATGATCTTTGCGTCCTTGCTGGCAATGGGAGTAGTGCCAGATAATTGGAGGGTGGCAAATGTTATTCCTTTGTTTAAGAAAGGGAGTAGGTGATAACCCTGGCAATTACAGACTGGTGAGTCTTATGTCAGTGGTGGGCAAATTACTGGAAAAGATTCTTAAAGACAAGATTTATAGGCATTTGGAGAAGTATAAGCTGATTAGGGACAGTCAGCATGGCTTTGAGGGGCAGGTCGTGCCTCACGGACCTGATTTGAATTCTTTGAGGATGTGACAAAGCACATTGAAGGTAGAGCAGTGGACATGGTGTACATGGGTTTTATAAGGTATTGGATGAGGTTCTTCATGAAGGCTTATTCAGAAGGTCAGGAGGCATGGAATCCGGGGAAACGTGGATTATGGATTCAGAATTGGCTTGCCCACAGAAGACAGAAGGTGGTGGTAGATGGAACGTATTCTGCTTGGAGGTCTGTGACCAGTGGTGTTCTGCAGGGATCTGTTCTGGGACCCCTGCTCTTTGTAATTGTTATAAATGACTTGAATGAGGATGTGGAAGGGTGGGTTAGTGAGTTTGCTGATGACACAAAGGTTGGTGGTGTTGTGGATAGTGTAGAAGGTTGCTGTAGGTTAAAACAGGACATTGATAGGATGCAGAGCTGGGCTGAGGAGTGGCAGATGGAGTTCAACCCAGAAAAATGTGAAGTGATACACTTTGGAAGACTGAATTTGAAGGCAGAATGAGGTTAATAGCAGGGCTCTTAGAATGTAGGAACAAAGGGATCTTGGGGTCCATGTCCATGCATCCCTCAAGCTTGCTGCGCAGATCGATAGGGTTGTTAAGAAGGCGTATGGTGTGTTGGCCTTCTTTAGTTGGGGTATTGAGTTCAAGAGCCATGAGGTGATGATGCAGCTCTACAGAACTCTGGTTAGACCACATTTGGAGTATTGTGTCCAGTTCTGGTTGCCTCATTATCAGAAAGATGTGGAAGCTTTAGAGAATGCAGAGGAGATTTACCAGGATGTTGCCTGGATTGGAGAGCATGTCTTGTGAGGATAGGTTGAGTAAGCTAGGGCTTTTCTCTTCGGAGAGGAGGAAGATGAGAGGTGACCTGATGGAGGTGTACAAGATAAGAGGCATAGATTATGTGGACAGTCAGAGACTTTTTCCCAGGACGAAAATGGCTAACATGAGGGGACATAATTTTAAGGTGATTGGAGGAAGGTATGGGGGGGATGTCAGGGGTAAATTTTTTATTTTGCAGAGTGGTGGGTGTGTGAAACGCACTGCTAACAGAGGTTGTGGGGACAGATACGTCAGGGACATTTAAGACTCTTTTTATAGCCACTTGAATGATAGAGAAGTGGAGGGCTATATGGGAGGGAATGGTTAGATAGATATTAGAGCAGGATAAAATGTGAGCACAAAATCGTGGGCTGAAGGGCCTGTATTGTGCTGTAATGTTCTATTATCCACCTTGGTGCTCTTTAAGAGACCCAATCCAACCTCTTTCTTTATATCAAAATGCCCAATCATATTACCACACTCCACACTGATCTCCTTAACCTCGCGTTCTTCTCCTTGGTAAATAGTGATGCAAAGTACTCATTTAGGACCTCACCCACGTCCTTTGTCTCTAATCACATGTTCCCTCCTTTATGCTCGAGTGATCCTACCCTCTCCCTAGTTACCTTCTTGATATATGTATGGAATGCCTTAGGATTCTCTTTAATCCTATCTGCCAAGGACTTTCATGGCACCCCCTGGTTCTCCTAATTCCCTTGAGTTCTTTTCTAGCTTTATAATCTTTGACTCCATTTTGATTTTAGCTTCTGAAACTTTGCATATGCTTCCTTTTTTCTTCTTGACTAAATTCACCACTTCTCTTGACATCCAAGGTTCCCTTACCTTGTCATCCTTCTTACTGGAATGTACCTGTCCTGTATTTGGTGCAGTTGGTCTTTAAACACCCTCCAAATGTCAGATGTGGACTTGCCCACAAACAGCTGTTCCCAATTAACTCCCTGGTTCCTGCCTAATATTCTTATAATTTGCCCTGCTCCAAATTAATACTCTTCTGTAAGGTCCCTACTTATCCTGGTGTTACGGACTCAGTGAAAGTCCCTTTAAGATAGAGAGTGTGTGTGTATGTGTGTGTGGGGCGTGCTTACGTCAATAGAAGATAAAGGACGTAATGACGTTGTTGAAGAAGAAGAAGAAGAAGAGAGAGAGAGAAGGGAGAGAGACACCAGCCTGCTTGTTTTTCTCTATCGATGGATGAGAAACAATAACTGTGTTTACCACTGAAATCCATGTATGGAAGTTGGAAGTAATCCGGTGGAGTTCACTTTGTTGCTGACCTGTAGAAGGAAACAGGTATTTGTGTGTGGACGACCACGGTTCGGATGCTTTTCGGGGTGAGGAAGTCACTACCGAGTAAACACTGAAGTGTCGTTTGGGTTCCATCGTGGAACATTTGGATTTCGTATGTACTCTCTCTCTATGTTTTTCTACATCTACATCTTATCTTCAGACAACGGTGGTTGTTGAAGAAGCCCTTGCTCATGTTTCACCTTATGGCTTGCGGAACTGAACTTTAAGAACCATTCCGGAACTGGGAGTTTTGGACTTTGTCACACACACACACGAAGAGTTTAGTTTTGGGGTTAACGTTCGAGGTTTAACATTCTTGAATTCTAACATACTAACATTTTTTTTAACTTTTATTTTACGTATTACCATAAGTAGTCATTAATAAAATAGTTTTTAACGCTGAATCATGCTCAGTGTGTTTCTTTTGTTGCTGGTTTGTGACAAAATTGGGGGCTCGTCCGGGATAGTTCCCAAGGTTAACGAGTGTCGTCTGGGATTGTACCCCAGATTGACGAGATTTGTTCGAGATTCAATCCAAAGATTTTTGAGGGAGCTCTGAAAAATTCTTTTTTTAATTGGCTTGTGTGTGTGGAAACCAGCAGCAATGGATATTAAGGCATTTTTGGAGTCACCAACCCAAAAGGGATTGGAGGTGGCGAAAAAGGATGATCTGATAAAGATTGCTACAAGGCTAAACCTTACAGAAGTAAAGCAGTCTATGAGAAAGGCAGATATTCAGAGACTGATAGCTGGCCATTATGTGGAAAAGAAAGTGTTTGAGAAGGAAGTGTTAAAACAGTTTCCTGGCAGTGAAATAGCAATTTCTGAGGCACAGGTGCAGCTGGCAAAGATAGAGGCTGAACGAGAGCAAAATAAATTAGAAGCTGAACGAGAACAAAAGAGATTAGAGGCTGAACGAGAACAAACCCAGTTAAAGATAGAGGCTGAACGAGAACAAAAGAAATTAGAGGCCGAACAAGAGGAAAAGAAATTAGAGGCTGAACAAAAGCTAACTCAGATGAAGATAGAGGCTGATCTAGCAATGAAGCAGATGGAATTGAAGAGGATGGAGCTGGATAGTGAGGAGAAGGAAAAACAGAGGCAGCATGAGTTACAAATGAAGCGTAGGAGTTCGGAATCTGATTCTGATGATGGTTTTTCAGCCAGCAGGGAGGTTCGATTAGTCCCTCCGTTTGAAGAAGATCAGGTTGATCAGTATTTCCAACATTTTGAAAAGGTTGCTGTGAGTTCAAACTGGCCAAGGAAAGGATGGGCTCTTATGGTACAGAGTGTGATTAAAGGTAAAGCTCAAAAAGCTTATTCTGCTTTGTCTGTTGAGGATGCAGCTGATTATACCAAGGTAAAACAAGCTATATTGAAGGCCTATGAATTGGTCCCTGAGGCTTATAGACAAAAATTCAGAGACTTGAGGAAATCTGCAGATCAGACTTATATGGAATTTGCCAATGGAAAGAGAATATGTTTTGAACGATGGTGCCTGGCTAAAAATGTAGATGGGGATTACGATAAATCGACAGAATTGATACTGGTGGAAGACTTTAAAAGATGTGTTCCAGCTGAATTAACAACATATTTAAATGAAAAGGCAGTGGAAACTTTACAAGAAACTGCTAGGTTGGCAGATGATTATGCTTTAACCCATAAATCCAAATGGGGACAACCTAAAACCTTTCAAAAGAGTTACAAAGACAATCCAGGTAAACCGGAGATTAAATTGGGAGGTAATCAAAAAGGAAAAGATGAAAAGAAGCCAGGGCTGGAGAAACCTGTTGAGCGTACTTGTTATTACTGTAGGAAACCTGGCCACGTGATATCTAATTGTGCCCTTTTGAAGAAAAAGAAGGAAGCTGGGCCCAATGCTTGCTTTCAGGCAATTAAAAATCAAGAAGGTTTAGGAGATGCTGTTAAAGATCAGTCCTTGCAAGAGGGAAAAGCGGAAAAGTTGGAGGAGGTGAGAAAAGAATTCCGTTCGTATGTATCAGAGGGTTTTGTTTCACTGAATGATGAGTCACCCCAGGTGCCAGTGAAAATTCTTAGAGATACTGGGGCTAGTCAATCTCTCTTGCTGGACAGTGTTTTAAATTTTGGTGAAGAAAGTGACACTGGTGAAGTAAATCTAGTACGAGGTGTTACAGGTGAGACCATGTCTGTCCCTTTTCACAGGGTGATTTTAAAGTCAAAGTTCGTAGAAGGACCAGTCGAGATAGGGATAAGACCTAGTTTGCCAGTGGAAGGAGTTTCTTTGTTATTGGGAAATGACCTTGCAAATGGAGAAAGTGATCCTGTGGTACGGTTAACAACCAAACCAAGGATTGATGAGTCTGAGGATGATACAGATGTTTACCCATCATGTGCGGTGACTCGAGCTAGAGCTAAAGAATTAGCCAAGACAGACAGTCCGGTGCAGTCTGATGTAGTTCCTTGTGACAGTCCTAAACAGGAAGAAAATTTTGATGCCTTATCTGAGACTTTTCTGTCTTCACTGGAGGATCAACATCCTTACAGTGAGCCTGAATTTAAAGATTTGTCTTTGTCAAGGAAGGATTTTATGGTGGAACAGACAAAGGACCCTGAGTTGACAGAATTGAAAGAAAAAGCTCTCTCATGTGAGGAGATTGAGAAAGTGCCAACTGGATACTATGTCAAAAATGGAGTGTTAATGAGGAAATGGAGACCTCCTCATGTTCCTGTTACTGAGGAATGGGAAGTTATTCATCAGGTTGTTGTTCCAAAAGTTTATAGGGATGAGATTTTAAACCTGGCCCATAGTATGCCTTTGGGTGGTCATTTTGGTGTGAATAAAACTGTAGGGAAGATCTTGAAACAATTCTATTGGCCTGGTTTGAGAAAAGATGTGGTGATGTTTTGTCAAACCTGCCACACATGTCAGATGGTAGGTAAACCAAATCAAAAACCCCCTGTGGCTCCTTTGAAACCAATTCCTGCTTTTGGTGAACCCTTTTCGAAGGTGATTGTGGACTGTGTTGGCCCCTTACCAAAGTCTAAGACTGGAAATCAGTATTTGTTAACCATCATGTGTGCCACTTCTAGATTTCCAGAGGCAATACCCCTTAGAAATATTAAGGCCAAGACGGTGTCAAAGGCTCTTGTAAAATTTTTTACCTTGTTTGGTTTGCCAAAAGAAATCCAATCTGATCAAGGTAGTAATTTTATGTCAAAAATTTTTCAACAAATAGTCTATGAGCTGGGAGCAAAGCAGATTGTATCATCTGCATATCACCCAGAATCTCAAGGAGCTCTGGAGAGATTTCATTCTACTCTCAAAAATATGCTGAAGACTTATTGCTTTGAAAACACCAAGGATTGGGACGAAGGTATCCATTTACTTTTGTTTGCCGTTAGAGAATCGATCCAGGAGTCAATCGGATTTAGTCCGTTTGAGCTTGTATTTGGACATAGGGTGAGAGGACCTTTGGAGTTGTTAAGAGAGCAATGGGTTAATGAGGAAGTTCACTTGAGTCTGTTGGACTATGTCCAAAAATTTAAAACTCGGTTGGAGAGAGTCTGCCAGCTAGCGAGAGAGAATCTGAAAACAAGCCAGATAAGAATGAAGACATATTTTGATAGACGTGCTTGGCCTAGGACATTCGCAGTGGGGCAAAAGGTGTTGGTATTTTTCCCTAGCCAAAATAATCCCTTGCAAGCTCGTTTTTCTGGACCCTATGTTATTGAATCTCGAGTGACTGATCTAACATATATAATCAAAACACCAGATAGACGCAAGAAAACACAACTCTGTCACGTAAACATGCTAAAACCTTATTATGAGAGGGATTCAGTTGTGGCCTTGGTGGATGGTGAAAAGGTTGTTTCTAGAATGCCTGATGTTGATGTTGAGGAAGGCCAATTTAGACCAAATATTGTTCCATCGAAACTAAAAAACCAAAATATCATGGAGAACCTTGAAACGAAGTTGGACCATTTACAAGTTTCACAAAAACAACAGATGAGAGAATTAATTTTAAAATTTAAAAATCTGTTCCCAGATGTTCCAAACAGAACATCGATAATTACTCATGATGTTGATGTTGGGGATGCAAAACCAATCAAACAACACCCATATTGAATGAATGTGGAAAAAAGTAAACTTGTTGATCAGGAAATAAAATACATGTTGGAAAATGATATTATTAGACATTCTAGTTCAAATTGGAGTTCGCCCTGTGTTATTGTACCTAAACCTGATGGAACTGTTAGATTTTGCACAGATTACAGGAAAGTGAATGCTGTAACAAAGTCAGATGCTTACCCTATTCCTAGGGTGGATGATTGCATAGACAGAGTGGGAAAGGCAAAATTTCTTACAAAGATTGACCTGTTAAAAGGGTACTGGTGTGTTCCATTAACAGATAGAGGAAGGGAGATTTCAGCCTTTGTAACCCCTTCTGGATTGTATGAATACAATGTTTTGCCATTTGGAATGAAAAATGCTCCGGCAACATTTCAAAGAATGATTAATTCAGTGATTCATGGGTTAAAACATACAGATGCCTACATTGACGACTTAGTGACTGGGAATGATACTTGGGAGGATCACATCTCTGCGTTAGAAAGGTTGTTTGAAAGACTTTCCAAGGCTAACCTTACAGTTAACTTGGCTAAAAGTGAATTTGGCCATGCCACTGTGACGTATCTTGGTTATGTTGTAGGTCAAGGCAAGCAAGCTCCTGTTCAGGTAAAAGTTCAAGCAATATCTGAGTTCCCTATTCCCACAGGTACGAGGACTGTTAGAAGATTTTTGGGAATGGTTGGATATTACCGAAAATTTTGTAAAAATTTTGCTGATATTGCTCTTCCCCTAACTAATCTTCAGAAGAAGGGAGTAAAGTTTGTTTGGACAGATTCTTGTCAAGAAGCATTTGAGAAGCTGAAAGCCATTTTATGCTACCATCCTGTGCTCAGAACACCTGACTTTGAAAAGCCATTTTCATTAGCAGTAGATGCCAGTGATGAAGCTGCAGGAGCTGTGTTGTTGCAGAAGGGTGACCTTGATGATATTGACCATCCTGTAGCTTACTTTTCAAAGAAATTTAATGAGCATCAAAAGAATTATTCCACCATAGAGAAAGAATTACTGTCGCTTGTTTTAGCCTTGCAACATTTCAGTGTATATGTTTGCACCGCTCAGAAACCATTGACTGTGTATACAGATCATAACCCATTGGTGTTTCTGAGCCGAGTCAAAAACAAGAACAGAAGGCTGTTAAACTGGAGTTTAATTTTGCAAGAGTTTGATCTCATGATAACTCACATTAAAGGCAAAGATAATGTGATTGCTGATTGTCTTTCCCGATGTTAAATGGGAAACATGTATCTGTACTAATCTGATAGTCTGTAGTTGTGTAGCATGATAATTATTAACATTATTAACTGTATGCGCGGTTAAAATTTTCTTGGGAAATTTTTTTTTTAGGTGGGAGGTGTTACGGACTCAGTGAAAGTCCCTTTAAGATAGAGAGTGTGTGTGTATGTGTGTGTGGGGCGTGCTTACGTCAATAGAAGATAAAGGACGTAATGACGTTGTTGAAGAAGAAGAAGAAGAAGAAGAAGAGAGAGAGAGAAGGGAGAGAGACACCAGCCTGCTTGTTTTTCTCTATCGATGGATGAGAAACAATAACTGTGTTTACCACTGAAATCCATGTATGGAAGTTGGAAGTAATCCGGTGGAGTTCACTTTGTTGCTGACCTGTAGAAGGAAACAGGTATTTGTGTGTGGACGACCACGGTTCGGATGCTTTTCGGGGTGAGGAAGTCACTACCGAGTAAACACTGAAGTGTCGTTTGGGTTCCATCGTGGAACATTTGGATTTCGTATGTACTCTCTCTCTATGTTTTTCTACATCTACATCTTATCTTCAGACAACGGTGGTTGTTGAAGAAGCCCTTGCTCATGTTTCACCTTATGGCTTGCGGAACTGAACTTTAAGAACCATTCCGGAACTGGGAGTTTTGGACTTTGTCACACACACACACGAAGAGTTTAGTTTTGGGGTTAACGTTCGAGGTTTAACATTCTTGAATTCTAACATACTAACATTTTTTTTAACTTTTATTTTACGTATTACCATAAGTAGTCATTAATAAAATAGTTTTTAACGCTGAATCATGCTCAGTGTGTTTCTTTTGTTGCTGGTTTGTGACACTGGTCTGTAACTGTCTTGAAAATTAAGGAGTTGTGGTCACTGTTAACTAACTGTTCTTCCACTGCTTCTGAAGAGTAGAGCTGAATGTGGCAGAATCATCAGTGAAGTGCCACATTTTGGTCCAAGTATTGGAAGAAATGTCCTTGATGTGGAAGCTGAGGTTGATTGGACCAAGGATTCTGCCCTGATTTAAGCTATGGATCTGAGATGATTTACTGCCAGAAAGCACCCTGTCATTAATATTTGTATAACTTCAGCTAGCAGAATTTTTGTGTTGACTTTAGTTTTATCATGGCTGCTTAATGCTGCACATAGTCAAATCCTACCTTGATATCTAGGGGAGTCACTGTCACTTTGTCACTGGAATTTACCTCTTATGGCTATGTTTGGATCAAGCTGCATTGAAGTCTGGAGAAAAATAGTCCTGATGAAATGCAATTTGAGTGTTGGAAGCATATTAGTGAGTAAGTGCATTCTGATAGCTCTGGCAGTACATTTCCATTCCTTTGAGAGCCGACTGAGAGTGACAACTAATTGGATTAGGTTTTCACTGCTTTTTGTGGAGTGAATGTACCTGATAATTTTGCACATTATTGGATAAATTAGAGTCACGGAATTGCACGGAAACCTTTTTGGCCCAACTTGTCTATGCCTACCAAGGTGTCTTCCTATAAGCTAAGTCCATATCCCTCTAAAGCTTACCAAATGTCTTTTAAACATTGTAATTGTATCCACTTTTACCACTTCCACTGGCAGTTTTTTTTCCATATACCTACCACTCTCTGTGTGGGGGAAAAACTTGCTCCTCAGGTCCCCTTTAACTCTTCCCCCTTTACCTTAAACCTGTGCCCTCCAGTTAGACTGTCCTATCCTGGGTGGGGGGTGGAGGGAAAAGATGACCATCTGTCTTATCTGTGCCCCTCATGATGGAGGAAGTGGTCCAGTTTGAAGGAGGCCATGTTCCTCACATGGGTGAGGAAAATAAAGGAGGCTAAGCTGATAACCAGTATTTTTTTTCCACACCATTGTGAGCTGACAGCCAATTAGAAATCTTGTGGCCTTGCACAATTTGCCAGAATGAGTAAAATAACTTGCTGGATTAATTGGAGGTGAATTGTTTCTGCTTTTTGCGTTGGAGTCCTTGCTCCTTGTGTTCTATTAAAAGCCAATTTATCTGGAGCTAGCATTCCCAGACAGGCACTTTGTTTGTGGAATTGGCATCCTGAGTTATTTTAAGTTACTTTATGACTCATAGAATCAGAACAGTACAGCACAATACAGGCCCTTCGGCCCACAATGTTGTGCCAACCTTTAAACCTCGCCTAATGCTATCTAACCCCTTCCTCCCACATATCCCTCTATTTTAAATTCCTCCATATGCTTCTAGCAATTTGACCAATGCACCTGCTCTGCCACCACCCCAGGCAGCACATTCCATGCCCCAACCACTCTCTGGTTTTTAAAAAAACCTTCCTCTGATATCTCCTTTGAACTTCCCACCCATTACTTTAAAGCCATGCCCTCTTGTATTGAGCACTGGTGCCCTGGGAAAGAGGTGCTGGCTGTCTACGCTATCTATTTCTCTTAATATTTTGTATACCTCTATCATGTCTCCCCTCATCCTCCTCCTCTCCAAAGAGTAAAGCCCTAGCTCCCTTAATCTCTCCTCATAATCCATACTCTCCAAACCAGGCAGCATCCTGGTAAGTCTCCTCTGCACCCTTTCCAACACTTCCACATCCTTCCTATAATGAGGTGACCAGAACTGGACACAGTACTCCAAGTGTGGTCTAACCAGAGTTTTGTAAAGCTGCATCATTACCTTGCAGCTCTTAAACTCGATCCCACAATTTATGAAAGTTAACACCCCATAAGCTTTAACTACCCTATCCACCTGTGAGGCAACTTTCAGTGATCTGTGGATATGAACACCCAGATCCCTCTGCTCCTCCACACTACCCAGAATCCTGCCATTAACCTTGTACTCTGCCTTGGAGTTAGTCCTTCCAAAGTGTACCACCTAACACTTCTCCGGATTGAACTCCATCTGCCACTTCTCAGCCCAGCTCTGCATCCTGTCAATGTCCCTCTGCAATCTTTGGCAGTCCTCCGCACTATCCACAACACCACCAATCTTTGTGTCGTCTGCAAACTTGCTAACCCACCCTTCTACCCCCCCCCCCCCCCAATCCAAGTCATTAATAAATAACACGAAAAGTAGAGGTCCCAGAACTGATCCTTGTGGGACACCACTTGTCACAGCCCTCCCATCTGAATGCACTCCCTCCACCACAACTCTCTGCTTTCTACAGGCAAGCCAATTCTGAATCCATAGGCCAAGCCTCCCTGGATCCCATGCCCTCTGACCTTCTGAAGAAGCCTACCATGTGGAACCTTGTCAAACGCCTTACTAAAATCCATGTAGACCACATCTATTGCACTACCCTCGTCAATTTGCTTGGTCACCTCCTCAAAGGATCCTATCAGGCTTGTGAGACATGATCTTCCCTTTTGCAAATCCATGCTGGCTGTCCCTAATCAGTCCATGATTCTCTAACTGCTCATAGATCCTATCTCTAAGAATCCCTTCCAACAGCTTGCCCACAACAGACGTAAGGCTCACTGGTCTGTAATTCCCTGGACTATACCTACTACCTTTTTTTTGAATAAGGGGACAACATTTGCCACCCTCCAATCCTCTGGTACCATTCCTGTGGACAATGAGGACTCAAATGCCTTACCAAAATCCATGTAGACCATATCTACTGCACTACCCTCAACAATCTGCCTCTATCAACTTTTTCACACAGAATAGTGGGTATGTGGAATGAGCTGTTAGAAGAAGTGGTAGTTTTGGGTACAATTACAACATTTAAGACATTTGGACAGGTATGTGGATAGGAAAGGTTCAGAGGGATGTAGGCCAAATATAGGGAAATGGATTAGTTCAGGTAGGCAACTTGGTTGGCATGCACAAGTTGGACTGAAGGGCCTGTCTCTGGGCCTATTACTATAACTGATTTTATAAATCTCTTTAAGGTCACCCCTCAGCCTCCTTCACTCTGGGGAAAATAGTTCCAGTCTATCCAGTCATTCCTCAAACCCTTTAGTCCTAGCAACACTCTTGTGAATCATTTCTGTGCTCTCTAGCTTAATCACATTCTTCCTATAGTATGGTGACCAGAACTGCACATTATATTCCAGGTGTGGTCTTAACAATGCCTTGTACAGCTATAAAGTGATGTCCCATCTCTTGTACTCAATGCCCTCTCTGAAGATGAGCGTGCCAATGCCTTTCTCACCACCTTGTCTACCTGTGTCGGGGAATCATGTATTTGCACATTATGTGCAAATTATGTATGTCTCTCCCACAACACCTGCAGTGACCTGTCATTTGCTGTGCAAGTCCTGCCCTGGTTTAACTTTACAAAATGTATCACTTCACACTTGCCTAAGTTAAATTCCATCTGCCATTCCTTTACCCACTTTCCAGTTGATCCACATCCTGTTGTAACCTTGGACAACCTTCACTGTACAGCACATCACCAATTTTTGGTGTCAACTGCAAACTTAATCAGTTAAGTATTGTAGCTACTGGAACTTCTTGGATAGAGGAATAGCTAGTTCTCTAACAAATCTTCACAAATCTCACATGAGTATGGCTATGTTCTCTGGTTAGTTATTTAATTATCCACCACCCTTCGTATTGGATGCAATATCACTGTAGATCTGTGATCTGATATATAGGTTATGGTATTCCTGGATTTAAGAAAAGATAAAGTACTACTTTATTTGATGTGGGTTTTAGACCATGGGCAATGGTTTGGGAGAATAGATAAATAGGCAGGTATTCTTTTTCTAGGTATGGTATCTTAAGCAAGAGTGGTGGAATGCTGCATTATGGGAAGTTCCACCTTGTGGATGAGACGTTTAGTCTGCCTTTGGCAGAGCAGGGGAGTTCTTAAGTCTTAACCAATAATATCTTTCAATGAACAACTAAAGTGGATAATAATTTATTTTGTCCCCACTGTTTGTAGGGCCTTTCTATATCATAACATTGATTGCTGGTCAAGGTCCCTTGGATTGCCCTGAAGTCTCAAAAGGTAGTTATGAACAGTAAATGACTGTTTCTACCCATCATATCAGCTAAGGGCTGTACCCCTGGAAAGCAAGGCAAATTAGGTGGTGAGGTGGATTCTTGTGGGTTGAGGCTGCAGAGTGGTAGAATTTTTTTTTGGGTGATCCAAAAGCAAGTTGCAGAAGCTGGTGGACAATCAGGATATGGGTTGGTCTTTTTTTGTTTCTCTTCTTGCATTCTTTTGGAAGTTGTTGTACATTTACCACCTCAGACCTGCACAGGATCAGCCATGATCTTATTGGTAGATGAGGCCTAAGGGATTGTATTATCTATCTCTGCTTTTAGTAAAGATTTAGCTTGCCACTTCTTTGTTGATCTGGGTCCAGTGCCTGTTCATCTATATGATTTGTACATTCCACCTTTCTAATAAATAGTTTTAAAATAATTAATCTGTCTGCTCCATTTCTGGCATATCACTCTTCTTGGTTTATCCCAAAATTGTCTGTTTAAACTAACAGTCATCGTGAATGTCTTTTCATAAATTCTGATCAGTGTACTTTCAGCATTTTGTGTTTTATTTCAGATTTCAAGCATTTGCACATTGTTTCCTCTAATCCCTAATTAAACCAGTAAAATCAAGAATTGGCCACTTTTCATTTGACCAGGAAGGTTACGAGGAGATCTAATAGTTACTCAAAATTCAGAAGTTTTGATAACGTATATCGGGAAAAGTATTTTCACTGGTGAGTTAACTATCAAGGGTGTAAATTTAAGATTATAAAAAGGATGAAGGAAAGTGGTTAAGAGAGATGCTTAATGCAGAAGCTTAGGGGGTGGTATGTCTTACGAAATGTGGTAGAATTGGAATCCAGAATAGGAATTAAAAGGGATTTGATTAAAAATTTGTAACTTATTAAATGGTTATAGGTATGAACAGGTCAATGGAATGTTGACAAATTTAGTAAAGAACTGGGGTAGGTGCAGCAGTGACATTTACATAAAACTGTAATATTTCAAATAGATTCACAAATGATATATAGTTTCTATATCTCAGCTGAGTTTTGGTCTTTCTAGTTCCAGTAGTTTAATTTTCCCAAATTTAAAATGCTTTTATTCTGTGACGTGAAAAATCAAATTTGACTGGACATTCTATGCATTAATCTTTTTGCATCAGTGAAGAAATACTTTATGGAGATTTAATGTTCAGCTGAATGACTGATCTTCATTATTACGACTCGTTTGTTTTGTTTAAAAATAAGGTCCTGGTTGATGCTGCATTTTAAATGTGTTAAATCATTTGTGTTATTTCAAATTATTGATCAGTGATTATGCTTGCATATATATTTTATGGGTCACTAATGTGTAAATGAGTAAGAAATCAATAAATGTAAGTTGAAATACCATTTTTGGTGAATACTCTTAGGCTCTGCTTTGGAGGCTTCTAATTTCCCCTGACCCGTATCCACCACCACAATCGCCAAAAGAGTACATAAAATTTGATGAGTTTTATGCATTTGACAATGTTAATAAAAGCAAACAAATACTTCAAGTAAGTTTACATTGGTGATAATGTCTCATTTTTTTTCTCTCCTTCCAGACGAGACGGAGTCCCCAAGTGTATTTGAGGCGAAGTGGAGTCAGATTTTGGATCCACCCTCTCACCTGTTGTCTTTAAATCCAGCCTTGTCTAATGTCAATGTGGGATCATTGTCCAGTGAGGTGCAAGCAAAACTAAAATGCTGTTCTTCACCCAAAGCAGAGATTTCAGTCTTTGGGGGAGGGGATCATTGCCTTAATGGAAATGATGCCACAGGAAACCTAGGACTTGATGTACATTGGATTAATGATGAAGGAGCTCTTGTGAATAACAAAAGCAATTGTGATCATTGGCCAAACTTTAAATCATCAGTGAAGCCTGCTTGTGAACATGAACTAACTCTTTCTGAAGATATGAATTCTTCAAGTATATTTGGGATAATTGTACAGAATTCTGACAGTCAATCAGAACAGTGTGGTGACCTTTTAGAGGAGGATAGCACAAATAGTCAAAATACATTAAATGTTAACAGTTTTTTGGTAGAAAACTCAAATCTGCAAAGTGGACCATTATTATCTGCTGTGAACTGCAAAACTGAGAAGGCTGTTAAAATGAAAAGTATTGAACAATTGAACACACCCTGTGCGGATGAGCCATCTGTGAAATCTTCATTTGAGAGTTTAAAGAACTGTACAGATTTAGAAAATGTATCACCTAATTCAAAAGAGTCTTGGCGAGTTGATGACTTATCAGTTATTTGTGAACAGAGTGAATTGTCTGGATTGGATGGTGCTGCTGATATAAACGAATTAAGTGATTCATTCTCTAGAAAAGCTGAAACAAATGATACAGTTACTGAACTAGAAGATGAGCTGACGCAGGTTAAAAATAATTTTGTAAAAAGTGCAGATGATTTGGATGCTTTAGCAAATACGCTGATATTGGGTGATCTGGATAATTTTACTGGTTTAAAAATAGACTCTGAAACAGCACAATCCCAACAATTTGGGCCCTGTTCTGTCAAGAAGCAGCCAAACCTGATTGCAGTACAATATAATTCCACAAATAATGGCAATTGTGGTAATGACGAACACCATTTTGAAAATGCCAACAGTGTAATGAGTATAAATGATGAAATGGCTGTTTGCCAAAAAACTAGTGACGTTTTGTTCATGCAGGGATATACTACAGACTTGTCTAACCATTCAAACAAAATACCATCTCAGACTGATGCAACAGTTGATCAGTTAACTCCACACATGGAGCAAGTTGGTCATGAAACACTGGAAGAAAATAATGGTGAGATTGTTTTAGATCAAACAAAAACAGTGACAGAATCTGCGATCCCAAGTGATGATTGGTTGCAAAGGTCAACCCCCTTGTGTGCTGATGTGATAAAGAAGGTGTCAACGTCTTGCTACTCGTGTGATGTATTAGACTCTCTGTCAATTCCTAATTCAACAGTGGACTGTGTTTCTAAATCTTTGCCTTTAAAAGAAGATTCAGTAACTGAAGAGAAGGAAAGAGAGGAGAGCAAATCAGAAAATTACTTCATTCAACACCAAGAAAGCAATGTGGTGGAAGCTGGAGTAGCTAATGATTTGACCGGATTAAGTATTTCTACAGATATTGCAGATCAGTTGAGAGACAACTATTTTAACACTCCCACTCCATCTGCTACAGTAACTAGTACACAGGATGATGCAGAAAAATTAGCTTTAAATAATGCACAGTCTGCTAGTATTCCATTTGGAGGTGCTAGACCGAAGCAACCTTTGAATTTGAAACTACAAATCCCAAAACCTTTGACCAACCAATTATTGAATGACTTGGGCTCAAATAACCCTGCACAAAATACAAAAAATAAAAATATAGGTTTCATTGATAGAGCAGAGCTGCCTGAAGATTCCTGTTTGTGTGCTTCGAATGGCGGTAATTCAGTTCCAGATTGCACCAGTGATGCTGACGACTTTGGAGTGTGTTATGCTGGTGATTCCAAAGATACCAACTCAGATTATGCTTTGGAGTCTGAAGATCCAAATAATGACCTGCGAATTGGACAGTTTCCAGGACCCCTCAAAAAGCCATTTACAAGTTTGGGTGATGTTGCTCCAGTATGGGTACCAGATTCCCAAGCACCAAACTGCATGAAGTGTGAGATGAAGTTTACTTTCACAAAGAGACGTCATCACTGCAGAGCTTGTGGAAAGGTGAGTTGTCTTTCTGGTTATATAAGAAACAAATTCAAAGCCTGTTTATATCAGGCTTGGAAATTGCTTAAGTGGTGAATGTCGGGGAAACTGCATGAAGGATGTATACCAATTTGAGGTGTTGTTAAATGCAGCTGTTTTAATCACCAAGAGGAAATGGCTTGTAGTGCTTTGACTCCAAATTGCTACCTTTTTTAAAAAGAAAGATGATGCACAAGAGCAGCACAAAGGGTGTCTGATGTTTGTTACAATTTTTTTTCTGTCTTCAATGGCATCCATGGGAATTCTTAGCATATGGTGGGTAATTTGAGTCTAATTAATTCGTAGCACAGTAAAACTTGGATATTCTGGTATCCAGTAGTTTGGCATCTGGTTCACTGGGTTCTATTTCCCACATTGCCTTTTAAACTCACTGGGCCCCCTTTTCCACACTCTTTAAATTCACTGGGTTCCTTGGAAAATGTATTATGCTATTGTGTAACATCTAAAATAAAGTGAGTTAAAAGTATGCCTGAATATTACTGGGATAACATCCAATAATCAGGAAGATTATGGTATAATGCAAGTCCTGAGGCTGCCAGATTACTGGAGTTTTTTCGGCATTTTAAGACTGCTGAAATAAGTGTTACATTGTCTGAAAGCAAAAGATTAGAAACCTTCCTCAGTCTTCTGGGTGAAATAGGGCATAAGCATACTCTACCTCCTGAAATTATTTTCCATTGACTTCAGTACGATTTAAGTTCAAAAACTGAGTACAAAGTACCAGCATGACTATATAGAGCATCTAGGGATGAATTTTTTAGTCGACTAAATGCTGAAAGTACTGAATAGATCAGGGAAAATCCATGAAAAGCGAAATAGAATTGATGTTTCAGGTTAATGATCTTTCACCAAAACTACATCAGCAGCATTTCATCATAAAATTTCTCTCTCATTTTTATTTATCCTTCAATGCTTTTTACCTTTATAACATTTGCCCTTCAGTCTATTACCATTTTTCTCATCTGCTTGACTATATGAGTTCTCTTCCTAATCTCCCACGATTACCAGCCCCTCCTAAACTATTTGTAGAGTCATGGAATAGTACAGCACATGACCCATGGTCTTGTATGCCTTAGCACCTCAAGTGCTCATCTAGATACTAAAATGTTTTGCCTCCAACCACTCGAGTAATATATTCCAGATTCCAACCACCCTCTGGATGGAAAAAGTTCTTCCTTGGATTCCTTGCAGACCTCTTCCACCTTGCCCTAAACAGATTCCTTCTACTTGTAGATATCCATTATTCAGAAAGGTTTACTACTATTGCCCTGATTTTTGTCTCATTATGTGCTATACTTCTATCAGGTTCCCTCTGTCTTCTATGTTCCAAGAAAAATAAACCCAACTTATCCAATCTCTTCCAGTTGGCATCCTGATGAATCTTTTCTGTACCCTCCAATGCAATCCTACAGTGTCGCGGCCAGTGCTCCAGCTGTGGCCTCACCAATGTTTTATAAAGCTGTACCATACCCTGCTGATATTCTATATTCTGGATCCCAATGCTTTCTTCACTGCCTTATCTACTTGTGCTGCCACTTCCAGGGATTCTTGGACTTGAACACCAAGGTCCTTGTGTTCTTTAAGGCCTGGCCATTTCATTGTGTACGTCCTACCCTGATTAGTCCTTCCAAATTGCATAACTTCACACCTATAGGATTAAATTTCATCTGCCATTGTGCTGCTCATAATATGAACTGAACGGTATGAACCTGTAGCGTACAACTCTTCTCCTCCCTATAAATCTGACTACTGACTTTTATGTCATCTGTGAACTTAATAATCATACCTCCCTACATTCATATCCAAATCATTAATGTAGATAACAATTAAGGGTCCCAGCATAGATCCCTGAAGTATACCACTGGTCACAGGCTTCTAATCACAAAAACAACTTCCTATCTTAATTGTATGCCCTCTAGTTTTAGACTCCTAGGAAAAAGGCCATGACCATCCATCTTATCCTTGCCCTTCATGATTTTATATATCACTAAGGTCACCCGTCAGCTTCCTCTGCTCCAGGGGATAAAGTCCCAACCTCTCCTTGTAACTCGAGCACAACTGTGCACTATGCTCTGTACATGGTCTCACCAATGATTTGTACTGTTGCAACATAACATGCCAATTCCTGTACTCAATGCCCTTACCAACAAAAGCAAGTGTGCTGCTTTCAGGGGACTACGTACCTGTACCCCTAGGTATCTCTGTTCTACAGCACACTCCAGGGCCCTACCATTTACTGTGCAAGTCGTGCCCTGGTTTGGCTTGCCGAAATGCAACACTTAGCACTTTTCATCTGCCATTCTTTGGCCCACTTCCTCAGTTCATCTGGATCCTGTTGTAATCTCAGATGACCTTCTTCACTTGGCCATTACACTACCAACTTTGTTATCCATAAGTTTATTAACCATGTTAACAACATTGTCATCCAAATCATTAATATACAGTGGCACGCAAAAGTTTGGGCACCCCTGGTCAAAATCTCTGTTACTGTGAATAGCTAAGCGAGTAAAAGATGACCTGATTTCCAAAAGGCATAAAGTTAAAGATGACACATTTCTTTAATATTTTAAGCAAGATTACTTTTTTTATTTCCATCTTTTACGGTTTCAAAATAACAATCTTCCTTGGAAAAGGCTTCTAGTTCTGTGAGATTCTTGGGCCGTCTTGCATGCACTGCTCTTTTGAGGTCTATCCACAGATTTTTGATGATGTTTAGGTTGGGGGACTGTGAGGGCCATGGCAAAACCTTCAGCTTGTGCCTCTTGAGGTCCATTGAGGATTTTGAGGTGTGTTTAGGATCGTTATCCTTTTGCGAGGAAGAATGGGCGAAAATCCCCCGAACAAGAATTGAAAGACTCTTAGCTGGCTACAGAAAGAGTTTACAAGCTGTGATACTTGCCAAAGGGAGTGTTACTAAGTACTGACCGTGCAGGGTGCCCAAACTTTTGCTTCGGGCCCTTTTCCTTTTTTGTTATTTTGAAACTGTAAAAGATGGAAATAAAAATAATCTTTAAAATATTAAAGAAATGTGTCACCTTTAACTTTATGCCATCTTTAGGTCACCTTTTACTCGCTTAGCTATTCACAGTAACAGAAATTTTGACCGGGGTGCCCAAACTTTTGTATGCCACCGTAGATGACAAACAACAGTGGACCCAGTACTGATCACTGTGGCAAACCACAGTCATGGCCCTCCAATCTGAATAACAACTCTCTACTACCACCCTCTGTCTCTTTCCAAGCTGATTTTTGTACCAATTGGCTAGCTTGCCTTGGATACCATGTGATCTAACCTTCAAGACTAGCCTACCATGCAGGACCTCTTCAAAGACCTTGCTAATGTCCATGTAGACAATGTCTACTGCTCTGTCCTTGTCAATCCTTTTGGTCACCTCCTCCTTTAAAAATGAAAGCATAATGAAATTTGCGAGGTGTGATCTCTCCCCGCCCCCTCCCCCCCCCTCGCCCCCTCCCCCCTCTCTCATGCAGGTAGTCCTTTTCCCTCAGAATCCACTCCATTAACTTTCCCACCACTGATGTTGGGCTCACTGGCTTCTGTAGTCATCCTTAAAGAAAAACACAACATTAGCCATCCTCCAGTCTTCTAGTACTTCACCTGTGGCTAAAGATGATGCAAATATCTCTACCAGGGCCACTGCAATTTCTTCTCAAGCTTACCACAGTATCCTAGGATACACTCGATCAGGCCCTGGGGATTTATCAACCTTGATAAGGTTAAGACTGCCAGCACCACCTCTTTTGTAATGTGGATATGGAATATTATAATTCATTCCTTTAATTCCTTAGCTTCCATGACCTTCTCCATGGTAAATACAGATGAGAAATATTCATTTATCTCACCTTTTTACTCTGGCTCCATACATGGGTGAGCATGCTGACCCATTAAGGGACTATTCTTTCCCTTTTGCTCTTCATATATTTGAAGAATCTCTTGGGATTTTCCTTTCTTTATTTTACTTGCCAAAGCCATCTCTTTTTGCCATTCTGTTTTCCCTCAAGTGTACTCCTGCATCCTTTGTACTCAAAGGATTTGCTTGATCCCAGCTGCCTATGCCTGACATATGCCTCCTTTTTTTTCCTGACCAGTGTCTCAAATACCCTTGTCAACCAGGGTACCCTAATCCTGCCAGCCTTGCCCTTCAACATGAATATGTTGTCCCTGAACTCTCCCTATCTCAATTTTAATATCTTCCCACCTGCTACATGTCCCTTTACCTGTAAGCAGCCTCTCCTGATCAACCTTTGCAAGTTCCTATCTAATGTCTTAAAAATTTGCCTTGCCTAAATTTAGGATTTTAATTTGTGGACCAGTGCTATCTTTTTCCATAACTGGTTTAAAACTAATTGAATTATGGTCACTGGTCCCAAAGTGCTTCTTCACCCCCCCCCCCCCCCCCCCATTCAGTCACCTGCCCTGCCTCATTTCGCAACAGGAGGTTGAATGTTGGGCCATCTACTATTTTAGAAAACCTTCCTGGACACCTCAAATGCTCTTCTACTGACACTTCAACCATTTGCCCCACTACATTCCAGAAGATTTCTCCTCCCCCCCCCCCCTTTCCTACTGTTCTCTGCACATTGCCTTGGGATTCAAGCCATAGAATATCAGAACACTCCATTTCAACTAGCCATTGCAAGAGTTGCAACAGGCCAGTTTTGCCCAAGAACATTTGTTTAGGTGTTATTTTTGTTTTCCTTTCACTGTAGGCAGTTTTACAAATGAAAATATATATTTGCAAAGATTCCAATACCAAATGGGAATGGAACCTTGGGCTTTAATATGATTACTTACCATAAAACTACATTTTTTTATCCATCCATGTATTTTTGTGACCAGATTACCATTTAAGATGATGGACCTTAATCTTTTAAGTACTTTATGTCCCTTTATTAAATCTCTTGGAAAATCAAAATGTATGTCAGTCTTCAATTTTTGCCTGTCCTTGTGTCATTATTAATCTACAGTGAATAATTCTCTGGTTCCTTTGCATCAGTCTCAATCCGTTGCCCTTTTGACATCAGTCAGTTGGGAGCCATCTATTGCATGATGCCAATTTTGGTATTCAAAAATCGTGGATTATTGGTTGAATGTATGTTGGGATATATTTTAAAAAAAAGTATAGTGATCTGTAGATGAAATTTTAACTTTTCACTGCTGAAATTGAGTTTGATCGTTTGTTTATGCACTGAGGAGCTATTTATGCCTTGACAACCAATGTTTTCAGCCCCAGAAAAGAAAATATCCTTGTTGTAAACAAGGACATTTAAACTCAGGTTCTCAGTTTATCACAGTTGCTGTCTTGGGTTTATTGTTAAATGTGCATTATGGCGGTCATCCAAAAATGTTGAACTTTGTATTCATGGCTATGGATTAATAACAAAATGTGTTTTAATGCTCAAGATGATCAGGATTTCTTTGAGGAATAATGAATTGTGGAGTCTATAAATGCTGCTGTGCAATTTGAAATTTGTCAATGCATGATCTCTTACTTGTACATTTAACCTGTAATGGATTAACACTGTTTATGGGTCCTTTAAAGATTCACTGCCCTCTATCTCATAATTATTTCCTATTAAATTGCCCTTGACTTCTCAAATTAATTGCCTTCAGCATAATATTTCAAACTAATGCAAAAATTTAAATGGTTTGTGCTCCATTTTTTTTCCTTGTTTAAATTATTTGCTTTCTAAATTTTGTACAATTAAATCCCTTTTTTGTACATCGGCAATATAGGATTTTTAGTTGAAATTGAAATAGTTGTGACAATTTGCATTTAATCATGTTCAATAGTGGGGATATTGGTCTGGGACAGAATACTGACTTTGGTTTACCTTTTTTGGTGAATTTGGAGGATTTTGCAGACAGTACTAGTGTTGTTTTTCTAGTGCTTTGGATGCTTGCTGTGATTAGTCCAGGTCTCAGAACCACGTCAGAGGGCAGGGATCACTGCTGCCTGGTCAACTACAATTCTGAAGTCTTGATATTCAAATATCCTTTTCCTCAATTAGCCAAAGGCTGTGCTGGTGCATTGAAGGTGGTGATGAATTTCATTACCAAAGTCTCTCTCCACTGAGAGCTGGCTTGCAAGATACGGATTTCTCTGCCTTTGTCAGAGGGCAGTGTGGTGCAGCAGGTGCAGGCTGTACAAGATTTCGGCATATTGAGTGTAAGGCCCAACCTCATGTATGCTTCATTTTCATGACTGATACCAGGCTTCCAAAACAAATGCTCTATTCCAAGCTCTGTCATGGAAAGAGATTAGCAGGTAGACAAGAAATGATTCCTGGATGTGTTCAAAGACATCTTGAAGAAATTCAACATCTTCACTGACTCCACTTTGAGCAGTCATGGGTCAGAAATTGCTCAGAGTAGTACTATTTGGGGTGGTATTAAGACCTCAAGGCCATGCATCAGGAGTACACAAAAGGCTCTAAGTGATAGGTGGAACACACAAACTACCCATCATCTGTTCCATCAGTTACCACTTATTCTTTTTGGTGGAAGAATCTGCTGTTCACATTGGCCTCATTAATCATCTCAGAACCTACAAAACTGAGTGGAAACAACATTAGTTTAATGCCTTTTTTTATGTACAGTGAGTAGCTCTTGAATTTCACACAATTCTTATTTTCCTGAAGTGACTGACTGCAACTTGTATATCCTGACCAAATCAGCAAAACGTGAAAGATCTTTTGTATGTTGCATTGATGAGAGTGTACCTAAGTTTGGTTGTATCCTTTTTATTTTTTTAAATAAAGTCCAGTATGATCTTTTCTGAGCTAAAATGCATGACCTTGTGCTGCCCAGGTTGAAGCTATTTCTTTTTTTCTTAATTTAGAGTTAATATTATTTCCTGCTCCTGTTCACACAGATTACTGTTTCTCCAAGTTGAGTATTATTTAAAGATTTAGATGTCTTTGTTGCCTTTGTTTGTCCAAATGATTTGATGTAGAAAGTTTAAAACTAATTTTAAAAAAACTTGTTAATCGAAGAATAGATCGTAATGTTAGCCTTTATCATGTAAAAGAAAGAAGTTGCACTGCATTTGTGGAGAGGCTTTGACAAACTTGATCTTGTGATTTTTGACATCTCATCATGGCGAACATGTATTAATAGAGCCACACAGCAACACCACACTTATCCCACACTAATTTTCTCTCCAGTCTCATCAACTCCCCTAAAATGCTACCACTCACCTAAGTTGATTGACATTGGGGACAATTTGCAATCAATCAACCCACATGTCTTGGGATGTGGGAGGAACCCAGAGCACCTAGGGAGAATGTGCAAACTCCATACAAACAGCACAAAGTGGGGATTGAATCCAGGTCACAGGAGCTGTGAGACGGCAGCTCCACTGGCAATGCACTTGTGCTGGAGAGATCAAAGTGCAGACTCAACAGAACTTTCCAGAGAAAGGTTGCATAACTTGCTGTATATTCCCTTGAATTTGGGGACAGTTCAAGGATTAGTTAATTAAGGTTTTATGTTATCTGCAAACCATTAAAAGGTTAATTCTATTCTTAATTGATCTCTTGTGCTAAACCTTGTTAAAATTCTTCTGGCAATCCATAGAGTCAATCCCTTATTTTGGAACATCCTCAACAAAAAAATATTGTAACTACATAAGCCAGAAGTGAAGTACCATTTATAGATTTGTATCTTCTATTTGAATTGATTTTCCAGTAACCCCATTCCTAATGATCAGTTCCAGTGGTTTCCCCACGCATAATTGCACTAATGCTACGCTGAATCTATTCTTAGATTAGAGCTAACACTCTTCAAAACAAAAGCAGTAACACCCTTAAATTGTTTCCTTTAGAAACTTCAGTGCATCCATTTCTTAAGTTAATAATTAAGCCCATACATTCCAAAATGTGCTTTTGGCAAACTGCATATTTAGATTCACCTGCTTGAGTTTTGGAAGAAACTGCTCAGAATTTCTGCTCATTACTATCCAATAACTATTAAATTTCATATGTTGATATGTGGCCCAATCTCATACCATGCTAGTGAAATAGTAAGATCCAGTTTTGAAAATGATGCCTATCCAATTTAATGCCTGCAACCTCAAAGAAATCAGAATTGTATTGTACTTTTCATGTTGTGTTAACCAGTAACATCACAACCCAAGAAGTGGTTGTGAATTGCCTTCCATTTCAGGAAAGGCACAATTGCAAGAACTGTTATGAAATAAAAAGACCTGGATGATCAAAGTTTTTAACCACTTGCTTGAACACCAAGAGAATGTTCCTGTTGCTCTTTGAGGGTAGGCCTGATCAAGGATAAAAGAGGAAATGTGTATCTGGAGTTGGAAGAAGTAGGGGAGGTCCTTAATGAATGCTTTGCTTCAGTATTCACCAGAGAGAGACATTGACGTTTGTGAGGATGGTGTATAACAGGCTGATATGCTGGGGCATGTTGATGTGAGGGAAGAGGATGTGCTGGAACTTTTGAAAAAACATTAGGATAGATAAGTCACTGGGGCTAGACAGGATATATCCAAGGTTATTACGGGAAGTGAGGGAAGAGATTATTGCAGCTTTGGCGGTGATCTTTGCATCCTCACTGGCCATGGGAATAGTGCCAGATGATTGGAGGGTGGCAAATGCTGTTCCTTTGTTTAAGGAAGGGAGTAGGGATAATCCTGGGAATTACAGACCAGTGAGTCTTCAGTCGTGGGCAAATTACTGGAGAAGATTCTTAGAGTCAGGATTTCTGGGCATTTGGAGAAGCATAATCTGATTAGGGACAGTCAGCATAGCTTTGTGAGGGGCAGGTCGTGCTTCACGAGCCTGATTGAATTCTTTGAGGATGTGACAAAGCACATTGAAGGTAGAGCAGTGGATGTGGTGTATATGGATTTTAGTAAGGTGTTTGATAAGGTTCTTCGTGAAAGGCTCATTCAGAAAGTCAGGAGATATGGGATCCAGGGAAACTTGGCTGTGTGGATTCAGAATTGGCTTGCTCATAGAAGACGGGGTGGTGGTAGATGGGTATTCTGCCTGGAGGTCTGTGACCAGTGGTGGTGTGCAGGGATCTATTCTGGGACCCCCTGCTCTTTGTGATTTTTTTATAAATGACTTGGATGAGGATGTGGAAGGGTAGGCTAGTAAGTTTGCTGATGATACAAAGGTTGGTGGTGTGGTGGATAGTGTAGAAGGTTGCTGTAGACTACAACAGGACATTGATAGGATGCAGACCTGGGCTGAGCAGTGGCAGATGGAGTTCAACCTCAAAGTGTGAAGTGATACGCTTCAGCAGATTGAATTTGAAGGCAGAATACAAGGTTAATGGCAGGACTCTTAACAGTGTGGGGTCCATGTCCATAGATCCCTCAGGTTGCCACGCAGGTCGATAGGGTTGTTAAGAAGGCGTGTGGAGTGTTGGCCTTTATTAGTCAGGGTATTGAGTTCAAGAGCCACAAGGTAATGTTGCAGCTCTGTAGAACTCTGGTCAGACCACACTTGGAGTATTGTGTTCAGTTCTGGTCGCCTTATTCTAAGAAGGATGTGGAAGCTTCAGAGAGGGTGCAGAGGAGATTTACCAGGATGGTGCCTGGATTGGAGAGCATGTCTTATGAGGACAGGTTGAGTGAACTAGGGCTTTTCTCTTTGGAGAGGAGGAGGATGAAAGGTGACTTGATAGAGGCATAGATCAAGTGAACAGTGAGACTTTTTCCCAGGGCGACAATGGCTAACACGAGGGGATGTAATTTTAAGGTGATTGGAGAAAGATACAAGGGGGATGTCAGGGGTAAGTTTTTTTTTGAGTGGTGGGTGTGTGGAATGCACTGCTGGCAGAGGTTGTGGGGGTAGATACTTTAGGGACATTTAAGAGGCTCTTAGCCTTCCATTTCTCTATCATTCAAGTGTCTATGTGGAAGAGAATGGTTAGATAGATCTTAGAGCAGGATAAAATGTCAGCACATTTGTGGGCTGAAGAGCCTGTACTGTGCTGTAATGTTCTATGAATAGTGCTGTTATCTGTGTCACGTGGGACCTTGTTATAAAGCCATAATGTTTGATTTGAAAGAGTACTACAGTTGTCCCATTGTAGTACTCTAGGGCATTCAAGTTACTGTAGTTTGGCTTGAAACTATAAGCTTTCTCACTTGGCCAATTGTTACTCCTGATCCACAGCCAACATTGAATCAAATTTCTGTGTACATTCATTTATAAAACACTCCTTGGCTAGGCAAAAAATTCAGTTGTGCACAAGTATAAAACTCCTACTACATTGTCACATTATACACTCCAAGATAGAATTTTAAAAGCAGAATGCCTGATTCAGCATTTTAAGTCCAAGTATTTCTTATGTTGATTTTTAAACATTGTTAATCAAATAAAGTCT
Source organism: Pristis pectinata (assembly GCF_009764475.1). Classification (NCBI taxonomy): domain Eukaryota; kingdom Metazoa; phylum Chordata; class Chondrichthyes; order Rhinopristiformes; family Pristidae; genus Pristis; species Pristis pectinata. The sequence continues at coordinate 30,971,809 of NC_067407.1, read as the reverse complement.
AGAAATGTATGTAAACTGTAAAACCAAAATACTACAGATACAATCTGAAATTAAAGCAGAAAATGCTGAAAATACTGTGCTGGTTAGGCAGAGTCTGTGGAGAGAGAGAGAAAATTCATTGACCTGAAATGTTGACTTTTTCTCTGTCCATAGGTGCTGCCTGTGGAGCTGAATATTTCTGAAATGCATTTTAACTACCATTGTGATTGTGGAAATACCAACAATAAATAGGGCAGTAAATTAAAAGAAAAATCTGATAGAGAATTTGAACTTTGAAACCCCAAGTTTTGAATTAGAATAAAACTGATTTGAAAAACTACCTTTGCATAAAGTTGGGCTCAGATGAGAGTAATGATTGTCGGGACAGAGATTCCCGAATCAGAATTTTAATTTTAGCCAATAGCTTTGTGTATGTGTACTTTTTTTTTGGTATGAGGGGTGGTGTGGTGGATGATAGTTGAATAAATGTTTCCAAATAATTATATCACTAAGTGCTGCTATTGGAACCCAGAACTCATTAGCGTTCTATCTAGTTTCCTTTAATTTTGGCTTAATGGTACGCCACTGTCTTGGGTATATCAGAGGATAGTTTCATATGTCAGGAGTGTATGGAATTAAAATTGGATCACTTTAATTTGAGTTCAACTATTTTGAAGCAAATGGGATTGTTACGGACTCGGTGAAAGTCCCTTTAAGATAGAGTGTGTGTGTGTGGCGTGCTTACGTCAACAGGAGATAAAGGACGTAATGACGTCGTTGAAGAGGTCAGAAGGAGAGAGAGAGACACCAGCCTGCTAGTTTTCTCTATCAATAGATGAGAAACAATAACTGTGTCTGCCACTGAAATCCATGTATGGAAATTGGAAGTAATCCGGTGGAGTTCACTTTGTTGCTGACCTGTAGAAGGAAACGGGTATTTGTGTGTGGACGACCACGATTTGGATGCTTTTCGGGGTGAGGAAGTCACTACCGAGTAAACACTGAAGTGTCGCTTGGGTTCCATCGTGGAACATTTGGATTTCGTAATTACTCTGTTTCTCTACATCTATGTCTTATCTTCAGACACCGGTGGTTGTTGAAGAAGCCCTTGCTCATTTTTCACCTTATGGCTTGCGGAACTGAACTTTAAGAACCATTCTGGAACTTGGAGTTTGGGACTTTGCCACACACACACAAAGAGTTTAGTTTTTGGGGTTAATGTTCAAGGTTTAACATTTTTGAATTCTAACATACTAACATTTTTACTTTTATTTTGCGTATTATTATAAGTAGTGGTTAATAAAATAGTTGTTAACACTGAATCATGCTCAGTGTGTTTCTTTTGTTGCTGGTTCGTGACAGGATTAATTTGGAGTATTCGGTGATACCTGCAACACTGCCCCATTTTTGGATTTGGTGTTTCTTAGTGACTGTACTTAAAACAGAATTTTGTCTTTGTTATGCTTTATACAAGATCAAAATAAGCATAATGATAGAATTGGATTTTTTTTAAGTCTTGGATTACTTTTTAATCAATTAACTAATTTTTGTGCAAGCGCCTTTTGTGACTTTTTTTTTATTTTGTAGGTTTTCTGTGCAGCTTGTTGCAGCCTGAAGTATAAGCTAAGTTACATGGACATGAAGGAGGCCCGAGTTTGTGTAACTTGCCATTCTGTTCTGACAAGTTGTAAGTTTCTTTCCTTTATTCTGGCCTGTGGTGTGATTTATAAGGGATAATAGACACTATTGAAATAGACACTAATGTTATCCTTTCTAAATGTTTGGGAATTTTAGTCGTCTAAGTAGTTGAACTTCCTGTCTAAAAGTAGTATCTTAAGTTTGACAAAACTTTTTAAAGATCGGAACTGGAGTTTTCCATTTCTCCATTGTTCAATTAAATTGTGGCTGATCTGCACCTCAACTCCATTTTCTTTTTGAGCCGTCTTTGGCTCTTTTACCTAATGTCCTCCTGTAACAAAATTCTTGGTCTTGAAGGTTTCAATTAATCTAACATTCACAGCCTTTTGGAGGAGAGAATTTCAGGTTACTTCATGATAATTGCTTTCTGACTTAATTCTCAAATCCCTTAACTCTGTTCGTAAATTCTGCTTTCCCATCTTAACAAAGCTTCAGCTGGAGTATTGTGGACGATTCTTGGAAACCCACCTAAAATATAAAGGGCCTGGAGTTCAGAGGAGGTTTACTAGCATGTTAGCAAGATTGAGGGACTGCAGTTATGAAGAGGGGTTAGAAAAAGAGAGGTTTGCACCCTGGACTAAGACGTGATCTAATTATGGTTTTGAGTTGATGCAGAAAAAACAATCTGAGAGATCATAAATTCTTTTGCCAGTGATTTCTGGATATAAATGAAGATGAGAATTTTTCTTCCGAGTTGTTGGGATCTGAAATTCTTCGCTTGAAGTTTTCAATAAAAGGCAACTATTAAATGTGGTACTTGTGAATTACAAAGTGTGGCATGAGTATTTTAAAGAATCAGTACAAACACAGTTGGTGCTCAAAGTTTGTTAATTTTTCTTCACCTACCTATCAAATAACACTTATACTTTTTGAAACTGTCCAATAAGAATGCAATCAATTATCTAAATTTTTTGGACTGCAAGCTAATTTTATGCAATCTGTCATTTAATTCTTTAAGTTTTATTGTAGCATTATTCTTTAGGAAGCTAAAAGGACCCCATAGTTTCCCTCCAACAGACTGCCACAAACATGCTTTCGGGTTGCATGAATGTCATTAGTGCCATTTCTTTTCTCTTGTCTAACATCCAGTTACTCATATTGATGGTAAGATTTCATTATTGCCTCCATGTTTCTGTTCCAGACTATCTTTCTCTTCCTTTTCCTTTAGATTTCTTGTTGAAAGCCATAGAATAGTGTTAAAGTTGGATTTGATCCAAAGCTTGATCTTGGAGTCACAATGTAAAGTCCACTATTTTTATGTTCCAAATTGGCTGTAGCTTTAAGCTTGCTCATTTTGAAGGTAATTTTCATTCCAGAACCAGTTCAGTTGATACATTCTTAATAGTATAAACTTGGGACTAAATATACTGCATACAGTTTTTGTAAGAATTGTATGTTGGGGCTCAGTATTATATAGAGTGCTGTTTACTTGGTTTGCATTTGAAGATGTGCGCTGAGCTCAAGATTCATAATAAACTCCTGGAATCTTTTTTTATGCCAAAAATTATACATTTGCTCTTAATTTCAAGAAATAGTAGTAGCAACTTCACAAGTAAATTTAACTGTGGGAAACTGGTGTGTTGATTTAAGTTCCCAAATGAAATAAACCAAAGCACTCTAAATTAGTTTGTTCTAGAAATGAATATTTTTACTATTTTGGTGTCATGAGGTCATTCAGTTTTTTGGGTTAGTGGTAGTCAATGACAAATAAAAAGAAGCTGCCAAGTTCACTTGATTGGAAGTTCTAGTCCGTGGTAAACATTTTGAGTGATTTAATTTGTAGATTTGAATGAGGATATAAATGTTTGGTTTCTAAATGACTAGCATTTCTTGACTGAATGTATTTGCCTGACGATTGACAATGCAAGCTGTATCTTATACTTTTACATTAAACATATTGAACAGGCTCTGGCCAAGATGTAATTTGGTAGGAAGCTTGCAGGTAAATTATGTGAAGAAGTTCTTAGTTCCTGTGCATTTAAGTATACAATAATTTGAATGAAGTAATTGGTTCTATCGGTGGCTCTGTTGGTTTTAAAAAAAAATCATATAGTAGAGAATCCTTGTGGGTACAGTTAAGAAAGTGCAAGGGTAAAAAGACCCTGATGGGAGTTGTATACAAGCCTCTGAATAGTAGCCAGGATGTGGGGTACAAATTATAACTGGAGATAGAAAAGCCATGTAAGAAAGGCAATGTCACAGTGGTCATAGGGGACTTCAATATGCAGGTAGACTGGGAAAATCAGATTGGCACTGGATTCCCAGAGAAGGAATTTGTAGAATACCAAGGAAATGGCTTTTACAAGCACCTTGTGGTCAAGCCCACTATAGGGGAAAGGCATTTCTGGATTTGGTGTTGTGCAGTGAACCAGATTTGGTTGGGGAGCTTAAGGTAAAAGAACCCTTAGGAGGCAGTGATCATGATCTGATAGAATTCGCCCTGCAGTTAGAGAGGGAGAAGCTAAAATCAGATGTATTGGTATTACAGTTGAGCAAGGGTAGCTACAGGGGCACGAGAGAGGAACTGGCTAAAGTTGATTGGAAGGGGACCTCAGCAGGGATGATGGTAGAGCAGTAATGGCAGGAATTTCTGAGAGTAATTTGGAAGACACAGGACCCGGTACCAAAGAAGATCAAGGTAACATGCCTCAATGACTACTGACCAGTGGCTCTGACATCCACCATCATGAAGTGCTTTGAGAGGTTGGTCATAGCACACATCAACTCCAGTCTACCAGACAACCTGGACCCATTGCAATTTGCCTATTGGTGAAACGGGTCTACAGCGGATGCCATCTCTCTGGCCCTACACTCAGCTCTGGAGCATCTGGACAGTAAAGACACACATGTTAGACTATTGCTTATTGACTACAGCTTTGCCTTCAATATGATAATTCCAAGCAAGCTTGTCACCAAACTCCAAGACTAGGACTCAACACCTCCCTCTAACTGGATCCTTGACTTTCTAACAAACAGACCGCAATCAGTGAGGATAGGCAGCAATACCTCCGGCACAATTATTCTCAACACTGGTGCCCCCAAGGCTGCGTCCTCAGCCCTCTACTCCCTGTACACTCATGACTGTGTGGCCAGATTCTGCTCTAACTCCATCTACAAGTTTGCAGATGGTACCACCATTGTAGGCTGTATCTCAAACAGTGATGAATCGGAGTACAGGAAGGAGATAGAGCTTAGTGGAATGGTGTCATGACAATAACCTTTCCCTCAATGTCAACAAAACAAAAGAGCTGGTCATTGACTTCAGGAAAGGGGGCGGTGTACATGCACCTGTCTACGTCAGTGGTGCTGAGGTCGAGAGGGTTGATAGCTTCAAGTTCCTGGGTGTGAACATCAACAGCCTGTCCTGGTCAAATCACGTAGATGCCACGGCCAAGAAAGCTCACCCAGCACCTCTACTTCCTCAGGAGGCTAAAGAAATTTGGTTTGTCTCCTTTGACTCTCTCCAAATTTTACCGATGCACCATAGAAAGCATCCTATCTGGATGTATCACGGCTTGGTACGGCAACTGCTCTGCCCAGGACCGCAAGAAGCTGCAGAGAGTTGTGGATACAGCCCAGTGCATCACGGACACCAGCCTCCCCTCCTTGGACTCTGTCTTTACCTCTCGTTGTCTCGGTGTAGCAGCCAGCGTAATCAAAGACCCCACCCACCCGGGACATTCTCTCTTCACTCCTCTTCCATCGGGTAGAAGATACAGGTGCCTGAGGGCACGTACCACGAGACTTGGACAGCTTCTTCCCCACTGTGATAAGACTATTGAACTGTTCCCTTATACAATGAGATGGACTATGACCTCACGATCTACCTTGTTGTGACCTTGCACCTTATTGCACTGCACTTTCTCTGTAGCTGTGACACTTTACTCTGTACTGTTTTTTTTACCTGTACTACATCAATGCACTTTGTACTAACTCAATGTAACTGCACTGTGTAATGAATTGACCTGTACGATCGGTTTGTAAGACAAGCTTTTCACTGTACCTCAATATAAATGACAATAATATACCAATCATTTCATCCCAAAAAGAAGAAGCCTTCTAAAGGGAGGATGAGGTAACCGTGGCTGACAAGGGAAGTCAAAGACAGCATAAAAGCAAAAGAGGCATACAATACAATATTGCAAAAATTAGTGGGAAGCTACATGATTGGGAAGCTTTTAAAAACCAACACAAGGTCACTAAAAAGCAATAAGGGGAAAAAATATGAAATATGTATGAAAAGCTAGCTAATAATACAAGAGGATACCAAAAATTTTTTTCAGATTATATAAAGAGTAAAAGAGGCAAGAGTGGACATCGGACTGCTGGAAAGTGATGCTGGAGAAGTAATGGGGAACAAACTACTTCTGGATGAACTGGACAAGTATTTTGTACCAGTCTTCACTAGGGAAGACTCCAGCAACATGCCAGAAATTCAGAGTCAGTGGACAGAAGTGAGTGTAGTCACTACTACTAAGGAGAAGGTGCTTGGGAAGCTGAAAGGTCTGAAGGTGGTTAAGTCACCTGGACCAGACAGACTACACCAGGATTCTGAAAGAGGTAGCTGAAGAGATTGTGGAGGCATTACAGTGAACCTTCACGAATTGCTAGAGTCAGGAATGGTTCTGGAGGACTGGAAAATTGTTAATGTCACTCCATCCTTTAAGAAGGGTGGGAGGCAAAAGATAGGAAATTATAGGCTGGTTAGCTTGACTTCAGAGGTTGGTAAGATGTTCGAATCCATTATTAAGGATGAGGTTTCGGGTACTTGGAAGCACATGATAAAATAGGCTGACGTTAGCATGGTTTCCTTAAGAGGAGATCTTGCCTGACAAATCTGTTGGAATTCTTTGAGGAATTAACAGGCAGGATAGACAAAGGAGAGGCAGTGGATGTTGTTTACTTGGATTTTCAGAAGGCCTTTGACAAAGTGCTGTAAATGAGGCTGCTTAACAAGATAGGAGCCCATGGTATTACAGGAAAGGTACTAGCATGGATAGAAGATTGGCTTATTAGCAGAAGGCAAAGAGTGTGAATAGAGAGGGCCTTTTCTGGTTAGCTGATGGTGACTAGTGGTGTTCTGCAGGGATTGGTGTTGGGTTTGCTACTTTTCATGTTATGTGAATGAGCTGGATGACAGAGTTGATGGCTTTGTGGCCAAGTTTGCGGGTGATACAAAGATGGATGGAGGGGCAGGTAGATATGAGGAAGCAGGGAGTCTGCAGAAGGACTTGGGCAGGTTGGGAGAATGGGCAAAGAAGTGGCGGATGGAACACAGCGTAGGGAAGTGTATGGTCATGGGTGTATTTAAAGCAGAAGTGGATAGGTTCTTGAATAGAATGGATGTCGAAGGTTACGGGGAGAAGGCAGGAGAATGGGGTTGAGAAGAAATAATCAGCCATGATCGAATGGCAGAGCAGACTCAATGGGCAAAATGGTCTAATTCTGCTCGTATGTCTGATGGTCATATTTCTTAGATTTAGTTAATTAATATGTAAAATATTTCTTTCCCGGTCTGTATAATCCAAATGATCATTAGAGGGTTTTTGCCCAGTATTCTGTTCACCCACTTCATCTTATTAAATATTATTTATGTTTTTATATAAAAGTGAGTTCCATTTCCTTGAGAAATTATCACCATTTAATTTGAAGTAAATTCTGCTTTTTTTTTGTCTTTAAAGGCTTCAAGTTCTTGACAGTAATCTCATAACTCCATACTTGGTTTTGGGTCTTTGCATTTACAGGTCTCAAGGCTAATTGCCTTCATGTTCAGCACTTGGTTCAACTTCCTCAATTTTATAATAATACTTTGACCATAGAACTTTATTCCAAATTCAACAAACATTCATGGCATTGTCTGCAAATATTTCAGTCTATGCATTTTGCCCTTGGTTGTTTTGACACTTGAGTTCTTGTTCAAATAAGAGTTTGTTGATTTTTGTTTTTGTAATTTGAAAAGGTCAATGAAGTACAGAACTTGATTTACATGACATTGGTGAGGCAACACTTGGTGTATGCTATACAGTTTTGGTCACCAGTTATAGGAAAGGAATCATTGAGCTGGAAAGTGTGCAAAGAAGATTTATAAATATGTTACCAGGACTCGAGGGCCCTGAGTTGTAGGGAGAGGTTAGGCAGGCGAGGAGTTTATTCCATGGAATGTCAGAGACTGAAGGTGACCTTTATAGAGGTATGTAAAATCATGAGGGACATGGGGTGAATGCATAAAATCTTTTTCCCAGGGAAAGGCAACCAAAAACTAAAGGGCATAAGTTTAAGGTGAGAGGGGAAGGATTTAAAAGGGACCTGAGGGGTGGCAACCTCACACAGAAGGTGTTTATATGGAATGAGCAGCCAGAGAAAGTAGTTAAGGCAGGTATAGTATTTGGGTAAATACACAGATAGGAAAGATTTAAAGGGATATGGGCCAAATGCAGGCAAATGGGACGCGATTAGGTGGGCTCCGTGGTCAGCATGGATGAGTTGGGCCTGTTGCGGTGCTGTTACTCTGACTATGACTCTCTTTCCTGGGGAAGTTAAATTGAGTTCCAGTCTCTGTTTGTACAGCTAATTTTGTGGTTTCTGTTTTGTTTCTTTATCCTTTCAAACATACTGCTCACTTTAAAAACTTGTTGGGGATGTGTTTCTTTTTCTTTTAAGCTTCCTATGCTTTAACTTATGAGCATTTTGGGACCTACATAGTTAAATGTGGTTGTCAGTTGCAAATGTATTCTGCAGAGACTAGGGTATCCTGAAAGGTGTACAAAATGCTGGCTGGAATCTAAATTTGGCAGAGTTTTTATTTTGCACACTGTTGCAGTGATGAAAATATTTTCATCAACTGGATGGCATACTTGTTCTCATTGTGGTAAAATTCTGCAGTTAATGTCAAATTTTCCTGCAATTGTGCTACTTTTTATATTTAGAACACTAATTTACTCTATTGCTGTAGAAAGCTGCAAATTTGTAGGAACTACATATTGTTATGCAAGGTGCTGTTAAATCCCTTTTAATGTTCTCCAGCAGCTTATTTACCTTTCCACACAATTACAATTCTCTGACCAGCCATTCTTCATGGATGCAGCAGTTCTTTTCCTGATCAAATCCTATGTTGAGGCCCAGACCTTTTATTTTGGCCATCTTTGAGACACTTCAGTGCCAGAGCAAATTCTGGTATAAATTGATCCCACTCCATTCCCAGTGGAGCTCTTAATCTAGTGCGTGAGGAATGAGATGTCCAGTTCTTGCTTTTTTAAGAAGCCTCTATATCAATTGCTCCACCATTGGCAGCCACATGTTCAGCTGCCTCAGCCCTAAATTCTGGAATTTCCTCCCTAAGCTGCTTCCCTTCTCTAATCATTTAAAGTGAACCATGAGAGTTTTTAAATTTTTTTGTCTCTCCTAAATAGTAGATGCTGATAATGGTGTATATAGATTTGGTAGTGGTGACCTTATTGATGTTTTAACCAGTGGAGGAAAGAATTGAAAGTTGCTCCTGTGAATTTCCTAGACCTTTATATTTAAAGATGCTACCTTTTGATTGAAATTATTGCATGAAATCTGAAATATTGAGTGGGCTGCTATATTATTTAAGACTTTGGTATGATTTCTTGTCTGTAGACACTGGGAATGTTAATACTGCTGTCTGTAAGTTGGCTTAGAACTCTAGTTATCACTACTTTAGTTGAAGGATACATACATTTGTAACACTCGGTATACTATCCATTTGTTTTTTTTGCATAACAAATATGTATTTTAAACAAATTTTAAGAATTGATTTTCTCCAGCTCTACAGAAAATGAATTAACAGAATCTGAACTTGTTGCTAATTTCCATTTCATTTGGTATTCATATAATTTCCATTTCATTTGATGTATTCATAAAAAATCCTTTTTCTCAAGGTATCTCTCTTGTACCACAAATATGTGAAGTTTTTATTGTTATGTTTCAAATCATAATAGCTACAGATTCATTTTGAATTCTTCTGGTTTGCTACTTGCAGCTCAAGCTTGGGAGAATATGTTTAATGCCTCAGCTTCAAGCCCAAATCCCAATAATCCTGCTGAATATTGTTCCACTATACCACCATTGCAACAAGCTCAGGCATCAGGGACACTTAGTTCTCCACCACCCACAGTAATGGTACCTGTGGGAGTTCTGAAATATCCAGGCACAGAAGGTAATGCTAATTTTATACATAAGTATGTGCTCTGCAATACATGTGCAGGGAATTGACTTTGAACATCGTGAGCATATTTTTGATGGACATGATTTAACTGATTTATCTTGGGTATTTTTTTTTGTAAACTTTGATCCTTAAGTGGAGAATGTTTTCCTATTGGAGTATATTAAGCTATCAAGCAAATCAATAGTGTAATGTAGGAGAGGAGAATTTTCAGATGTTTCAGATTTTAAATTGTTCGCTTTTGCATAAACATTTTTGAACTTCATGGTCATAAAGTTCAAATTGCATTTTAATTGATTAAAATTTCCATGTGGAAATTCAGAACTTCATTTGCATGTTAAAGTGCTTAAACATATGACATGAAGAAGATGACTTGCAGCTTGTATTCAGTACATGGTATTGAAAGTAGTTTAACTTTTTGTGCTGTTCTATAATTGAGCTGTATTAAAATTTTATATTTGCTTCAGAATGATGTAAAAATATACTAAATTATTTTCAATTAATTTAATTAATAAACTTAAATTGTGTTGTTTCCATTACATACAGATACTTAAATATTTACCAAAAGAATTAAGTGTTAGTATGTCTATTTATAAATTTATCCATTGACTTCTAATTATCCATAAAGAACAATAAGTTACTGAGACCCTCCAATCATATTCTATGGTACAAAGCAATGGTTTTATTGTAAGATGCATTTAACTGTAGTGAATGTAGTATGGGTAACACTTGTATACCCAAAATGCATGAATGATCATGAGTTTATTTGTAACACAGATCTGAGTATGTTGTAACCTTGTTAATATAAGTGTTTTGGTGAAGAACACAGCCACAACAGAGAACTTTTCCAATTTAAGAACCATGTAAGCATCCAGAAATAATAGCTAAACAGATACTGAATATAGAGTTCATTAGCCTATAATGTGTCTCTCTTTTGTTATGAAAGAAAGCAATGCTGCAGAGAATGGTCATCATTTTTTAATGCTTAGCCACTCTGGTTTGAGGTCTACACTGGGGTTTAACTATAACTATTTTCCATATTTCTGCCCTTGTCAGCCTAAAACAGTTCCTAACAGACCTTTTATTCATAAACCTGGGAGCAGGAACATCTCCAGCAATGTAAGCCAGGTCCCAACATTTAAAAGAATAAATGGAACAAAATAAAGTTGGAAATCTGAAACAAAAACAGAATGCTGAAAGCACCCAGCAGGCCAAGATATATGAGTGGGGAGCAAAACACAGTTGATGTTTTTGGTCAGGGACTTTTCATCAGAACCAGAAAAGTGGAAAAACCATGGGTTAATTTGAACTGACAGGGAGAGCTGGAGAGAATAGAGGGAATGTTTGTGATAGAATGTAGACCAAAGCATTCAAGGTTATGATTTTAAAAACCAGCAGTTAGAAACAGAAGGAAAAAGAAGCAAATTTGAAACTGTGATAAAGCCACAAAGTACTACTATCTGAAATTATTAAATTCAACATTGTCTTGAAGTCTGCAATGTACCCAGATGGAAAATGAGGTACTACTACTCGAGTTTATATTGGGCATTTGTTGGAGCAGTGTAGGAGGTCGAAGTGGGGACAAGCTGGATCATTAAAGTGACAGATTGAATGTAGCCACCCAATCTGCATTTGGTTTCTCCACTGTAGAGGAGTCATGAGAACTAACTGTTGTACACTAAATTGGAATAAGCACTTCTCATGGAGGGACTGTTTGGGTCCCTGGATCATGGGAAGGAAAGGGGTACAAGGGCAGTTGTTTGGGAAAGTGCCATGAGCAGAGAAGATAGTGAGCCAGGGAGTTGTAAAAGTAATATCCTCTTTGGATTGCTGAAAGGAGAGGGGAAGATGTATCTGGTCACAGTCATACAGCATGGAACCAGGCCCTTCGACCCAACTTGTCCATGCCAGCTGTGTTGCCCAGTAAGCTAGTCCCATTAGCCCACATCTGCCTCTAAACCCCTCCTATCCATGTGCTTGTTTAGATGGCTTTTGAATGTTGCTAATGTGCCTGCCTCAACTACTATTTCTGGCAGCTCATTCCAAATATGCACCATCCTTTGCGTGAAGAAGCTGCCCTGATGCCTCTAAATCTCTCCCCTCCGATCTTAAAGTTACGCTGCCTTGTTTTTAGCACCCCCTCCCTGGTGGGGGGAAAAAAGACACTGCTTTTAACCTGTCTATGCCCTTCATGATCTTGTATGTGTCTCTCAGGTCACTCCTCAATCTCCTGTGTTGCAGGGAATAAAGTCCTAGTCCATGCAACCTCTCCTTGTAACTCAGGCCCTTGAGTCCAGGCAACATCCTGGTAAATCTTTTCTGCACTAGTTTTATAACACCTTTCCTATTACAAGGTGACCAAAACTGTACACAATACTCCAATTGCAGCCCCACCAACATAGAACATATAGACAGTACAACATCTCAAATGACTGCAACATAACTTCCCAGCTCCTGCACTTGATGCCCTGACTGATGAAGGCCAGCGTGACAAATGCCGCCTTCAGCCCGTTTTTAGGGAACTATGTACTTGCGCTCCTAGGTCCCTCTGTTCCATAACACTCCCCAGGACCCTACCATTCACTGTACAAGTCCTACCCTGGTTTGATCTCTCAAAATGCAATACCTCACATATTTTATCCGGATTGAAAGCCATTTGCCAATCCTCAGCCCCCATACCCAGCTGATCAAAATCCCACTATAATTTTTCATAACCTTCTACATTATCTACACCACCACCTATTTCAGTATCATCCGCAATCTTACTAACCATGCTTTGTACATTCGCATCCAAATAGTTTACGTAAATTACAAACAACCTAGGTTCCAGTACCGACTCCAGTGGCTCACCACTAGACCTATGCCTCCAGTCTGAGAAACAACCCTCGACCATCATCCTCTGCTTCCTACCACTGAGCCAATTATGAATACAATCCGCTATCTCTCCCTGGATCCCATGCGATCTAACTCTCCAGACTAGCCTGCCGTGAGGGACCTTGTCAAAGGCCTTGCTAAAGTCCATAGAGACAACATCAGTGCCCTACTCTCTTGGTTACCTCTAAGAACTCCAAGAGGTTTGTCAAACACAACTTCTTGTGCACAAAGCCATGCTGACTATTCCGAATCAGACCATCTCTCCAAATGTTGGTGGATCCTACCCCTCAGAATCCCCTCCAGCAATTTACTCACCACTGATGTTAGACTCACTGGCCTGTAGTTTCCTGGCTTGTTTTTGCTATCCATTTGAAATGATGGCACCACATGTGGAATCCCATTACGGTGGTAGAAATTTTAAAGGATGATGTATTTTGATTGTGGAGGTCAGAGGGGTGGAAATGAGGAGAGGGGAAACACTATTCACTTTCTGCTTGGAAGTAGAAGGGGTGAAGTCAGGTGCAGGAAATAAGAAACAATTGAGAGCCCTACCATCTGTGATAGAGGTAAGCTCTACTTGTGGAGGGGAAAAAGGAAGACATCCTAAAGACATTGGTGTGGAATCTTGTCATCAGAGGAGATATTGATAGAGATTGGAAAAGCTGGTAGAGTAGAATGGAGTTCTTAGAGTAAGCAGGGTGGGAGGAGGTGTCCAGTTTTGGAATTGTAATCCTGACTTCCATCTGGTAGAGTGGCTAGATTTTGGCAACTTGTATTTTTAAATAGGACTTCAGAATACTATTCCTTCCTAATTATTATTGGAATCTCTTACTAGTGAAATGGTAACAGTATTTAAGAGTGTAATGTGATTAGACAGTTGTGTCCATGATTTCATGGAGGGGAAATAATGTTTAACGTTTTGTTTAGAGAAGGTGTATACAATGGATATGGTTCATTTTATTTTCTAAAAGGTGTGTATAAGAGACCACAAAGGATAATTGCACCAAAGGGCTTATGTACTTCAGGGTAACATGTCTCTGGATTTGTTCATCTGGTGGGGGGGTGGGTGGGTGGCGCAAGTAGTGAATCAAAGGCTTAGGGATAAACTGGTCATTTTCATTTGGCAGATAGTAATTGGTGAGGTGCCACAGGGATCAGTATTGGGGCCTCAGCTTTTTTAAATCCATATTAATGACTTGCATGATAGGACTGTATTAATGTGTTCAAACTTGCTGCTGATAAGTTGGTAGTAAGTTGTGAGGAGGATTAATTAATGGCAAAAAAGATGGCAGAGTATAAAGTGGAAAATGTGAGGTTATTCTAATTGGTAGAAAGTGAAGTAAAGCAGAGTTTTATTTAAATGGCGTCAGTTAATTCAATATTGGAGCATTGAGAGAGATCTTGGATATCCTTACAGAAGAAAGTTCATATGTGCCTGTATTTAAAGGAAATATAATGTTGGCTTTTTTGGAAGGGGGATAAGTCCAAGACTAAGGAAGTCTTGCACAACTGTATGGAGTGTTGGTGAGACCACATCTGGATTGTCGTGTTTTATTTTTGTCTTTAAGAGGCAGTGGAGGGAAGGTTCATGTAATTAGATTCCTGGGTTGAGATCTCAATCTAATGAAGAAAAATTGAGTTGATTGTGCCTAAACTATGTGGAATTTAGAAGAATGAAAGGTGGTTTCGTTGTTTACGATTCTGAGGAGTTTGGGTTAAATGCTGTGATGATACTAATAGTAAGGAAGTCCAAAACCAGGGGCACAGTCTCAGGATAAGGGTTGTCCACATAAAACCGAGCTGAGGAGTTTCTATTGAGGGGTGTGGATCTTTGGCATTCTTTACCACATTGATCTGTGGATGGTGAAATGTAAAATATATTGAAACTGAGATTTTTGGATTACTGGGGAATGGGGATTATGTGATTAAGGGCAGGAAAATGGAGTTGGTTTGCTTAATGGCAGAGGGGACAATGTAGCCTACTTGTGCCCTTTTTTCCTTGTGTTCTTAAGTAATTTATTATTGGCTTCATCTTGTTAATGATGATTGCTACTTGATCTGAAGGTAGGCCTGAGAAAACAAAGGCTTATATTGGGGATAAAATAAGCTTTCATGAAGACTGCTTTCTGTTATTTTGCTGTCCTTTAGCTTTGACTGGTAGGGATTGGCTTCATTGGCCTGGATTTTGACTGACTAATGCATTTGTTTAGTGACTCACCCAAAGGAGCAACGGCGAGTCTGGTTTGCTGATGGAATCTTACCAAATGGAGAAGTTGCAGATGCAGCAAAACTGTCAGCAGGTGGGCCATCCATGACAGGATCTTTGACAGTATCACATGATCCTGGTAAAGAAGTTGCAACCAAACCCACAGCCTCTGAGGTAGGAGTATTTAAAAAAAAATACTCGAGTAGAGTTGATTCTGCTGTATGTAGAAAATGTTCTAGCTGTGGTTTTTGTGCAAGGAAACAGAAATCCCAACATAATTCTTAAATGATTAGGCATGTTTGCTTATTGATGAATTTTGCTATTTGGTATCTTTGTCAAGCAGTGCACTGTTCATTATCAGTATAGCAAAAGAACAAACAACTGCAAATCTGAAATTGAAAACAAGTGCTCAGTACTCAGCAAGGCAAGCAGTATCTTTGGTGAAAGAAACAGTCATCAGAACTCAAAGTTTAGAAACTGAACATGTTTTAAGCTGCAGAGAAAGCTCCGTTAGGGGGGATGATAGTGTAGAGAACAAAAATAGCTATGATGGGGTGGAGACTGAGAGACTGAATGATGTAGGAGATGGTGCTGGCTGAGAGGTGGTGATGGCTTATTAATTGCCAATAGGAGGAGATTGAGGATAGAGGAGAGAGGAAAGAATGAATGCTTGAACTGAGATACAAAACATTGCATTTGTAGAAAATCTGAAATCGTAGAGAATGCAAGAGAAATAACTATTATTGCAGGTTGATGACCTTAAATCAAGTTTGTATGCCTGGCAGATATATTTGATCACTTCAGTTATTTAAATTTATCTCTGCAGAGCCTATCCAGTGTGTTTGAAGCGGCAGACAAAATTTACAGCTTTTAAAATGCTTAAACTCTGGAACAAAAGAATTGGATGCAATTGTTTTGACATATTCCCTTCTGCATTGATGGCGGCTGATGACAGAAAATATGTTGTTCTTGTTTTCCATTTAACATCAATTCTCCAAAAATTTGACAAGCTATTCCCTTCTGACTCTGATCCATGGAAATGAAAGTCATGGATTTGTCACCCACTTTCATTTGTAGACATTGACATCTAAACGTTGTTAGTACTGGAGAACAAATTGCTGGAGTTGCAGTTGCTAAGTGGAGGGCTAGAAATTACAATTTCTGATTGTACCTGTTTTCTGGATTGAAGCCAATATAGAATACTCAGAACTCAATGAACTTGCAGTCAAAACCTTATTATTTTATTATACTTTGTAGTCATTGCTGAAAATGTACCATCTCCATTAAAGAAGAGTATTGAATTAGAGTGAGCATTGGAAAGATGCTCAGAGTATCATAGTTATACAGCAGAGAAACAGGACCTTCAGCCCGCCACATCTCTTTGACCATCTACACTAACCTTGTCTAAAGTTCATGACTGGATCAAAAAGCTTGCATCAACATAACAGGTTCAGAAGTTTTATTGGGATATGGTGACCGAATGATTTTTAAAAAAAAACTATTATCTGCACTGGGCAAATAGAGAATAATAGGGAAAGAGTTTGATCTTGTTTTTTTTAGATTTTGTTTGTGAAAGTGATATATTGCTATCTGCAATTTACTTTGGGAATGGAATGTGTGTAAGAAGCACACTCCCCCCAAATAGTACCAGAAAGATGGTGTCTACGTTTTAAGAAGAAATGACCATCAAGGATATCTTTTAAAATGTTAATTATCAACAGAAAAACATTGGTATCTGTACTAAATGGGCAAGTTTGCTGATTATTCAATTTAATTAAGCTTCATTTAATTTCAAGTTTATATGAACAAATCTAGCAGTAAAAAATGCTTGCTATCCTTGAGAATTAGGGATTTTGCACTATAGTTACAGAATGCAGTTTGTGAATGTAGCTAGGGCTATATAGCTTGGTGCTGAGGCTTTTTACTTTCACTTTCCTCTGATTCTTCTATTATGTTAAAACTGTTCTTGCAGCTACACAGCCACCTTCCATTCGAAACATTTTTTTCCTTTTTTTTTATCAAAACACCAGCTAATTTCAAACGTCTGTAATATACCTGAATGATGTGGATGTAGGTGATATTAGTTAGTACACAGATGACACAAAGGTTGGTTGTTGTTGGTGTGGAGGGCCGTTTTGGGCGTGTGATATTGATGTTGGTGAAATGAGCTGAGAAATGGCAGATGGTGTTTAATCCAGATAAATGTGAGGTGACGCATTTTGGAAATATAATGAGGCTAGGATATGCACCATGAATGGTAAGGTCCTGGAGGTTTGTCTTCCCTGAAGCAAAGGAAGTGAAGAGGGGACATGATTGAGGTATATAAAATTGAGGGATATAGGTGGGATAGACTGTAGGAAACTTTCCACCATATCAGAGGTGGACAAAGCTAGAGGACATAGATTTGGGGTAAAGGGTAAGAGATTTAGGGGGATCCAAGGAGAGACCTTTTTTATTCCAAAATAAACTTTATTCGTAATAAAATTATAAAACAGTGCAAGCCTTTACATTTCTTGCACAGATCATTCATTAGTGTTACCTTTTTGTACAAAAAAAAACAGCACCGAAGCCACACGTGTGGCTACCTTTTTCACCTAGAGAGTGGCAGTACTTCGAACGTACTGCCTGAGAGAGTGGTGGAAGCAGAGTTGCTGACAGTATTTAAGTGCAGATGAGCACTTAAATCGCCTCAGCATAGAAGGCTGTGGACCAAGTGCTAAAAGATGGGATTAATTTAGATGGGTGCCTGTTGCTAGTATGGATATAGTGGTCTAAATGGCCTGCTTTCATGCTGTATGATTTGATGGTTGTTAACCAGTTCCCTCTTACAGGGAACTCTATTCCAGTTTCTCTAATTCCTAGTAATTTTGGTTAATTCTACATGTGCAGTTTTTGTAAAACTCATCTGTACCCTCTACAAAACTTTAATTTTCTTTTAAGAATTTGACAAAATGCTCTTGAGATTAAGCCTTGACTTGTCTGTTTTTGTATGCAAGTTTCTAAATAAAGCCAAACATCCCATATCCCTTTTTAAAAAAAAAAGTTTATTGACATATGCTGCCATAACATTTTATGCATGTGAATTCCAGGTCTCTGTTCCAGTGCCCACATTTTCACTTAGCTTGTATTGCCCCTTGTTCTATTGCCTAAAAACCATCACCTGCCTTGTGTCTGCCTGTTTCACTACCACCTGATGTAAGTTGTCACATTCAGTGTTTTGTCCACTTTGAAATTGTGCCACTTTATTGCAGTCCATATCCTCATTTAAGGAGACACTGCTCCAGTCTGTAAAACAATTACCATTTCTTATGTGGCCATTTATCATACTCAGGCAAAATGTTGTGTTACTCTTGCATCTAATGCTGCAGAATAAACTGCATAATAAAGTTGCTTTGAATATTGCTGCCAAGCTTGTCCTTTGAATCTGCCTGTGACCTACCAAATGCCACTTTTTGTAATCTTTACCAGCTTTTTGTGCTTCAGGAATCTTGGTTTTCCAGATATTTTCTTTGCATTTTTTTTTCCTTTTGCATACCATTTAGAGTGTCCAGTCATCTAGGGTTCCCTCTGCTGGTCTCCCATTTCTTTTTGACCTTTTTGAAGTGCTTTCCCCAAAGCCATCTTTCTAATCTAGTTTTTTATTCAAGATTTTTATTTCGAGACTTTGCACGTCCTACAAGTCCACGTTACATCTTAAATCATTTTAATTAAGATCATCCCACACTTTATCTTATGGAAGTAGTATATCTTCACTTGCATAGATCTTAAAAGTTGTTTTATTGAGCAGTTTGTTGTTCAACGTCAACCTGAGATGCTGAATTTTAAACCATCTGTTATATTATTTACTCTAATGGTCTTTTAAACTCTGCAAAGTGCAGAGACCAAGGGATCAAAGTCCTCTCGGTCTAATTGAAGGTTTACGAATGTTTATATTCTGAACTATAGTCAAAATAAGCAAAAGATCTGTTTAAAATGACTTATCTTCTACTAGCCTTAGTAGAGTTGAACTGGGCAGCTTTGGCATTTAAAAAAAGTGTATCATAATACTTTCCCTCCTTGTACAATATTTCATCTATATTTTTCTGCTGAGAATCTGGAGCACCTTTATGTATGAAATATTGACCATGTAAATACATGGTCAAGAAGGGGAAGTCAGGAGAACACACACCAGTCCTCATTGAGGAGTCAGCGGTGGAAAGGGTGAGCAGCTTCTAGTTCCTTGGCGTCAACATCTCGGCGGATCTATCCTGGGCCCCACACATTGATGCAATCACAAAGAAGGCATGCCAGTGGCTCTACTTCATTAGGAGTTTGAGGAGATTTGGTATGTCACCAAAGACACTTGCAGATTTCTATAGGTGTACAGGGGAGAGCATTCTGACTGACTGATTGCATCACAGCCTGGTATGGAGGCTCCAATGCACAGGATCACAAGAAGCTGCAGAGGGTTATAGACTCAACCAGTTCCATCACAGGCACAACCCTCCCCATCAACAATGTGCTCAAGAGGGCAGCATCCATCACTAAGGACCCTCACCATCCATGATACTTGTTACTACCATTGGAGAGGAGGTATAGGAACCTGAAGGCCCACACTCAATGATTTAGGAACTTCTTCTTCCCCTCTGCCATCAGATTTCTGAACAGTCCACGAACACTACTTTGTTATTCCCTGCAGAGTCCGAGGAAAATGTAATTGCTTCCTTTTTTATTTGGCACTGTTTGATCTGCTTGATTATTTTAATTTAGTGAATTTCACTTCCTCCAGAGTTTCACTTCCATGTTTTAGTAAGCAATATTTTCATCTGCACGGGTCCTGCAAGTTCCTTTTTATAATATTGATAAAATTATGTGAATTTAGAAAATCTGAGTAGCTGTCATGTGGGCCAAATGTGTTGATGTCTTTCAAGCTGGTATTGAGTAAATAGGGATGCAGTTACTAAGCTGATAGAGATCTTCAACCCATTATAGGCCCATATGGATTAATGTTGCTATTTGTAGCAATTTGAGGTTATCTAGTGGGTGAGTTTTTGGCAAAACTGCTCTAATTATTGTTTTTATAATGTGATGAAAATGGTTGGATTTCTTTTTATTGTTGAGCTACATGACTCTAATTATTTCGCTTGCTCATTAAATTGTTCTTCAAATGAAAAAATCTATTACTTCCCTCATCAAAAATATTTTGATGATGGAGTAGTCACCCTTTAAATGAGATTGCAAAAGTTCCAGTTGTTCATCTCAAAGGATGGAGATCCCCAGCACTATTTGAATAGTGCTTATTTGAATTACAGAATAATTTGAAGCATTTATAATCAGCTGCAACATTTGATACCAAAACTGATTGTTCAAGGAGCTTTTGGTGTGATGATGTAGCTATGTTCATCTATGTAAGTTACTGTATAAAGGAATATGTGGTTTGAGGTACTAAAATTCTGCGGTTGTACTTTCTCTCTGTTTTTGTCCATCAAAGTTTGGTACACTATACAGAAACATAGTTTTATTATCTTGGTTACTAAAGACGTCATCCAATAAATCTTTTAAATTCCAAGTATAAAATAAAACATTCAGAGTGTATGTCACTTGGTTTGATTAATAATAAAGACTTTTCAATTTTCTACTGTTTCAGAATGTGGCTACATCATTGGGTAGTACAGCTCAGATCGGCAGTCCAGTTGGAAGTGCAATTAATTTGGTCCCAGAAAATGGGCTCCCACCAATTCTCATCTCTACAGGTGTCAAAGGAGGTAAGCGTGGCAGTACTTAAAACTTGTCCGATTTACTTTTGCTGTTGAGTCATTTTAAAAAAAAATGATAGCAGAGAAAGTCCTTTAGCCCATCCAGTCTGTGTTGGAGAAACAGCTGTCCAACCTAATCTCTTTCCATCCCCAGATTTGTAGCCCAACAGGTTATAGTTCTTCAAGTGCACATTAACAAAAGCTGCCTAAAATAGACAGTAGTTTAATTAACCATGAAGCTGGATAAATGATTCCATTTGCTGAGTTGAAGATGTCTTGCGATTTATGTGTTAAAAGATTTGTTTCTCTATCATCTTATAACCTTAACTGGCAGTATATTATAGGCACCCTCCCTCCACAACTCCCCCCCCCAATGTTATGGGGTGGGAGTTGTGTTCATAGAAAATGCTCCATATTGCAATTTGTTTTCCATAATGTGAAGCCATGTCATGTATGCATGTGTTGAGAAAGGAGAGTTGCAAAAAAGATGTTTTATTTACTTAACACTAATTTTTTGTAAGAGTGATTTTTTTTTCTCTAAATATATTATTTACTCCATATCTCAGATCTTTGGTTGTGATTTGTGAATGTTACTTGAACTGCTGTTACACAGGTTGCCTGGATGTGAAAATTATCTTGGGTTGAAGTCTAAAACTTAAACTGTTGTCTCGGTCGTAATGCAGAGTTACCACTTGTCATGTTTATGTTGAACTGTGATTCAACTACATTCAGATATTTATTTCCACAATAGATTAATTCCCATATTTGACAATTTGGAAACTGCTTTAAAAAAACACTAGAAAACATTATGCTTGCCAAACATTGAGTTCATATTTTCTTAACCTATCGATATACCTCATTTAATAAATTTAGGAGAGCCAAAGATGAATTGGGATTTGGAGTCTAGCTAGTTAAACAAGTGCTGCCTGTTGGGAATGGTTCTGAATCTTTGTCTTAGTTCTGAAATTTCTTTGATTTTATTTTGAAACTATCCTAACATTATGGATATCAAATTTTTTTTTTATTCTTCCTTATTTCCCCACATTCCTAACTTCATACATATTCTAGTGGGTTGGGTATGGGGAAATTAAGGGCTTAAATTTCTGAACATACGTGAAGCTATTTTCAGATTTCAGTTAACAATTCATGTAATACACTAATCATGATATCATTTTTCATAAATGTTTAAAAAGACATGTTTTTTTGTGCTAGATTATGCAGTGGAAGAACAACCCTCGCAGGTCTCTCTGATGCTGCAGTTGGAGGAAGGAGGCCCTGATCCTCTAGTATTTGTTTTAAATGCCAACTTGCTTGTCATGGTTAAACTTGTCAATTGTAAGTAATGTGTTTTTATCATTTCAGAGAAATGAAAATACAAATTACTTTTGCAGCCTGTATTTAGAAATTTTTAAGTTAATTTGTTGCCTGTGTACTTCAGAATCTTCAGTGGCACATACAAATTCTGAACTCTGTTCTTGTTACTTTGTATCTAGTTGCTGCTAGTGTTGTCACCTGTGGCTGGGTTAGTAGCTTCAATTCTCAAGAAGTGCAAGAGGCTTGAACACAAAAGTGTAGTCTCAGTTAGTCAAACAGTGCAGAAACAGGCTCTTGAGTCTGTGCTGACCATCAATCACCCATTTACACTGATCCCATTTCATGCTCCCCACGTTCTCATCAACTGTCCCAGATTCTACCCCTCACCCACACACTGGGGAGCAATTTACAATGGCCAATTAACCCACCTATTTTGCACATTCGTTGGGATTAGAAGGGAAACTAGAGCACCCACGGGAAACACACACAGTCGCAGGGAGAATGTGCAAACTCCAGATATGTAAATGGAACCTGGGTCTCTGGAGCCATGAGGCAGCAGCTCTACCTGCTGCGCCATCCCAAATGATGGGAGAGGAGCTGAAGAGGACAGTGCAGAAATGAAGCAGAACAGTGGTCCTAAGCTAATGAATCAGGTGAGAGACTGTTAGCTTACAAAAGGGAGCAAGGCATCAAATCTGATGGCTGCAGAAAATTTGTGTATTGCCCTCACAACCTTGCTGCAGGCAAAAGCTTCCTCCTTCAGTTTTTAGTGAGATCTCAGTCTAATGTTCGCTGGTTTGAGGCTGCTGGAGTTGAATAGCTACTACACTGGTGCCTGATGTAGGTGGCTGTAACTGAAATAGGTGGGTCAGGAATGCAGCTGCTGTTGAAGTAGGCTGTTGCTGTGTAGGACCAGGACTGAATCTAATACTACCTTCCCCCCTGTAGCTTGGTGAAGCTGCTACTGGTGTTGCTGGAATAAGTTTCAGCAGCTGTTGTTACTATGAGCTCTTGTTGCTGCTGGTGAAGTTGAGTGGGCTGCTGGTAAAGGTGGAGGAAGTTCCAGCTGATACTGTATTGGTGAAGCAAGCTGGAGCTGCTGCTGGTGAAGCTGCTAGTAAAGGCAGGGAGACTCTCAACTGTTGGTGGCAAGGCTGAGTGGGCTGCTGGTGTAGGAAGCTCTAGTTGTTACTGTACTGGTGAAGTGAGCTCTTGCTGCTGGGGGAGCTGGAGCTGCTGCTGGTGAACTTGGTTGCAGCAGCACTGCTGTCACTAGGCAGACGTCTGAGGTGTTGCCTTTTGGACAAGATGTTAAAGGGAGGTCTTGCATTGCTTTTGATGAATGTCAGAGATTCAATGGCATTATTTTGAAGAAGATGGATTGTTTTCCAGAGTACCAGTCAATATTTAATCCTCTGACTATTGCTAAAGAGATAATGTGACTATGAATCTATTGGTGAGATGTGATGTATATCACATTGCTTGTATGATGGTAGTTATAGCTTTTTTTTTAGCTGTCAAGTACTTTATGAATGCCTTGAGGTTGTGAAGGGTTCTATAAACATGCAAGTGTTTCTCTTTTCTTGCTTTTTTTCTTATCTCTGTCCCTCTTGTGCACTTTTTCTCTTGCTTTCTGGTGTGTTCTTCTTGTGCTCTCCATCTTCCTTGTGTACGATTTTTCTGTTAATGTGTTAACATTGCAAAAAGTAGCCATTCAAATCTGTAAGTCCCCAGAATTTACACAGTACTATACATAAATGGGAAAATCAAGTTCAAATGGTGTTGAATTTCCTGAGTCATGACTTGGCATTCCTCTGAGGTCCAGAAAATGTTGCTTAATTGCCTCTGCCATATCTGGTGTTGCAGCTAATCATAATGGGGAAGTTATTTCATTCCTTTGGAGATTAGAAGCTTGGTGTGAGACCGACATAGATTTCCTTTTGTAAGCTAGAATTTTGGTTTCAGTTTTGAAAATATCAGTCAATGTTTGTGATACTAAAAGAAAAGTATTAAGATGTTAGGCAGATTTTGAAACCTTGTAAGTATGAAAGTGAACCCCCAATTTCTAATGTGTTTGGCAATGGAATCTTGAAGCTGGTGGAATTGCAAAGGATGATCCATTGTACGTGCAGGATAATATTGTAGCAGGTATAGATCAGGAGAGCTCTATCTGTGCTCTGTCCAGGAGAAGGGCTGAGAGCAGAGGAGG
This sequence comes from Pristis pectinata, assembly GCF_009764475.1. Lineage (NCBI taxonomy): Eukaryota > Metazoa > Chordata > Chondrichthyes > Rhinopristiformes > Pristidae > Pristis > Pristis pectinata. The sequence goes on along the minus strand of NC_067407.1, from coordinate 30,947,609 downwards.
CAGCAACAGTTGGTGGTCAAGGGCTCTGAACTATGATAGAGGGGAAACCATGGTTGAGGAAGAAGTAAGGTATTTCAGAGGCACCTGTATGTAAAATCTTATCATTGGAGCGAATACAATGGAGATGGAAGAATTGGGAGAATGGAATGGAATCTTTTCAGGAGGAAGAGTTGGAAGAAATGTAGTTCAAATAATTGAGTCTGAGCTTGTAGTTAGTGTTTGTTACGAGCATATGCCCTGAGCTGAAGGGAGATCCCAAGAAGGGCAAAATCAGAGATAGACCACTTGAAGGTGAGAGTAGGGTGGAAATTTGCAGCAAAAGTAATGATGTTCTTGCGTTCTGTATGAGTGCAGGAAGCAGTAGCAATCAGTCATTGATGTTAAAGAGTTGAGGGAAGGGCAGCAAATAGAATGGAAACAAACACAATTACACGTCCTCCACAAAAAGGCAGACACAGCTTTGGCCTGTGAGTTCCAATAGCTACTCCTTTGATCTTGTGATAATGAATGTTGAAGTTGTTGTTCAATTTGTGAACAAATTCAGCCCAGCAAATGAGTGTGTTGGGGCAGGAGAAAGAGTTGGGTCTCCGGTTTAGTTATGTTGGAATGAGTAAGAGTTTGATATTTTCAGTTTTGGATAATTATTAGGGTAACCCTAATATTTGTGGGGAAAATAATTTAATCCCTGAAGACCATCTATGGTTTCCAAACTAGCAACTTAAACAATTTGCCTATGTGATTTTTTTTTTAAATAGTCCTGAATTGTAGAAATTATTCTAAGTGACAAAACTTAACATTTGAAAATTAAGAAATGTACTTGTTATCATTTACTGGGTTTAGTTCAAAGTGGATGTATCTGACAATCATAACTTTTTCTCAGATGTAAACAGGAAGTGTTGGTCCTTCACTACAAAGGGAATGCATGCTGTGGGGCAGGCAGAGATAGTCATCCTCTTGCAATGTTTACCTGATGAGAAATCCATCCCAAAGGACATCTTCAATCACTGCATACAGCTTTATCAAGATGCTCTGGCAGGTATGATCAAGGCATGTTCCCACTATGTATTAAAATAATGTGGTTTGATGTGGACTTAGCGCATATGAGATCATGTGATCATTTAGAGTAGACCATTTTACAGGGCAGTAATCTATCCTATAATTTAGTGTTCACTTGACATCCTTGTGTTAAATTGTGCAGAATACATGAAGCTGAATTTTAAACACCACCTATTTTTTGTATTTGCACAGAATCCTACTGCCTCCTTGCTGCTAAATGATTTCGTTTTGCATCTTAACATTATTCTTCTGTCTGTAGGTAATGTTGTTGGAGAACTGGGTCATTCCTTCTTTACCCAGAGTTTTCTTGGCAGTAGGGAACATGGTGGATTTCTATATGTCACAGCTACTTTTCAGTCTTTGCAGGATCTGGTGCTTCCCAATGCACCATACCTGTTTGGCATTCTGATTCAAAAATGGGAAACTCCTTGGGCTAAAGTTTTCCCAATCCGTCTCATGCTACGTCTTGGAGCAGAATATAGATGTGAGTAACTGCATATATATCATTCAATTTGAGTAAAGAGTAAAGCGACGACTTCTGATTAATACATTCTTTTGCAGTTTATCCATGTCCATTGTTCAGTGTGCGTTTTCGTAAACCTCTGTTTGGAGAGACAGGACATACTATTATGAACCTACTTGCGGTAAGTTGTTCACATTTTCCAAGGAAAGCGGACTATTATGTCTTGGCGATCATTATATACAAATTGTAGAAATGATTTGCTAGGATAATAAATTATTGCCACTAGTTTGGCAATTTGAATGTTTACAAAGTTAAGACTTTTACTGATCTTTGACCTTGTGGGTAAACTCTCTTAACTCGTTTCTTCTGTGAGAACCTGTAATATATCTGGGATCATACGCTGACACACAATACTCAAATGTCATTTGCAGATTTATATAAAAGTTCAAATCAGGACGGTACAATAAACCACAGTTTAGGAAGTTCACCAAATGGCCCGTGTGTAACCAATGCTCTTAAATACTGCGGACCTTGTGTTGGAAGTGGTGAGCTGGTTTGGAAGGGCATTTGGTCAATACAGCAGATGGTGAGGAGTATTATAGAAAAGAATTCTTCCACCAGAGTTCAATGACATGCACATCTAAAGGTGTTACTTGTATGAGAATGCAAGAAACAGAAGAGGCTAGTCAGCCCCTCAAGTCTGCTCCATCATTCAATAAGGTCAGGGCTGATCCAATTTTGGTCTCAATGACATTTTCCTGTTCTCTCCATACTCAACTTCCTTGTGGTTTAAATACCTATCAGTTTCTAACATGATTAAGTTCATTGAATATATTTAAGGTGCAGGTTAACTAACATTATTGTTTTTGTGCATACTTTTAAATAGATTTAATTCTTCCAGATGAAATGTAATCTGTTTGCTAGTGTTTAAAAATGATTTACATTAACCTTTTGCATCTTTGCTTCAGAAAGGCAATAATGCTTTCAATAGATTTCATGCTAATAAGGGTTTAAGAATTGTGACATATGCTCTTTAGAATTATTTTTGAATATCTGTTTATTTTCATCAGATTTCTTAAGTTTTTTGAGAATGTGATGAGGGTAGAGCAATGAATGTTGCCTCCATGGACTTTAGTAAGGCATTTGACAAGGTCCCTAGTGGTAGTCTGATCCAGAAGATTAAGATGCTTGGAATCCATGGTGACTTGTAGTTTGGATTCAGAATTGGCTTACCCATAGAAGATGGTAGTTGTGGAAGGATGTTATTCTGGTTGCAGGTCTGTGACTAGTGGTCTGCATGGATCAGTGCTGGGACCTCTTTTGTTTGTAATGTATATAAATGACTTGCATGAAAATAGATGGGTCGATTAGTAGGTTTGCAGACAGCACAAAGATGGGAGGAGCTGTGGACAATGAAGAAGGTTGTCAAAGGATGCTGCAGGATATAGATCAGTTACAGATATGGGTGGAGAAATGGCATTTAGAGTTTAACCTGGGCAAGTGTGAGGTATTGCACTTTGGGAAGTCAAATGTTTGAGGAGGGTAAATAGTTAATGACAGTACCCTTAATAGCATTGATGTACAGCGGGATCTTGGGGTCCAAGTCCATAGCTCCATGAAAGGGGCAACGTAAGTGGATAGGGTGGTGTATGGCATGTTTGCCTTCATTGGTTGGGGCATTGAGTTTTAGAGTCAAGAAGTTACGTTGCAGCTGTTTTTAAAAAAAAAATTGGTTAGGCTGCACTTGGAGTATTGCGTGCAATTCTGGTCACACATTGCAGGAAGGATGTGGAGGCTTTGGAAAGGGTACAGAAAAGGTTTACCAGCATGCTTCCTGGATTAGAAGGTATGAGCTATAAGGAGAGGTTGGACAAACCTGGCTTGTTTCCTCTGGTGTGTCCAAGGTTTTTAAAGTTATCAGAGGCATAGAAAGGATAGATGGTCAGAATCTTTTTCCCAGGGTAGCGATGTCAAATACTGGAGGGCATACCCTAAAGGTAAGTTTTGGGGGGGGGGTGGAGGTGTGGAAGTTTAACGGAGACGTGCAGGTTTTATTTGCAGAGAGTGGTCGGTGCCTGGAATGTGCTGCTAAGGGTTGTGGTAGAAGCAGATGCAATGGTGGTGTTTAAGAGGCTTTTAGATGGGGAATGAAGGGATATGGATCATATCAGAAGAGATTAGTTTAATTGAGCATTATGTTCAGCACAGACATTGTGGGCCAAAGGATCTATTCCTGTGCTGTTCTGTTCTATTCTATGTTCTAGGATGGATTTCAGCAATTTCTGAAATGTTGGCAGTAGTTCTATTATGTCCAGTTTAAGTTCATAAGTAGTACCAGCTACAAACAAATTTAAATCGTTCTTAAATTCTGTTAATACATGAAACTTTTTGTTTCATTTAGGATTTCAGGAATTACCAATACAAGTTACCTGTGGTGCAAGGACTTGTAGTTGACATGGAAGTGAGGAAGACGTGCATCAATGTTCCTAGCAACAGATACAATGAGGTATACCAAAGTTTTTCGTACATTTAAGTGAACTTGCAAGTCCCACAAGTGTTAAATCCACATCAGAAGTTGAAGCTTTATTTTTTTTTTCTATCTATGTGGTCGATACTTATGCCAAGTAAATGCTTTAATTGGTTTACTCAATATGGGCCACTAAGATTGCGCTATAATATTCAGCATTTTGCAATGCAAGTTGATTCACAAAATTCAAGTGCCCTCCTGGATAGGGATTGGAGATGCTGTAAAAGCTCTTTCAAGAAGCAGCTCTGTTGTGAGGGAACCAGATTTGATTGAAAGGGTTCAATAGCCCTTTCATTCATTCATTCTTTGTGAGGGAAGAAGGAAAAATAACAGCAAATTTTTCTAATCCTTGAACAAGCTGGAAGGTGAGATGTGATCCAAGAATTGATGCAATGCATTTGGGATTTGCATAAATATAAAATTAAAAACAAATGCTAGAAATACTCAGCATTGTGGGGGGGGGGGGGGTGGGAGATTGTTGAAGTTGATAACTTTTCAACTTGAAGCATCTGGTGTTTCTCTCTCCTCATGCTGCCTGACTGCTGAGTTTTTCTAACACTTTGTTTTTATTTCATGTCTTCAACATAAGTATTTTACTTTTATAAAACAAAGATTGGGATCTAATCATTGCTGATGACTTTTGTGTCAAATGATCAGTGCTATAGATTGTGTTCAGGTTGATGTATAAATGGGCAGTCAGACAAAACCTACATGTTGTAGTGAAGTGTGATTATAACTGAATTTTTATTATCCCACAGAAGATACTAAATATTAGATTTGTATTGCTGCCTTGTATTCTGTTTTGAAACTCTCAAACGTCTTTTCACCACATTTGGATATGAGCTGCCCTATGTAGCTTGTGGCTTAAAAGAAACCTTTTAATGAAGATGGAAATTTCTATTTTGGCAATGAATTGGATGCACAAAAAAAGTGAAGCAATGATTACGTTCTACTTGGATAAGTATTGCTGAATGATATGCTTGGGACTTAAACCCATTTTATAAATGCTTTGAAGATAGTAAAGGGAGTTTTCTGAAAGTTTATAGATTAAAACAGAAGGTAAGGGCTAATATTCAAAGTCAATAGGCAGTTGATGAGTAATGTATTGTGGAAAAATTGGTGTTGAAATCTGATTACAATAAGTAGGGATCAACTGAATAAATGAGTAAAAGATGTAGATTGTAATAGCCACATAAACTCTGGAATAGTGTCTGAGTAAATATTTGTAATTTTTCGAAAGTATTAGCATGCATTTAGACTTTAAGTGGGATGAGATCATGATGAGAAGGAAATGGTGTCTTAACAGTAAATGCAGCAGCTTGTGGTAGGAAAGCAGAACTGCATCATTTTAAGTAAGCTAATTGAACTTCAAGTTGAACATTTTTATCATCCCATCCTCGCATCACTAAATACCATGTATTCCATTGTGGTCAACATAGCCAACATTTACTTGAAGCATTTAAATGGTCAGGGATCCTTTTATACTAGTCATTCCAATGTTTGCGAAGCAGATACTAATCTGTTAATTTTATGGATATGCAACTCGCATAAACATAATTTACCTGATCTTGAAATTAACCTGAAGCTTGGCACTGAGTGCAGTTTTGGATTTTGTGCTTTAGCTCAGTTCACATCTGTCATGTGTGCGATTTTAAATTCTATTTTTTGCACAAGATAATGTGTCTAAATGGTTATGGAGTTTTGATGCTTTATAGAAGGTTTATAATGATCTGTCTCTCCTTGTTGTGGGGCCCTTTTGATGAAGATGATGAAAGCAATGAACAAATCCAATGAGCATGTATTAGCATTCGGAGCTTGCTTCAATGAGAAGGCAGATTCACATTTGGTGTGTGTTCAAAATGATGATGGGAACTACCAAACACAGGCCATAAGTATCCACAACCAGCCGAGAAAGGGTATGTGCACGTGAAGTTGCCTCATCTTTCCTGATTTTTTTTTTTAAACACTGCTATTTCAACATGTGATTTATTTGTGTAAGCATCCTGGAACTACTATTCCAAATGTTTAGATTATAACTGTTCAAGTCATTAAAAGAAAAGCAGTTATTAACTCCTGATAGGAATAAATGAACTTTGAGATGATTCACAATTAACAAAATTGACATTTCTATAATTCTGTTTTGCAGTAACAGGAGCCAGTTTTTTTGTGTTCAGTGGTGCTCTGAAATCATCTTCTGGCTACCTAGCCAAATCTAGCATTGTTGAAGGTAATGATACCCAAAAGTTTGCAACTAAGTCAAAGGTCAATTTTAGCAGTTTTTGAGTAGATTTGGGATCCATTACTTCTGAGATTGATATTTTAACAAATATGCTGGAACATAATGTGTCCTGCAACAATCTGAACAAAGGTTCTGATGATCTAAATCAAAAGATGCGAGTTCTATATTACTAATACAAGGATTATTGTTACACAAGGATACAAAGAATATTCTACAATTAAGTATTTGATTTGGGGAGAGTAAAAACACTTGTGTTTTGTTTTCTTAGCTCTGTTCAACATTTCTTATGGGTTACTCTTTTAAAATCTTGTTGTTTTGCAATTGGTAAATTGGTAAATTGCAAAAATGTAAGATGTGCTACTTATTATTGCTCTGCTGTATGTTGTATTTTCAGATGGTATGATGGTGCAAATCTCAGCTGAAACAATGGATTCTCTGCGACAGGCAATTCGAGAAATGAAAGACTTTACCATAACCTGTGGCAAAACAGATGCTGAAGAACCACAGGAGCATGTTCACATCCATTGGACAGAAGATGATAAAAATATCAACAAAGGGTACTTGATTTCAAATTCTTGGTTGGGGATGAGAAAACAGAATAATTTAATTGTGCTTTGTAAAACTAAGGTAGTAGAATATCTTCCATTGAAGATCAGGGATTTGTGTGGATCAGTGAGGCATAATTCTAACTGCAGTAGGAAATGATAAAATGTTGTAAACCCCTCTCTGCTTCCTGCATGAAGTTGCTGTACACTTAAGAGCCACAAGAAAGTAGAAGTATAGGCAAGGGTCATTTGCCCCTGGGCAGTGATGTTTCAGATGGCTGTGCATTTAATTCACCATTTAGAATTACCCATTATTTGAATTTTCTTGTTTAGCAGATGCTTGAGTGTAGATTAGAGCACTCAAAATCTGTTACTGCTTTTAGTGTGACAAGTTCATTAAAATGCAGATTGTATATATGCTTGTAATAGAGGCACTTGTGTTTGAGTTTTCAAAATTATTACTGGATTAATTTAAACTTTGTGATTCAAAATTGTAGTCTCATCAGTCCAATTGATGGCAAATCCATGGATGAAATTGCAAGTGTGAAGATATTTCATGGGTCAGAATTCAAAACGAATGGCAAAGTCATTAGATGGACAGAGGTAATGGAAAAAATGTATTCAAATATTGTTTCTGGTCACATTTTGCGTAATTTTTGGATGTCGAAGAATGGGCCCCACTTTTTGTTAGGGATAGAAAGATGAATTGCTGCCTTCTGTGCTCTTCTCCTGCCAGTCAGCATTGCTTTTTGTGCTACACTATCACAGTTTTGCTTTAACCTAACCCCCCTGCAGATGTTAATTACCAAGTCTGATTCTCATGTCCAGAACGCTTGTATAAATAGTAAACAAAACAAGTTTCAGCACAGATATTGAGCCAGTCTGAGAAAATTATTGGTAACCCCTGTTATATATTATATTGTTTGCTATTCATTATTCTTGTCCTCTTACTCCAAATGGTTTTTTACCTTAGTCATGAGTCTAGTATGGTATCTTTTAGTGAAGGGGACATTATCCTTTTCTACTCTCGCTGTGTGATCATCCTTTTTGGAAGATGACATTGCCATAGGCCTATCCCTCATTGCACTTGATCAACTCACAATGTTTATATCTAAATTTCCTTTGAAGTAGTGGTGAGCCAACAGCTTGAATCTTGTTCCACAGTAAAATTCCAGTTATTTGCACAGTATTGTTGAGAGTTCCAGTATTTTTACCCAGAGATAAAGAATCGTCAGTCCTGTGCAGAGTCAGGATGGTGTGTTACTTGTGATCCCATGTTCTGTAGCTGTGGCCTTGTGTCTTTTTTAGATGATAAAGTTGGGAGATGTTGAAGGATGTTGGAGTTGTTGCACTACGTCTGGAGATATGGTGTCCTGACAGTAGCAAAAGAGAGGCCTAGACTTTTACTGCCACATTCCTGAAACCTCTACTTGCTGGCTGCAGAAACAACCTGCTTGAAGTTACAACAGCTGAATTTGGAAAGTTGATCCTGCTTGGCCCAGAGTTGGTCGACAATTCTCTGAATGACAACAGGGCCTCAAATGACACAATGGAGTAATGTGGTAGAATCTGAACAAACTCTGCCCATAAAAGTCTGGAAGCCTTTGACAAGATGGCAAAGCTCCATATTCCACTTTTGCTGTCAAAGCCTTCAAAATTATATTTAAAAAAAAACTATTTAAAATAATATAAAAAAATGAAAAATACTAAAAGCATTTAAACAATTTAAAATATTGAAGATGAAACAAATCATGAATAATGCCCCTTTTGTTTCCTGCTGTTATGAAGAGTGGGCACAGGATGAGAACGGACTCCCAGACACACATTTGCCAACTCCCTCCCACCCCCTAATAAATATTACCTCAAGAGAGGAAACAACCGCAAGATTCAGCTCCAACTGTTCAAGAGCTCAGTTGCAGAGCATAGCCAAGAAATGAGGAGTTCATTGGTAAGCTGGTGACCTCTCAGATTGTGTGGGAGTACTGGAACCTACTGCCACTTCCAGCATAATGTTAGCCATTGTATATTGATAGTGGTGAATGGAGTGCCAACCAAATAGGCTACTTTGTCTTGGCAAGTACTAGGCTTTTTGACTAGTGGAGCTGGATTAATCCAGGCAAGTAGTAACTGGTCTGTTTTTACTCCTGATGTGTTTTGCAGATGTAGATGGATTTGGTGACTCACTTGATATAAAATACTTAGTACAGTTTCTGCAGCTTTTGATGCTGCAGTAATTGTTTTGTTTATCCTCTAGATGTGGGTGGTGCTGATAAGGCCAACATTTATGAATAGTCTGGAGTTTTATTTAGCCCAGAACGGGTAAGTATGGCAGATTTTTCTTCCCTAACTGAAGCAGTGAGGTATTTATTGACAATCTATGGGTTTCATGATCACTAGTTCTTTATAAAATGACTTGGAAAATTTTAAGTTACCTGCATTTAAATGGAGGATTTAAACTTGCACCTTTGGATCATTAGCACAAATCTCTGGATTGTTTAAGTAACACAACCACTTTGATACCATACCTATGGCTGAGTCTAATAAAGTTTCTGGTTCAGTGATGAACTTGACATTGTTAATTGTAGGGCATTCAGTGATGGCAATCCTAATGAACATTGAATGCAAATAGATGATATGATATCATATTTGAATTTGTCCTGTTTCCCTAAGGGCAATTTTTTATTTTTGGAAGATGCCATTATTGGCTTAACTTTTTCTGAGGCACACCCTTGGGGGGTGGGGGTGGGGGGGGTGGAAAGAGAAGAGTAGAGGAGGATGATTTGCTTTCATTCCAGTTTTGTATTTCCCAGATGTACCACCTTTTTATTTTGATTGGTCATAGGCCAGGGATTCCAACAGGTTGCTGAAGATTTCCTCAAAGCCTCCTTGTGGGAGGGGGGTGGTGGGGGGAGTACATCTTTTGAAGCATTTACTGTGTTCTGCTGGTAACCATGTACAAACATCCAAATTGGGAGAAGGAGGTAGCCACTCAGTCCCTCAGGTCTGTTCCACCATTTAATAAGACTGATCTGATAACCTCAACTCTGTGTTCCAGGCCACCCATGGTGACCTTTCATTCCTTCCTTATTAAGAATCTGTGCCTCAAAAATATTCAGACTCTGCTTCTATTATGCTTTGAGGAAGAGTTCCAAAGATGTGCAACCTTCAGAGAGAATTTTTGCCTCGTCTGTCTTAAATGGGTGAACCCTTATTTTTAATCAGTGACTCCTGATTATTGATTCTCCCACTAGAAAAAGCATTCTCTCCCTATCCATCTTGTCAAGACCCTCAGGATATTGCACGTTTCAATCAAATCCCATCTTACTCTTTCAAACTCTGGGGGGATACAAGCCTATTCTATCTGACCTTTCCTTATAAGATAACCTCATTTCAGATATTAGTTCTCTGAACTGCTTACATTTCTCAATGTGCAGGAGAATAAGGAGGACACTCTGCTGTTAATGAGACATCGTTCTGAAGATATGAAAGTAGTCCATTTGGACCTTTTCCTGTTAGTGGGAGTAGATCAATAGAGTATCTTTGTTTTGCAGATGCAGAGTTTTTAAGAGCTCATTCTTATTTCAATGAAAAAGTTGCTAACAACTTGGAGCGTGGCCTGTTAATATGCACATATAAAGCTTTATCCTTGTATTGCAATTTGATGACGGGTCAGAGTGACAATGGTTCAGGAATGGAGGTAATGTAGATCGAGTAGTTTCCTATTGGTCCTGTAGATTACCTCTTCACCAGTGAGAAGCTTGTTGAAGGTGAGATGCAATATTGTGATGAGCAAGATTCAGAAAACAGTGATGGCACAGCCTTGCTTTAATCCCATTTTGCATGGGATTGGACCAGAAAGTTAGAATCATACCTTGCATGCAAATGTGGAGATTAATTTCTAAAGTTAGCCAAATTTGAGTAGGATTCTTCACCACTCTCTCAGTTAATTGAATCAAAGGCTTTTATAAGCTTGGAAAAGGCCATATATAGGGATTGATATTCCAATGTGTTGATGCTAATAACAGTCTACTGGAGCAGCATCTGGGGGCGGGGACGTGGAAGGAATTGACGATGTTTTAGGTCGAAATGCAGATGGTAGTTTTGTAGCTGTAGTCCCACAGCTTGGCTAAAGGTACAGCTGCTTCTGAAACATTGTTTTCATCAGTACATCTGGGATGTAGTCTGGTCCTGGTGGCTTTGCAGTAGCTGGTGCTGAATCCAAATACGATATGCAGTGAACTCATTTGTTTCAAGACTGGCCTTGAGGAGAATGAGATGAATCATCCATTTGCTTTTCCTGGCTGAAAGTACTTCATCCTTGACTTTCACATTCACTTGCTGGGGAGCCATTAATGAGGATAGGAATGCTTACGAAGTTGTCTCATTTGCTTAATTGTCTGCCATCATTCATGACTAGATGTGCTAATGTCTGATTTTTTTTTTAAAAAATTATTATTAGATTTAGCTCAGTCAATAGCATGCTGCTTGACATGTGAATGGTCCTGAATTGCATCTACATTAGGTTGCACCTCTTTTTAGGAATACCTGGTGCTGCTCTTTGCATGCTGTTCTGTATTCCTTGCTGGAATGTAATTAGTTCTCTGGCTTGGCGATAATAGTGAAGAATACACGAGATCATCAGAATATGGATTGTGATGCGAGGTAATTCTGCTTCTGATTTGCCAGCAGCTTCTCGCATGTTCTCTATTTTAACTCTTCAGTTGTGATCTAAACTATTATGTTCAGCACACTGGTATTGCTCTTGGCGTAGATGGAACTTTGTGTCCACAAGGACTATGCAATGGTCAACACTGTAAGGGACAAATGGTGGAGGATGAGTTGTTAGGTTTCCCTACTTCCACTGCATGTTGGTTACTCAGTCTGACAGCTCTGTCCTTCGTGACTTGGGTGACTTCCTGTGGTACTACTGAGCCATCCTTGGGGCATTGATGCATGACTACTCCCATCCAGAATACATATTTGCTTTTCTCAGTATTGCTTCAATGTGGAAGTGTTAATAGATTTAATAAATGGGCAGATGTAAGGACATCCACTTTGGAAGATACAATCCCTTTCTATCTATAAGTGGTGGATGCCAAAAGACTTGAGGGAACTGTGCACAGAAAATAATCAAAAGCTAATGGAATGTTAGTCTTTGTATGTAGACTGGAGTTCAAGAAGGTAGAAGTTGTGTATACTCTGGAAGGACAGTTCTGGATACCACACGAAAGGGAAGTACTCCTCCTCTTAGAGTGCAACATAGGGCACAGGTATAATTGTTATATCTGTAATTTGTAATTAAACCTATTGTATTCACTGGTATTTAAATGGGAACATGAAATTTAATCTTGAATTTAAGGTATTGAATGGAACTCGGGGTGCATTGAAACTATTTCTACTGCTTGGGGATTCTGGGGTTGAGGGGAATAGACTTGAGAATGCTAGATATTTCAGGAGAGAGAAATCTGTGTTTGGCCCATATTCCTCTAAACCTTTTCTATCTATGAATGTGTTTAAATGACTTTTCAACATTTGTACCTGCCTCTACCACTTCCTATGGTAGCTTGTTCCATGTACCCACCACCCTCTGTGTAAAGTTTCCCCCCTCACCTTGCCCTATGCCCTCTCGTTTTAGAGTCCCCCTACTCTTGGGGGGAGAAGACTGACTATCCACCTTTCCTATTTAAATTTAGGACATGCTTTTGATATGGCAATTGTTGCTTGCTCATTTAATTATAACATTGAGATTAGTAGATTTTTGGGAACCAAAGTGTTAATGGCATGTTGAAATGACAGGTATATGGAATTGGGTCACAGATCGCCCATTATCTTCTGAACAGTGGTACAGGCTGAAGGGGCTAAATAACCTGCTCCTGTTCTGATATTCAATATGGAGCAAGGATTCCTCAGCTGAGTGGGGGCAATAGATGGTAAACTGTAAGAGGATTTCTTGCCTGTGTTTAATCTGATGCCATTAAACTTTTGAGGTGCCAATTGCATGATGAGTGCTCCCAGAGCTATTGTTTCTGAACAGTATGCTATGACACTGATCTTTAGTGTCCATCCTGGAATGTTGGGTGAAAAATTGTTGTGCAACTGTGACTCGCAGGCTGTGTCTTGATTAGTCAATGGGACAGGTCTGTCAACTGGGATACAAATGCCCATGTTAGTATTGAGTATTTCACAAGGTTGGCTGACTGTGTCCAAGTCCAATGCTTTGGTCTATGCTAGATGGTTCATTTAGGTATGTTTTGAGGTAGCAGTTTGATACAATTGGGTGAATTTCTAGACTATTTGAGTAAAGTTAAAATCAGCCACATTGCGGTGCATATATAGTCACAGGACACAGGTAAGGTGGAAAAGTTTCTAAAATAGAACAAATAGATAAAAGAATTTTATTTCTGTAGTGCATCTTTTGAGAAGATTTGAATACCTTTCATTGCCATTAGCATTGAGTTAATTCATGTGCAGTTCTCTGGATTTGTGTTTTGTGGAATTTCTCCTGTTTTAACTGCTTTTTTAATGCAAAGTCTTGATGTGCTCTACGACTTCCAATGTCATGCTCACTTAGTCTGTCTCCCTGGGAAATGGAAGGAAAGCAATGTGTATTTATTTTTTTGCTATTCCACTGTCATTACTTAAGAGTTTATCTTGTGGATTCTTCAGCAATCATATATCTAAATTTTCTTGTAGGTGATCATGCTCATGAGGGGATTACAGTTTACTATTTGGGGGCAATAATTGCATTTCCTCTTGACTGCTTGAGGGTCCTGCACATGCTATTGAATGGAGGCTTGAATGCAGGGTTTTGGAAATTGACCTTGATTCTTCCAACTATGGCAGTTAGCTGTTATAGACCAAACAAAAATTCAAATGTTTTTAAAGATTTTTTTGGAATCCTTTTACCTATGGCTGTTGAAGTTGGACAAGGAGTGTTTGTGATAGAACTAAGAACATCAAATCCTTGCACTGGGAACTCTCAGACGCCCAGGATAAATGGTGGCACACCACCTTGCAACCTACCCCCCTCCCCTTCCTCCTCCTCCCCCCCCCCCCCCCCCCCCCCCCCGGCATTTCCTGCCCCATCTGCAGAAGAGTGGTTTCTACTTTGCTGTCATCAGTCACCCACGTATTCAGGAAATTCTGTTTATTCGCATCATTGTTAAATATCACACCATCAGATACCAAACCAAGTCATCCTCTGTCCCAAGAGACTGCCTTAAAGATGATGATATACTGCTTTGGTGAGGTGGGGTACAGGTTCTTCAGGTTGTTGAGAGCCTAACCTGTAATGCAAAGCTGCAGTAGATTAATAAATGATTTGATTAGGTGTTATGAAATTTTGTTTTGGTGTTGCTCAATTTGTATATCAAGGTTTTCTATCTTGGATCCTATTTATCTGAGAATTTGCAGTGAAGGGAGAGTAGTAGTGAATGTCTAGTATCGTAAGGTATCTTTATTAGTCACATGTACATTGAAATGCAGAGTGAAATGCATCTTTTGCATAGTATTCTGGGGGCAGCCTGCAAGTCTTGCCAGAGTTCTGGTGCTGACACAGCATGCCCACAACTTCCTAACCTTTGTCTTTGGAATGTGGAAGGAGACTGGAGCACCCAGAAGAAACCCATGCTGACACTGGGAGAACGTACAAACTCCTTACAGACAATGGCTGGAATTGAACCCCAGTCGTTGGCGCTTTAATAGTGTTATGCTAACTGCTATGTCCACTGTGAACTTTGAGTTTGCTATAGGGGGCTGGTTTGTTCATTTGCATAGTGGGGGTGGGGCAGGGAAGGAGAACAACCCTGGTTAGGTATCTGATAGTGTGATATTGAACAATGATGTTCATAGAATTTCCTGAATAGAATATCTTGTTGGGAGTCTGGGTGGTGCAGTGGTTTCTGCTACAGCTAGGGAATGTATTCTGAAATATTCATACTGATGTGGTTTGATATTCCTTGGTGGTGTTACTGCTCTGTGAATGACACTGGTCTGGATGCAGCAACCTCAAGTCCATTTTTGTACTTGTCCTGCGTAGGTACAGCATTCGATGGTCATTATTTAATAATTGCTAGGTTGTACAAAAGGTTGATTTTATTCTTTAAAAAGCCACTCATCTCTGAAACACGGTAAATCGTTTTGCCCTGCAAGCTCCATGGAATCCTGTGAAGTCATTTGAGATTCTGCAGTACCATACTTGTATCTTGCTAGTTCATAGCATCTTTCTTGCAGTGACATATTTTAGCTGTCAAAGGTGCTGTGAGGCATTTTCCTGCAGCTGTCTTAGTAACCCACCTGCTTAGAAAACTGTCATTCTACAGTTCAAATCACCTATAGCCCTACTCTCCTTGCCAATATCTCTGTAATATACTACAGCCCTAGAACTCCAAGATCAGTTTACCCTCAATTTTGGCTCATATTTTTAAATCTAAAACCAAGGCCCTGGAATTCCTTCCTCTTGAGAAATTCCTAAAGACCTACTACCACATCAAAGCTTTTGGTCGTGTGTCCATTCATCTGTGTGTGATTGGTTCAAATTTTGTTAGCGTGCCTATAAAATGCCTTGAGGTTTTAGGTAAATGTAAATTTTAAGTTTATGAATTGAATTCCATTTCATTTAAAGTAATTAATTAATCTTTTCTTGTTCAGGTATTTTTCCTGCAGAGTGAGGAACAGCCCAGTGATCTTAGTGACCCAGCAGATCACAGCAAACTTGCAGAAAATATGGCTAAGGCATTTTGCTTGGCACTCTGTCCCCACCTTAAACTGCTGAAAGAAGATGGAAAATCAAAACTGGGACTCCGTGTCACACTAGATTCAGACCAGGTACTAAAGTTTAAATTTTGTATTATGTCCAAGAGACAAAGTTCTAAATTGCTGTAAAAACTGGTACATCTACCTTCTGGCTATTTTTGGTGCTAAAATTAGTGCTGGAAAGGAGGTGTAGTGTTCATTTAAATCAATTAAGCATTATAGGTTTTGACTTTAAAATTTGATCTGAATTTTCACACTTAATTTTTTGCAATTTCATTGCTTCAAAGTTTAGTAAAATAGTGCATTATTTATAGAATAGGGTCTCAAAATTTTCACTTTGATCTAAAGCTTCTTGTGGAAAAGCTAAATGCATTTTAAACCCAAGGAAGGTGCATTCCTAAAATTCTACTTCTTGGGGGGGGGGGGGGGGAAAAGAGTCAGAATAATGACTTGTACACCAACCTTGGTCTTGCACAGTGCATATTGTTTACAAAAAGAGCTCAGTAGTTGATGTAGGATTGTGAAACTCCACTTTATTAATTTCTCAGATTGCATTTTTCATGAATTAAGCAGAATCATTGAGAGTTTGTGAAGGATAAATGGGGTGCTAGGTCTTAACCTGCATCACACACTTTAGATGGCTCTCCAATCTGGTATAGTTTTGAATGGAATTAGCGGAAACTGGAGTATGATGACAGTGGGAACAGAATGAAGAGATTTAAACAACTGACGTGAATATTGATAACTAATAAATGTCCTTTTTAAGGAAGTCAAGGTTAACTGTATTAAATGTAGTTCAGAGTACTCTTTTATTTATGACTTGCCACTGGCTAGAATTGAGTACTTTTGAGTGCAAAATGTCTCATTTGGTTCAATAATGTGAAGGAAATTCATTTTGTAACTGTTTTGTTGGTGTCAACCTACTTCCATAAATCTCTATTTACTTAATCAGGTTGGATATCAAACTGGTAGCAATGGACAACCCCTTCCTTCACAGTACATGAATGACCTTGACAGTGCTTTGGTTCCAGTAATCCATGGTGGAGCATGTCAGCTGAGTGAAGGGCCAGTTGTGATGGAGCTCATCTTTTACATCCTGGAGAGCTTCTCCTAGAAACCTGAAAAAGCTTTTCCATCTCACTGGTGTACATTACTGACTAAAAACCATTTGCACTTTAAACTGTTGGTATGATAAAACTGAACTGGTGCTCCATTATTGCTGAATCAACTATGCACCATGGGCCATTGTGGTTAATGTAATGCAGGTCAGGTTACCTGTCTTCAACTTTCTATAAGATGTGGACTTATTCTTTTGGTCGACTGAAGCTGTTCTGAAGCATGAATGAATTTTGATTTCTACTAGTTTACATTGTCTGAATTGACAGCATCATTCTTCAGGATTCTGAGGCTAGTTTTCAATTTGAAATAAAATAAGTACACATGGTTATAATGACACTGTCACATGAGAATATAGAAATACTTTGACCTCAGTATCACTACTTCCCTGACACAATCAGCAGTTAATATATTTAGGTTGTATATAATGTATGTCTGAAGTTTTGAAGCACTTAACCTATGCCTTGTAAACCACATAATGGGACATTGTGGTAATCTCTAGCCATGAAATAAAGGTAGTGTATAAACAAATTATTCTAAAAAACTTTTAATGACTTTCTCAGCCATACTGCATTTCGTATCAGCTGTATTAATTGTATTTGCTGGTGCATGGGCACCTCAGGTAATACTGTTCATATATACAGGGATTAGTTTTTTAAAGCCTTCATGAAAAGAATCTGCTTCAATTGGGCTATTATGGGCAGTCTCCAAATAGAGGAAAGTATCCTTGGTGCCAGAATTAAGCAGAATCTCGGGCAAATGAACTCCTGTAAGTAAATGTAAAATGTGGTTGTTTAAAAGCCAAATACACTGTATATTTGTTTTCTTGCATTTAGAAACATTTGCGATTCAAGAATAGTTAATATAAGGTAAATAAATGTTTCCTTTATTTAAAAACAACTGTAGTATTGGCTTTTTAAGAATCAGTAAATGTTATTAGCTTAGTTCAGCCTCTTTCCTTCAACTGTATATCACTGAGTGGAAATGTGGTTTTACCTTGCATATAAGACGTACAGAATCATTGTACATCTAGGTGAAATGCTGTTTCATTTCCTTTTAGTTTTTCTATTGGCAGTAGTCAAATGTGCACTTTAGAAACTGGTTACAAATAAATGGTTTCCTAATAAAACCTCTGAATACCAATTAAGTATTTATCACATTAAATACACAACAGCAATAAAGTATTCTTGCATAAATCCTGTATGTCTTTTTGTTAACTGTATTCTGAAAACTTGTATGCAACAGGTATGAGTGAGAACAGGGTAAGCTTGCACTATAAAGTTTTTTGTACCTTTTTTAAAATTAGAAAGTTGTTATTCATTAATTCAATTCAAATCAGTAAAGAGGAAGAAATAAACACTGTCCTTTGAGCATGTTGTGTTGCACATGGACAATGCCACAAATTGGAAATTTGACATAAGTGCTGGAATGCTCATCGATGCAGACAAACAGTTCATAGTCTAGGTCCATGACCTTCCATCAGAACTGATGCCCCATCTAATGTAAACAGGGCCT
Source organism: Pristis pectinata (assembly GCF_009764475.1). Taxonomy (NCBI): domain Eukaryota; kingdom Metazoa; phylum Chordata; class Chondrichthyes; order Rhinopristiformes; family Pristidae; genus Pristis; species Pristis pectinata. Next base: position 30,929,394 of record NC_067407.1, on the reverse strand, counting down.
CTTTCTGCTTTATTGGTGACAGTTCTCAAAAATAAGATTCATTTGCTTCTCCCCCTCCTTGCCCACCATTAAAAGGTAAATTTTCACAGCAGGTGTCTGGTCTTTTGCTTGTCAAATTTATGTTGCTTCAGCTGCTCTAGAATGACTTGGTGGTGTCTATCTTTAAGAAACTTAACATTCTTTCTGGTCTCCATCCTATTATAGACATTCCTTTTATTCTCTCCACTCCACTACAATTTAAAACACTTGTTTTCTCACTTTTCCAGTTCTGATGAAAGGTTTTGGGTATTAACCATACAATTTCCCTTTTGATATGGTAAGCTAAATAGTCAGTTCTCATCACTTCACTTATGCAATTTCTGAAAGGTCTGCACAAAGCAGTATTCACATTTTTTTGTGGTTTAAATCAAGTTCTAACTAGTTACCTATTGGCTAAGAGCCAATGTTTCAGTGTACTTGTAGACACCAAATTCACTTTTGTTAATTAATACCTCAAAAATAATTTAAATTGACCCTCTTAAATTTTTGCGCACTGAAAGGATGCATTAACCAAAATACAATGTATATAAGTATAACAGCTTTAAGTTCACATGTAAAAATAAGAACCTTGTATTGATTATTTGAAAATACCAACAATCCATAAAACTACTCTTAGCTACTTCTAGTACTTAAACTAATTCTCATATGTTGAAATAGATTTGATAGGAATTTAATTAGAATCTACAGAGCCATTCAGTTTCTAAGTGCTGGGATGAGCAACAAATGTAAATTCTGTGCAACCACATCCTCTGACTGAGAATTAAAAACTTGTTACACTCTTTTCTACCTTGCTTAGCAATACCAAAGCTTAGGTGCTAGGATTCACATGTGGAGCTTCACACCCCAGCTGTTATGTTCCGAGTGCATTTTCTACCATGTCAATCATCTCCTGCACCATGAGTCCATGGAACTGAAGTGAAAACAAGTCTTCCTTAATTCTGAGGGGACTGCCAAGAGGAATGCTTTAACAACTAGAATTATTAGTCTTGTTTATGTATTTTAAAATGCAAATGAACCAAGATGTAATTAAACCTGGCTTTGTATTAGATTAACAGCTGATAACTACACTGATGTAAATTTCAGTATATTATGTTATAATACCTGATTTTAAGATTATCAGAACAAAAATAAATTGTTAACATAATGGAAACAGACATCCTCACTTAGAGGAAATTTGAGTACGCAAAGGCTCTCTCAATAACCGAATAAAAGTCAAATTAATATTTTAAACACATTTTCCTTTCACTTCTGCTTCCAGACAGTTTTCAAAACAGACTAACTGAAAGAGAAATATAACTCATTTACCATCTTGTCTGAAAATCTAAAGTGCTTTGTGATTCTAGGTACTAAAATACAAGGAGACAAGTTATAACTTTTTAAAATGCAGCAAGTTTATCAATAATTTATTTTTCATAATATTTTTCTACATTCCTTTGCTGACTCATTACATTACTAGTAGCTTTGTATTTTCAAATTAGTAATGAAATACAGCATTGTGTATTTCATATCATCTTTGGCTTTGTATGCATATATTGGCATTCCCAATAGCAGCAATTCATACTTGTATATTCTGTTCCTTTCCGTAGCAGGCGAGAGGTGCATAGATGTCATGATTTGACCTTGGGGGGGAAAAGAGAACCTACTGCATTACTGTTTTGTTAAATTAGTTTTGTCTAATATTTTTGTGTATCAACACTGTGAATGAACATTAACATAAATTTGTGTCCTCATTTTAGTAATACTCTCAAAACAAACTAGAATGCAAATTAAAATAAATGGCATGTTTACTGTGCACACAGTTACTGATTTGTAAATTGAGCAGCAAGTTCTGTAGTTTAATAGGTATGCCAGGACTTTTGTGGAATTTGCTGTTCAATTGATGCCTCTCTGCTGTTGGCTTCTCCCAAAATTATACCACCACCTCTTAGCTTACCTGTTATTTTTAAGAATTTGCTGGATTGCATGTTAGTTGCACATCAAGTTTGCAACGTAAGTTAGGACTGACAGTTCACAGCATGGTGTAATGCCAAACAATCTCCCTTGTTGGAAAATCATTACTTTGGCTACTTGATTTAAAAACATTACTTTTTTATTTGGACTATTGTTAACTTGTTCCTTCAATACATATTTTCCTTTTCTATTACACATTTGATTTTAATATACCCAAGTAACTCCTATTTTTCTCTCTTGTTCCCTCATTTTCATTGGATCAGGAGCTGCATTTGTGTCATCATTCATTTAGGTCCCATGTACTGTGAAGACAAACACTGCAGATGCTGGAATCTGGGATGATAAACAGAATGCTGGAAGAACTCAGCAGGTCAAGCAGCATCTGTGGAGGCAAAAGGTGCATGTTGCTGTTTCAGGTCAAGACCCTGCATCATGAACAGTCCCAATTTGCAGCATCTGAACCTGCAACATCAACAGGTACCTTTTGCCTCCATAGATGGTGCTTGATCCACTATGTTCTTCCAGTGTCTGTTTTCTTTGTCTCAAATACCTTTGTAGCCCTTAATGTGCCATGTGTGGCTTGTACTACTAGCAAGTTATGGTATGGAAAAACCGAACAATCCTGTAGAAAGTTTACAAGTATGCTGCTACCAGATATGACTCAAACTAAATTCCACTCTAATCTAAATAAGTCTATCCTGGCTGTTGATAATAGTTATGTAAAGGTATCTAGTAAATATTCTGCAAAACAAGACTTCTGAACTTTTCATATACTCAAATGTGCTATCAATTTCTAAAGTCATGCACAAGAGTAGTGCAACTTGGGTACAGTGCATGTTTGAACCTTCAGCCTAACACATCTTTTAAAAAGTTGCTCTTGTTCTAGGCTGAGACACCAAGACCAGGTACAAGCAATATACAAATAAGCAAGCAACATGCATGATTTAAATTCAGCAGTCCTGCATCTAGAGAAATATAAAAAGTAGTTAATAGCATTGAATTGTACTTTTCATTCCTCCTCCAAATATTCTCAGAGGAAAAATTACCTGTATGTTCTCACCGGGTGGTTGGATCTAGAATCAGCCAGTTTTCTGTTGTAGTTTGCATATCTTGACCATTGAGTGGTTCTCTGATCTTAACTTTCAGTTCCAACCGACCACCGGTTGACTTTCTGCCATCAAAAATCTAAGGATAGGACAACAAGTGCTCTTCAGAGAAAAATACTACAGAATGGAAAGAATCTACAAGATTTATCACAACTTGGCAACTTTTTAAAAAAATAAAAGTAAGGCAATCAGACATGCTGCAAATTAAGTTTAGAATGAATAGCATCTGAAATATTGTTAAAGTTGACCTATAATGAAAAAGGTTTAATTGCATTAAATATTCTTGGGAAAAAATAGAAGCTCGAAATTATAAAGCTCTTTCAATTCAAAGTGCACATAAATAGAATTTAATCAAGTTGCACAAAGCAAATAATCAATTCACCAACAGCAAAAAAACAGGCAGGACACAAGTCAGTCTTAGGCTCATCTGTAACCTCAGCTAATTAGTCTTACACACATACACCCACAATAAACAGACTTTACTATGAATATAATCTCACAGAGTGAGAACAAAGAATAATTGCAATTAAGGAACCCATAGTGTTAAATTCATTCGCAATTAAAATAGAAATGTTTCAAAAGAAATGATGCATTGGATGATACTTGCTACCTCTCTGGCTGATCTCCAAGAAGTTAGGCTAATTTTTCAGGCCTTCAAAACACCCATGGTTATAATCTTTACACTAGCTTTAAAATCACATTTGTTAATTTCAATGTCAAACACAGGGCGAGTTGCATATTTTAGTTTTAATTGAACAAAATTTTCTACAATATTAGCTCCTCATGGGATTCAGAATTGGCTCACCCATATAAGACAGAAGGTGGTGGTAGATGGAGCGTATTCTGCCTGGAGGTTGGTAACCAGTGGTGTTCTGCAGGGATCTGTTCTGGGACCCCCCCTCCGCTCTTTGTGTTTTTTATAAATGACTTGGATGTGGAAGGGTGGGTTAGTAAGTTTGCTGATGATACAAATGTTGGTGGTGGTGTGGATGATGTAGAAGGTTGCTGTAGATTACAACAGGATATTGATAGAATGCAGAGCTGGGCTGAGAAGTGGCAGATGGAGTTCAACCCGAATAAATGTGAAGTGATACACTTCGGGAGATCGACTTGGAAGGCAGATTATGAGATCCCTTAGGTAGAACTCTTAGCAGTGTGGAGGAACAGAGTGGGGTCCACATCCATAGATCCCTCAAGGTTGCTGCGCAGGTTGATAGGGTTATTAAGAAGGTGTATGGAGTGCTAGCCTTCATTAGTCAGGGTATAGAGAGCTGCGAGGTGATGGTGCTGCGCTATAGAACTCTGGTCAGACCACACTTGGAGCATTGTTTTGTTCTGGTTGCCTCATTATAGGAAGGATGTGGAAGCTTTAGAGAGGGTGCAGAGGAGATTTACCAGGAATGTTGCCTGGATTGGAGATCATGTCTTATGAGGATAGGTTGAGTGAGCTAGGGCTTTTCTCTGAGGAGGATGAGAGGTGACTTGATAGAGGTGTGAAAGCTGATAAGAGGCATAGATCTAGTGGTCAGTCAGACTTTTTCACAGGGTAACAATGGCTAACACAAGGGGACATAATTTTAAGGTGATTGGAGGAAGGAATAAGGGGGATGTCAGGGGTAAGTTTTTTTACACAGTGGTGGGTGCGTGGAATGCACTGCCTGCAGAGGTTGTGGGGGCAGATATATTAGGGACATTTAAGAGACTCTTAGACACATGAATGAAAGAAAAAGGGGGCTATGTGGGAGGGAAGGGTTAGATAGATCTTAGAGCAGGATAAATGTCGGCACATTGTGGGCCGAAGGGCCTGTACTGTGCTGTAGTGTTCTATGTTCTACTAGGAATGAATAATGTTTTGTAAAACACCTGATGTGAAATTGTGGCGGTATTCTATTTTAGAGTGGCTTTATCTTGAATTCAAAGCTAGTTGCTTCACTTTTGGTCTTCGGTAGAATACATTGTTTATGAACCTGCAGTACAGACTTGTACTCTTCCATGGTGCAACAGAAATAACATTTGCAGTTTCAACTTGCACAATGATTTAACAGATCATGGGCACTGGTACCCTAGATTTGACTGTTGTTAGTTTATTGCTTTGTGGAAAGCTCATAGCCAAATCCAGTTTGGTCTGAGCACATGTTTATTTAGCAGGCATCACTGGAAGAGATTAGGAGGAGAAATGATTTTTTTCTATCACAGTGTACTGGAAGTCAACAGCAGCAAATCTAGTGAGATCAGCTAACACAAGACATGACAGGAAACTAACCTATCTATGATCTTTCCAAGTTATAGTTCAGTTCTCAAGAGCTTTTCTTATGGAGAAAATTCCCAAGCTAAAACATTAAAAAGCTTTAGGAATACACAGTAATGAGAGTGACTTTTAAAATGCAGAACTACAAGTGTGCTAAACAGTAAAAAAAAGTGCAATAGATCTAAGCACCACCAAAACCAAAGGCTTTGCAGTCCAGCCACATCCAATCAGGAAAGCTGGAAGTCAATTAATGTGTGGAAGGAGGCAATGTCAAGAGAAAATCCTATTCTTTACAAGTGCCAAAAGGTAAGGCATAGGCCAATGATTTGTAACCATCTTCAGCTAAAATGATGACCTCTGATTTTGCCCAACACCACTGCTGTCTGGAGCATTAGATTCAGCATAGAGCAGGGGATGAGACAGCATTTTGGTTAGATTGCTAAAGATTTCAGCTTCTGAACTGGCCATTCTCTAGCCCAACTATTCAGCTACAGTTATAATACTGGTAACCAATAATGTGGAAAATTGACCAGGATAGTCATGCCAACAAAAAGCAAGACAAATCCATTCTGGCAATTAACTCCAATCATCAGCCAAGTGATGGAAGGTACAGGCAATCCTCATATTATGGCCATTCGGGTCATGGAAATTCACTCTTGCAGAATTCCCAAATCACTACCCAAAAATTTGAGATATGAAATAAAATTAATTCTCATGGAATTTAAGTGAAAAAAGTACATTTTTTTTCTTAACCCACATTTCTTTACTCACTCACAGATGACGTGGCTTTGTGTTATGGAAAATGCAATATCACATGATCACAAGACAAAAGTAGGCCATTTAGCCCATCGAGTCTGCTCCGCCACTTCACCATGAGCTAAACTATTCTCCCATCTAGACCCAATTCCCGGCCTTTTCCCCATAATCCCTTGATACCCTGACTAATTAGATACCTATCAATTCCTCCTTAACCACCTCCAATGATCGGGCCTCCACAGCTGTATGTGGCAACAAATTCCATAAATCCACGACCCTCTGGCTAAAGAAACTTCTCATCTTTGTTCTAAATGGGTACCCTCTAATTCTAAGACTGCCCTCTTGGCCTGGACTCACCCACCAAGGGAAATAACTTTGCTACACCTACTCTGTCCAGTCCTTTCAACATTCGAAATGTTTCTATGAGGGCCCCTCTCATTCTTCTGTACTCCAAATGAATACAGCCTAAGAGTTGACAAACACTCCTTGTATGTAAGCCCTTTCATTCTGGGAATCATCCTCATAAATCTCCTCTGAACCCTCTCCACCATCAGCACATCCTTCCAAAGATAAAGGGGCCCAAAACTGCACACAGTATTCCAAATGAGGTCTCACCGGTGTCCTATAGAGCATCAACTTTACTTTTATACGTTATTCCTCTCGAAATGAATGCCAACATAGCATTCTCATTCCTTACTGCTGATCCAACCTGGTGGTTAACCTTTAGGGTATCCTGCACAAGAAACAAGTCCCTTTGCACTTACAAATTTTGAATTTTCTCCCCAGCTAGATAATAAACTGCCTATTTATTTCTTATTCCAAAGTGTACAACCACACATTTCTCAACATTGTATCTCATCTGCCATTTCTTTGCCCATTCTCCTAAACTGTCTAAGTCTCTCTGCAACTTTTCTGTTTCTTCAACACTTCCTGCTCCTCCACCTATCTTGGTGTCATCTGTAAACTTAGCCACAAAGCCATTTATTCCATAATCTAAATCATCGATATACAGTGTATAAAGAAGCAGCCCCAACACCAACCCCTGCAGAACACCACTAGTAACTGGCGGCCAACCAGAACAGGATCCCTTTATTCCTACCCTTTGCTTTCTGCCTATCAGCCAATGCTCCACCCATTCCTGTAATTCCATGGGCTCTCATCTTATTAAGCAGCCTCTTGTGCAGCACCTTGTCAAAGGCCTTTTGAAAATATTGATTTTTTTTTCAGGAATGTAACCCCCCCCCCCCCGACAAAATAATGTGGGGGTGTCACCTGTATCGTCAATAGTGCTATCAAACTGCACTTGCTACTAACAATTCAGAGTTTGGGTTTTGCCACAGTTATTTGGTTCAGATCTGAGTACAACCTTGATCCAAAGATGGACAAAAGAGCTGAATTCCAGGGACAAAATGAATATGATTGTCCTTGACATCAAGGTAGCATTTGACCAAATGTGGCATCAAGGAGCCTTGGTTAAACTGAAGTCAATGGGAATAAAGGGAAAACTTTTCCACTGGCTGGAGTAATACGTAACACAAAGGATGATTGTGGGAAACAATCATTTCAGACATCTGTGTGTCACTTCCATGGCTAATGCCTGAGGCACGACCATCTTCAGCTGCTTCATTAATAAACTTCCTTCCAACTTAAGAAGTGGGGATGCTCACAGGTCGCACAATGTCCAATTCCATTGGCAAATCCTCATAAAATGAAACAGCACTTGCCTGCAAGTGGCAATACACATCTTGACCCAAAACATCGACCATCTCTGCCTCCACAGATGCTGCCTGACCTGCTGAGTTTCTCCAGCGGTTTGTTTTTTAATTCAAACACATACGATAAATGGCAAGTAATATCTATGTCATTCAGACGCCAGTGAAGAGCTTGGCAAGAGAATCCAACTACATACACTTTATATTCAACAGCATTACTCTTCTACCTTCAATATCAAGCAAAATATAAATACTGGAGCTAGCTACATGAGCAAATTAAGTACTGGACATTCAGGAATCACCAGGCCCCTCAAGCTTGCCCCACCATTCAGTATGGTCATGGCTGATCCAATGCTGGTCTCAACTTCTGTGTCAGTTACCAATCACCCTCAATTCTTTGATCTTTCAAATATTTTTCTATCTCCACCTTAAATGTATCTAATGATCTGGCCTCCACCACCCTCATGTCTTGATGGGCAAACAGGAGTCACTCACACAGTGTAGAAATTTCTTCTCTGAGGATGGTGAATCTCTGGAATTCTCAGCCCCTAAGTGAGGAGTGTTATGGAACTCCCTGAATGAATGCAGCTCCATTATACCCAAGAAGCTCAATGCCATCCAGGATAACATAGAACTCTCGATCTTTGTTGTTCATTCCTTCTAGTACCAATGCAGCATGGCAGGGGTGCTTACTATCTGTAAAATGTACTGTTGCTATTTGCCAAAAAACTTATTCAAAAACATTTTCCAAACCCAAGAACCCTACCTCCCAGAAGGACCAGGGCAGTACACACATGGGAATGCCACCACCTGCAACTTCAATAGCAAGGGAACACATTATAGTGAGTGAGAAGTACACTGCCATTTCCTCAACAATGCTGGGTCAAAATCCTGGAGTTTCCTGTCTAATAGCACTGCAGAAGTAGCTTCATTCCATAGATGCAATTGTTCCAAGAAGGTGGTTACACTGGAATACAATAAATTAGTAACCTACCTCCACGATTTCTCTGACCTCACATTCAGTTTCTAGCTTGTCCAGTTTCAGCTGTGCAGTTCCAACTGGTTTGTCACTCCTGAAAAATCCACTAAGAAAAAAATCAAAGCAATTAATCTTGTATGACAGAAACAACCTTGCAAAACATAGCAATCTCTGCCCTAAGTTAATGTACTGGTATGTGGAACTGTACCCAGAACAGAAACAGTGGTAAACCAATAGAGAGAATGAACGTTAAAGGACACTTTCAGGGAAGAAAGAAATAACCATGAATTTACATTAGGTATAATAGGACACAGATTTGCAAATGCAGTCTCCCTATAGTGAATGCCCGATCTGAACTAGGTTAATACAGGTGATTAGGTCCTCCTTCATAACAGGAAAAGGAAATGGCTGGCAAACAATCATTCTCTGTGCTTTGCTGATGGTGCACTATATAGTTCAATTTGAAACCACCCTGGAAAGAGTCTCCAGCATATTCACTGTTCAGATCATTGTGTGCCTTGGAGAAATGAAAGATACAGCTTCTAGGATTCTAATTTCATTCTAAAGAAAACATTAGCAGAATTGAGGAAATCTATTTTAAATAAGCACATCATTTTGCAGTCAGTGGCAAGCTCTCCATGCTAAGATCAAACTTGCCTCAATCACATTCGTCAGCATGATCTTGCTGTCTGGAGGTAGCCAGATCCTCAACAGTGAGGCCCTCCACAGTGCCACAGTCTTCACCATGTTATGTGGGATGGCCGGGGGGGGGGGGGGGGGGGGGGGAGGGTTGGTGGGGGGGAAGGTGGTGGATTTGTGAGGGAAGGTTGCAGCCAAAAGGAGCCTTGCCAGTGACAGGGTCATGGATAGGAAAAAATCAGAGGGATATGGGCCAAATGCAGACAAATGGGACCAGCTCACATAGGCACCTTGGCTGACATGGATGAGTTGGGCCAAAGGGCCTGTTTCTGGGCTGTCTAACTCTGACTTTATGAAACTGCTGAAAAACAATTTGACAGGCGGCCAAGACACACCCATGGGCTAGCTGGCTAATAAAGATGTCAAGACATAGTAAATGATTCTGACATTCAGGATTAAAAATTAAGCTATTAAAAAATTCAAAATAATTGATGAATTTAGGGGAAAAACTGAACCTAAAACTTGCTTCACTAGGTTGAGCAGATACCTCAGTGGAAACACTGGAGAACTGCTCAACAATTGGCAGGAGATTCAGGGCATGCATATTGCAAAGAAATCCTGAACCTTCTGGAAATCAGCTACTGAGTGTGTAACAGTCAACACTTTCCTGCAAAATATACTGTATATTTATTTATTAGTCACATGTACATGAAAACACACAGTGAAATGCATCTTTTTGCGTTACTGAGAATGTGCTGGGGGCAGCCCATAAGTGTCGTCACTCTTCCGGCGCCGACATATCATGGCCACAGCTCCTAACCTACTGGTCTTTAGAATGTGGGAGGAAACTGGAGCACCTGGAGGAAACCCATGTGGACACAGGGAGAACGTACAAACTCCTTACAGACAGCGACAGAATTGAACCCAGGTCGCTAGTGCTATAATAGTATTATGCCAAAATTGTCAAATAAAATCATAATTGCACAGATCTACACAACACAAACAATATAAAGCTCAAGTAAACTTCTATTCCTTTCCAAAGTAGCGCACAGATTTCTCGTGGCAGACTATATTTTATAACATCTCTGTAAGATCACATAAAACAGATACATGTGCAGTGTTAGGCAAACTGCTACTAAGATTCTTACCCCTTATGAAATACTTCAAACTTAATTCCTTTGGTTTGAATTACTCGTTTAAACCCACGATGATTTCTGTTAATATTGAGCACAAAACTCTCATTATATTCTGGAAGAAGAAAAAAATGACTGTAAAAATAGACACAGTACACACTGTAGTTGAAACATGACAAAGGGTTGTAAAAGGCATATAATGGTTGAGCTGTTACCACAAACAGGAGTGGTGTTTTACAACACTGAAATCAACATACAAGAATCATCCTCTTTACATCACTGCCTTATATATAAAAAACTAGTAACAGCCCATTACAACTATTCTAAATGGCAGCCCTTATGAATCAGAATCAGAATTATTATCACTGACTTATATGACGTGAAATCTGTTGTTTGCAGCAGCAATACAGTGCAAATACATAAAAATTACTATAAATTACAAATATAAATAAATAGTGCAAAAATAAAGGATAATGAGGTTTATGGGTTCATGGACTGTTCAGAAATCTGATGGCGCAGGGATGAAGCTGTTTCTGAATCATTCAAAATTCATTTATCGTACACAGAACAGGAGGCAATTCAGCCCTTTGCAGCAAACTGAATAGGCTATTTACTCAAAGTGATCAAGGTTGATTTGTAATGTAACTTCACACACCTGCCATTTTCACACTTCTACTAATACTTCTGGTTAACAAAAACCTATTCAACATCTGATTTAAAGTTAACAATTTGACAAGAGAATTCCTCATTTCCAACAACCAATGACTGTAAAAAGTGCTTCCTAACTTGGTTCTGGATGGCTTTTTTTGTTAAAAACTAATCCCCCTCTGCCTCTTCATTTTCCAATCAGTTGAAATAGGGTAGAAAAAGAATACCTGTTAGTTTCTGGTAAACACCTTGAAAACTTCAATATAATCCATTAACCTTCCTGATTCCAAGGATACACTTTGGGAGATCGATTTGGAAGGCAGAATACAAGGTTAATGGCAGGACTCTTAGCAGTGTGGAGGAACAGAGGGATCTTGGGGTCCACATCCACAGATCCCTCAAGGTTGCCACGCAGGTTGATAGGTTGTTAGGAAGGCATATGGAGTGTTGGCCTTCATTAGTCGGGGTATTGAGTTCAAGAGCTGCGAGGTGATGTTGCAGCTCTAGAACTCTGGTGACACCACACTTGGAGTATTATGTTCAGTTCTGGTTGCCTCATTTTAGGAAGGATGTGGGAGCTTTAGAGTGGGTGCAGAGGAGATTTACCAGGATGTTGCCTGGATTGGAGATCATGTCTTATGACGACAGGTTGAGTGAGCTAGGGCTTTTTTCTTTGGAGAGGAGGAGGATGAGAGGGGACTTGATAGAGGTGTACAAGATGTATAACAGGCATAGATCGAGTGGACAGTCAGAGACTCTTCCCACAGGGTGACAATGGCTAACACGAGGAGACGTAATTTTAAGGTGATCGGAGGAAGGTATAAGGGGGATGTCAGGGGTAAGTTGTTGTTGTTTTTTAACAGAGTGATGGGTGCGTGGAACGCGCTGCCTGCAGAGGTTGTGGGGGCAGATACATTATGGACATTTAAGAGACTCTTAGCTCCCCATTTCTCTATCATTCATGTGTCTATGTGGGAGGGAAGGGTTAGATAGATCTTAGAGCAGGATAAAATGTCGGCACAACATTGTGGGCCAAAGGGCCTGTACCGTGCTGTAGTGTTCTATGTTCTAAATCTCCAGGACCACTATATCCTTCCCAAGTTGTGGCGCTCAAAATTTCTCACTGTATCAGAGTTGGGATGTCATGTTGCAGCTGTCCAACTCATTGGTCAGGCTGCATTGGATACTGTGTACAGTTCTGGTCACCACACTGCAGGAAGGATGTGGCAGCATTAGATAGAGTGCAGAAGAGATTCATTGAGCTGTTGCCCGAAATGGAGGGCTTTACTTATAAGGAGAGATAGAATAGGCTGGGTTTATTCTAAATGGAATATAGGAGGCCTTGGGTGACCTTATGAGGGGCAAAGACAGGGTAGATAGTCTTTTTTCCCAGGGTGGGGAAGTCTAAAACTATAGGGTATAGGTTTAAGTTGAGAGGGGAGGAATTTAAAGGAGATCTTAGGGGCAAGTTTTTGACACATTGGATGGTGGTTATATAATCAGAGGAACTGGTAGAGGCAGATACAATTACAATGTTTAGAAGGCATTTGAACAGGAAGGGAGTAGAGGGATACAGGCCTAATGCTGGCAAATGGGATTAGTGTGGATATGCATCATGGTTATCCTGGACATGTTGGGCCAAAGGGCCTGTTTCTGCATTGTACAATTCCATCACTCTGTATTCTGAATAGCTGTATTGTGCCCTAGTAGCCAGCATTCCATTAAACTTGTTGAATGTTTTCTGTACCTATCCAGGACATCTTTATGATCTACAAACATGCACACATTAGTACCTCTGAACTTGCACTTTTCACAACTTAGAACAAACTTTTTGTTTAAAGTCTTTTTTAAGGATAGAGCGAGAGCAGGAGAGTTTAAAAGAGGTAGATCTCAGGGGCTTGTTTGCGAATTTCAATTTACAGGAATTTAAGATAAGTTTGCTAATTCTTAGTTAATTGTAAGTGGATTGGCTAATTAACAGCAGGCAATAAAAAGCTTGGGTAAGGTTTTATATTACTATTGATCCTTTGTACTTGATTCACTGGAGGCAGGATGGCAGTGGAATGCTCCTGCAAGATATGGGAAGTCATGGAAAACTCACAGTCTCCCTGATGACTACATCTGTGGCAAGTGCACCCAGCCGCAGCTCCTGACAAACTGGGTCAAGGAACTGGAACTGGAACTGGAATTGGATTTGGATGTACTTGGGATCATCTGGGAAGCTGGTAGCATCATAAGCGAGACTTTTACTGAGGTGGTCACACCCAAGGACAGGCTTCAGATAGATGAGTAACCACCAGGAAAAGTAAGGGGAGTAGGTAGTCCATGCTGGGTTCCCCTGTGGCCATTCCCCTCACTAACAGGTATACCTCTTTGGATACTGTTGAGGGGATGTTCTTTCAGAGGTTAACAACAGTAGTCAGGTCTCTGGCACTGTGACTGGCTCAGAGGGAAAGCCTGCAGTCAGATAAGATGATAGTGAGAGAGACAGACAAGAGATTCTGCATCTGTAGAAGAGATGCCAGAATGTTGTGTTGCCTCCTGGGTGCTAGGGTTTAGGATGTCTTTGAGTGGCTGCAGAACATTCTCTGGGAAGGGTGAACAACTGGAGGTTGTTGTACATGTTGGTACAAATGACATGGGTAGAATGAGGGATGAGGTCCTGCAGAATGAGTATTGGGTGTTAATTAAGAAGTTCAGAAGCACGACCTTGAGGGTAGTGATCTCCAGATTACTCCCAGTGCCACGTGCTAGCAAGGTCAGAAACAAAAGGATAGGCCAGATAAATTTATGGCTGAGGAGCTGGTGTAGGGGAGCAGGGATTTTCAGGTTCTTGGACCATTGGGATCTCTTCTAGGATAGAGGTTACCTGTACAAAAGAGACTTGAACCAGAGAGGGCTTACACTAAATTGGCGGGGGGGGGGGGAGGAGAGGAGGGTGGCACGAGCAGGAGCAAGTCATGGGATAAAGCAGTAGCCATCAAGAGCAGATTTAGTAATCAGGATAGCCAGGGGCACAGTAAAGGCAGGGAAGGGAATACCCAGTTAAACTGCATTTATTTCAACGCATGAGGTTTAACAGGTAAGGTGGATGAACTCAAGTGTGGATTGGCTCTCAGGACTGAGATGTTATAGCCATAACAGAAACATGGCTGAGAGAAGGGCAGGACTGGCAGCTTAATATTCCAGGATACAGATGCTACAGTTGTGACAGAAGTACAAGTAAGTGAGGAGGGGGTGTTGCCTTTTTGATAAGGAGGACATAACAGCAATACTTAGAGGTGATATTGTTGGGGTAGGGATCATCCAGTGAGGTCAAATGGTAGAACTTAGGAACAAAGGGAGGGGTCACTCTTGTGGGGCTGTATTATAGATCCCCCCCCTCCCCAATAATTGGTGGGAACTTGAGGAGCAGGTGTGTAAAGAAATTGCTCATAGTTGTAGAATAGGGTTGTACTAGTGATAGAATTTAATACCCCTGCATTGACTGCGTCACCCAGAGTGTTAAGGGCATGGACAGGGTGGATTTTGGGAAACCTGTCCAGGAAAGTTTCCTGAGTCAACATATAGAGGACCCTACTTGGGAGGGTGCAATACTGGACCTTCTCTTGGGGAACAAAACAGGACAAGTAACCAAAGTGGCAGTCAGGGAGCACTTTGGCTCTTGTGACCATAATTCTATTAGTTTTAAGACAGTGATGGAAAAGGATAGGATGAGTCCACATTAGGATCCTAAATTGGAGCAGGGGGAACTGGGCAGGATCTAGCAGAGGTTGATTGGGTGAGCTTGTCTGAAGGGAAAGGAATGAATGGCAAGTGGGAGGCTTTTAAAAGTGTGATATCAAGAGTCCAGGGGCAGCATGTTCCTGTTAGGGTGAAGGGGAACCCTGGCTGATGAGAGATATTGAGGCTCTGGTCAAGAAAAAGCATACATTGTATTTAGTAGGGCTGTGACGATTGAAACCTTTGACTTTGTGTGTGTATGTATGTGTGTGTGTGTGTGTGTATATATATATATATATAGATGAATAAAATTAAGAATACTCTTGAGGGGGAAATTAGGAGGGCAAATAGAAGGCATGAAATCTGGCAGGCAAGGTTAAGGAAAATCCCAGGTGTTTCTATAGATATATTAAAAGGGTGGCTGGGGAGAGAGTAGGTCCCCTTGGAGATCAGCAGGACTGCCTAGGCCTTCAGCTGCAGGAGATGGGTGGGACTTTTAACAAATATTTCTCCTGTGTTTGGAGAAGAAAATCATGGTTGTTCAAGCGATAAGGGAAACAAGTGGTGATGTTTTGGAGGACAGTTGTATTACCAGGGAGGAGGTATTTGCAGCCTTGCAGTGCATTAAGGTGGATAAATCCCCTGAGTGGTTCCTCAGACTTTGTGGGAGACTAGAGAAGAAATTGGAGGCCCTTGCGAAGATATTTGCTTCACTGTTAGCCACTGGTTAAGTTCAAGACCGGAATGTAGTTCTGTTGTTTAAGAAGGGTAGTAAGGACAAGCCAGGGAACTACAGGCTGGTCAGCTTGACATCAGCAGTGAGGAAGTTACTGGAGAGAATTCCAAGGGACAGTATCTACCAGCATTTTGTATAGACAGTCTAATTAGGAGGAGTCAGCATAGCTTTGTCTGTGTAAAGTCTTGCTAGATGAACCTTTTAGAGTTCTTTGAAGAAGTAACCGAAAAGGTAGATGAGGGTAGTGCAGTGGATATTGTCTGCTTGGACTTTAGCAGGGCCTTCAAGGTCCCACATGGTAGGCTGGTCTGGAAGGTCAGGTCCCATGGAATCCAGGGAGAACTAGTTGGGTGGATTCAAAACTGGCTCAGTTAGGAAACAGAGGGTGGTGCTTGAAGGTTGTTTCTCGGAATTGAGGCTGGTGACTAGTGGTGTGCTGCAGGGGTTGGTGTTGGGACTCTTGTTACTCGTTATTTATATAAATGATTTGGATGCCAATGCACAAGGCTTGATCAGTAAGTTTGCAGATGACACGAAATGTGGTGGTGATAGTGAAGGCGGTAATCTTGATCAGTTAGGGAAGTGGGCCAAGGAGTGGCAAATGGATTTCAATACAGAGGTGTGAGGTGATACATTCTGGAAAGTCAAACCAGCACAGGACTTGTACTTCTAGGTCCCTCTGTTCCATTACACTCCCTGGTGCCCTACCATTCAGAGTACAAGTGCATAGTTTGTTGAAAGCGGTGTCATAAGTCGACAGGGTGGCCTTCATCAGTCAGTATATTGAATATAGGAGTTAGGACACTATGTGCAGTTGTACAAGTCGTTGGTAAGGCTGCACTTGGAGTTCTGCGTATAGTTTTGGTCACCCTGTTATAGGAAAGATGTGGTTAAATTAGATAGTGCAGAAAAAATTTGACGATGTTGCCAGGACTAGAGGGCCTCAGTTGTAGGGAGAGGTTGACTAGGCTAGGTCTTTATTCTCCTGTTTCAAGGAATGAGGGGTGACCTTAGAAATGTTTAAAATTGAGAGGCACAGATAAGGTGGACAGTAAGTCTTTTTCCCCAGGGTTTGGGAGTCCAAAACCAGGGGGCATAGATTTAGGGTGAGAGGGGAAAGATTTAAATGGGACCCTAGGGGCAACTTTTTCCATGCAGAGGATGGTGAGTATATGGAACGAGCTGCCAGAGGAAGTGGTTGAGGCAGCTACAATAGTATCATTTAAGAAACACTTGGATAGGTACATGCAGAGGTGGGGCTTAGGGGGATATGGACTGAACACAGGAAACTGGGACTAGCTGGGTGGGCACCATGATTGGCATAGACTCATTGGGCCAAAAGGCCTGTATCACTCTGAGTCCAATGTGAGTGATTTGACATACATCTAAATGGAAATTAATTTGCCCTAAGTTTGTCCATTTGCTTGATGTATTAATATTCTTAAATGTAGTAGCTCTATCTATACTGCCTAAAATGCCACCTCTGTGTTTGTCATCAGCAGACTAGGATGAGACTTTCTATGTAACCCTCTATCATCTACAAATATATTGAATAATTGCTTCCCTAATGCACACCCTTTTGGAACACAACTTATCACATCCTGCCAACATCAACAGATGCCTATTATATCTACTTTGTTTGGCTAATTATCCAGCCAATTCAATAATTGTTTTCAGTTCCATGATCATGTGAAGGACTCTACCAAACGACTTCCAGAAGTTCATTTAACTTCCATTTGGGTCTATGCCAGTTCTATGCAATTAATTCCACTCCCTTTCTTTTTCCCTGACTTCTGTAACTTTATTCCTTTTGAGTATTAACCTTAGTCTCTGGAAAGTTATTCCTGAATCTGATCCCATCATCCTTTCAGGCAGTGATTCCAGATCTTAACATTTTGCATTTTGAATGATTTCTTCTCCTCCCCCACCACCCACCCACACCTCCCCCCCACCTCACTTCTTTAGTCCAAGGAGAACCACAATTTCTCCAGTCTGGGTTTTTTTTTGTCTTTCTCAAGGATCCTTCCATTTACTGTATACTTTCCTCTTATACTTGACCTCCTATAGTGCAACGCCTCGCTTGTTTGGGTTAATCTCCATCTGCCATTTCTATCCATATTTCCAACTGATCTATATCCTGCTGTATCCTTTGACAACCTTGCTCACTGAGTGCTGGTACCTCTGTTTGTGATGTATGTAATTTGGATGAAAATGTAGGTGGGCTGATTAGTAAACTTGCGGAGGACAAAAATTAGCAGAATTGTGGATAGTGAGCAAGGCTGTCAAAGGATACAGCAGGATATAGATCAATTGGAAATATGGATAGAAATGGCAGATGGAGATTAACCCAAACAAGCGAGGCGTTGCACTATAGGAGGTCAAGTATAAGAGGAAAGTATACAGTAAATGGAAGGATCCTTGGGAGCTTTAGTGAACTGAGGAATCTTGGGATGCAGGTCCATAGCTCCCTGAAAGTGGCAACATAAGTAGATAGGGTGATAAAAGGCATTTGCATTTAGACAAAAATCAGACAATCTGGAAAATCCTGAGAGGTCATAGTCAGCAATCTGGCATTTAGCAATGACAAAGAGGAATTCCTTCAACCACAGTAGTGATTCTTTGCAACTCTCTACACCAGATTACTGCGGATGCTAGCTCCATCTTTGAGGACATTCAAAACTGAAGGCAATAAACTGGTGTGTTAAGAGGTTCACTGATGTGGAATAGTGGCACAATGGAGATAATACAGGTCTGCCAGTCTTATTGAATGGCAGAGCAGACTTGATCAATCTATGACACTATCCTCTTCAAGTTATTATTGAATACAATGGAGGAAAACAAGTTGGCAAATGGAGTTTTGTTGTTTTAATGTGAAAATTAGATGTTTTTTTCCCCAGAAAGCATCTTGCAAATCTGACAGCAATATTGTGCAAGTACTGCCGAGAAAGATCAAGCTAAAGGGACATTCTCAACAGAACACACTTTACATGTACAATCTAATCTATGAATTTGTTTAACAATTAATCTGGGCACAAAATATACACAATGTAAATGGACAAGAATTATTGGAAGAAGTTAAAGGTTGCATTATGGCCCCATAAAATACTTTTGCACATCCCCCAACCCCCCCCAAGCTACACATTTCAGATTCAGAATATATTTAATCAAAACTGATATGAACATGCAGCAATTTCCCAATAGCTGAGAAAAGCTACCCATCCCGTACCTGGACAATTGGTATTCTTTATCACAGCCGTTTTGTTTCGTTGGGCTTGCTCCTATTTTCAAAAAAATGCTGTATTTTATGGTCAATCTATAATTTAAATTATTTATACAATTTCCTTATACAAGAAGGTACATTTTGTACATAGTACAATAAAATATTAGTATTTACTTGCATAAAATTTAAAAAAAAATTCAAATGTTTATTAACACTGCAAATTGTTGCATTTTCTGGATTTAACTGCACTTTGTAATTTTATATATAGGAAAAATGTCGCTTAACATTGTCTATATTTCATAAACAAGTTTACTTACTGTACTAGGATACTGAAATTCAAACTTTACAAATGCATCAAGGTCATGTGCAGCCACACCTGTGTAAAATAAAATAAATTTTGTTTTCTGGTAGAAATTAGACCCCACCTTATTCACAACAAAGTAAATTCAAGTTAATTTTATTCAGGTGATTTGGTTGATGTTTTTTTTAAAACTATACATTTACAAAAGCAATTAATTCATTAAGCCAAGTTTATTCAAAGCCCTTTTACGCAAGGGGACTACATACATTTGTAATGTGCACAATTTAGCAACCAGTTAATAAAATCATTGCATCAAAATAAGTGAAAATTTCTTCACTGCAATCAAAGAAAAGCAAGGTGATATTATTAGACATGGCTCTCTCAAAAACCAGATGATCTTTGCTTAAAGCTAATTTGCTGTTACGATAGTGGTTTAAAAAAAATTGATTGGAAGGATTTGCATATGGAATTCAGGGAAAGACAGTAATGGATTTGAAAGCTAACAGCACATTCAATAACTTTAGAGAAGAAAGGAAAGATGGGGTGGTTGATTGGAAGGACGGGATAGTCAAAGGTTGTTGGCTGGAGAAGTATGATGGCACATTTACAGGAGACAGGAATCACAGCTGGTGAGAGAATGAGTTAAAAATATCAGGCAATGTGGAAGTTCAGAAGAGAGGCTGGGTGGTCAGTAGTTTAGTTGAAATGGAGCAGAATATGGGTGTCCTAGACAAGATGTACTCACAAGGCAAAGGGAAGCACTAAGAGAAGGGAGCTAATTTAATCTCTCCACCATAAAGACAAATAACTCCATGAGCTTCTCCCTGCTGATTGAAAGTTATTTCCATCTTATTTATCTGGGCTGAACTAAACATTGTTAGAAAAGATAGCAAAGCAAAATATTTTGTGCTAACATTTGTTGCTACTGAGTGCTTTCAGCTTATTGATGTACACTAACATCTTCTTGTGGGTGTTGCTGCTGTTCTGCTGAGCCCTACTTTGCCTTACCTGAAGGAGCAGGGAGATTTATTCCTTTTACAATGAAGAGAAACATTTCAGTACTACTGATGTCTGAAAATATCCTGTAAAATAGAAGACTTTGATATAATTAATGGCTTTTTGAACAGGAGTAACTGGTGCATGAATGACAAATAGGATAACTTAAAACTTAATCTAATAGACAAAAAAAAAGAGGGAAATAGTACAAAAATAATATACCAACTTTTAACTTTTTTTTCCATTGCACCCACTTTGAATTTTTTACCTAGGAATTAACAATTCTTTTTATCATCTTTTGACATACTCATTAAAATCTCTTTGACCAAGCTTTTTGCTCCAGTATCTCATGGCTTATTGGCAATATTTCATTTGATAATGATCTTTGAGGTTTATCTCTACATTTAATGTGCTAATATGACAACAAACTGTTGTAGGGTGATCTAAAAAAGAACAGGATACTATATGATTTGCACCATGGTGTCATGTGGAGTGTGGTTCAATACTGGAAATGCAAATTGCTACAAAATAACTTCATGGGGAAAGGAAATTTGAGGAAAATTGGGTTGAAAGGAGGGATATCCTTATCAGAATACTGGCTGCAATGCACATTTAAGTGGGCTTTCTTTTTCTCCCTCTCAAAAGTACTATATCCCTGTTTATAGAGGAACAATTTTACAATGATAAGCATTTCAGTGGTACTGCTGTCTGAAAGTATCCTGCAAAATAATTCACTTATTAAACTTCAGATGGAACATTTTATTTTCATAAATGAGAAAGGTCCTAAGATGATTAGTCTTGGGCTATCAGTCACATTCTAAGACATCCTGGTGTCTATTTCTTTACTCTGCCCCTATCTTTTGTACTCACCTCTACCAGAATGTTAGGTGATGGAAAGCAATTAAAAAAAAACTTGTTCTCAAGTATAATGGAGCAACACAAACGAGGTGGAGGAACTCAGCAGGTCAGGCAGCATCTAACGATCAGTCCTGATGAAGGGTCTCAAACCCAAAACTGTCCATTTCCCTCCATAGATGCCGCCTGTCCCGCCGGGTTCCTCCAGCTTCTTTGTGTGTTGCCTCAGATTTCTAGCACTTGTAGTCTCCTGTGTCTGTGTCTCAAGTATAGTGCTACCAAAGCTATTTGTTGCTCATCGTCATTTGTCCTCTTAAAGTTTATCAGTAATCCAAATCGCTATAACAAGAAAATGCTTCCAGAAACTAAGGAAAAATGGTGCTGCCTTTACAAAGGTTTAAGTAGAATATCCTCAGAGACATTACTGTCAGTTTCAACAATCACTTGTCTCATTCAAAGACAAAATTTACTTTTTTAATCTAAGAGGTGTTGCAATTCAAGTAGTTACAAAAACAGAGATCCATACCTTACAGTTTTAAATGTCCTCTCCTCAAAGTGGTATTTTGGTGGATCCAAGCCTTGAGCTTGCCCAAGTTTAAGTATTTCAAGATTTTTTTTACAATCAACAGCCATCTTTTCAAATCTACGAAAACAGCAATGCAGATTTTCACATGTACTATATGCAACTAGTAGTGAAAGCATTTAAAATTTCTTGTTGTCAGCATAAGAAAACATAATTCATGCAAGGATACCGCTAAACAAGTGTGTGTACATGGTCTGATTCTTTTAGACAGAACTTTTTTCCTGTTTTTATTGGAAGTATTATTTTATTATTGGTACTTCTCTGACTATGTCAGACAGTTACAGAACTGCATTTTTAATTACATGCTCCAAATGGGGCAAGGACAATGTTTGCACTTACTTTGTAGTCTCAACCACATTGCCAAGGTGTGTAAATTGCTTGGAATATGTCATACATTTCTAGATTTAAAAGAAGAAAGATTTAATTATCAAATATGAAAGGGAAAGGTTACCAGGGAGGCAGAAACAATACATGGCCCAAAATATATCTAACAATGGAATTTTCATATTACAGTTCAGCATACTTTGTCCATCCCTACAACCAAAAAGAGTCATGCATTTGTTTATAAAGTTGACATTCTGCATGTGTTTTTATCATCTTTAGAGTTTAGAAAAATGAGAGGTTATCTCAATGAATTGTACAAAATTGTCATGGGTCTTGACAGAGTTGTAAACTCATCCTCTGGGTGACGGGGAGAACAGGTATTGTAGATACTTCACAAGGCAACACTTTGTAATGCAGTCCATTGACTTACATGCAACAATAGGACAAACAATAATGTAATACTGTAAAAAAAAACCTTCATGTTTGCACTACATGACATCAAATACCTCATACTGTTCTTTCAGCATGTTTGTAAGGTATGTATATACTTCGTCGATCTTTGGTGAAATCTGCGCATCTTTATGATGAACTATTATAAAGTCATTGTCACTTTCTTCATCCTCCGGGGGGGAAGGAACCTGAAAAAAGGGGAAAAAAAACATGTGCTGTATGCTCTATGTTTATTGTAGCATATGTGTCTCAAAGAAAATACAGACTGTCCCTGGGATACAAGCACCTGGCTTATGGACAGCCCTACATATGAACAAGCTTCCATAATATTATTAAATACAAATGTCCAAAATACATACATATTTTTAATTGGTTCTATGAATGGCAGAATTAGTTTCCTTTCTCCATTTTTAGTAATTGGTTTTTCTTATCAATCTTATGCGCTTTTGATGCCATTCATCACAATACTGTGGAGGTAGAGTTACTGTATTGAGTAATTTTTGTGTATTTTCAACTTACGGACAAAATCAAACTTCAGAAGTCTAAGAAAACGGAACGCATTCGTTACCCCGGGACAGCCTGTATACTTGACGACAGTATTGTCATTTTACAATGGAAGAGATAAAAGCCATGCAGAAATCCGAATGCCTCCATAGATAATAGCTGTGATGATTGGAAATGATTACACAAAGTGGTGCAACTTTATGAAGGCATTTGAATACAAAGTTTGGGATCTTGAAATCATTTTGCTTAGGCTCAAATAGCCAATGAAGTTGACTGAAGTTAAGGTTATCATTATGTGCAACATGTTGTAGTAGAGATTCTGCGCCACAGCACCTTAAGTCACATGAATTTGTGGGATAGACCTGATACAAGCATTGGAGAAAATGATCCAAGTGATAAACTGACAAGAATTATGGTAGTTGCAGACAAGTACGGGAAGTAATATTAAAAATGGTAGTTTTGGTGATGGGGTTTAAAAGGCTGAATTCAAGTTCGAGGATGGTAATGTTGGCCCATCAGGTTTAATTTGTAAATGATTGTCAAAAATATATAAATGCTGGCAAGTGCCAAAAAGATAACTTCACTTGTGTTAATAATGAGTTGTATTAAGTTTATGACTGGATGATGTTAGTCAGGCATAAACCTAGTCCTGGAGCACTCTTGGAGACAATACTGAGCAGCAGAGTGGTAGAATTAGTATCATAACTGCACTCTTGCAGCTGCTGTGGACATTGTGAAGTTCCATCATGTGAATGATGGATAGCAGGGAACCAAAGATATAAATCTGAGTAAATGTTTCACGCATTCATTGTCCTTTGCATGAAGTGATCAAATTTAAACTGATGGTGCATCTTCACTCTCAAGACTGATAATGTTTGGACTTTGCGGAGTACATTCATTATTTGAATTCCCTGTTATTCCACATTTATAGTTATACAGCACAGAAACAGGCCCTTCGGCCTATCTGGTCCATGCCGACCAAGATTCCCATCTAAACTAGTCCCTTTGCCCCTGTTTGATCCATATCCCTCTAAACCTTTCCTATCCATGTACCTGTCCAAGTGCCTTTTAAGTGTTGTTAATGTACCAGCCTCAACCACTTCCTCTGGCAATTTAATTAGCTGGGATTCTGTATGGCAAACCTTATTATCTGAGAGTATTCTGGACTTGGTTGATGAGATTCTGCATAGCACCAGGGCTTCATATGATGTATATGTTTACAGGGGTGGGCCAAAATAAGCCTCACCCACAAAACTGCTAAGAAAACCTTGGACATACAGCGAAGTCACAATCTTTGACACACAGCTGTATACCAAAGCTGTCTATTTTTCAAAACTAACAAAAACAATGCAATTTAATATGTCAAGTTAAAAAAAACTGGTTTATCTAAAAACACATATTCAAAAATGTTATTTCAAACAAAATTACTGAAGCACGTTCTTTGCTTTTCTTCCTTGTAGCTGTAAAAATGTAACCAGGTTACATCTAGTGAAAGACTTGTGAGCAGATTCAACATTATAAATGCTGAGGAGTCTGAGCAAGTACATGGTCTGCTACAGGACTGTAGGGTCCAGCAACTTCATGACTTTCACATTAGATGATCATGCACTGAAGTCCTAAACTTACTTGCTTTTAGCAGGAAGACTCATTACATTTCCTGGCTCTGAAGTATTCTTGCCCCAGAAGTATAGTTTATTTCTGGCTCAAGAGTTTCATTGATTTCAACAAATAATTGGGAGTGAATGCATCTATAACTTGTGGGTCTCAACAGTTGTAGACTTTTCAACCACTCATCTTAGTTCAAATGGTTTAAGCTAAATGGCAAGTTGGTTATCCTTTTCTGTATTGCTTCGCTTCTATTCCTCAACAGCTTTGTGCCAGCATTGCAATCAGAACTGTACACTGTACTTCAGGCGTGACCAAACATATATCCTATTCAAAATCATTAGTTCCTGATAATGTGGTCTAATCAACCGGCTACAAATAGAAGAACTGATAACATTTCCTGTTTGCAAGAGCACCCCGGACTTTTGGTTTGAAAGCACGTATTAATATCCTCAGATCCTCCTCCTTACTGTATTCCTGCCACTGGCTTACAGTATGTTGATTGGTTTCCTTTCTTACTAACTTACTTTGGCCTATCAGTTCCATGCCTGCTCCGTGTTCCATTCCTCATTCCCATTTCCCTGAAGCCTAACAGCTTTTTCTCTCACACGCCCATCTCTTTTCTTTTGATCCTTTTCCACTTACCTACACTAAGGGGTAGCGAACCTACCAACACATCTTCAGCAAGTCAGAGGAAACTGGAACACTTGGGGGAAATTCACATGGTCATGGGGAAAATGTGCAATCTCCATATGAATAGCACCTGAGGTCATCATGATAGCCTCCTTACCTCCTGTTTATTTTTGGGATCCATCAACCCACTTCTCAGTTTACAAACTGCTGGAGAAACTCAGCGGACCAAGCAGCATCTGTTGAGGCAAAGGGTCATTTGATGCAGAATCTCACCCTGAAACGTTGACCATTCCCTTGCTTGAACAGATGCTACTTGACCCACCAAGTTCTCCAGCAGTTTACTTTCTGCTCCAGATTCCAACATCTGCAGTCTCTGGTGTCTCCACTTCCTAACCTATCCCAATTTTCAGAACTCATTTTCCGTTTGGTGTCACCTGTTCACTTAGACAGCCTTATTTCTGCCTTCAGCTTTAAATGTGGCAAAATGTCCTGTGCACTTCATAAAGCAGGAAGGAATAGGGGAACATAACTTTTTGGGAAGACCAAATGCTTAATTAAAGAAATTGCTTTTAAGAAAAGTCTTGGATGTGAAAGGTAAAGAAATGGCAGAATTTAAAGAGGGAATGTCACTCAATAGGATCTAAGCAGCTGAACACAATGAACGGATAAGCCGAGAATAAATACTACATCTTTTCGCTTATTATCACAAAATATGTTAGAAAGGACAGTGGTATGATAACAAGAAGTTAATCTACAAAATTGGCTATCAGCTTTGCTTCACCTTGGAAATATCAACTGGTTTCCCATTTTGGACAGCCAGGATCAGTGGATCAAAGCCTTTGGCAGTTCTCAAGAAATGTTTTGCTTGTTCCAGGTTGTCCTTCTGTTTTGCCTGCAAAGCAGCTTTCATGTACTGCTTCTTTCGATTTTGAAGAAATTCCAGTTGTTGTTGTTCTGCAAAAAGAGCCAGAGCGAGTGATCAGATGAAATATTACAGAACTGAGAATTACTAGTGTCAAAGTTTCAGAAATACTATAATTACCAAGGAAAAGTAAAACTCTAGAATGTTAATTTAAACACTATTCTTGTGGATTTTCTTGGAAGTCCATTAAGCGACATCTCAATGGCAAAATTAAGGGTGTACAAATCCCTGCTCCTCACTCAACTGGGAAAAAGGACATTACTGAGTGACACTCTACAAGTCAGGCAGCAGCATTTCATTCAAGTCATTTAGAGACTAGGCTTTTTGTGCAAACAAAAGGACCCCAGCTTACTTTGGTGCACTTGTAGTCATTAAACTATACACTTTAAAATTATGTTGCTGGAGTGAATAAAGCAAAAATATACCGATTGTACTTTGCTGAGTCAGGTGATCCTTTGACAATGGCTTCTTAATGGGTTTCGGGGATTGCCTTTCCTCCGTTGCCGCTGGCAAAGTCAGAGTTGTCTGCGCTACATGGTCTGGGAGTTTTGTTGGTCTCTTTGCAACTGGAGGCTGAGCAGCAGATTGAGGAGTTCCACTCTGAGGGAAGGTCACAACATTTTTTAAATGTTCAGGTATATTATAAAGCAAATGTTGTGCAAACTCAATTCATTTCTACAAAATGAGCAAATTGATATCTCAATTGAAATGAAAAAATGCAGAATTTGTAAACCCTGTGTAGTCCATACCTCAGCATTTCAAAATCAGAATACATACAATATCAATTCAAATAGAGGTCTGAGTCACTCCTGGATCTTCTATGCATAAAACAATAGGCACAGGAACAGGCCCTTCAGCCCACGATGTTGTGGCGAACTAATTATGCCCAATTAAACTAATCCCTTCTGCCTGCACATGGTCCATATCCCCCCCCCCTCCCCATTCTCTGCATATTCATGTGCAGCTAAGAGCATCTTAAACACCTCTATCGTATCTGCCGCCGCCACCACTCCTGGCAGTGCATTCCAGGCACTCACCACTCTGTGTGTAATAAAAACGTGCCCCGCACATCTCCTTTGAACTTCCCTACTCTCACCTTAAATGCATGCCCTCTAGTATTTGACATTTCAATCCTGGGAAAAAGATGCTGGCTGTCTACTCTATCTGTGCCTCTCATAATCTTATAAACTATCAAGTCTCCCCTCAGCCTCTGCCATTTCAGAGAAAACAACCATAGATTGTCCAACCTATCCTGAAAGCACATGCCCTCTAATCCAGCAGCATCCTAGTAAACATCTTCTGAACCCTCTCCAAATCCTCCACATACTTCCAATAATGGGGAGACCAGAATTTTATAAAGCTGCAACATAACTTCCCGACTCTTGAACTCAATGCCTTGACTAATAAAGGCAAGCATGCCATAAGCCTTCTTTTATCACCCTATCAACTTGTGTGGCCACTTTCAGGGAGAGAGGGATCTTAACATCAATAGTGTTGGGGGTCCTGCCATTAACTGTGTACTTTCCCTTTACCTTTGATCTCCCGAAGTGCAACACCTCACACTTGCCCGGATTAAACACCATCTGCCATTTCTCCACCCATATCTGCAACTGATCTATATCCTGCTGTATCCCTTTGGCAGTCTTCTACACTATCCACAATGCCACCAATCTTTGTGTTATCTACAAACTTACGAACCCACCCATCCACATATTCATCCAAGTCATTTACATTGTTATGGACTCAGTGAAAGTCCCTTTAAGATAGAGAGTGTGTGTGTATGTGTGTGTGGGGCGTGCTTACGTCAATAGAAGATAAAGGACGTAATGACGTTGTTGAAGAAGAAGAAGAAGAGAGAGAGAGAAGGGAGAGAGACACCAGCCTGCTTGTTTTTCTCTATCGATGGATGAGAAACAATAACTGTGTTTACCACTGAAATCCATGTATGGAAAAGTTGGAAGTAATCCGGTGGAGTTCACTTTGTTGCTGACCTGTATAAGGAAACAGGTATTTGTGTGTGGACGACCACGGTTCGGATGCTTTTCGGGGTGAGGAAGTCACTACCGAGTAAACACTGAAGTGTCGTTTGGGTTCCATCGTGGAACATTTGGATTTCGTATGTACTCTCTCTATGTTTTTCTACATCTACATCTTATCTTCAGACAACGGTGGTTGTTGAAGAAGCCCTTGCTCATGTTTCACCTTATGGCTTGCGGAACTGAACTTTAAGAACCATTCCGGAACTGGGAGTTTTGGACTTTGTCACACACACACACACGAAGAGTTTAGGTTTGGGGTTAACGTTCGAGGTTTAACATTTTTGAATTCTAACATACTAACATTTTTACTTTTATTTTACGTATTATCATAAGTAGTGATTAATAAAATAGTTTTTAACACTGAATCATGCTCAGTGTGTTTCTTTTGTTGCTGGTTTGTGACAAAATTGGGGGCTCGTCCGGGATAGTTCCCAAGGTTAACGAGTGTCGTCTGGGATTGTACCCCAGATTGACGAGATTTATTCGGGATCCAATCCAAAGATTTTTGAGGGAGGTCTGATAAATTCTTTTTAATTGGCTTGTGTGTGTGGAAACCAGCAGCAATGGATATTAAGGCATTTTTGGAGTCACCAACCCAAAAGGGATTGGAGGTGGCGAAAAAGGATGATCTGATAAAGATTGCTACAAGGCTAAACCTTACAGAAGTAAAGCAGTCTATGAGAAAGGCAGATATTCAGAGACTGATAGCTGGCCATTATGTGGAAAAGAAGGTGTTTGAGAAGGAAGTGTTAAAACAGTTTCCTGGCAGTGAAATAGCAATTTCTGAGGCACAGGTGCAGCTGGCAAAGATAGAAGCTGAACGAGAACAAACCCAGTTAAAGATAGAGGCTGAACGAGAGCAAAAGAGATTAGATGCCGAACAAAAGAGATTAGAGGCTGAACGAGAGCAAACCCAGTTAAAGATAGAGGCCGAACAAAAGCTAACTCAGATGAAGATAGAGGCTGATCTAGCAATGAAGCAGATGGAGCTGGATAACGAGGAGAAAAAGAGGCAGCATGAGTTACAAATGAAGCGTAGGAGTTCGGAATCTGATTCTGATGATGATTTTTCAGCCAGCAGGGAGGTTCGATTAGTCCCTCCGTTTGAAGAAGATCAGGTTGATCAGTATTTCCAACATTTTGAAAAGGTTGCTGTGAGTTCAAACTGGCCAAGGAAAGGATGGGCTCTTATGGTACAGAGTGTGATTAAAGGTAAAGCTCAAAAAGCTTATTCTGCTTTGTCTGTTGAGGATGCAGCTGATTATACCAAGGTAAAACAAGCTATATTGAAGGCCTATGAATTGGTCCCTGAGGCTTACAGACAAAAATTCAGAGACTTGAGGAAATCTGCAGATCAGACTTATATGGAATTTGCCAATGGAAAGAGAATATGTTTTGAACGATGGTGCCTGGCTAAAAATGTAGATGGGGATTACGATAAATTGACAGAATTGATACTGGTGGAAGACTTTAAAAGATGTGTTCCAGCTGAATTAACAACATATTTAAATGAAAAGGCAGTGGAAACTTTACAAGAAACTGCTAGGTTGGCAGATGATTATGCTTTAACCCATAAATCCAAATGGGGACAACCTAAAACCTTTCAAAGGAGTTACAAAGACAATCCAGGGAAACCAGAGATTAAATTAGGAGGTAATCAAAAAGGAAAAGATGAAAAGAAGCCAGGGCTGGAGAAACCTGTTGAGCGTACTTGTTATTACTGTAGGAAACCTGGCCACGTGATATCTAATTGTGCCCTTTTGAAGAAAAAGAAGGAAGCTGGGCCCAATGCTTGCTTTCAGGCAATTAAAAATCAAAAAGGTTTAGGAGATGCTGTTAAAGATCAGTCCTTGCAAGAGGGAAAAGCAGAAAAGTTGGAGAAGGTGAGAAAAGAATTCCGTTCGTATGTATCAGAGGGTTTTGTTTCACTGAATGATGAGTCACCCCAGGTGCCAGTGAAAATTCTTAGAGATACTGGGGCTAGTCAATCTCTCTTGCTGGACAGTGTTTTAAATTTTGGTGAAGAAAGTGACACTGGTGAAGTAAATCTAATACGAGGCGTTACAGGTGAGACCATGTCTGTCCCTTTTCACAGGGTGATTTTAAAGTCAAAGTTCGTAGAAGGACCAGTCGAGATAGGGATAAGACCTAGTTTGCCAGTGGAAGGAGTTTCTTTGTTATTGGGAAATGACCTTGCAAATGGAGAAAGTGATCCTGTGGTACGGTTAACAACCAAACCAAGGATTGATGAGTCTGAGGATGATTCAGATGTTTACCCATCATGTGCGGTGACTCGAGCTAGAGCTAGAGAATTAGCCAAGACAGACAGTCCGGTGCAGTCTGATGTAGTTCCTTGTGACAGTCCTAAACAGGAAGAAAATTTTGATGCCTTATCTGAGACTTTTCTGTCTTCACTGGAGGATCAACATCCTTATAGTGAGCCTGAATTTAAAGATTTGTCTTTGTCGAGGAAGGATTTTATGGTGGAACAGACAAAGGACCCTGAGTTGACAGAATTGAAAGAAAAAGCACTCTCATGTGAGGAGATTGAAAAGGTGCCAACTGGATACTATGTCAAAAATGGAGTGTTAATGAGGAAATGGAGACCTCCTCATGTTCCTGTTACTGAGGAATGGGAAGTTATTCATCAGGTTGTTGTTCCAAAAGTTTATAGGGATGAGATTTTAAACCTGGCCCACAGTATGCCTTTGGGTGGTCATTTTGGTGTGAATAAAACTGTAGGGAAGATCTTGAAACAATTCTATTGGCCTGGTTTGAGAAAAGATGTGGTGATGTTTTGTCGAACCTGCCACACATGTCAGATGGTAGGTAAACCAAATCAAAAACCCCCTGTGGCTCCTTTGAAACCAATTCCTGCTTTTGGTGAACCCTTTTCGAAGGTGATTGTGGACTGTGTTGGCCCCTTACCAAAGTCTAAGACTGGAAATCAGTATTTGTTAACCATCATGTGTGCCACTTCTAGATTTCCAGAGGCAATACCCCTTAGAAATATTAAGGCCAAGACGGTGTCAAAGGCTCTTGTAAAATTTTTTACCTTGTTTGGTTTGCCAAAAGAAATCCAATCTGATCAAGGTAGTAATTTTATGTCAAAAATTTTTCAACAAATAGTCTATGAGCTGGGAGCAAAGCAGATTGTATCATCTGCATATCACCCAGAATCTCAAGGAGCTTTGGAGAGATTTCATTCTACTCTCAAAAATATGCTGAAGACTTATTGCTTTGAAAACACCAAGGATTGGGACGAAGGTATCCATTTACTTTTGTTTGCCGTTAGAGAATCGATCCAGGAGTCAATAGGATTTAGTCCGTTTGAGCTTGTGTTTGGACATCGGGTGAGAGGACCTTTGGACTTGTTAAGAGAGCAATGGGTTAATGAGGAAGTTCACTTGAGTCTGTTGGACTATGTCCAAAAATTTAAAACTCGGTTGGAGAGAGTCTGCCAGCTAGCGAGAGAGAATCTGAAAACAAGCCAGATAAGAATGAAGACATATTTTGATAGACGTGCTCGGCCTAGGACATTCGCAGTGGGGCAAAAGGTGTTGGTATTTTTCCCTAGCCAAAATAATCCCTTGCAAGCTCGTTTTTCTGGACCCTATGTTATTGAATCTCGAGTGACTGATCTAACATATATAATCAAAACACCAGATAGACGCAAGAAAACACAACTCTGTCATGTAAACATGCTAAAACCTTATTATGAGAAGGATTCAGTTGTGGCCTTGGTGGATGGTGAAAAGGTTGTTTCTAGAATGCCTGATGTTGATGTTGAGGAAGGCCAATTTAGACCAAATATTGTTCCATCGAAACTAAAAAACCAAAATATCCTGGAGAACCTTGAAACGAAGTTGGACCATTTACAAGTTTCACAAAAACAACAGATGAGAGAATTAATTTTAAAATTTAAAAATCTGTTCCCAGATGTTCCAAACAGAACATCGATAATTACCCATGATGTTGATGTTGGGGATGCAAAACCAATCAAACAACACCCATATCGAATGAATGTGGAAAAAAGTAAACTTGTTGATCAGGAAATAAAATACATGTTGGAAAATGATATTATTAGACATTCTAGTTCAAATTGGAGTTCGCCCTGTGTTATTGTACCTAAACCTGATGGAACTGTTAGATTTTGCACAGATTACAGGAAAGTGAATGCTGTAACAAAGTCAGATGCTTACCCTATTCCTAGGGTGGATGATTGCATAGACAGAGTGGGAAAGGCAAAATTTCTTACAAAGATTGACCTATTAAAAGGGTACTGGTGTGTTCCATTAACAGATAGAGGAAGGGAGATTTCTGCCTTTGTAACCCCTTCTGGATTGTATGAATACAATGTTTTGCCATTTGGAATGAAAAATGCTCCGGCAACATTTCAAAGAATGATTAATTCAGTGATTCATGGGTTAAAACATACAGATGCCTACATTGACGACTTAGTGACTGGGAATGATACTTGGGAAGATCACATCTCTGCGTTAGAAAGGTTGTTTGAAAGACTTTCCAAGGCTAACCTTACAGTTAACTTGGCTAAAAGTGAATTTGGCCATGCCACTGTGACGTATCTTGGTTATGTTGTAGGTCAAGGCAAGCAAGCTCCTGTTCAGGCAAAAGTTCAAGCAATATCTGAGTTCCCTATTCCCACAGGTATGAGGACTGTTAGAAGATTTTTGAGAATGGTTGGATATTATCGAAAATTTTGTAAAAATTTTGCTGATATTGCTCTTCCCCTAACTAATCTTCAGAAGAAGGGAGTAAAGTTTGTTTGGACAGATTCTTGTCAAGAAGCATTTGAGAAGCTGAAAGCCATTTTATGCTACCATCCTGTGCTCAGAACACCTGACTTTGAAAAGCCATTTTCATTAGCAGTAGATGCCAGTGATGAAGCTGCAGGAGCTGTGTTGTTGCAGAAGGGTGACCTTGATGATATTGACCATCCTGTAGCTTACTTTTCAAAGAAATTTAATGAGCATCAAAAGAATTATTCCACCATAGAGAAAGAATTACTGTCGCTTGTTTTAGCCTTGCAACATTTCAGTGTATATGTTTGCACCACTCAGAAACCATTGACTGTGTATACAGATCATAACCCATTGGTGTTTCTGAGCCGAGTCAAAAACAAGAACAGAAGGCTGTTAAACTGGAGTTTAATTTTGCAAGAGTTTGATCTCATGATAACTCACATTAAAGGCAAAGATAATGTGATTGCTGATTGTCTTTCCCGATGTTAAATGGGAAACATGTATCTGTACTAATCTGATAGTCTGTAGTTGTGTAGCGTGATAATTATTAACATTACTAACTCTATGCGCGGTTAAAATTTTCTTGGGAAATTTTTTTTTTAGGTGGGAGGTGTTATGGACTCAGTGAAAGTCCCTTTAAGATAGAGAGTGTGTGTGTATGTGTGTGTGGGGCGTGCTTACGTCAATAGAAGATAAAGGACGTAATGACGTTGTTGAAGAAGAAGAAGAAGAGAGAGAGAGAAGGGAGAGAGACACCAGCCTGCTTGTTTTTCTCTATCGATGGATGAGAAACAATAACTGTGTTTACCACTGAAATCCATGTATGGAAAAGTTGGAAGTAATCCGGTGGAGTTCACTTTGTTGCTGACCTGTATAAGGAAACAGGTATTTGTGTGTGGACGACCACGGTTCGGATGCTTTTCGGGGTGAGGAAGTCACTACCGAGTAAACACTGAAGTGTCGTTTGGGTTCCATCGTGGAACATTTGGATTTCGTATGTACTCTCTCTATGTTTTTCTACATCTACATCTTATCTTCAGACAACGGTGGTTGTTGAAGAAGCCCTTGCTCATGTTTCACCTTATGGCTTGCGGAACTGAACTTTAAGAACCATTCCGGAACTGGGAGTTTTGGACTTTGTCACACACACACACACGAAGAGTTTAGGTTTGGGGTTAACGTTCGAGGTTTAACATTTTTGAATTCTAACATACTAACATTTTTACTTTTATTTTACGTATTATCATAAGTAGTGATTAATAAAATAGTTTTTAACACTGAATCATGCTCAGTGTGTTTCTTTTGTTGCTGGTTTGTGACAACATAAATCACAAACAGCACTTCTAGTTGTGGACCTCCAGCCAGATTAATACCCATCGACCACTACCTATTATATCTGCTCCAGTTTACCCTCCTACAGGGTTAACAATTTGATTTTGCTTTACATTCATTAAGAATGCCCACTTATCATCAACAATAGAAATTTGCATGTATTCCTTTTACTACATAGGACAGTCAAAATGTGCCAACTTCTGAAGTGGGTAAAGGGATTGAATTCTCTAAGATTAAAATTATTCTGAAACAAGGTAAAATTAACAACATACAATTAACGATAAATGCAAGAATAATTCATAGCAAGCCAAATCTATTTCTTTGAAACACATGAAAAAGGACAGAAGATCAAATGAATATCAAGCATGTCAAATTCTGATATAGTGAACTCTACACACATTAACATCATGCAGTTTCATAAGAGGGGCAAAAAAAAAGCCTTCAAGACAAATGTACAGGAAATACAACTCTGGAAAATTCCTTTGCCATCTCAAATTAATCATGTAAAATCCAGAGGATCTCAAATGACTGACAGGACTAGTTCCTGTGAACTCCCAATTCCATACTACCTTACATAAAATAAAACTTAAGTTTGCAGGAATTCACTCTGTCACATTAAAAAAAACCCAAAGCTTAACCGTATTCTAATAGACAAGGAGCTCTAGGTTTTAATCAAGAAGACTTCCCATGGAATTAAAAACAGAAAATACTAGAAACTCTCAGCAAGTCAGGCAGCATCTGTGAAAAAGAGATACATGGTTAATATTTCAAGTTGCAGACCTTTCATTCTTGCTCTGGACCTTTTCTGGAATCTTCCAAGAATATCTGGCAAACTTATTCTGAAGGAACTAGTGTTTGTAAGATGCAAAAATAATTCTTAAGATACCAGTTTAAAATTCTGCACAAAATCTACACTCAATGCACATACAAGCAATCTACAGTATTCTAGGGATCAAAAAAGAATTCTAAAATAAATGCTTCTTCCTGCTATCTAACCTGCTTTGCTTTCAGTACCCAGTTTGCAAGATGGACTTCTTTTGCACATTTAGCTCCAATAATCCATTTGGTACTGAATTCATTTACACATTATTATACACACATAAATTATACTCCTTTGAGACGAATCTGATGAAAAGAACCATAGCCTAATACTAAATTAATAACTAAAGGTCTCTTAAATTAGGCATAAATCAAGTTGCCTTCCTCTAGGTCTTTCCAGATTCTTTTCATACTGCTGAGCTCAATGATTAAGCATTTAAATGTGCAAGATAAAGCAATGAGGCCATCCTGTTTTAAAAGGCAATATAGAAGCTAGTGATAGGAAATCACTTCATGACAAATAGATGTTGAAAACTCCAACAAGGACTTTAATGATTTAAAGATACAGGCTGAAAAGGAACCTGTGGGACTAGAAGAAAATGGATAACATTGTTCCATTTCCAGTGCCTTGAAAACTCCTTTCTAAATATGGTTGTATGGAAATTCCTGCCTGTTATCAAAGTTAACCTACAATATCTTTGTCGTAGTCAGACCCTGCAATCTGACAAGGCCCCACAGTCAGCTCAGACAATCAGGATGGTGGAACTAGTCACTCCCCAAAAGAAGCCGTCAGTGATTGATTGAGAGGAGCTGCAGTCAGCAGTGAACCAATCAGTCACAGGGAGTTATTTCTCATGGGATTGTTGGTGGATTGACTACTTGCAAGTATAACACAGGGCTTAGCTTACAGCAAGGACAGGTTAAGAGTCAGAAAAGGGATCCTAGTGTCAGCTGGTATGTTAAGGATGCTGTAATCTCTCAAGCTCAAATAGAGGCTTTTCACTGAAGAATAAGGAATTCTGGTTTGTCATTTATTAATAATCCCTGGTCAGGATTTCCCAGCCAATGGTTATCACCTTACTCACCTATTGTAGACATACAGGGCGGGAAAGACTCCAGTGTGCTAGACCAATGTGTGGTGCTTTGATGTTTTTCATATTGATCTGTGCTAACACTGGAATGATGTATAGGCTTATCCTAAGGAGAAATATAACTGTTCAGAATTGGAGAAATCTTATCGTTACAGAAAGGCAGCTCTTGGTTTCCACTTTAAATTGTGAATATCAAAACTAAAATAGCGGTATCTTCTTTATATCTGTAAAAACTGAGGCCCATGAATAGTAGTTTTGTTTTAGAACATCAGAACTTCAATATTAGAGAAATTGGTGTCTCCTCGCCTTCCATTCAAACCCTTTCAGATGT
The DNA here is from genome assembly GCF_009764475.1 of Pristis pectinata. NCBI lineage: Eukaryota > Metazoa > Chordata > Chondrichthyes > Rhinopristiformes > Pristidae > Pristis > Pristis pectinata. Next base: position 30,892,957 of record NC_067407.1, on the reverse strand, counting down.
ACCTTTCCAACTACCCACAAAATGCTTTCTCCCACCCTTCTTTACTGAGTGACTGTTCTAATGGAGACACAAGAGATTCTGCAGATGCTAGAACCTAGAGCAACACACACAAAATGTTGGAGAAATTCAGCAGGTCAGGCAGCATCTATGGAGGGAAATAAACAGTCAATGTTTCAGGTCAAGACCCTTCATCAGGAATGGAGAGGAAGAGGGCAGAAGCCAGAATAAAAAGGTGGGGGGGGAGGAGCACAAGCTGGCAGGTGATGGGCGAGTCCAGGTGAGGGGGAGAGGTAGGTAGGTGGGGGAGGGGGGGGGGAGTGAAAGGGAATGATGTGAGAAGCTGGGAGGTGATTGGTGGAAGAGGCAAAGATCTGAAGAAGGAGGAATCTGATAGGAGAGGACAATAGACCATGGAATGAAGAGAAGGAGGTGGGGAACCAGAGGGAGGTTTCTGCCCTCTTCCTCTCCAGTCCTGATGAAGGTTCTAACCCGAAACGTTGACTGTTTATTTCCCTCCATAGGTGCTGCCTGGCCTGCTGAGTTTCTCCAGCATTTTGTGTGTGTGTGTTGGTGACTTTTCTAATGTCTTGTATGGAGATTGCTTCCCATGATTTTCCTTTCTTTCACACTTGCTCTTCTACCTTGATCCAAATATGCCAACCTCCAAATCCCCATCATAACACCACAGAAAAATTGACAATAATATACAAATAGTATGCAAGTGTGCTTTTCTGGGTGGAATGGGTGCTCAGGGAAAGAGAATCTTTCCACTCCAATTCTCAATGGAATATCTTGGCCAACATCTAAAGAACCGTCATTTTGGAAGAATACTGGAGGATAATAAGCACCACACCTTCCTTTCAGAAAAGAGAAAATGGAATCAGTAAAAGCAATGATTTAATGGGTTTGATTATATCTACTACCTCGTCGTCATCCTCCTCCACCTCAACTTCTGCTGCAGCTAGCCTGGAAGCAGCTTGAAGTGTTCCAGAAATGCCAATGTCTCCAGATGTTCCTCCCACTCCTGGTATGGCTGGAAATCCTACAGAAAGTCAACGTAGCAATCTTAACAACAGCAGTTAACAATCTGAAAATTCTTTGCTAGTTTCACTGCCCATTGGTTTCACATCATTTTGTTGAAGCAGGCAGGTTGACCCACTCAAGATTTTCAGTACCCTTTTTTTAAGCAAATGCTCTCCTTCAGGATCTCCCGCAACACCAACGAAGTAAGTCAATGAACTGTGCTGGAAAGTACATCCATGGTTTCCCTCTGCAGAATAGCATCCAATTTTAACTTACTACTACACCTTCACTCAACTGTACTTCAACAATAAACTTACTGAATTATTTAAAATTACATTTTCAGTAAGTTTAATCAGCTAGTGATTAATGACTGGTTTGCCATTAAATGTTCATGGTGTGAAATTTGTTCTGAACAATAGTGCCAAAATGGATTTATAGAATTAAATGGTGGGTGATAATTAGAAGCAGCCAAAACTTTTCTGTTAATTTTGAAGGATTATTTAGTTATCCTAAAGAGGTAGCTTCAATTTGCTCCATGGTTTGGTGCATTCATTGTCTAAATTGTCTATACTCTGCATTCAACAAAAACTAGTCAAGTTCTTTACAAATGCAATATAAAAGTAACAAAGAAAAAATCCACTTTTATTTTGTAAGCCTTGATTCAACAACAACATTGTTAACCCAGTCTTACATTCAAGTTCCACTCCAGAGTTCCACTTAGTAAGTATTCTAGTCTAATACTGCAGTGCAGCACTGGGTGAATTAGCATCTTTCAGATGAGAAGTTACAGAATAGTCCCATCTGTCATCTCAGGTGAAGGTAAAAGATGACACTCGAAGAAAAGCAGACAAGTTCTCCCTGATGTCCTGACTAATATTTATCCCTTAAAACTAATTGGCAAAAACTTATTTGATGAATATCTCACTGCGTATGGGATTTAGCAGTAATCACACTTTAAAAGTACTGCATTAATAATATTGTGCTTTGGGACACTGGAGATCATGAAAAGAATTCATACAAATGCAAGGATTGGTAGTTTACAAGGGGTAGGAAAACAGGAATCATGGGGAGAGTCTTTTCCTTTAAAGGACTGCTGGGAAGATGGTAATCAATATTTACAAAGTAGATGGTACAACACTTCCGACACGTTTGTACACAAATGTGCAAAAATTTTAAAATTGTACATGTGAAAGTTGAGTAAAGGCTGTATTTTCTGTAGTTTACTTTAGAAATACACCATTATTGCCAAAACTTGTTTTTACATGGATGTCACTACTTTCCTGCTTTCTGGTATTTCCCAAAGGAGAAACTACACTGGGAGCAAGTACGAGGTGACTTGAGGCTTGTTGCAGAAATTTAAGTAGATCATTTCACTTTGCTTTTTTTAAAAAAAGAAAAAAAAATCCAACTGTTGCACTGCTTTAACTTAGTGTTCTTTTCATCTCCTGTGATTGAAGGGAATTCCAGTGTCAAGTCAATGATCTGTATGGGATATCACATTCTCAGGAATCTTGATGAGGAGGAGTTGCCAGGTATTGCATAAAAAGGGCCTGCCCACTTCAAAGATGGGCTGCAACACTTTAAAACATTTGCTTGCTGCATTTGGAATTATAGCTGCTGCCATTTTCATCTCTCCTGATTAATCTTTATGTTCTTGCCCCATCCTCATTCCCTTTTCTCATTTAACTTCTCCTGCCTCCACTCAGTCTTGCTTCTATGCCACTTTCTTCCCTGTCCCATGTCCTGAAAATGTGGGTGTTTAATATTTATTGAGTCTCTAACATTTTTAGTTCTGAGGAAAAATCACCAACTTGAAATGTTCAAACTCTCCACAGCTGCCAGACCTGCTGATCACTTCCAGCATTTTATTTTACTATTATCTACACTTGTTTGTGCTTGTGTGCTTTCAAATTACAGTGTAGATAAAACTATTTTCCATATTAGAGCAATATTCTATATTACAGAAAAGTTGCAACTGATGTGATCATTTTGCTCATGGGTTTGGTTCTTTCTGTGGAATAAATGAACCCACAATGATAACAATGTCACAGAGCCGATCCCATTGTTACTAGTATTATAAGCAATATTAAAATGTTCCAAGCCAGAGTATTTCCTTTGGGCTGTTCAATCCCCAGTATGTAGTTCACTTTGTGTATAATTTGCAACTTTGTGGATTTTCTGAATTTGCTTATTCCCAGGTAGGTCAGAAGAAAGATAAGCAATTTTTAATGCAGCAAGTTGTTACTCATGGGTACACTTTTGGAAAGGGTGGCAAAAGTTTAACAGTAATTTTCAAATGGCAATTTGATATACTGTATACTTAAAAATTGAAAAAAAAATGCAATGGAGTGGGAGTAAATAGATGACTCCCTCTACAAACTCTGATTCTAGTACAAAACCAACAAGGTGAAGATTTCCATGCCATAGCTTCCACTCTTGTGTATTATTATAAGGGACCATGGTTTACAAGAAAGCATCCACTAGGCATCTTGAGAAAACCAACATCCCGAAGGAACGGGGAATGCATACTTGATCAGGAAATTTACTTACAAAAATATCAAATATAGAATAAAATATTTTCACTTGTGGTGCAGTCCAAAAGTAAAGATCATTACTAAAATATTATTATTAATGGAATAGGGAACTCACAAACTTTTTTTAATCCAGAAGTGATTAAGAATATAGGATGTGCCACAAGGAGCAGTTGAGACAAAGAGCAAAGATATTTAAAGGGAATTGAGATTAGCACATTCTGAAACAAAAAGAAAACAGGTTATGCTGAGGCTAAAAACTTATTGAATCTCTAACTTTTTTTAGTTGTGAGGAAACATTAGATGAAGAGGTGAAGAGTTGACAACATAGACTCATCATCTAATGTTTCCTCACAACTAAACCCTGTGGAGTCCCTGTAGACTTTCATTTGAGAGGGGTATATGTATGCCTGTGCAGTTACCTTTTAAATAAAATATAGACACTTATATTTGTTTCAATACACTTGTTTTTTGTGTTGAAGAATGTGGAAATAGCAGACTCAATACTGCACAAGTTTTCAAGCCAACTTATTAACAAACTCTGAATTTCCGGATAATTTGATTTTGGCAACCAATGCGCCTACCCAAAATAGACAGGCAGCTAATATATAGGTAATAATTGGTCTCAGATTATTTTATTAGGATTCCATTCCTTACCCACCAAACCATTCCTATCTGTGCCCACCCGAGTGCTTCCAATTAATGGGAAATAGAGAGGCAGCAGCCTTGAAGAGGTTCTAAGCTATTCAAATGACAGCTGCCCAAAAGCATGGGAGATGCTTTTTATACAAATTTTATGTAAATTCTTCTTGCAGAGGGTGGTGAATCGCTGGAATACTACAGAAGTTTCTGGAAGACAGATCACTGGAGTCTTTAAAGAGGAAGTAAATATATTTTTGAAAGATCAGGGAACCGAAGGCTGTGGGAAACTGGCACAGAAGAGGAGACAAGGCCCGAGACAGATCAGCCATGATCATATTGAATGGCAGGGCAGACTTAATGGGATTGAATGGCCAACTCCTGTTCCTGTTTTCTTATAAGCCTTTACAATGTGAAAGACTTTTCACATTTGTTGCATTTTCTGTTACAAACACCACACAGAAGATCTAAAAAGTTTTTATTCTTAATATTTATAAATGCCTTGCTTTTAGGATGTTGATAAGTCATTTCAGAGTCAGGCACCGAGTTTACATTCCATCCTTCAACTTGAAGAATTGCCTATCAGGGTGCATATTTTATGCTGGCCACATTACCAGTTTCATTACCTTGAAGCTTTGGGATCAATACAAATCGAGTCTCATACCAGCTTCTGTAGGTGACTGGCTTACATGCCCTGCCCAATGAATAATACACAGAACAAACGTACCAACCATCTTTTATATTTTCTGTTGTGACATTAGTTCTTTCTTAGTTTAATCCTCTATCTACTCTTCTCCCATCTTCTATTTTCCTCTTTCAAATATTTAGTAATAGCAGAATCACTTGGAAGGGGTATCAAGTAACTTTTTATGCAGTGAACAGTCCCCATTCCTTCAATCTTCCACACTTAAATTGGTAAATGTACAGTACAAATAATTTTGCATTACCATTACAGTCCATTACAAAGTCAATTCCTGCAGCATGCAAAAATATAAATTTAAAAATAAGCTTATATGAAGGTAAATCTTGTTATATTTAATCACGTCAGGCAGACAAAAACACTTAATATTACTACACTCTTATAAGCTGCATGTAGTAGTAAGTCACAGTTGGACAAATGCACCTGCTCAAATGAATGAAGATTGTATACATAAACATTTCTTCAAATATACAATACTTGCCTGGGGGTACTGGAAGATCTCCAAAATCCACTTTTCTTCCAGCTTTGTGTGCTCTGATGGCATCTTGGTATTGCTGAATAATAAAAAGGTAGAAATTCTCAATTATGCATTTCACCAAGATGATGTACATTTTCAATTGATCAATATCAAAATAATTTATGTACATTGAGCTCTTGCATACATGGATGTATGTCCACATATCTGTAAAGAGTAAATCCCATTTTGAAGGTGAGTTCCAAATATTTAATGTTAAAGCTGGTCTCCAAGATTCCTGTTGGGGGATGGAGGGTTCTTTCTGTGTCAAAAGGCGTATTATCAACCCTTTTATAATGTACACAGTTCTCAAACATTGCACATTAACTTGGGAAAATTTGCAATGACTCCCTTGCATTCTTAGACAAGATCTAAGAAAAAGCCTGCTGACTTTGTTTTCACATAAATCACAATCTTATTGATTGTTATTGATATAAATATCACAATTCTTCTTTACTATTAATTATTGAAATATAGAATTATTAAAATATAATCTATGTCTCATTAAATCTATACTTATCGTTTCTTGAGCTATAAATGCATGTGTCAGAATGAGGTTTCACTGGCTACTTAACCCCTTAAGGATTTTCAGATTAAGTTATGTATGAGGGGCAGGATATCCAGTAGATATAACAAAGATGGTGTGGGTGATTTTGCACTTACCATATTAAATTGCCTGGGATCTTCATGGTCACCTTCACAAAGATATATTAACCATCATCCAAAAACTAGCGAGCCATCACATCTATTATCTTTTCCATCTAGATCTAATAGTTGCCATCAAATTTATCATTATAATAGTTGCCATAGTATCTTTAAGACATTGCAGGTCTTATCACATAACGTCTATTAGAGCTAAATTCATTCACTTTTTATAATTTATTCCAGGAACTGGGGCTTCACTAACAAAACATTCAGTGCTCCTCCCAAATTGCCTTAAGAATGCAATGTTCAGTGCTTAGTCACATTGTGAAGGTACACCATAATGTCAGTGCCTAGTTCAGTCTCGATTCATCCTAGTAGGGTTTTGACACAGCAGCCTAACACAACTGAATTGCCAGAAAGGCATTGAGAAGACCTTTACAAGTCAACCACATTGCTCTGGGTTTGAAATCATACATTGCCAGAGCAGCTAAGGACAATGATTCCCTTCATATCAGTGGACTCAGACCTCCACCAGTGTACAGTCAAGGTATAGTTGGGTCACTTGGTAGTTGTGTTTGCCAATTTGTGGCCATGGAAGAAATTAAGAGATGCCCTTACAATCTCCTGTGAAGATCCACATATCCAATGTCAGTTAGGAAACTGCTGTGGGAGGTAGGCTCAGGCCTCAGCTGGAAGTTTGAACTAGTCACATGTCAACTTGGATTGACCATCAAGGGAAAAAAATATCTAGCTACAATTCTAGACAACACAGGATACCCAGTTACTTTTTATATTATGCGAGGTTTAAAAAAAGTGGTCTGAAATTGCAACAAGTCTCATGTCTTACATTGACTAAGTCATACTAAATTTGTTCAGCTTTCCCCAATGAAAAGGCAAATGAATGAGCTATATGAGGGTCAGAATATACAGAACAGATAACAAAGAGGGTTTAATCAACAGCTTCTGCACCTCCCATAAATAAAATGGCTTTTGTTGAGTGTGTAAAAGTATGCGTCCAATTGTTTCACGGTCATCAATGTTAGGGAACAGCTCACCAAAATGATGCACACATGAATATTTACTGATTAGATAAGATAACCAAGGGCACCTGGGGTACCATACCTTAAGCAAGAAATCAACATCTTCAAGATGATATTGAAAAAAGGACTGAAGAAATGCCCCAGAATCAATGTACCTTTGCTATTCTCTCATGCATCCTTGCTTTACGATCATTTCCATTAGCTTTAGCCTGAGTTGCTGCTGTTTTGTACCTCTCCATTCTTTGATGTAGAGCTTCCAGAATATCTCTGGGCGGTGGCGGTGTGCCTAGAATCACAAAAATATGTCCCTGCTATAGTTAAGAATTTCTTTTGAATAACTCATCAGATATTAAAGGATTTTACAGCAAACAATGATAATTTGTTCATGTCAATTAGCAGCGTTTTCTCCCCAACCTCCCTTGGTCAATTGTCACAACTGCCCTCTTCATCCTTCTAGGTGCAGCATTAGCTGTCCCTGGTGCTGGTTACTCCTTCTCTCCAACATCTGTTGTTGGTCATCTAGCTTGTCCAGCCCTTCCAGAATGTTGCTAGTTTCAGCAGATCTCTCATTCTTTAAACTCTGGTGAATACAAATTTAGTCAACCTAATCTTTCCTCACGTGGCAGTCCTGCCATCCAAGTATCAGTGTGGTAAACCCTCACTACGCTCCCTCCATGTTAACTACATCCCTTCTTAGGAAAGACCAAAGAATACAATATTCCAGGTGTAGTCTTACCAAAGCCCTGTATACATCATTACTCCTGTATTCAAAACCTCTTGCTATAAAGGCCAACTTACAATTTGGCTTCATAACTGCTTGTTGCGCCTGCAAGTTTGTTTTCTTTCACTGGTGTAGAAGAACACCCAATTTTTTTTACATCAACACTTCCCAATCTAAACATCATTTAAATAACATGCCATCTTTGTTTTTCCTACCAAAGTGACTAACTTCACACTTATCCATGTTTTATGGCATCAGCCAAGTTTTTACCCACTTGCTTAATGGATATGTCAATGGGAAAGGAACACAGATTTAAAGTGATGGGCAAAAGATTCAGGGAAGATAGAAGGAAATCTTTTGTTTAAATTAAAGAGAGTGGTTATCATTTGCAAGGCCATCCATAGGGAAGTGGGACTGACTAGATTGTTCTAAAGAGAGCTAGGGTGAGCTAATGGACTGAATGGCCTCCTTTGGTATCACAATAGATCTATGATTCTGTGGCAGTGCAGGCTTGGAGTTACCTGGCCTCCCACAGATTCAAAGTGGTATAACAAAATTCCAGGAAAGCAAAACCGCTCACAATCTGTTCTTCTGCTACATATTCAGAGTTTATCCTATTATTTGTACAATTCAGAAACCATACCCAAAAATGCTTACAGCACAATCCAAGTTCAAGCACATGAAAATTTAACAATACAAAGGACTCTGACTCCAAAGCTCACCGTAGGATAGAAATCGTACATCATACTATTCCAACAGTTTTAAGACTAACTAGTTAAGAGTTTCAAAACTCAGAACATAACCTGATTTTTCTAAGATGAATTTACTCTCAGTCTTTTGTTAATTTTGTGAATTTATGACAATGGAAAAATGATGTCTAGGAAGTCTTAACTATTTCCGCATGCAGTACATAAGCAAATGAGCTGTTGACCAATAGCTCAGGAACATTAAAATGTTAGTTTAAAGACACCAAAGTTTCAACATTAATTTCATCCCTTCTTCTCAGTGCCAACTGCACCTCCTAATTTGGGACAGCCTTATTGTGACTTGCACTAAACACTGAGCCACCCAAATCTTAGAAACTTAATTGCAAGCTGTGCTTCAAAATTTAATCTATGATTTTTTTTTTGAAATGTCATTCTTCTCATTTATACAAAAAAAGACATATTTCAAGAATACCAGTGCAGAACATTTACAAAGCATGGCTAACTTATCCTACCTGCTTCTATGTTGCCCTGGGGTTCTGTTTTAGGACCTACTTCTTGCTGATCAGGAAGAGTTACCGTACTGGATGGACCTGGTGATTTGTCTTGGGTCGAGGTATCTGTCAAAATATTTGAATAAACTGTTACACATAAAACCAGAGTAAAGGTAGTATATCACTTTATGATATCTAATGGTTTTTCTATTCAATTTGTGGTTAAAAGCATAAGAAATATTTAATCTGACAGGTTAAATAACCAATATACTGCAAGGATGCAATAAACGTTTCTAAATTAATAATCAGCCAGGAGCCAGATTGTGCTGTGTTGAGAGTTCTAAATAGGTGTAAATAGCCAAATAGCTGTGTGTGAAGAATATACCTTTTTACTTCCTATATAATGATTTGTTCTAGTTAGTTAATCTATTAATTATGACCAACTGTAAAAACTAATTCAAATAGTCAGTACTATTTCAATCATGAAACTGCACTTACATGATCTGGAGAATTTTTGTTTTCTCTGGCACAGTAGTCAATGTGACAGGAGTACCATCTCGAGGATGGATCTGATAACATCTATTTGGTATTTCAACGAAAGGCTAGTTTTCCTTGTTTTCTTAAATGTTACCAAATCTCAGTTGGGCAGAGTCACCTTAAGAGACCTCTGAAGAGGCCTGCATTTGATAATGAATAATACAATGTGACTACCTCAGATTAGCTTTGCACCAAATTAATACGAACTATTTAAGTGATCAGTGCTGGAACACAATGGTCACTATTTTGTGCATGCAAATACATTCAAAAATGAAGCAGAGGGATCCAGTTCCTCCCTCCCCCCAAACTACAAGCTGCTACTAACATAAAATAACTTTTACAACTACAAAAAAAGATACATTTCTACAACAGCTATATATAATATATAAATATATAATATATATAAAAAAAATATATATATACACACACACACATACACACACACACCTGTTAGAGATGATGGCAAATTACTTAGATCCACTGGCTCCCCATCGTGCAAAGCCTTTATCGCAATAGCAAATTTCTAAAAAACAAAATAACAATTTACACATTTAAATCTGCCTATTATATGTTTAAAAAAAGTGCACTGTTTTAACAGTCCAAAATAATTACATCTGTAAATGAAGCTATAAGCATAGCACTACATTACAAAGAAATCCAAAGTAAAAGAGTCTTTGGAAATTATATGCCCTGAAGGCTTAAATAAAAATTAAAGTTGAAGACACCACTAGGATTAAATCCACAACATAAATAAAAGCAATATTTCAGATTTCCTTCAAGTCCACAAGCAGCAGCTAAGGCAGGTAGAAAACCAAACTGCACAGAAATCAGCATTACCCAATTCTTCTCATATTGGGCGACTTGTGTAAACAACATGCTTTCCCGCAGGACAGATGTCAGACATCCAATGAGGCATGCATTCTAACATTCTTAGAAGATTTTGAACAACTATATCTTTTAATGCTGTGGATTGAGAGATTTATTAACTATTTCTTGATTTATTATGCATGAAAGTTTTGGAACTGACACATCAAAACCTTTGCATGTCACAAGAACTTTTAATAGGATTAAAAATAAATGTTTAATTGGCTTGACTGCTTTTTAAATTTAACATCAAGAAAACTTTCCATCTGAACCACCTTCAAATTCTGATTTTATTTCAGATGATGCGCTGTTTTTGAGCTCTGGCAATTTCAAAGTGCAATCTGCAGTGGTAGAGCACTTTTCTTTCCAAACTAAAAAATACAAATTATTGTGAAGTAAACAGGTCAGATCAGAGTTTAACTGCCAATTGCTTATTCATGAATCTTCAGAAAATAGAATATGTTCACTAGTTTGAAACAGCAGGAAAAGTGCCTACATTTTTAGACTATTTCACATTTGTAATGGTGACTTTTGCTAGATCGACCATTTTTCATTATTCAAATATACATTGCATTAAACCTGCTCAGTTCTCAACACCACAGCTGATTTCATTTGTCACATAAGTGTGCTACTTCCCAGGTATCTAATTAATTTTGCCTACTAACAAACACTCCACTACCATTAAAATAGTCTCTGCTGACTAGAACTTCAAGATATTGTAAAGCTTCTCAAAAATTGTTTCTATATTGGTCAAATATCAGCATATCTTCATCATCAAATGCTGCCACAACATTTTACAAATCAATGGATTCACCAAAAAAAACCAAAAATGTTACTTTGCTGATTTTCACATATTCTAGAGCAGTTGTGATGTCTCCTTGTTGCTTTGCTCTCAGTGCAGCCAATTTATATTCTTTCTGTCTTCCAATTAACAACGCTTTTGTCTTTGAATCATCAGACCCTGCAAAATGTTAAAAAAAAAGACTTTAAAAATCATTATATAATTGATTTATAGCAGGACCAGTTTCAGACAATTACTTCCAGTGATTTCCTAATTTGGTTTAGAGCTTAATCTAAAACTGACTGCAAGACTGATTTGTATTTTACCAAATTAGTCTATCTATTTATTTCAGCAGTACTAATGATCTTTCACATACTGATAGGTGAGTCACGCCTGGCCAGGTGATTCACCTATCAGTGGGTGAGCAATTGGGGAACAGTGACCACAGCTCATTAACTTTCAGGATAGCTATAGATTAGGATAGGTATGGGGCTAGTGGGGAGGGTTTAAATTGGAGCAGGGTTAATTATGAAGGCATAAGGCAGGAACTAGGTAGAATAAACTGGGAACATTTTTTTGCTGGCAAGTCCACGTCGAGCATGTGGAAAGTGTTTAAGGATCAAATACATAGGGTACAGGATAGGTATGTCCCGATTAGAAGGAAGGACATGCATGTCCAGAGAAGTAATGAACTTAGTCAAGAAGAAAAAGAACAAGTATGTAGAGCTTCGTAAGTTAGGATCAGACAGAGCACGTTAGGACTATAAAGAAGCCAGAAATGAACTTAAGAAAGGAATTAGGAAAGCCAGGAGGGGTCATGAAAAGTCCTTAGCAAGTAGGATTAAGGAGAATCCAAAGGCATTCTATACCTATGTCAGGAATACGAGGACAACAAGGGAAAGGGTAGGACCACTTAAGGATAAAGAAGGGAATCTATGTTTGGATGCAGAGGATGTGGGTGAGGTTCTGAGTATTTCTCTTCAGTTTTTTACCCAAGAAAGGAAGATGCAGGACACAGAAATTGGAACTGAGGGCATAAGCATGTTAGGGCATTTAGAGGTCAAGGAGGAGGTAGTGTTAGGTCTTCTAAACAGTATTAAGGTGGAAAAGTCCCCGGGGTTTGATGGGATATACCCCAGGTTATTGTGGGAGGCGAGAGAGGAAATTGCTGGGCATTGACCAGTAATCTTTGTGTTCTCCTTGACCACAGGTGAGGTCCCGGATGACTGGTGAGTGGCTAATGTTGTTCCTCTACTTAAGAAAGGAACAAGAGAAAATCCAGGGAACTATAGACCAGTGACTCTCACGTCAGTTGTAGGGAAATTGCTGGAGAAAATTCTTAGAGATAGGATATACGAGCATCTGGAATCCAATGGCTTGATTAGGGAAAGCCAGCATAGCTTTGTGCAGGGCAAGTTGTGCCTTACTAACCTGGTTGAGGTTTTTGACAAGGTGATGAGAGAGATTGATGAAGGTAGAGTTGTGGATTTAATCTATATGGACTTCAGGAAGGCATTTGACAAGGTCCCACATAATCAGTTACTCAAGAAAGTTCGGATGCATGGGGTCAGTGGAGAATGGGCTGTGTGGATCCAGAACTGGCTTGCCTATAGAGGACAGGGGGTAGTGTTGAAGGGACTTGCTCAGGCCGGAGGCCTGTGAGTAGTGATGTTCCGCAGGGATCTGTGCTGGGACCTCTGCTGTTTGCGATGTACATAAATGACCTGGATGAGTATGTTGATGGATGGGTTGGTAAGTTTGCTGATGATACCAAGATTGGCAGAGTTGTGAATAGTGTAGAAGACTGGCGACGGATACAGCGTGATATAGATCAGTTGCAGATGTGGGCAGAGAAATGGCAGATGGAGTTTAACCTGGCTAAATGTGAGATGTTGCACCTCGTAGCACTAATGTTAAGAGAGAGTACACTCTTAAGGGCAAGACCCTTAACAGTGTTGAAGAGCAGAGAGACCTTGGGGTGCAAGTCCATGACTCATTGCAAGTGGCTACACAGGTAGATAGGATGGTTAAGAAGACTTATGGAATGCCCGCATTTATTAATCGAAGTATTGAGTAGAGGAGTCAAGAAGTTATGATGCATCTCTATAGAACTCTGGTTAGGCCGCATTTTAGAGTATTGCATGCAATTCTGGTCACCTCAATATAGGAAGGATGTCGAGGCTTTAGAGAGGGTGAAGAGGTTTACTCAGATGCTGCCTGGATTAGAGGGCATATGCTATCAGGAGAGGCTGGACAAACTTGGGCTTTTTTCTCTGGAGCAGTGGAGGATGAGGGGTGATCTGTTGGAAGTGTATAAAATTACCAAGGGCATAGATAGGGTGGACAAGCAATATCTTTTTCCCATTATTGAGCGATCCAATACCAGTGGGCATACATTTAAGGTGAGAGAGGATAGGTTCAGAACAGACGTGAGGGGTACGTTTTTTACTCAGAGAGTGTGGGTGCCTGGAATGCGTTGCTGATAGACTAGTGGAGCAAATTCACTGGGGGCTTTTAAGAGGGGCTTGGATGGGCACATGAATGAGGGGAAAAGAGAGGGATATGGACATTCTGTAGGTAGGAGGGAATAGCTATGTCGGCACAACATTGTGGGCTGAAGGGCCTGTTCCGTGCTGTACCGTTCTATGTTCAGTGAAAACATATGTATCAAAAAGAAACAGAAGAATAATCTTAATAAGAGAAGTTCGAAGTGTTCATTCCTTTTACACATTATGCATAATTTCCTCATTGCATACATCACCTAATTTATTAACACCTAGGATGTGAATATCAGTTGTAATTGGCCCAATCTTGTTGCCCGGTCACTCCACTTGGAATTATTGCCTATGGGCCTCATGACTGCACATACCTCTCCTGGATCTGGAGGGCCAACTTTGCTGGCGCTCTGCATTTCAGAGATATTTAGCCTGAAATGACCAACAGCTGGCACAGTGGGGCCTAGGACATTATAAAAGCTGACATACAGAGATATTTAACAATTAAAATGAAAGAAAATAATTCAAAAATAATTTTAAAAATTAAGAAGATTGAAGTTAACCAACAACACCTCAAGAACTTATAAATAATTTAAAAAAGTAAAGCAAAATACTTTAAAATGTAACCTACCTTGTCCTTTGCTTCCTAATCAATTTAACCTGGTGCAGGGTTTAAGAAGTGATTTCCTAGTATTATGCTGGTGACTGGGCTTGATCACTAGACTCCATGGGAGTCCAGTAGCTAAGTGAACTGACATAGATGGCCTTCCAAATCTGTTAACAAGTACCAGACCTGCAGCTACTGAAATGGCAGAATGAAAGCAGTTCCATTTGATACAGTACCTGTACCATCATCACTAACTGCCGCAGTGGTCACATCACTGATCTCTGACTGAATGGTAGTTGCAGGCTTTTCAAGAACATTGTGAGATTCTGGCACAGAAGACTCCGCAGGTAACACAGTCTCAACAGGTTTTGCTGATATTGGTGTTTCTTCAAGCATTTCAGCAACTCTACCTTCCACATTTTCAGCTTCCAAACTTTCTGCATTTAAGCTGTCAGGTTGGAGTACTGGAGCACTGCTTTTACCAGTGGCCACTGGGGGAGGAATTTCTGCTTCCTCTATCATTTTACCTTTCTTTGCAGAAGCCAGCATTGTCTGCAAAGTCTGTTGAAACAAAAGGAATCATTTAAAGATTGCATACATAATGTTTAAAAAAACTATAAAATTCACGATTTCTGACAAATTCTTCGAAAGGTTTTCCAAAAAATAATCAATCTATTTCAGTGAGAGAATATCCTCTCAATATTCTTTTGAGAAACCACGTTTCTGGCAATAAACAGTTTGTTCAGCAGATTATAAAAAGGAGGACCACACTGAACTCTATTTTTATATTATATAATTATATAACTAAAAATGTTAAACCAAAAATTCTCCTTTTTAGCTATGAAAGTACACAGAGTTATTGCAAAAAATAATTCAAAGATATGTTAAAATGTGAGCACACCAAATTATGTAAGAGAACAGCTGGAGCATTGCTAAAGAAACATTAAATCCTACCAAAAATGCTGCCCTAATGTGAATTTTATTTCAACTTCTCTAAATTGCTAATTTGCTAAATGGAGCCTCAGAGCTTAATTTTTCTTTAAGCCAAGATTAGACAGAAATAGATTTCACAATTTGGCTGTGTTACGTAAACATTGTTCCCATCAACTGACGCTAAAGCATTGCTGACGACAATCTACAGAAAAGTCTGAACTACCCGAGCTTGAAAGTTACATGGAAATTGGAATACAAATTACTAATAAATCATACCTTTAATCCTCGTTCATATCTTCTCATTTTTGAGGTTTCCCCAGTTTGCTTTGCATTATTAATTGCAACCCTATACATCTGAATTCGTTCTTCCAGTGTACCTTGCAATCCACTAACATCCATAGAAACTGTACTTGACTTGGGGAGAGAGAAAAAAGAATATATTGATCTGATCACAAGCTTGAACATAGAATGCATGCCACAGAAAAGCCATTTGCTCTAAATGTTGGTAGGCCATTCGCTCTAAGCTTTCTTGGACTCCAATTGCTTGTTCCCCAGCAGTTACCATAAAGCTCTATTCCCTTGTCCCCCATGTATGCAACATCCCTTCCTTTATTCATATCAGGACTATCTACTTCAACAACTCCAAGTGGCAAGATGTTCTTAATATACTTATAGACTCTCTTAGGATTCTCCTTTATTTATCCGCCAAAGCCTTCTCGTCCTCTTTTTGCCTTCCTGATTTCCCTTTTAAATGTACTCCTCATCCCTTAAACTCCTCGATCCCAGATGCCTATACCTGACATATGCCTCCTTTTTCTTGATCAGATTCTCAATATCCCTCATGAACCAGGGTTCCCTACACCTGCCAGCCTTGCCCTTCACTGTAACAGGAACATGCTGGCCCTGAACTCTCCCTATCTCACTTTTAAAAGCCTCCCACTTGCCAGACATCCCTTTACCTGCAATCACCTCTCCTAATCAATCTTTGCAAGTTCCTGTCTAACACCATCAAAATTAGCCTCGCCCTAATTTAAGACTTTAGCTTGTGGACCAGTCCCATCTTTTTCCATATTTATTTTGAAACTAACAGAATTATGGTCACTGGTGCCAAATTGCTACCCCACTGACAATTCAATCACTTGCCCAGCCTCTTTTCCTAACAGGAGGTTGAGTGTTGCTGCCTCTCTAGCAGGGCCATCTACATTTTGCATTCTACTCTTCAAGAAATCTGCCCCAATGTGCAGTTCAATAAACTTATTCGATTTGTAAGTAATTCATTTTCAATTTTTGTTTGTGTCCTTTGGTTGTACCCTTACACTATATAACTGCATGATAAAATCATCACTGCTTGCTTCTGTGACAAATTCAGGAAACGAGGCAAGGCCTAAATCTTTGCAGGAATTTTTTTTTAAACAAAAGAGTTGTTCTATGATTTCATGAAATGGGTCAATTTTAGGTATTGATACTATTAGAATCAATTGTGCGATTCAAATATTTGTAATGACTTCTCTTTTGAGTAAATTTATTCAGTACACCATGTCCTGCCAGATCAAATTTTATAACCACTTTTATAATGGATGTTCAGGGAAAGTTGTATGACTTATAATGTAACCAGTATAAAATAAACATTGGGCGAAGTTGAAAACTAGACAAAGGCCTCTTGGAAGACATAGTAGCTTTATTTTGTTATCATCTAAACTGAAAACAAATCAGGCAAATCATAACTAACTCAACTTCGCTTATAAATTAGTACAATTGATGATGACAATATTATAATTTAGCTTTTGGTGTTATTCCACTGGTATTCACTTGCTGGCAATTTTTGTTCCTCATTAAAAGCCATCTTCTGTCACAAGGTGGTCTGAGACTGCAGAAGTCTTATTATGCACCAACCACATTTTATTCTCCTACCATGATAATTAAACTAGATATTTCTGAAACTGAATTTTTGTAGTCTTTTTTAAAAGAACTCAATGAATATCTTACAAAACATTTGCAATACAACAAAGATTTCTGAAACTAAAGATTGTCTGTACTCTCTAAATAACACTGTAATTGGTAAAGCCAAATATAATCTACTGAGGTGCTGCAAATAAAAGCACATAATGTATTATCAAGTTTTGTTTTTAATTCACAGTGTTACAACAGATACAAGAATAATCCTTCCTTTTTAACTTAGAAAGGCATTGTTTACCTGAGGCTGAGATACAATTTGTTGCTTTATTGATACTGGCGTATCTGTGGGAAAAGATGAATTTGAAGATTCTTCCTCCTCATCCCCAACCACGTCCTTTAACTCTGCCTTAATTATAAAATAACGTGTTATGTAATTTAAGCAAATTGCAGTACCAAAATATTTTTATTCTGCACATTACCCAGTTTACCATAATGCAATACATTACTACACCACTGACAAATTAACAGATGCAAAATACAGCTTGTTTAGCAGAAACAAAATTTACACTAGAATACTAATATTTAGGCATTTCTCACACTTTAGTTGTTTGATAGGTAAACTGTGGATCCTCTGTGCAGGTTTAGATTTGTGAAAATAAAAACACAAGGAATTAATGGACTTAATTGTAAGAGATGCATCTTGCAGTGGTTATAAAGGTTTAACTACCAGACGCAATGTTACTAAGATAACTACTTTCTGGTTTCAAAAGTTATTCTGCGAAAAGAAAATCATCCACAACTTTCAAGCATTTATATACTTTTGAGGATATACACACTTTATGCACAAGTCATTGATATTCCATAATTGTAAACTGTTTACCAAAATAATCACCAAATGGATAATAAAGATTTTTAATTATAGTTAGCTAATTAGCCACATTAGCTACTACTTTGATTTATTACAATGACTTCCTACATCATCTACTGGTTAAAGCACAACATGGCAGGATGTTGAGCCAGCATGTCTGTGTAGAGTTGGGGATTTGGGGGGTCATAGCTGTACTCCAGGTCAGAGAATAATGACCAGCTGTGATTTCTGTTTATGAACATATCTAATAACTCATTTTGGATAACTGCAACTATGTAAATTTCATGGTTACATTTGGCTACGACATCACATTTCATTGAAAGGCTTTCAGGCAGTCATCATCCCAATACACAAAATATTCATAGTAAATTCAAAAATAGTGAAAGGAGAATTAACTGGAGGGAAACCATTTAAAAAAGGAATACTGCATCTTTAAATAATAACTGGTACTCACGTATAATGCAAATTATTTAGAAATAACTCCAACAGCAAAACTGAATTCCTTCTATTACAAGCTCTTTAAAATGAAACCCAGAAAATATTGGAAATCCTCAGGAGGACCAGCAGCAATTTAGTAAGTGATCTTTTATCAAAATGGGAAAATATAGATATGAACAAATTTAAGATTTGGGGAAAGGAAGGAGAGAATAAAAGGTAATAATCACTGACAGGTCTAATAAAGGTTAGTTACCCAAAATGTTAACTCTGTTTCTCTTTCTACCAATTTGCCTGCCCTACTTTTCTAGCATTTTCTAGTTTTATTCATACTTCCTGCATCATTGTCTTTTTGTTTTATTTT
This sequence comes from Pristis pectinata, assembly GCF_009764475.1. NCBI lineage: Eukaryota > Metazoa > Chordata > Chondrichthyes > Rhinopristiformes > Pristidae > Pristis > Pristis pectinata. The sequence continues at coordinate 30,874,166 of NC_067407.1, read as the reverse complement.
AAAAAAAAGTTTTGTTCAGAAATATTTAAACTGAGTACTTCCTAAGCAGAACGGGAAGTTAAGAATTTGGGCAGAAGGGGATTTTCCTGCAAGAAGGTTAAGGAAATGGTGCTATTAACCTCTAATAATTATAGCTGGTCATTTCTTTAGAGAGGAAGTATTTATAATTTGGCCTAGTGCTTTAATGCAAGGTAACCTAAAAATTTCAAGTAATATATTATGTGGGTTAAGCTGTGGTTCCACAGGCTGCATGAATGGATTGAAGAATATAGGAGTCTCTGTTCTGGAACAATCCTGAGTGAACTGCAAAAAATGTCTCTGAATCACCCTGGCTGAGATTCTTCAAGCAGGAATGTGAAGACACAACACTAGCGACAGGTGGGAGTGTCTGGAAACCTTGCTCCAATCCTCAGTCACACATTTTAGGGGGTACAAGATCAGAATAGGGTTGGTGTGACCATTAGTGTACAGAGTAAGGGAAAACCAATTAGTATGGAAAATAACAATCCATTGAAACTATCCAATGTGTGATAAAGACTGTCAGACGGAAAGCCAGAATGCAGACAAGAAACAGAAGGCTGTCTGCAGAAGCTGTCCAATAATCAGAAAATGTGGTTTGATCATTGTAGGTAAAAGGAAGCTTAAAGGATATAAAGTAAATAAAATAAGCACAAACAAAACCACACAGCCAGAGCACTGGGTGGAGTGTGTGGCCTAAACAGACACTCTTTATACAGATGTGTGGAGTTCAAGTTGGATGAACTGCAGGAGCAAATTCAATGTTAAGGTTATGATATTTAGCTGTCACCGAGACCAGAGTTGCAAGATGGTGAGCCATAGAACTAAAGGTACCAAGTTACATCTACTGAAGAGAAAGGAAAATGGTAGCAGTCTAGGTTTTGTCAGTGATTAAAATGGAAATCAGTTCAATTGTGAAGGAGAATATAGCAGATAAGCAGGCAGTAGGGAACTTGTGAATAAAATTAAGAAAGGAAAAAGTTGTATGTAGGCTTGGTAGCAGGTTATATGGATAACTGAAGGAATAACACCGTTAGAAGCAGCCTTAATATACACAAAGACTCCCCTCCCATAGCTCTCTGTGGCAAGGAGCGCCAAGGACTCACAATCCAGAGACAAAAAAAACTTTCCCCACCTCGGTCTTAAATGTGCCACCCATTATTCTGAGACCATGCCGTCCGGTTCTGGGATCTCCCATGAGAGAAAATATTCTCTCAACATTTACCCTATTGGACCCCCAAGAATGTTATATTTTGATAAGATGTTTCTCATTCTTCTAAACTCCACAAGTCCCAACCTGTTTAAGGTTTGAGAAACAAAGGATGCTGAATCTAGATGAAAAACACGATGATCCATGGAGAAAAGCAGGTGGTCAATGTTTCGGGTCAGGACCCTTCTTCAGGACTGAAGATAGGAAAAGAGGAAGCCCAATATATAGGAAGGAAAAGCAGAGCAGTGTTCCTCCCTTTGTGCTGCAGTTCTCTGCATTCATTTCATGTTATTTTGTTCTTCCTTCCAAAATTAACAACTTAGTATTTTCCTATATTGTATTCTGTTTGTCAAGTTTTTTGCCCCCTTACTTAACCTATATCATTCTGTAAACTATTACCCTCTTCACAATCTGCCTTCCCACCTATTTTTGTGTTGTCCACAAATCTGGCTAGAATACACACAATTCCTTCCTCGAAGTCATCAATGCAAGTTATATGCCTTCTTCATTACCTCATCTACTTGTGCTGTCAGCTATCCTTGGACTTGTATACAGAGATCCCTCCGTTCCTCAATAATCCTTAGGGCCCGACCATTCATTGTGCTTGTCATTCCCTCATTAGGTCTCCAAATATGCATCATTTAGCACCTACAAATTCCATCTGTCATTGCTCTGCTCATCTCATCAAATGATCAGTATCATCCTGTAACCTACAACTATCCTCCTCACTATCAACACCATCAATCTGCAAACTTATTAATCATACCTCCCTCATTCATATCGGAATTGTTTCTGTGTAAAACAACTAACACCGATCCATGTAGAACACCACTGGTCACGGGTTTCTAATCACAAAAATAAGCCTGCACCATCACACTCTGCCTCTTATTACCAAGCTAGTTTTGAATCCAAATTACCAAGGATCCCATGGCCTCTAAACCTTTGTCCAGGTCCAACGGCCTTACAGAATTACATATAAACCACAACAACTGCACAATCCTCATCAATACATTTTGTTACCTCTTCAAAAAATTCACTCGGTTAGTTAGACGGGGTCTCCCCCTAAAAAAGCCATGCTGACTATTCATTAATCTCTGCCTTTCCATATGCAGATTAATTCTGTCCCACAGGTTTTCCAGTAACTTCCCGTACACTGATATTAGGCTTGCAGGCCCATAATTACCTGGCTTATCCCTGCTGTTCTCCTTGAATAAAAGCACCACATTTGTTGTCATCTGGCACCCTACCTGTGGGTAGCAAAATTTTAAAGTTCTGTCAGGACTACAGCACTTTTCTCCCTTGACTCCCATTGCAGCGTGGGATACTTCTCATTAGTCCCTGGGGATATATCCATTCTAAGCCTGCTAAGACATCTAATACCTACTCTTCTTTTAATAAAGTATTCTAGAATTTCACCCCTTCCTTGAATTCTCCAACAGCGATGTCTGCATTTCATTGTTTATTTTCTCCCTCATCTTCTTTGTCCTCCTTTGCTAGATCAGAGTCATAGACTCGTACAACACAAAAACAGGCCCTTTGGCCCACCACATCTATGCTGACCATCTTGCCTACATTAGTTCCCTATCACTCTATGCCCTGCTCATTCAAGTACCTGTCAAAATGCCTCTTAAATGTCATTACTGCTCCTACCTCCACCACCTCCTCTGGAAGCTCATCATAGACAACCACACTTTGTATGAAAAATTTACTCCTCAGATACCATTTAACCTCCTCCCTCTCACTTAAACATATGCCCTCTAATTTTAGACACCATCACCATGGGAAACAGATTCTGGCTATCTACCTGTCTGTGCCTCTCATAATTTTTATATACCTCTATGATGTCACCTTTTGGCCTCCTTTGCTCCAGGGAAAACGGACCCTGCCTACCCAATCTCTCCTTATAATTCAAGCCCTCCAATCCAGACAATGTCCTTGTGAATCTATTCTGCACTCTCTCTAGCTTAATCACATTATTCCCAAAGTGTGGCGATCAGAACTGCACACAATACTCCAAGTGTAGGCTAACCAATGTTTTGTGCAACCGTAACATGACGTCCCAACTCTTGTACTCAATGCCCCGTCCGATGAAGGCGAGCATGCCATACGCCTTCTTCACCACCCTATCTACCTGTGTTGCCACTTTCAGTGAACTATGTACTTGTATCCCAAGATCTCTCTGTTCAACAACACTCCCAGGGTCCTGTCAATCACTGTGGATGTCCTGTCCTGGCTTAAATTCCACCTGGCATTCCCTCATCCACTTTCCTCCATTTCTCGTATTTCTGGTCTCTCCCTACCTCCCCTCACCCCCAGCCAGAACAAAATTAAGAGTTCCCCTGGTCCTTACCTTTCACCCAACCAGCCTCTGCATCCATCACATCATCCTTCATCATTTCCACCAGCTACACAGGACTCCACCACCAGTCACGGCCTCCCTTCCCCATCCCTTTCTGCAACTCCCTGGTTTGCTATCCCTCACCACCCACCCCTTCCATCCCCAGCACTTTCCCCTGCAAACTTTGGAGATGCAACACTTGCCCCCACACCTCTTCCCTCACCATAATCCAGGGATCTAAACAGCTCTTCCAGATTCACATGCACCTCCTCCAACCTTGTCTACTGCATTCAATGCTCTTGATGTGGCCTCCTCTACGTTGGCGAGACCAAGTGTAGAATAGGTGACCACTTTGCAGAGTACCTGCTTTGGTCATTTCCCACACCAACCTGTTTACCCTTGGCCTTCTCCACTTCTAGGACGAGACCAAATGCAAATTCAGAAGAACAAACCCCTCATACTCCGCCTGTATAGTCTACAACCCAATGGTATGAATTTTCTAATTTCAAGTAACCCGTACCTCCTGTGCTCTTTTCTCTCTCCTTCTGATCTACCCAGGTCTCTCACACACGCCCCTTTTTCCAAACCCTCCCAGTGCCCCCAACCCTCCCCTGCCTGTAACCCAGTTTCATTCCCTACCACCACCCCCACCCCACCCAACTAGTTGCATCTGCCCATCATCCCTCCCTTATCTAGTTCTACTTAACAGATGCCAGAGAATTTTGGATCCAGTTCACCAACATACCTTGGATCCACTGCACCTTAACTTTTTGGACCAGCCTACTTGTCAAACAGTCATACTAAAGTCCATATAGACAACATCTGTATGGACTTTCATAAGCCTTGCACTTGTCAATCCTCTTGGTCACTTCTTCAAAGAACTCAATTAGATTTGTGAGACATGATTTCCCACACGCAAACCCTTGCTGACCATATTTAATCAGTTCTTGCTTTTCCAAATGCAATTAAAACCAGTGTCTCAGAATCCCTTCCAATAACTTTCCCATCAGTGATGCAATGCTTACTGCTTTTAGCCTGTAGTTCCCTGGGTTATCCCTGCTGCCCTTCTCAAATAACGGCATAACATCAGCTATCCTCCAATCTTCTGGTACCTCAGTTGTGGCTAACGAAGATACAAAATTCTCTGCCACCTCCTCCCTCGCCTCCCATAACATTCTAGGATATACCTGGTTAGGCCCCGGGGATTCATCCACTTTTCATCCACCTCCAACACTTCTTCCTTCATAATGTTGATATGCTCCAGATTCTGAACTTATCCATACCTTCAGGTCTACTTTCACTTTCTTGTATGTTTTCTCTCACACTCTCTCTAACATGCTTGGTTAGCCATAGTTGGTTCATCCCTCCCTGAGAACCTTCTCCTGACTGGGATATATTTTTTGGCAGAGTGTCATGAATTACTTCCTTAAATGTCAGCCATTGCTTGCCTGATGTCTTCCCTACTAATCTATCTGCCCAGTTTAGATTTTCTAACTCTCCTCATTTTATTGTAACTCCCTTTATTTCCAACTCAAGTTTCTCCCTCTCAAACTGAATAAAAAAACTACTTCATGCTATGATCGCTACTTGGGGATCTTTTACTTTGAGGTAATTTATTAAACCTTCCTCGTCACTCTTTACAGGAAAAAAACTTAAATGAAAGCAGAAGAAAACTGAAAAGAAGTGCAGATTCTACTGGTTGGGAAAGATACAAAGAACAAAAAGGTAGCAAGGCACAGTAAGAGTCACAGAAAAAGGAGAATAAAAGGAAAAGTGTAAATGATATTAAGATCAACAATTAAAAAAGCTTAATTATATTAGGAAAAAATTGTTGGTTGGGAGTAATATATGTCCCTTAAAAAAACTTAGTTATGTTGCAAATGAAAATAAGGAAATTGGCATCTTGATGAATTATTAATTTCTATCAGTATTTAATAGGGGAAAGGGGATAATAATGTCTACAGATAATATATGTGGAGTTTCAGAAGGTATTGCACAAAAGTTGCTGTTAACTAAACTTGAAGTCTGTGGAATTAATGCAGAAGGGATATTCAAAATGTACCAGTGTGATAAATGGTGTTAAACAAAGATCCATGATGGGCCTGCAGTATTTACTTCTAAATTATTTACATAAATAATGTATTTGGATGTCACATAGCCAAGTCTGCTAATAACATGAAGATAGCAAAGAGAGATATCATTGTGATTTAATGTTTTTATCTACCACGCTTACAAAGGGATATTAAGATTAAGCAAAGGGGCAAAACTATGGCAAATGAGTCTTAATGTAGGTAAATGTAAAGTCTTCTACATTGCAGTTAAAATGAACAGTATGTTATACATGACAAAAAAGGAAGTTCTTAAAGATATGAGGTACAAGGATCAGTAAAACATCAGGAACAGGTACCGAAAAAATATTCAAAAAAGGCTAACGATCTTTAAAGGGCTGGAGTACTGCAGTTGAGTACTGAGGTTATGCTGCAGCTGTACAAAGCCAGAACAAAACCACAATTGGAGTACCTCGAATAGTCCTAAATACCATATCTGAGGAAGGATAGTTTAGTTTTGGAAGCATTTCGGGAAACACGTATCCTTATGGCTCAAACCAGAAGGAAAGATCACACAAACTGAAATTGCATTCCTTGGAATTTAGCAAGTGATTTAGTTGAAGTTTTTATGGCATTAAGATATTCTCTCCACAAACTCTATTTCTGCTGATGGAAAAGGACTAGGAAGCATATATTTAAATTTAGGGCCAGACTCTTTAGATTAGAACACAAAATCACTCGCAAAGAGGTTGGTAGATGCTTGGAATCCTTTTCTGCAACGGCAATGGCTGCAAGGTGAATTGTTAATTTTAAATCAAAGTGGAGTTTATTATCATCTGCACAAGTACAAGTATGCACAGGTGCAATATCTATCGAAATATGAGATATATAGATATTTGTCAAAAGTTATTAATGGATACAAGAACAAGGTTAATATGTGGATTTGGGTCATAGAGAAGCCACGATCGAACTGAATGATGAAACAGACTGGAAGAACAAAATGGCCTACACCTGCTCTTATGTTTAAGATTAAATTTATTAAAATTAACTTCATAACAATGTTAAGAGAACAGTGGAATTAAATAACATTTATATTATCACGGGCCTTATGTATGTACTATACTTACGACATAGGATGCTATTCAGCCCATTATGTTCACGCCAGATCCCATGGGAGTAAACCCACTAGTTCTAATCCCCCGCTCATTTCCCTGTGTCCCTGCAATTTATTTTCTCTCACACATGCCCTTCTACTTCCCTTTTGCCCCTAACCTGCATTAAGGAGTAATTTACAGTGACCAATCAAGCAAGCAGCACATTCTTGGGATGTTGGAGGTAACCAGAACACCAGCAGGTAGTCCACACAATCGCGGAAAGAACATGCAAACCATACAGACAGCATTTGAGGTCAGGATTGAACCTGGGTCCTAAGAGCTGTGAAACAGCAGCACCACCTTGCCTGGACAATATTCAACAACACAAATTTGTTTTAAGAGCTAAGTTATCTTACTATAGTTATTTTATTCCTTTCTAAGTAACAACTTACCAAGAGTTCCTCATCATTTTCAAAATCATCATCATCGTCATCATTTTCATCCACATCCTTCATGCATTCTTCAGCCATTTGTTTTATATGGTCCATTGGCAAAGGCACTGTGAGTAGAATGTACTAGATCAGAGATAGGTCTAACTTATTAAAATTCTTCTGTCCTCAGATTATAACTTATTAAAATAGTTGTGTATCTGGCACATTGGCAGATAATGAATACTGGAGAACTGCTTTATGTCCCAGCTGTAGGAAATATAAATCAACAGTGAATAAGTGGCATATCCTGAAGGTTGATTTATACACCAAAGGAAAACACTAGTGCTATTCATTTTCTCTTAGAATTACAGAACCATAGAACACTACAGCACAGAAAACAGGCCATTCAGCCCTTCTAGACTGTGCCAAAATGGTATTCTGCTAGTCCCATTTACCTGCACCCAGTCCATAACCCTCCAGACCTCTCCCGTCCATGTATCTATCCAATTTATTCTTAAAACTCAATAGTGAGCCCGTATTCACTACATCAGATGGCAGCCTGTTCCATACTCCCACCACTCTTTGAGTGAAGAAGTTCCCCTTAATGTTCCCCCTAAACTTTTCCCCTTTCACCCTAAAGCCATGTCCTTTCGTACTTATCTCTCCTAGTCTAGGTGGAAAGACCCTACTCGCATTAACTCTGTCTATACCCCTCATAATTTTGTAAACCTCCATCAAATCTCCCCTCATTCTTCTGTGCTCCAAGGAATAAAGTCCTAACCTGTTCAATCTTTCCCTGTAACTCAACTCCTGAAGACCCAGCAACATTCTAGTAAATCTTCTCTGCACTCTTTCAATCTTACAAATATCCTTCCTATAGTTAGGTGACCAGAATTGCACACAATACTCCAAATTTGGCCTCACCAATGTCTCATACAACCTCACCATAACATCCCAACTCCTATACTCAATACTTTGATTCAAGAATGCCAGGACGCTAAAAGCCTTCTTTACAACCCTGTCTACCTGCGACGCCACTTTCAGGGAATTATGTATCTGAACTCCCAGATCCCTTTGTTCCTCTGCACTCCTTAGTGCCCTACCATTTACTGCGTATGTCCTACCTTGATTTGTCCTTCCAAGATGCAACACTTCACACTTGTTTGCATTAAATTCCATCTGCCATTTTCTGGCCCATTCTTCCAATTGGTTCAGATCCCTCATAAAGCTTTGAAAGCCTTCCTCGCTGTCCACTATGCCTCCAATCTTAGTATCATCAGCAACCTTGCTGATCCAATTTACCACGTTATCATCTAGATCATTGATATAGATAACAAACAACAATGGCCCCAGCACAGATCCCTGAGGCACACCACTAGTCACAGGCCTCCAGTCTGAGAAACAGTCATCCACTACCACTCTCTGTCTTCTCCCACACAGCCAATTTCAAATCCAGTTTACCACCTTTCCATGGATACCTAGTGTCTGAACCTTCTGAACTAACCTCCCATGTGGGACCTTGTCAAAGGCCTTACTAAAGTCCATGTAGACAACATCCACAGCCTTTCCTTCATCTACTTTCTTGGTAACCTCCTCAAAAAACTCTACAAGATTCATTAAACACGATCTACCACGTACAAAGCCATGCTGACTATCCTAAATCAGCCCTTGGCTATCCAAATACTTGTATATCCAATCTCTCAGAACACCTTCCAATAATTTACCCACTACTGATGTCAGGCTCATTGGCCTGTAGTTACCTGGTTTACTTTTAGATCCTTTTTTAAACAATGGAACTACGTAAGCTATCCTCCAGTCCTCCAGCACCGCACCCGTGGCTAAGGACATTTTAAATATATCTGCCAGGGCCCGTGCAATTTCTACACTCGTCTCTCTCAATGTCCGAGGAAATATCTTATCAGGCCCGGGGGATTTATCTACCTTTACTGGCTGTAAAACAGCAAGCACCTCCTCCTTTTTAATTTCTAAATGTTCCATGACACTATTGCCTGTTTCCCTTCCTTCCATGTCCACTATGCCAGTTTCCTGAGTAAATACTGATACAAAAAAACTGCTTAAGATCTCCCCCATCCCCTGAGGCTCCACACATAGACAACCACTCTGATCTTCTAGGGGACCAATTTTGTCCCTTACTATCCTTTTACTCTTAATATACTTGTAGAAACCCTTCGGGTTTACCTTCACATTATCTGCCAAAGCAACCTCATGTCTTCCTTTTGCCTTCCTGATTTCTTTTTTTAGTATTTTCTTACTTTTCCTATACTCTTCAAGTACCTCATTTGTTCCTAGTTGCCTATACCTGCTATACACCTCTCTTTTTTCTTAACCAGATCGCCAATATCCCTTGAAAACCAAGGTTCCCTATGCTTGTTAACTTTGCCTTTAATCCTGGCAGGAACATGCAAACTCAGCACTCTCAAAATTTTGCCTTTGAAGGCCTTCCACTTACTGAGCACATCCTTGCCAGAAAACAACTTATCCCAATCCACTCTTCCTAGATCCTTTCTCATTTCCACAAAACTGGCCTTTCTCCAATTTAGAACCTCCACCCGAGGACCAGACCTGTCCTTATCCATAATTAACTTGAAACTAATGACATTATGGTCACTGGACCCAAAATGCTCACCTACACATACTTCTGTCACCTGACCTGCCTGGTTCCCTAATAGGAGATCAAGTATTGCATTCTCTCTCGTTGGTACCTCTATATATTGATTTAGAAAACTTTCTTGAACACATTTGACAAATTCCAAGCTATCCAACCCTTTCACAGTGTGGGAGTCCCAGTCAATATGTGGAAAGTTAAAATCCCCTACTATTACAACTTTCTGTTTCTTACATCAGTCTGCTATCTCACTACACATTTGTTCCTCCAATTCTCTCTGACTATTGGGCGGTCTATAATACAACCCTATTAGTGTGGCCACACCTTTCCTGTTCCTCAGCTCCACCCATATGGCCTCAGTAGACGAGCCCTCCGGGCTGTCCTGTCTACGCACAGCTGTGATATTTTCCCTGACTAGTAATGCCACTCCGCCCCCTTTCATCCCTCCCCCTCTATCATGTCTGAAACAACAGAACCCCGGAACATTAAGCTGCTAGTCCTGCCCTTCCTGCATCCAAGTCTCACTAATAGCAATAATGTCATAATCCCACATACCAATCCACGCCCTAAACTCATCTGCCTTACAATACTACTTGCATTGAAATAGATGCACTTGAGAACATTTCTATCACATACAAACCTTTGATTTCTGTCGATACCTGCAGTCCTCGCATGACGTTTTCCTTCTCCACATCACTATCTGCTCTAACACTCTGGTTCCCCTCCCCCTGCAAATCAGGTTTAAACCCCCCGGAGCAGCACCAGCAAACCTATCCGCAAGCATGTTAGTCCCCCTCCAGTTCAGGTGCAAACCGTCCCGTCGGAACAGGTCCCACCTTCCCTGGAACAAAGCCCAATTGTCTAGAAACATGAAAAGACTGAAAGTCCTAAAGCCAGCGTTAAAGTATAATCTGCCAATTTTATAGTTTTTTAAATTTTGTATAACTTGCCCACTTTACAGACTTTGACATTTTCTAGGAAACGAAGCTGTGATTAGTAGTTTACAATGCAGATTCTTTTTAAGCAATGAAATGCAGATCCATTAACTTTATCAATACCTTTTAAATTACATTAAATATTACAACATTTTGAACCAACAGTGAACATTCGATTTCCTTAAAGGTAAATTGTAAAAGGGCACCAGGAAGCAAATTCAAAGACATAGTCTGATGTAGAAATTCACACATTATTAGAAAATCATTTAAATTTTGTTCTCATAGTTCACATTTGCATTCTAAACAAGGGCTGACACGAACAAGTTAAAATAATTTGCATCTATCCTGGACCTGAAATAAGAACCTTTGCGCACAATTATTGGAAGATACAATTTAACTCATCACTTCTTCCCCTTAGCCATCTCCCCTTCACCTTCTGCCAAAGGGTATTCACTGTGGCGTTTAGTTGGTTTCAATCATGCACCACCCCATTCTCTATTCCTTGACATCTAGCCTGACAAGAGACCAAAAAAGCTTGTGTGGCAAACATGACGGCTTTACCAATGCCATTTCTGACAGATACATGAAGCTAAAGTTGCTTTCAGAAAAGAACATAACAAGTACACAAATTAAAAAAGTGCCCTCTCACACATTCATGAATCTTATAGTAGAAATATTAATGCCTACACATTATCTCCTGTTCCAGTATTGTCCAACAGAATGCCACATGAATGGCTACAGTAACACTGTTTTAGCTAACTATGATTACTTTAGTAGAAAACATTTATTATACATCAGTTGGAAGTGTAATTCACAAGTATCTTTCCTGAATACATCTATCACTGGCATGGAATCTTGTAATATTTCTCATTCACCAAAATTGGAACCAATTAATCAAATAGAGTACATCATAATGTAATTTCAAGAATTTTGTCAAGCAGTCATGAACAATACTTAGATTTCTATGGAGTGGCACTGAGAATATTGACAAATATAACAAGACAGACGTGCTCTTGCTCTCCATCCAAAACATGTTTGGATGATGCTTGTTTTTTGCCAAGATATGCTCTTTTATTGTTATTATCATCTTTGCTTAATTCCCCCCCTGCCCCCCCCAACTGTTCCGTTGACAGTGGTTCGCTGCCAATATATTGCAACTGAAATTTACTGTTTTAATTATAGTATTAATTAACCCATAGGCAGTTAAACAAGGAAGTAATGTACCCAGAATCATCAAAAAACACTCATTAGAAGAGACTTTTTTTACTCCCACAATTATCTGCTTCAGGATCTCTTACCAGAAGCTGCCGTAACGTTAAAGACTGTAGCAAAGCATCAGAACACACACCAACGACTTCTATATAGCACCCTTAATGTAGCGAGAACATCCCAATGAGCCTTACAGGAATGTTGGACAAAAGACTGATCCCAAACCAAGAAAGATGACATTAGGGTAGACAACCAAATGCTTGGTCAAAGAGGCAGACATCAAGGAATGACTTAAAGGGAGAATAAGAAGTACTAAAGTGGAGCAATCTAGTGAGTGAATTCAAAAATTTAGGCCTTGCAACCTGTAGGCTCTTATGATGAAGCTATTATATTCTGAATACTCAACAGACTGGAGTTGAAGAAGAAGTGATGTCTCAATTATATGGCTACAGAAAGGGGGGGGGGGGCGAGATCTTAGTGAGATTTGAAAACAAGGATGAGAATTTTAAAATTGAGACTATTTGATTGAAAGTCAGTATGAGTCAACAAGTACAGGGACTCTGGGTGAATGGGACAGTGAAAATTAGGACAAAAGCAGTGTTTTGGATAATCTCAAATTCACGCAGAACAGAACAAGGGGGTCCAGACTATTAGAGGCCATTCTTCCTTTTAAAAGTTAATCAATTGGAATTCAGTATTTTCTCTGGGCAATTTTACCTAATATATTTTCTTTTCTTTTCAGCTCTTTAGCAACATTCATGTCTTAAAACATGAAAGCAAAATAATTTAAAAAAATTAATAAACACAAAATGCAAAAGAACAGATTTTGTCTATTTTTTTTCAAATGTATTTCTTGATGCACACGCAGAGGACGTGGCTGATTTTAGCTTGATAGGTTGACACTGCTATCTAGCAGCTCCTCGGCAAGTGGTTTCCATATTGTTATTTAAGATATCTGACCAAAAGGTTTAAGTGCAAGTTGTAAATCCAGTCAACCACTGTCATTTGTTATCAGTTACATCATTAAACTATCTTACCTATATTTGACGTGTTTAGAACGGTATGTCTCCATTTAAACTGAAGGCGGGAAGGTGCTAAGCATCTGCAGTTGATTTTTGTCTCCATACACAGCTGCTGGCCACTTAAGAGATTGCCTTGTCAGTTTCCAAAGCAAATGTCTTATATGCTGCCCACCGCCCCCCTCCCCCCCCCCATGAATGAACAGCTGCAGTTCTCATCATGATTGTTGAGAGAAAAACATCCCATAGGAACATGTAACATGGGATTCAATGGAAAATAGGGTTTTGCATTATAGAAAATCGTGATATGGACAGTTTTCTAGGAACATAATCCCTCCAATAAAGCGGGGGTTGCCTGTACTTCTTTTAAGGACAGCTCAAGGCCATGACCAAATGATCCTAATTTTAAAATGCTCATAAATTAGACAGGATTTTTAAACAAAATTTTCATTAGAAAATTAAGTGGTTCCATAACATGGGCCATTAATTAACATATTTTTATTTTTAAACTGAGAATATTCATAAAGTTACAGCAATTGTGATTTAAAAATTAAAAGGATAAACAATAAACACAGATAATACTAACTTTTTTCTTTGGATTTTGATTTAGTGACTGCCTTCACTCCAGTTATTTCAGCTAATTCTGCTTCCAGATCACCATCGTCACCATCTCCTTCAGTAATCATGTCTTCACATGAAAAGTCTACAAATAGGCCAAGCTGCATTTAAAAAAAAGTAGAGGATCAGTTTCATCAGGTTCCTAAACCGATGACTATGAAACTAAAATTTACCACTGAGATCATTTTTGAATATATGCAAACAGTAAATTTAATGACTCTTCTCACCACATTGTCACATTCCTTGTATAAAACTGCATATCTTCATTTGGTTAATAGTAAACATCATCAGAACCATGACTGTTAACAAGCTGTAATGCACATGTTAACAAGCTGTAATGCACATGTATTGAATAAAGATTTTTACAGGATGATCCATGCTACAATCCATTCTTGAAATTCAAAGGATATTCAAAAATCACCCTAGCTTCACAAATATTCTTTGGATTTTATTATTTTTTCAAGTTGGCTACAGAAAAATTGCATGATGAAGAATTTATGCAAATTTATATAATTTATATTGAGCTGACTTGACAATTCAGCGAACATGGAAGTGTTAAAATTACTAGTTCCCTGTTTCTATTGTTTTTACAGATAATGTTCTCTGGTTCAATCCTGTTTCTTTGCTGCCGCTTTTGTATACCTGACTTAAAGAACGGTTAATCCAGTTTAAAGTTAGTTAACCAGTCTAAAATTTGTTTCAAAAACATACTTCATTCATTACCAGCTATGCATGAAGGATCTGACAAGAAGTGTCCTCCCTGTAATCAAAAGCTGTTCTTCTGCACAAGTATTTATTTTAAAGAAATGAAGGACAAGTGGTAAGGCACAGTCCAATTGTTTGGAACGTTTCACGGCACCTTGGCCAGTCCAACCCTTAACAATACCAGTGACAGGCTGAACCTCATCACTCAATGAGACTTGATGTTTGTGCACAGCTTGATGTGGCCACACCCAAATGTAGCTGTCGGGATGAATGTTATGCCAAATACATTTTCCCTCCCCCTTTTTGCTGGAGATTTGTATATCAGGACCTTTTTTCCCTTACAGCGTAGGAGACTGAGAGGTGATCTTACAGAGGTGTATAAAATCTTGAGGAGCATATGGTGAATGCACTCAGTTATTTTCCTCAGGGTTGGGAAATCAAGAAATAGAGGCATAGGTTTAAGGTAAGAGGGGAAAGATTCTGTAGGAAACTTGAGGGGCAACTTTTTTTAACACAGAGGGTGGTATGCATGTGGAAATGAAACTGCCTGAGGAAGTGGTTGAGGCAGGTACAACAACAACGTTTAAAAGACAGTTGGACAAGTACATGGATAGGAAAGGTTTAGAAAGTTACAGCCAAACACTGGCAAGTGGGACTAAGCTTGGATGGGCATCTTGGTCGGCATGGACAAGTTGGGCTGAAGGATCTGTTCCGTGCTGTATGACTCTATATCTCGACAGAAATGATTAATTTTCAATTTCTGGATCAAAGTGCAGGAGTGGGGCAGGGATCACACCAGCATCAATGTTCATCAGCACAAACAGCATATCACATGATGACCAGCTTCTTTTCCACAACTGAGAGGAAGTGCCACTCCCACAATCCCTTGGCTATACACCACCCATGCACCAGCTTCTCTATGCCACTATCACAGCACCTACAGGTAATTGGACCTGATGGTGAAGTGAATAAAGGCTTGGTGAGATCAGTTGCCAAAGAACATGACCTTAAAGATAACTATTTTGCTTTCTATCTTCTTCTGAGGATAAGAAATTGGCTTACACATGCGAATGAACTAGAACCTTAACCAGGGATGTGCACGAATGGGCCTGGACAGTAATTGTTGATAATAAGATCTATGTGTGATATTTCACAGCTGGATTCTGTTCTAACCTCAACCACAGGTTTGGATGAGGATAGTACACGGGAGTCTATGCATCACAAAATATGACCTACCTCCAAAAGATAAAGTGCTAACCAAATGTCAACCACCACGACATCAAATGTACCTAATGTTTAGATATAATATTGTGATCTATATTAACTGGAAATATTACCTGCACCCGTTTGCTGCCTTGCTTACCAAACAGCAGACAAATGAAAAAAATGATAAATACATTTTTGATCCTGCATTCAAATCCAGTTCATAAAAATTGGACATGAACCATCAGCATAATATACTGCTCTTAAGTAAAATGTGTTTGGGTAGTCTCAATATGGTTCCAAATAAGCACAATCCATACTGACGATGTATAAATATAAAATAAAAACACTGCTGTGGAAAATTGCTGGTGCAAAAAGTATGCTCCTCTCGGGTTGAGTTTGAGGCAGAATGTCAAGGCAGTCTCTGAATCAATTATATATCATTAGTGATCTAGAAATGTTTGATGCTGGAGGACATGGGTATACCTCTACTCTTAGCACCACCTTTCATCGACTTGTTGAGTACAAGCGCATACATTGATCCAGCCGACAAACAGCGACACAGATTCAACATTCTGGAATTCTCTATCAGATATCAGGGAGCATTACTATCACACGGGTATTTATAATTCAATAACAATCTTCTCAGGCAACTGCTGACGGTCAATTAATGTAGCCCTGCCAGACACTCATGTCGCTCGATGTAAATATGATTCATAAATGGATATGTTTACATTTTTTTCTGGCCAGTTTAATAACATTCCAACCAACCGTAAAAGCATACATTTTATCTTTTTACAGTCGGGCTAATCTGCAAGGTTTAAGCAAGATTTGAAACACAGCAGAGGCGCCGCACACCTAATCGTGACATATAAATATTTACTGAAAAGATCTTAGAAGTTTGTTGGAAATGAAGTCGCACAACCTGTCCGAGGCTGCCGCAAAACGTCATGAGTTACTAACACCACGTGTTTCACGGACAAAACTGCAGCAAACCCACCCACTCAAGTCTGTAACACACATCCCACCATTAGCTACCCCCTCCCGGTCTCCGGTCACATCGCCGACCGCTGCTGGAAACACCGGTCCAACCCTTCCCGGTCTCATTACTCGCCTGTTTAGCTGCTGCTGCGCCCTGGCCTTGGCCGCTGGTTTCCTTTTGGGTTTGCTGTAAACATGGTACATCCAACAGTTTGCCTCAAGGCCTCAGAAACTTGCACGTCGAGAGTACTTTTTTTAAAAACTAGTAATCACTTTATTAACTGAACGCTGTACAAGTGGAGGAGTTTGGCATCACCGAGAGGCTCAGGCCGCCGCCAGCCGGGGCGCCACCTTCACCCCACGACAGCCCGAGCTCTGACTGCCGCGTTCACGCAGACTCACAACGGCCGTTGTTGCTCCTTTCCGGTCCACTGACCCTCGTTGCTCGATGGCCGTGCTGAGGTTGCACCGCTTGCTCAGCCTCAGCAAGTTGAACAACAAACTTAGTTTGTTTTCGTTGATGGATTAACAGGAAAACGCAATTTACACTTATAACTTGTCTCTTTTTTTAAATGTCCTCCGTCGTCACAAAGCGTTTCAGAGCCAAATAGTTGTGAACTTATAGACGTTTGTTTTGCAAACAAGTGCATTTGTCAATTTCTCACATGGTAATTTCGCAAACAGCACACCGGGCGTTGTAACATTGGCTGGGCAAAGAGCAATTCAACGTTTCAGTTTTTCGTTCTTTTACGGAAAAGTGCGCCTACTTAGAATTCCAGAACACTAAGGCCGAGGGGTGGTGGGGAATTGGAGGATTCAAAGCTGAACGCTAATACCAGCTGCAACGCTAGTTTCAACGTGAAGAATTATTTAAGACACATTTTGTCAATTTAAAAACTCAGGGTTATTTCTCCCTCTGAACATCAAAAGAAAAAATGGTGTAAAAACATAATTCAGTTGTAGCAGTGCCGAAAAGTAAGAAAACAAATATCACTTTTCTCAAGCAAAATCTAAGATAAACAACTGCAGTTTGAAGGTACGTTGAAGATATTAGCCTTGAAATTGGAATTGAAATTGGAACATAAAGGAAGTGGTGCATGACACAAGGTGCAGTACCTCCATGGATGTGTATGCAGGAGTTATGATTCGTAAGTCTCAAAGTTATGACATCAAAGTTGTCGGTGATGTGGATAGCGAGGAAGATTATCGGAAGCTGCAGCATGATATGTATCAGATAGAAAGTTGAGCGGAGCTTTGGCGATGGAATTTAATCCCCACAACTGCGAGGTGATGCATTTTGGGAAATCAAATAGGGGCGGTAGGACATATACAGTGAATGGTAGGGCACTGAGGAACGCTGATGAAGAGAGGAACCTTGTGGTTCAAGTTCATAATAGGTAGAGTGGTGATGACATATGGTATGCTTTCTTTCATAGTTCTGGGCGTTGACTATAAAAGTTAGGATGTTGTGTTGCAACTTCACAAAGCAACTAGTTTGATCGAATGGAGTAATATATGCAGTTCTGGTTGCCGCGATATAGGAAGGATGTGGTTGTGCTGAACGGAGTGTAGAGCAGATTCACCAGGATGTTACCCAGATCAGAAGATTTATGGGGAGAGATTAGCTAGGCTAGGTTTGTTTTCCTTGGAGCCAAGGGGTGACCTAATAGAGGTATATAACATTACGGAGCATAGAGGGTAGATAGAATCTTTTGTCCCATGGTAGTGTATAGGTGATACACCTGGGCTTTTGCAGCTTTCTGATAGTTTCATTTTCACCACTGCTGATTATTTATTCCAATTATTTAATTAACAGAATTTAAATTTCTAATTTTCTGCGGTGGCATTTGGACTTTGTCTAGGCACCTGGATTCCTATTACAATAATTTAACCAATATGCTATTATACCTTTGATGCACTGTAATGGTTTTTGATGATTTGATTAATGTGAAGGCAAAATCTGCATCCAGCCCAGATTAGTCCTGGGCCACAAGTAGACACTCTGAACAAAGGTCTGATCTAGTATGATCTGCTCCAATAATTTGTTTTAAATAAAATTACCCTTTAAAACATTGACATACTATCAATTATTTGCAAAAAAAAGCCTTCAAAACTTCAGAGATCCCATGTGTGCAGAAATATTTCCAAAATTCATTCCTCAAAGGCCAGCTCTGATATCAAACTTCTAAATTCCAGGGATATCAACACAGCAATCTCTCCTTGTGATTTAAGACTTCAGGTTTTGATAAACACTGCATTCTCTCTAGTATATCCTGCTTGAGTTATGATTTAACCAGAGATTTTGTGTAACTTCTACCCCTTTATTTCCAAAATCAGGAGTACAAAGTGAAAAAGTCCTTAAGTTTTTTTTGTATTATCAATGGGATTGTAACAATCTATATGTACATATGATTCCCTGAGCCTGGCCCAAGTCATCACTGAAAAAAACTCTGTTCCATCTCGCTCCAAAGTAGATGATATCATTCTTGCACACTCCAAAATCCACTTGCCACATTTATATCTTTTGCATAATTATCTTTGTTATTACACCATTTGAGAAGTTATCTTGTCTTTGAATCAATGGAAGATTTTGGTTCTGTGGACATTGTAAATATGTTGGAATGAAAGGAAATGTGGGATTGGGAAGGGGATAATGCAGATATTTTGTACATACTGGAACTCATTCATTTACTGTTGCCACTGCCTTGTCTATTTGAACTATTCAATGGTGTTCCCTTATGAGACTGGTGGTCTTCCATTTGTATTGTCTGCAACTTGTGTGACAGCTATACAAGTATACTTGCCATCAACTGAGGTTTCATGCCAACTTATGAACAACTCAATTTTTTTCTGTCTGAAAAGTAGGCTGGGTGGACTTGTCTTGGAATTTTTCTACCAGGCATCTTTAAGGTTTTCACTTTAAAAGATTTTATCTGTTTCATTTGGACAGTGTAACTGATTAAAAACCCTCACTGCTTCCAGAGCCACCAGCTACAGCTTGAAAGACTGACAATATAGCCTTTTTATGGATAAGGTTCCATCATCCCATTAATATGTCAGGTAAGATTAAACTACTAAACCTTTCTGTCAATAGGTGAACTCCAAAAAACCAATAATGTAGTAACAGAAAAGCTGAAAGAAAGCTTTCATTTTTGATTACTCAATCTTGGCATAGCCAAGGGAAAAATTAAATAACCAACCAGATTATACTGTTTTCATGCATTATCAGCAACTCAGGAACAAGCCACATAGATGCTTGGTTAAAGAATAAGGTACATTATGGGAAGTAAAAATGGTGAGATGAATTGCATTTTTGTCTGAAAGCTAAATTTAATATTTGCAGCCTTGCATTATTTATTGAATAATCACAAAGCAAATTTGAAATTTCTTTATTATAATAACTGCTCAAATAAATTACCCAAAAACTTTTCACTGAAAACCTAAATTTGTTAAAAATTTTAATATTGATTAAGAATTACAGGGTTAAAATAACAACATGCATGTCAGCATACTGAACATTTCGTATTGCGGAACATTTACAAATTAGTCTTCTTTTAAAGCATACATTACATCATCGTGGCTAACATTCAATCGAACTCTCAAGTGAAGATCATTTTTACTAGACTCAACTAGTAGGAGCCGACAAGCCCCAAGTCTTGTACAAACCAACATAGTTTCAGAGATTGTTGGAGGCTGCAGACCTTCTATTCTGCATAGTCCAATATGCTGCTGGTAGATCTGCAAAAATAGTAAAGGGAACAGTTTATAAAATGTTTTGCATGTTCAATGTTGGCGGCTTTAACTACATTCTACAAAGCAGGATGTTTTATTGGGACATGTTAGAAGGACGAAACACTTAGTTTCAAATGAATAATTAATTAGTCTTTAAAGTTCCACTTCAGACCACCAATATTCTTGATATGATTTTTATACAAAATATGAAAAGCAGTTTGTAAGTTTATAGCTGTAAAACAAAACATTTTGATTTCCTATCACTGCTGCACTTGTTATTGGCTTGATTATATTTTCCCCTGCCACCAATCCCCCGATTGTCAGGAGGGTCAGCAAACTCCAGGCACTAATTCTAAAACTTAAAGTCATTGGAAATTTTTTCATTCATCCTCGCAACCTCCAAGGAAGCCTTTGACAAAGGCAAAGTTCTGTCTCCAGCTTGAAAACATTAGAACAGAAATAATTTAAAAAATAGTCCAATTAACCTCCTTACCTTTCTACCCTACAGTACCACAATCCCCATTTAAATGAATGGGCTTGAGAATCCTTCACCAGGTTTAAGCTGGTGCAGGATCAGAGAACAGATGCTTCACTGTAAATGCTGGGAAATCTTAGTAAGCTCTTTATCTGCTGTTGAACTCCTTTGGAAGTCCTGTGGTGGAGCACAGTGAGGAAACTGCTGGCAGAGCCTGCCAGCAAAAACAGGATTTCTTTGTTCACAAAGGAACCACAAAACCTACTGGCACATATTCTGAGAAAAGCCAACACACAGTGGGGAATTCCTGGCATCTACTACCAAAATCCAGGCCAATTAATTGCTGATTTGCTCTCGGTTTGAGAACTAACTTCTTACATGTAATGGGACATTATACTGACTGCAAAATGTTACTGGATTCACTCCCTCACGTAAGTAAAAATGTGAATGTATTTCCAAAAACTTTCAAAGGATTTATAGAGATTGCCAAGAATTAAGGTGGTCTACGCAATGTTAAAAGATTGTGATATCGTTGTACTCATGCTCAATTATACTAAGTTTTGCTTCCTTCTGTTCATGTTTTTTTTAAATTAAACTTAAAACAAACATTTCTCAGTAAGTATTGTGTGAACATTTTAAACAGCATGTTTTATAATCACCTGCTGAAATGTGGCTTCTTCCAGACCAAGCCTTTGGAATTCAGCAAGCACTGCTTTCATAAAAATTTGTTCCTGGACAGATGCATTCCTGTTATGCAGACACAACATATTAAATAAAAGGAACTGTATGTTTTTCTTTGGATCTAGACCTCAAACTAATATTTAATCTTTTAAATAGAGTGTTGGAAAATAAATCAGAATATTAGTCTGCTAATTTAGAGCAGATTTGCAAATAATTATCTTGGCTGCACCAATGCAGAACCAACATGGAAATCCACTGTGCTCATGTTTATAAACAAGCAGAGCATCTGTGCCATCAGGTTTGAAATATCAAATAATTTTTTGTATTGGGATGAAAGGTTATTGAGTGATTTGTATTCATCATTCCTTTATATTTTCAGGCTGAGTTGTGAAACTTGAGTGTAACAAGAACTTGTATTTATATTGGCCCTTTACCATTCTCAAGGTGCTTCACAGGAGTGCCACAGAAAAATGTTGGTACCACTCAGATATAGAAATATTAGATCAGATGACCAAAAGTTTGGTAAAAGTAAATTTTAAAGATAGAGTGAAAAAAGGAAGACTTGCATTTACATAGCTCCTTTTACATCCAGATCAGGAGCTCCAAAAGCAAATACTTTTGAAGTATAATCATTTTCATAATGTAGAGACAGAGTGAGTGGTTTAGGTTCTCCCCATAGTCCTTCCCTACAAAAGCATCAATAATGCAATCTGAATGTTGAAATGGACTTGTAATGTGTTAGGATAAGGGCCACATGATAATGTTACTATTTAAAATACCCAAGATTTCAACACATCTACAGTGAGCAAAGATATAGAGACAACAAGGAATCTAGCTACTTACCTTATAGCAGTTATGTATGGAGAGGAAAACATTTCATCGAGAGCTTGTAATACATGAGGCATTCCTACAAGGCTAGACGCAGCTTTCTGACTCACTGAATATTCACATATTTCAGCAGCTCTCCTGCAAATGTCCAGAGCACGTCTTGCATCACCAGACAGAGCTGCTACCTGTAAAATAGAAAAAAGTTACTAACTTTACCATTGCAATGCTCAAATCAAATAAAGTGTCAACAACTCTTATTAGTGGTCGCTCTTTGTCACTCTAATCCCACCATCTCCAGCAAAGTCTAAAAAAAATTAGTTCATGTTTACTTACATTCATCAGCTTCCAGTTTTATTAAACCAGATGTCACTCACCTTTCTGCCCACCAGCTGAATTGCATCATTCTCAAATGCCTTTAGTCGGTTGAGTCTGGAAGAAATAATTTGCTGCAACTGTTTGTAGGTGTATGGTTGGAAGGACATTCTGGTCAGTCCCTACATTTAAAAAAAACTTTATTATCTCAGTAAAGCTACATAATAAAATGGTGTAATGCCAACAGTTAATGAAGTTTCATTTGTCTCTGAAGAAGGAAGCAAACCAAAGAAGAGGCAATTTGTATGTTAATTAAGATTGAATTCACAATAGTTGAAAATATCGCACTGAATTACAGTAAAGAATGTAAGAAATACGAGCAGGAGTAGGTCATCTGGCCCGTCAGGCCTGCTCTGCCATTCAATAAGATCATGGCTGGTCTGGCAGTGGACTCAGATCCACCTACCTGCCTTTTCCTCATAACCCTTAATTCCCCTACTATGCAAAAATCTGTCTAACTGTGTCTTAAATATATTTAATGAGGTAGCCTCTACTGCTTCCCTGGGCAGAGAATTCCACAGATTCACTACTCTCTGGGAAAAACAGTTCCTCGTCATCTCCGTCCTAAATCTATTCCCCAGAATCTGAGGCTATGTCCCCTAGATCTAGTCTCACCTAACAGTGGAAACAAGTTTCCTGCCTCTATCTTGTCTATCCCTTTCAAAATTTTATATATTTCTATAAGACCCCCTCTCATTCTTCTGAATTCCAGCGAGTATAGTCCCAGGCAACTCAATCTCTCCTCATGGGCTAATCCCCTCACCTCCAGAATCAACCTGCTGAACCTCCTCTGCACTGCCTCCAAAGCCAGTGTATCTGTCCTCAAGTAAGGAGACCAGAACTGCATACAGTACTCCAGGAGCAGCCTCACCAATACCTTGTAGAGTTGCAGCACAACCTTCCTGCTTTTAAATTCAATCCCTCTAGCAATGAAGGCCAACATTCCACTTGCCTTCTTGATAAGCTGTTGCACCTACAAACCAACCTTTTGCGATTCATGCACAAGCAGTCCCAAGTCCCTCTGCATAACAGCATGCTGCAATCTTTCACCATTTAAATAATCTGATCTTCTATTTTTCCTTCCAAAGCGGATGACCTCGCATTTACCAACATGTTACTCCATCTGCCAGACCCTTGCCCACTCACTTAACCTATCTATATCTCTCTACAGACTTTCTGCATCATCTACACAATTTGCTCATAGTTAATTTAGTGTCACCAGCAAACTTAGATACGCTACACTCGGTCCCGTCTTCCAAATCGTTAATGTATATCGTGAACAGTTGCGGGCCCAGCACTGACCCCTGCAGCACCCTGCTCACCACTGATTGTCAACCAGAGAAATACCCATTTATCCCCAATTATCCCCTGTAATTGGTTAACCAATCCTCTATCCATGCTAATACATTTGCCCCAAATCCATGCATCATCTTAAGGATGTCATTTAGGCGGCACCTTATCAAACGCCTTCTGGAAATCCAAGTGTACAACATCCACCTGTTCCCCTCTATCCACTGTGCTCGTTATATCCTCAAAGAACTCCAGTAAGTTTGTCAAACAGGACCTGCCTTTCCTGAATCCATGCTGTGTCTGCCTGATGGAACCACTTCTATCCAGATGTCTCGCTATTTCTTCCTTAATGATAGCTTCAAGCATTTTCCTGACTACAGACATTAAGCTAACTGGCCTATAGTTACTTGCCTTTTGCCTACATCCTTTTTTAAACAGTGGCGTGACATTCACTGTCTTCCAATCTGCTGGGACCTGCCCAGAGTCCAGAGAATTTTGGTAAATTATCCCAAATACCTCTACTACAACCTCCGCCATTTCTTTCAGTACCCTGGATGCATCCCATCAGGACCAGGGGACTTGTCTACCTTTAGACCCACTAATTTGCTCATCACTACCTCTTTAGTGACGGCGATTGTATCACGGTGGAGGACACGTCACATCCATAACATCTCTCTTTGGCATGTTAGACGTGTCCTCCACCGTTAAGATCGACACAAAATAGTAATTCAAGGACTCAGCCATTTCCACATTACCTAGTATTAACTCCCCTTTCGCATTTTCCAAGTGACCTATGTTCACCTTGGCCACCTTTTTCCGCTTTATATAATTATAAAAACTTTTACTACCTGTTTTTATATTTTATGCTAGCTTACTTTCATAATCTAATCTTCTCTTTCCGTATTGCTTGCTTTGTGGTTCTTTGTTGCTTTTTAAAGTTTTCCCAATCTTCCAGTTTCCCATTACTCTTGGCAACTTCGTATGCATGAGCTTTTAGCTTGATGCCTTTTTTTTTATTTCCTTTGTTATCTAAGGCTGGCTCTCCCCACCCTTACTGTCCTTGCTTTTAATTGAAATATACTTTTGTTGAGTACTGTGAAAAATCTCTTTGAAAGTCTTCCACTGTTCCTCAACTGTCCCACCATATAGCCTGTGTTTCCAGTCTACGCTAGCCAACTCCTCCCACATCCTGTTGTAGTCTCCCTTGTTTAGGCATAATACACTGGTTTTAGATAGAACTATTGCACCTTCCATTTGTATGAGAAATTCAATCATACTATGATCACTCTTTCCAAGAGGATCCCTAACCACAAGATTGTTAATTTTACCTGTCTCATTGCACAGGACCAGATCTAGGATAGCATTTTTCCTTGTAGGTTCACTAACATGCTGTTCAAGAAAGCTATCACGGTTGCATTCTATGAAGTCCTCCCCAAGACTGCCTCGACCAACTTGATTCACCCAATCTATGTGGAAGTTAAAGTCCCCCATGACAACTGCTGTTCCATTCTTATATGCATCAAATATTTCTTGGTTTATTGCCTGTGCCACTGGAATGTTATTATTCGGTGGCCTATAGACACTCCCACCAGTGATTTTTTTTTCCCCTTTACTAGCATTCACTAATTTTCTGTATATAGTTATATGTACTTCACCAGCCTGCTTGCCACGCGGTTCATCATGATTCCTTTCTGGCAGATCCATTGTATTAGCTACTGCCAAAACCACTAATTTTGCCTGTTTCGTGTGGGCCAGTCAAACAGATGGTACATAACATTCTGCTTCCGGGTCCATAAACGATCAAGCTAAGAAAAACACAAAGTGAACAGTCAGCTTGGGTATTAGTTACAAAGTGAGGTCAAAAGGCACGTTGACTATCTTTGATTCTTGCTTGATATTGAACAGCAACATTGGGATATGTAGGTAAAAGAACTACATAATTTGGAATGCATGCAATAACAAAAAACTGCATTTATGGGTCCATTCCAGATTGTTTGAAGGACAGTTGTGAAGCTGAGTATAAGAAAGAACTTGCATTCATATAGTGCCTTTAACATTTCAAGGTGCTTCACAAGAATGCCACAGACAAAATATAGATTCAATATATCTGGTCTGTGGTTAAGTCATTTCTCAATGTTGTGAAAGAAAGAAGTCCAAAGCTATTGATTAAGCAGTGAATCAACAGCAATCTATGGACAGCAATATGGTGTAGCTTGGAAATTATGTTTTCATGAATATTGCTGTACATATTTTTTTGCTGGTGGGAACAGTAGCACTGTGGTTATGTCACTGGACAAGCAATGTAGATTCCTGGACTGCATACAAGAAATTGGAATGCGAACTCCACCATACCAATTGAGAAATTTAAATTCAGTTAACTAAATAATCAGAATAAAAACTAACATCGGTAAAAGCTACTGGAATGTGGTAAAATCGATTTGATTGAATAATGTCCTGTAAAGAAGTGAGAACATCAACCCTTACTCAAAATAGCAACAAGCCACTCAGCTGTACTAATGTCAAAGCATTACAGGAAAAAAACGGGCAAACCACTGGCATTGAATTAGGCAATGGACTAAGAGATTGTAAAAGGTCCGTTGCCATAAAATCCATTCACCAAATATTTTCAGGTCATGTCTAAACTGGGACAGGTGTCCTACAGACAAATTAACCTCACATAATTGTAATTCTAAAGATCATACATTTCAGCAAACATCCATCACAATCCCTGGCTGTCCCGTCCCACAAAAGATGATGGCGCAGTGGTACACAGTCAGGAGAGAGTAGTGCTTGCAAGTCCCCAATTGACTCGAGTAGACTCTGATATCAGTCCAAGTACAAGAACCTTCTTGCTGATTACTACCCTACTTCCTTCCTCTATTGATGAATCAGCTCCTCCTTAACATTTGAACATTACTTGCAAGAGGCATGGAAAGTAGCAAGGACAGAGAATATACTCTTGATTAGGGGGGCTTCAAAGTTCATCACAAAAATGACTCAATAGCACCATCAGTGATTAGGCCAGCTGCATTCTAAAGGATGTAGCAACCAGGCTGGATCTGCAGCAGGTGGTGAGTGAAACAAGAGGATTATCTGTACTTAACCACATCCTTTGAAATGCATCTATTCTTGACAATACTGGTTTAGAATTACCACCACAGAAATAAAACCCTGTCTTCCCAATGAGGATCCTCTATGTTCTGTGACAATATGCCAAATTGGAAATATTCAGAATAGGTCTAAGTGGCCTTAAAACTAGAGATCCACAAAACTGTGAATTCTCAGTAATAATTGTGCAAAAACATTCTATAATCTCATGATCCAACATATTCCCTCTTTCTACCAATACCATTATGCCCAGGGTTGAACCCTGCCTCAATGGTTATCGCAGAAAGAGCATTCAAGAAGCAGCACCAGGCCTACCAAAACATGAGATGCCAAGCTGATGAAGCTACAAAGCAAGACCTTCTATGCTAACACTGGAGGTAGCATCATTAAATGGAGCCAAGTGATCCTGTGACCAACAAATCAGATGACAGTTTTGTACTCCTGCCACATCCAACTGCAGTGGACAACTAATCATCTTGTGGGAAGATGCAGCTCCAACCATATCTGCACCAATAATGGCAGTGCCACAAATGGAACAGGGTGCAAATCTTGCAATCATCCTCAGCCCACCTTGAGAGGACAACCATCCACTTGTCCCCACCAAGCCTGCCACATGATATTGAGAAATGGCTGTATATTGCAAAGGCAATAGCATACCATTGTTGTATACAAAAAACACATGTTCCACAGCAAGTGCATTTTTAGCCACATTACAACACTGATATCAATGTGACAATGTGGAAAATTGCACCAATACATCCTGCCTTCAAAGTATACAACAAAGTCTATCTGGTTAATTATCAGACTATCACTCACCAAAATGATGGAAGATATGGACAACAATGCTTTGAGTGCCACTTACTCACCAATAATCTGCTCAATGATACTCAAGTTGGTATTTGGTTAGAACAATTTAGCTCCAGATCTCATTACAGGCTTAGTACCTTACCAAATGGAGAAAAGCAAAATTCAAGAGGCAAGATCAGAGTGTCTGACTTTAACATCAAGGGAGCAGTTGGCACAATATGACATCACTGAGAGTAAAATTGAAATTATGGAAATGCATGGTGAAACTCTCCACTGGATACAGCCATACAAAGCTATGGCTGCTGGAGATAATCTTTTCAGCCCCAGGGTATGCTGAGAAAATTCCACAGGACAGTATCACAAGCACAATCTACTACTTCATTAGTGACTTCCCATTCATCTTAAAGATCACAGATGGGAATGTTCACTGATGATCTTGCAACTGGTCAGAAAATGAAGCAGACTGTGTCTACATGCAGCAAGAGCTGAACAACATTAAAGTGTGCTCCGGATAGAAACAGTTGTGCCAACAAGTGTTTGGCAATGACAGTCCTGCTACCTACCATTGATATGTTTGACAGATAACCTGATTTGGGTACTGCCATGGGAAATTACTGGCTCCACAGTTGTCTGAAGAAGCACATAGTTTTGACTAAGCCAGCTAATGGCAGTAGCTTACCAACTGACCATTTCTATAGCTAATTGTTTAACTTAGGGTTTTTTTTTGTTTTCAACCAATCCTTTGTGTTGTTTCAACTTCTCAAGTTAAGCTACAACCAGTATTTGAGCACACCAGCACTTCCAGTGGTCTTCCTTTTTCCTTAACCATGGTTATTCCTCCTTCAGTTAACAGGGCTCTTCACCTCATCTGTTCCATTTCCAGCACTTGCACAGTCACACTCCCTCCTCTCACCTTCAGCAAGGAATCACTTCCCCCTTATCCATACCTTCCAGTCCACCAATCACCATATTCAAAAGATCATCCTCCATAATTCCTACCACCTTCAATAAGACACCACCACCTGACATATCATCCCTTCCTTTCCCTTTTCAGCAATCAGAAGGAACCATTCTAGATGACATAATATTGCTCTGTTTCTACTGAGAAATTTTAGCCCAGTTTTTTCTCTTTTTTTTGTTTGTTTTTTTTGTAATATTGTTTACAATTTTTCTTATTGATTTAGGTTTTTTTAATTTATATAATAAATCTTTATCTTTCCTTTCTTTTGTATTATATTCATTTACTAAGAGATCGTTGGATCTACAGATTTTTTTTTATATTTTATTGTTCTTTATGATTATCTATGCTATGATTGTTCTCCTGATCTCTTTGTATTACATGTATAAATATTGATGCTATATATCAGTCCGTATTAATTTGAAAACTAATAAAAAGATTGAAAAAGAAAGAAGGAACCATTCTGGTAATCATTCCCTGTTCACTCTTCCTTCTCGTGGCACTTTTGAATGCAAATGCAGAAGATCCTCACCTCATCAACCAGTAACACTGTGGACTCCCTCTTTGGTGCTGGCGTACCAAATCGCTTCTCCAGTAATGCAGCAGCATGGTCTGCAGTGGCTTTCTGCCCTGTCAATAACTAGCAAGCAACAGGGATAAAATTGTAACTTCTCTGCATACAAAAATAGAATAAATTGCATTTATCAATTCTTTAAGCAATGCTTAAATTGCAGATAAATATAGACATTCCATCACTGGAAAACCTCACATGAAAGACCAGTTAATCTGTTCTGATGGTCTTGGTTGAAGGAAAATGTTGGCTTGGATAGCAAAAGAGCTCTCTTTATTGTAATGTTGAACCTTTAATAAGCACGTGTTTTTGGATTGATATTTCAATAGTATCACCAAAACACTCCCTCAGTAATGCTTATGAGTTTCTTCAACTGGGCTTCCAGCTGAGCCTAGCTGACACCAAACCTTCATAATTTATCTTGTATGGAATAAAGAAATATACAAGACATATATTCTTAAAAGTCATATATGAAAGAATATTTAGAGTGACCAGTGTAAACCTTGAGCTCTATGTGTTCAGCATGCCTTGGCAAACTGAAATACCTGGTCAGTGTGGCCAAATCAGAAGGTCAAATTTAATCTCCACTCCAGATGTTCAGTAATCTCAACTAATACTTTCATATAACAGTGAGGGGAAATTTGATTGTCAAAACTTCTGTCTGTCAGATGAGTACATGAAGCACAGGAACAGGCCCTTCGGCCCATGATGTTTGCGGCAACCATGATGCCAAATTAAATTAACCCCATCTGCCTGCATATGATCCATATCCCTCCATTCTCTGCGCATTCACATGCCTGACTAAATGTCTCTTAAATGCCACTATCGCGTCTGCCTCCACCACCACCACTGGCAGTGCATTCCAGGCACCTACCACTTTCTACGTTAAAAATTTACCTTGTATATCTCCTCTAAATTTACCCTCTCTCACCTTAAAGCTATGTCCTCTAGTATTTGACATTTCTACCCTGGGAAAAAAGACTATGACTATCCCCCTTATCTCTGCCTCTCATAAGTCTAAATACTTCCATCATTAGGGAACTATCTGCTAACGCAGAAGATTCTTAGGCACTTCCCGTAGGAGGAGATAAGTGGCATGTGGGGGGTGGTGGGAGGTGATAAATAAAATTCAGAGAAAAGTGATACCGTATTCTTTCCAACATACCCCCTATTATCAAACGGGTTATCAGATTTTTTTTATATCTGCAGGAGATGTTTCTAGGTTGATGTGGTGCTTCTGAACTTTCTAAAGGCCTTCAATAATGTGGCACCCAAGAGATTATTGAACAGAATCAGAGTGCAGGCTAATCAGGGTATGGTGTGGACTGAGGACAGGTTAACAGACAGAAAACGGTAGGAATAGATGGTTCACTTTCATATAGGCTGTGACTAGTGCAGTGCCACAAGGGTGTGTGCTGGGGCCCCAGCGGTTCACAATCTATATCAATGATTTGATGAGGGAATCTAAAGAACTCGAGTGCAACCCTAAAGGTATCTTTGCCTAATTGTGTAGAACTTTTTGTGGGTCTTGGCCCAAAACGTCGACTGTTTATTTCCCTCCATAGATGCTGTCCGACCTGCTGAGTTCCTCCAGCACTTTTTGTGTAATGCTCCAGAGTCCAGCATTTGCAGAATTTCTTGTGCCTTTGGAATATTGTGTATGGCTCTGGTCTCCCTACATGGGGAAGATGTATTTGAAGGATTTTTTTTTACAAAAGAAATGCAACAAAAATTCACCAGATTGTCCCCAATGGTGTATGAGGTTAAACAGACTAAGCCTGCACTATAGAGCTTTGAAGTATTAGAGGGGATTTCATTGAACCATACAAAATTCTTAAAAGGCTTGACAAGGTTTGAATGAATCAGGAGCAGGAATAGGCAATTTAGCCCCTCAAACCTGCTCTGATATTGAAGATCATGGTCAATCTGATCTTAACCTCAACTCCATATAGCCACCATATCCTTCCCCCCTTTGCTCATCAAGTATTCATCTATCGCTGCCTTAAAAATACTCACAGTTTCCACTGCCCTTTAAGGACAACAGGTCCAAAGACTGACCCTCAGAGGAAAAAAATTTCAACTCATCTGTCTTAAAGGGGCAACCCCTTATTTTAAAAGAGTGACTCCCACCTCCCCGCGTCAAAATTCTCCGAGGAGAGGAAACAGATTCTCTCCACGTCTACCCTGTTGAGACCCTTCAGGAGGGTTCTTGTATATTTCAATCAAATCTCCCCTTTTTAGAACATAGAACAATTACAGCACAATTCAGGCCCTTCGGCCCACAAAGCTGTGCCGAATATGTCCCTACCCTAGAAATTACTAGGCTTACCCATAGCCCTCTATTTTACTCAGCTCCATGTACCTATCTAACAGTCTCTTGAAAGACCCTATTGTATCAGCCTCCACCACAGTTCCCGGCAGCCCATTCCACGCACTCACCACTCTGAGTAAAAAACTTACCCCTGATATCTCCTCTATACCTACTCCCCAGCACCTTAAACCCATGT
Source organism: Pristis pectinata (assembly GCF_009764475.1). NCBI lineage: Eukaryota > Metazoa > Chordata > Chondrichthyes > Rhinopristiformes > Pristidae > Pristis > Pristis pectinata. The sequence continues at coordinate 30,842,402 of NC_067407.1, read as the reverse complement.
CCTCTTGTGGCCACCAATTCAGCCCTGGGGAAAAGCCTCTGACTATCTACCCTATCAATACCTCTCATCATCTTATACACCTCAATCAGGTCCCCCCTCATCCTCCGTCTCTCCAAGGAGAAAAGGCCGAGTTCCCTCAACCTGCTTTCATAAGGCATGCACCGCATTCCAGGCAGCATCCTTGTAAGTCTCCTCTGCACCCTCTCTATGGCTTCCACATCTTTCCTGTAGTGAGGCGACCAGAACTGAGCACAATACTCCAAGTGGGGTCTGACCAGGGACCTATAGAGCTGCAACAATACCTCTTGGCTCCTAAATTCAATTCCCCGATTGATGAAGGACAATACACCATATGCCTTCTTAACCACAGAGTCAACCTGCGCAGCCGCTTTGAGCGTCCTATAGACTCGGACCCCAAGATCCCTCTGATCCTCCACACTGCCAAGAGTCCTACCATTAATACTATATTCCGCCAACATATTAGACCTACCAAAATGAACCACTTCACACTTATCTGGGTTGAACATCTGCCACTTCTCAGCCCAACATTGCATCCTATCTATATCCCTCTGTAACCTCTGACAGCCCTCCAAACTATCCACAACACCCCCAACCTTCGTGTCATCTGCAAACTTACTAACCCATCCCTCCACTTCCTCATCAAGGTCGTTTATAAAAATCAAAGAGTAAGGGTCCCAGAACAGATCCCTGAGGCACACCACTGGTCACCGACCTCCACTCAGAATACGACCCTTCAACAACCACTCTTTCCCTTCTGTGGGCCAGCCAGTTCTGGATCCACACTGCAATGTCCCCTTGGATCCCAGGTCTCCTCACCTTCTCCATAAGCCTCGCACGAGGTACCTTATCAAACGCCTTGCTGAAATCCATATACACTACATCTACTACTCTCCCTTCATCGATGTGCTTAGTCACATCCTCAAAAAATTCAATCAGGCTCGTAAAGCAGGGCCTGCCCTTAACAAAGCCATGCTGACTATGTCTAATCATATTATACCTCTCCAAATGTTCATAAATCCTGCCTCTCAGGATCTTCTCCATCAGCTTACCAACCACTGAGGTAAGACTCACCGGTCTATAATTTCCTGGGCTTTCCCTACTCCCCTTCTTGAATAAGGGAACAACATCCGCGACCCTCCAATCTTCCGGAACCTCTCCTGTCTCCGTGGACGACACAAAGATCATCGTCAGAGGCTCCGCAATCTCCTCCCTCGCCTCCCACAGCAACCTGGGGTACACCTCATCCGGTCCGGGCAACTTATCTAACTTGATGCTTTCCAAAAGTTTCAGGACCACCTCTTTTTTAATATCTACACGCTCAAGCTTTTCAGGTCGCTGCAAGTCCCCACTACAATCCCCCAGATCTTTTTGTGTGGTGAATATTGATGTAAAGTATTCATTAAGTACCTCCACTATTTCTTCTGGATCCATACACACTTTCCCACTGCTGCACTTGATAGGCTCTATCCGTTCACATTTCATCTTCTTACTCTTCACATACTTGCAGAACGCCTTGGGGTTTTCCTTAATCCTGCCCGCCAAGGCTTTCTCATGTCCCCTTCTGGCTCTCCTAATCTCTTTCTTAAGTTCCTTCCTTTTAGCCTTGTACTCCTCCAGATCTCTAACATTACCTAGCTCTCTGTCCCTTTTGTATGCTTTTCTTTTCCTTTTGACTAGATCTATTATAGCCTTCGTACACCACGGTTCCTGTAGCCTATCATGACTCCCCTGTCTCATTGGAACATGTCTATGCAGAGCTCCACACAAATATCCCCTGAATATTTGCCACATATCTTCCATACTTTTCCCAGAGAACGTCTGTTCCCAATTTAATCTTCCAATTTCCTGCCTGAGAGCCTCATAATTCCCTTTACTCCAAGTAAACAGCTTTCTAGCCTGTCTGTTCCTATCCCTCTCCAGTGCTAACGTAAAGGAGATAGAATTATGATCACTATCACCAAAATGTCCACCCACTGAGAGATCTGACACCCGACCAGGTTCATTACCCAATATCAAATCAAGCACAGCCTTTCCTCTTGTAGGTCTATCTACATACTGTGTCAAGAACCCTTCCTGAACACACCTAACAAACTCCATCCCATCTAAACCCCTCACTGTCTGGAGATGCCAATCGATATTTGGGAAATTAAAATCCCCCATCACAACAACTATGTTATTCTCACACCTTTCTAGGATCTGCTTCTCTTGCTGCTCCTCAATAACCATGTCACTATTGGGCTATTTTCTTCTAATCTCCAACAGATACAAGCCTAACCTTTCTCATGCAAGACTGCACCTGGAGCACTGTGTAGTTTTGGTCTCCATATTTAGAAAAAGATGACAGTCCAGCGAAGGTACACTGGAGTGATTCCTGGGATGAAGGAATTGGAATAATAAGAATGATTGAGCAGGTTGGGCCTGTAACTCAATGGAATTTACAAGAATAAGAGGTGACCTTATTGCAATATGATTATGAGGGGAAATTGATGGGGTGCATACAGAGAAGATGTTGCCACTCGTAAGGGGTATCTAGAACTAGGTGGCATAGTTTTAGAATAAGGGTTTTTTTTGTTACAAATGGAGATGAGGAAGAATTTCTTCTCTCAGAGGATTGTGAATTTCTGGATTTCTCTACCCAGAGAGCTCTGGAGGTGAAGTCACTGAAAGTATTCAAGGCAGAGACTGACAGACATTTAAACTGTGATGGATGTGGAGAAAGCAGGAAAGTGGTGCTGAGGCCAAGACTGGATCGGCCATGATCTTGTTGAATGATGGTGTAAATCTGAGAGGCCAACTGGCCTGCTCCTGCTTCTTGTATTCTAATCCAAACCGTCTTTGAGCTGCTTCCAAAACATTAATGTGTTTCCTTAAATAGGAGACCAATACTGTACACAGATGCGCCCTCACTAATGCCCCTTAAAGTGCAAGCATAACCTCCCCACTTTTGTGTTCAATTCCCCCAGGAATAAACAATAATACTGTAAACTTTCCTAATTTCTTACAGTAACTGTTTACCAGCCTTTTGCAAATCAAACATGAGGACACCCAGAGTACTCTGCATTTCAGAATTCTGCAAACTTTCACCACATAGATAATATGCTTCCTTTTTATTTTTTTGAACAAAAATGGATAATTTCACATTTTCCCACCTAATATTCTACTTGTCAGACCTTTGCCCACTCGCTTAACCTAGCTAATTTCCTATGTAACCTTGTTTTGTCCTCCAGCAATCTATCTTCATGTCATTGGCAAATTTAGCAACCATTCATTTACTCTATTTATCCAGGACATTTATATAAATTTTAAAAAGTTGAGGCTCCAAGCACGATCTCTGTGGTACACCAATCATCAGGACCAGAGCTGCTACCTGTTAGCAAGCCAATATCCTATCCACGCCAAATGTAATTTCTAGACCATAAACTTCTATTTTCCACCATAACTTTTAATGCACACCTTATCAAGTGCCTTCTGAAAATTTAAGAACAGGTGTGGAGTTGACGCTTTGCCGGATGGGGTATCTAAACCTAGGGATCACAATGTCAAAATGAGGGGTTAGCCGTTGAGGCAAGGAAATTTCTTCTCCTAGAGGGTAAAGAATCATTGGAATTCTCTACAACCCAAGATATTGATAGACTTTAGAATATTAAGGCAATAAAGAGAAAGGAAGTTAGTACAGAAAGGTGACATTAAAATAAAAGATCCACGATAATCTTTCTGAATGGCAGAGAAGGAACGAGGGAAAAGTTGACCTATTCCTGCATAATAAAATTTGCCTGCAAAATAATGGGACATTCAAAGAATAAGAAACACTACACATATTAACAAATAGTTCTCTCTTCAAGCCTAATGCATTTGTTATTTAACTTAACAACACTGATTACATATTGGCATCAAAATTAGGTTTATACCTTCAATATCTGTACGTAGCATTGGTGAGGGTCTGTAAGCTTCATTCCATTGATTTCTATGAACTGGAAGGATGGGAGGTTTTTCCTGCTTTGCTGCTTGCTGTAGACACCTTATCACCTCATGTACTGTTGCAGTTTTTCCTGTTCCTGGCACTCCGGAAATATACATACATCTGTGAAAGTTCAGATGTCATTTGACTATAGAAGCTTAAAATTCATTATACTTATTTTCCTGATCCATGAAACAGAACCACCAGATGGATAAAATTAAACATGAACTGAAAGTCTGAGTTGGTATGCAATCATCAAAGATGTGCTAGATTTCATAGGGTAGTTAATGTACCTTTCTTGGTTTTTATTTTGTATTTTCCGCAGAATTCCTTACTGAAGTTTTGTAATTTAGGTTCTCTTTCTTTCCCAATGCAGATAATGGCAGGGCAGTTTATTCCCACCAATAATAGGCACATTGACCTTCAACAGCAACGTGGATTTTACTTCAACTTGCCTTCCCAGCAATAATGTACCTCTGATGAGCTGTTTCATCCCAAATGGATGAAATATATAGCACAGAAATGGGCCCTTACGGCTCACCTCGTCCATGCCAATCAATAATCCCATTTGCCCACATTAGGCCCATATCCCTCTACTCCTTTCTTATCCAAGTACCTGTCCAAATGCTTTTTAAATGTTGTAATAATATCTGGCTCCACTACCTGCTCTGGCAGCTCATTCCAAATATTCACCACTCTCTGTGTGAAAAACTTACCCGTCAGATATACTTTCAATTTCTCCTCTCTCACCTTTAAACCTCTGCCCTCCAGTTCTAGACAACCCTGCTCTGCGAAAAAGACTCTCACTGTCTATCCTCTCTACTCCCCTCATAATTTTGTAAACCTCTATAAGGTCACCCCTCAGCCTCCTACTTCCAGTGAGAATGAACCCAGCCTATCCAATCTCTCCTTATAACTACAGTCCTCCATTCCAGGCAACATCCTGGTGAATCTCTTCTGCACTCTTTCCATTACTACCACATCCTTCCTATATTGTGGTGACCCAAAACAACACAATATTCCAGTGTAGCCTAACCAATGTTTTGTATAGTTATTGCATGACATCCCAACTCTTATATTCAATGCCTCAGCCTATGAAGGCAAGCACCAAATACTTTTTCCACTACGCTACCCACCTGTGTCGCCAGTTTCAGAGAACTATGGACCTGTACCCCGAGGTCTCAACATACATCAACGCTCCAAAGGTCCCTGCCATTTACTCTTTATGTCTTAACAGAATTTGATCTCTCACATTACCTCACACTTGTCTGGATTAAATTCCACCTGCCCAAATTTCCACCTCATCTATGTCCCACTGTATCTTCGAACAACCTTCACAGCTATCTACAAATCCACTAGTTTTCATGTTGTCTGCAAGATTACAAATCATACCCCCAACATTCTCATCCAAGTCATATTTATTTATTACAAACCACAGAAGTTCCGGCACCGATCCCTGTGGTATACCACTTGTTACAGATGTCCAGTCAGAAAAACACCCACCCCCTACTACCCCATGCCTCCCATCACCCTATCAATTTTGGATCCAGTTCACCAACATGCCTTGGATCCATTGTGCATTAACCTTCAGACCAATCTACATGAGAAACCTTGTCAAAAGGCTTACTAAAGTCCATATAGATAACATCTACCACCATGTCTTCAATCTCCTTGGTTACCTCCTCAATAAACTCAGATTTGTGGGGCATGATTTCCCCTGCACCAAACCATGCTGGCTCCTCCTGATCAGTCCCTGCCTTTCCAAGCGAACAACTTCCTTACCACTGATGTAAGACTCACCAGCCTGTAATTTCCAGGCTTATCCCTCCTGCCCTATTTCAACAAGGGGACTGCATTAGCTATCCTTCAGACTTCTGGTATCTCAACCCTGGCTAATGAAGATGCAAAAATCTCCATCAGAACCCCAGCAATCTCCTCTCTTGCTTCCTTTAGCATCCTGGGATAAATCCCTCTCAGCCACAGGGATTTATTGACCCTACAGGCTCCAATCTTTCTAGCAATTCCTCCCTCCTGATACAGATATGCTCCAGAACATCAGCGTTCCCATCCTTTAACTCTCCAGCCTCCACGTCGTTCACCAATTTCAGGTAGCCTACTCCCCCTTTCCCTTTTCTCTTTCCTCCTGATATACCCCAGTTCCTCCTACACACACCCTAACCGCCCCTCGCAACCCCCAATCACCCCGTTTCTTTCACCTACTCCATCTGCCCATCACCCCCACACTCCTCCCATTGGGTCTCCTTCTCCCCACTGTTTCCATCCGCCCACCCTACCTCTCTTATTTGGATCCACGTTCCATCTTCCTTTCCTATCATATTTAATCATCTGCAGCCCTTGGTTGCCTCCACCTATCATCTCCCAGCCACTGTCATTATTTCCACTCTTCCCTCCTCCATCTGACTATCACCCCTCCTCATCTGGATCCACCTATCACTTGCCAGCTCTTGCTCCATCCCTTCCCTTCACCTTCTTGGATGGTCTATCTCCTCTCTACTCTTTCAGTCCAGGTGAAGGGTCTTGACCCGAAATGTCAATTGTCCATTTCCCTCTACAGATGCTGCCTGACCTGCCGAGTTCCTCCAGCAGTTTGTTTTTAGCAACAATCTAACACAGTCACTCAAAATCATCCGTGTCTTTTTTGTCACTATGCCCAATTAAGTCTTGTTTCATCAGCAGGACAGTTGCACCAGAGATGGCAGTAAAGCAGTGTACATTCAGGAGGATTTAGCCCCTAAGTTCTCGACATCAGCTGGAATCTCATGGTGTTAGGCTGAATATGGGCAAAGGAATCTCCTGCCGAGTACCACTAAGCACTGACTCTCAGCTGATGAATTAGTCCTCCTCCACGTTGAATGTCATTTGGAAGAAACACCCAAAATATCAGGTGCACAAATTATACGCTGGATCTGGGATTAAAATGTCCATCACCAAATGTGGCAAAGATCCAAAGACCATAACTGCTAGGTTGGTGCAGTGGTAGATAATGAGAGACCAAAATCAGGGGGAAAAAAAAATACTTTCAATAAGAATAAATGTTCCATACCCTCCAGTACCATCAATGACTTTGCTCTCCACAAAGTTGTAAATGTCTTGAAATTCTTTCTCTCTACAGGGTAGGGACTCTGGAACTGCAGACACGTGCAATCTTAAAATAAAACATGCAGAAAAACAATGAAAGCATAACAAACTGTCTTCATTTACATAAGGAGTGAACTGAAGGACTGGGAATCAACCAGCTTGTTTCTGTTGACACCCATGCCTGGAATATTTTATCATATCTACCTATCACAAAATCTCTATCCAATATTTTAAAAGCTCCTTAATTTTAGCTTCTGGAATGAGATAATTAAAGATTCTAAAGGTGACCAAAAGATAGAAAATAAGTGTAAATTCTGATTTATACCACGTACATCATTTTGTTAGCCACATTATAGAAAATATGAAAACAACTACTTTGACTAGCAATTTCAATGTTGTTCTAATAGATTCTCAATAACAAAAATAATTGTAATAAAAGATTCTGTAATTTACAAGAAATATTAGTCATTTTAAACATTAAATTATACAACAAATTGCTTTGACCAGGTCATTCTTAGCTTAAGCTGCATTTTGAAGCAAATGTTCGTTCTATAGCCTTACTCAATTGCCATGATAAAGCTCTACATTTGTCTGAATGAGATTAACTGCAATTAGAAGCCAACGTGGTAATTTTAGGAATTCCACTGTTGAGCAATGAACAAGCCTGTTTTTTTTATAAGAACTTATTCATCTGTGAAGATCAACAAAAATAATTGTACTCATTACCTTGCCCTGGCTTCTTCTAACACACTGACAGGCTTTTTAGCCAGCTGGGTTCTCCTAGGAATATGGGGAGTAGGATGGCAAGGTGTCCTTGGAGTTCTAGGTGTTCTTGCTCCAGGCTGGCAATAGTTTTAGAAAGGAAACAAAAAACCAACATTCTGGAATGAAGACATCCGCAGATACAATTCTGGACAGCTTTACTACACAGCCATTCACTTGAATATCTGCCCATTCTCGTGTTTAAAATGTGAATAATATATTAATTCCAAATAATTTGGTATAGAGAGGAAAATGGTTAGTCATCTTGAGTAACATTGCTTCGTTAAACGAAATATCTAGGTTATACTGGATTTCATTGAAACTTATTATTTTTAGCATGTTTTTGAAATTGTAAACAGATAATGGATAATACAATTGAACTGCATCGCCCAGAACATTTATACAAAATCTAAGTCATATGAACAGCCACTTGAATTAAAGATGAATTAAATTATGTGAAGTGACTTTGGTGGGAAGCTCTGCATTCATTCCCACAGAATCCAGTTGGGATGACGCTGTTTGGATACTTAGTTGACTATAATTAACTGCAACACACATTACAAAGGTAACAATATATTCACTTGTTTTTATTTGTGTATAATCCAAGACAAAATAAATATGAAGTCAACATATGTCCGATACCTGCTGGTTAAGTCTTTAATTGTAACATACCAGTTTTGCTGGTGTCTTTGGTGTTTTCTTTGCAGATTTCTTCCTAAATGCTGAATCATCATCATCTTGCTCCTCATCCTCACTACTGCTTTCACTGCCTTTCTTATTGACCGGAACGAATTCATTTTCAGAAGACTCTTCACTATCCTGATCACTTCTGTAATCAAAATTAGGACATTTGATTACAAATAAATTTACTACACTGAAACTGAAATTTACTGTAGCTGAAACTCATTTTGGAATATTATTAGTGCTCAGTAGTTAAAAGTAGAAAACATGAACTCCTAAAAGATAAAAGAAACATGCACAGGCTTTAATTTAAATCAAGGATTAAAGAATGTGCAGCTTGCTAAAGCAGCAGAGAACTAAACAAAGAAGAGGATAAAGTCCTTAATGTCATATCACAGATATAAATTGGCATCCAAGGAAATTGATCCTAGAACATTATGAATATGCAATGAAGATGAACAAGAAGTCCACAGGAACATAAAAAAAGTAATAACTTAAAAGTATTAAGACTCCATCCTCCATTAAAGTAACTCCTCTCAGCATTACTATCACTTGCAGCCTTGTCCATTTATTTTTGCTTTCCACATTATGAACATTACATGCTTTTAATAGATCACGTTCAGAAATAATTTCATTTTATGATGGAAGCTTATTTCATTCAAACATCAGATTTTCTACAAAAATTAATAGGTGGTTTTAAAATTATCAGCAGGTAAAGACAATGCATAGCACTAACTGACCATGCATTATGGTCTTGAAAATGATTTTCACCTCACCAAGAGATCAAGATTACTACCAATGTTGTAAAGCATACACAGCAATTCTTTTTAAACACAGAAAGGAAATCTCAACCAAGATCAGGAGTTAAAACTTACTCAAAGTAATCCCCATGGAAAACTGCACACTGGCGTACAGACTTTCTATGAGACCTTGGAGTATCGCTAATATTTTCCACCTGGCTTTTCATTCTCTTTGGCCTATAATAATAAAGTAAACAATTACAAACTGTTTGGGACCAATAATATTTCATGGTATACATGACAGAAGGTAATAGTGCATCTTTGACAGTAGAAAGGAGCATGGAATGCATTTTACTCAAAGTGATATCTCAACAAAAATTATCTAGAGGGTCTATTTCCATCTATAGTTTAATGAGACAAATCATAATGGAATTTGCTGCAAAGAGTAATTGAAGCAAATACCATAGATGCATTAAAGGAAGTTAAATAAATATTTGAAGAAAATAATAGGATACACAAATATGGTTTGCTGAAATAAACTGGGAGGAGGCTCAAATGAAGCACAAACACTAGAACAGACCAATTTAGCATATTACCTTGTTTCAGTGTTTTAAGTTCTCTACTGATTAATCAACTCATACATACACTTTGATTCCCTACGAACGTAGGATGATTACATGACTTTTCAAGTTTTGAGTGCTGCAGGTAGTGTAGCTACCTCACATTTGCAGCATCCCAGGTTCAATTCTGATCTTCAGTTTTGTCTATATGGAGTTTGCTTCTTCTCCCTCTAACTGCATGGGTTTCTCCTGGGTGCTCTGGTTTCCTTCCAATATCCCAAAGGCACTCTGGCTACTGTGTAGGTGGATGGCAGAAAAAGAAAGGGAAGTAGAAGGATATATGAGAGACAACAGGTTTCAGGGAAATAAATGGGAAGAATATCTTCAGAGCAGACATCTAATGATCTCTACGTTTAAGGAGATACGAATGTTGTTACAGCTGTTCAAAACGTTGGTTAGGCTGCGCTTTGAATATTGTGTTCAGTTCTGTCGCCATACTATGATTAGGCTAGGCAGGGTGTAAAAAAGATTGGAGGACTTGAGTTATAAGGAGAGACTGGATGGGCTGGCTGTTTTCCCTGGAGCAAAGGAGGCTGAGAAATGACATGACAGAGGTAGATAAAATTACGAGAGGCATAGATAGGGTAGATAGCAAGAGTCTGTTTCCCATGGTAGGAATGAATAAAACCGGAGGGCATTGATTTAGGGTGAGAAGGACAGAGGTTTAAAGGGGATCTGAAGGGCATTTTATTCCACACAGAGCAGTCATCTGGAATAAGCTGCCGGGGAGGTAGTGAGGCAGGAACAGTAAGAACATTTAAGCAGCACCTGGCCAGTTACTTGAATGAACGAGGCAGAGAGGGATTTGGAATTAGTGCAGGTAATTTGTATTATTATAGATAGGCACATTGGTCGGCATTGACGTGGTGAAGGGCCTGTGTTTACACTGTACAACTCTATGAAACAAAAATTATGTTTGTATTTAGCAGAAAGGAAGATTGGTGCGGTTAAATAAGTTTTAGTTCATTCTCTCAGATCCTAGGAGTGACATTAAGGGGTAGAGAAGAGCCCTGCCGGTTATCGAAGTTACAGGGCACTGGCTGCACACCTGGCCCACATTCCATTCATACCCCTGTGATCCCAATCCTGATCTCCGGCTGGACGCCTAGCCCACGCTCCCATCCCTGGCTCATTTAACCAGACCTGGTGTACCAAGGTGATCTCTACCAGCACAGTCTTTGGCTAATTGACAAAAAGGGTATTTGAAGAACAAGACTTCAAACCAGGGACAAAACTCATGGGTCTACCGGGCAGCAGCGATCCCTGCCATCCTATCTGCTTTCTGAGACCAGGACTAACTGCAGCAAGCACTTCAAAGCACTGAAATGACATCCTCAATGATATCTGCAAATCCTTCAAAATCCACTAGAAAGACAAGTAAACCAACTTCTGCATCTTCCCTCAGACCAACATTCCCATCAATGAAGTCCATATCACACTTAATCAGCTCCACTGGGCAGGCCACATCAGTTGCAGGCCTGACATCAGATTCCTAACACAGGTATGCTAATCCAAGCTTCATCACAGGAAGAGATCACCAGGTGATGGAGGAAAGATTAAAAAATGTGCTCAAAGCTTGCTTGAAAATAAAATGCAACACCCTCACTGAACTCCTGGAAATTTTTGCCTATGACTGCTCAGAGATGAGAAGGACAATTAAGAACCTCAAGTCCATTCAATGGGAGAGCATGGAGACCCTACTTAAGCATCGGAAGGGCAGACTACTTCCCCCCCGCCCCCCCACATCAGCCACCATCTACCTCATCAGTGAAAGAGCCTACAGTTCTCACACTGCCCTTCGCAGTCACTGCAGAACCTCCAGAAATGGAGTGGAAGCAAGTCATCCTCAGTGCTGAGGTACTCCCCAAATCTAGGCACCATGCTTAATGTTTAGGTCAGGATAGGGCAGCATGGTAGAGCTGTTGCCTCACAACTTCTACGACCTGGGTTCAATCCTGATTTCCAGTGCTATGTGTAGTTTCTATATTCTATCTGTGACCGCGCAAGTTTCCTCCAGACACTCCTGTTTCATAGAACATAGAAAAACTACAGCACAATTCAGGCCCTTCGGCCCACAAAGCTGTGCCAAACATGTCCCTACCCTAGAAATTACTAGGCTTACCCATAGCCCTCTATTTTACTCAGCTCCATGTACCTATCTAACAGTCTCTTGAAAGACCCTATCGTATCCGTCTCCACCACCGTTTCCGGCAGCCCATTCCACACACTCACCACTCTGAGTAAAAAAACTTACCCCTGACATCTCCTCTAATATCTACTCCCCAGCACCTTAAACCTATGTCCTCTTGTGGCCACAAATTCAGCCCTGGGGAAAAGCCTCTGACTATCTACCCTATCAATATCTCTCATCATCTTGTACACCTCAATCAGGTCCCCCCTCATCCTCCGTCTCTCCAAGGAGAAAAGGCCGAGTTCCCTCAACCTGCTTTCATAAGGCATGCTCCGCATTCCAGGCAGCATCCTTGTAAATCTCTTCTGCACCCTCTCTATGGCTTCCACATCTTTCCTGTAGTGAGGCGACCAGAACTGAGCACAATACTCAAGTGGGGTCTGACCAGGGACCTATATAGCTTCCTTCCATATCCCACAGATATGACGATTTTTGTACTTTAATTGGCCACTGCAATTGGCCTCTAGCGTGTAGGTTTGAGGAAAAAAATCAGGGAAATTGGCAAGGATGTTTGGAGAATAAAATGGGGTTAGTGTAGGATATGTGTAAATGGGTACTTGATGGTCATTGTGGACTTAGTGGCCATGTTGTATTACTCTATGATTCTACCATAAAATGCATTGTAATTCCTGGGCTCTGGAAAAAGCTGATCATCACTTTCTCTTATGTTCCTAACCCAAATTCACAATTGTTGTGTTGGCAGAGTTGCACCACCTTGCTACTGGTGTCGAAAATTCTTCAGGCCTGCTTTGTGTCAGAAGGCCTTCCTTTTCTCATAGCTGGGCCAACCTATCAATACTGGGCACAACTGGTCTCTCAGAAGATAATTCAGAAGTATTAGACACCGAACATGATCAGTAGATGGTACAGCCTCATTATCTATTGAAGTGCGCAATATTCAAGCATAGACAGAGTTTGGCCAATGCACAAACATATAATGGTGCTATCATTGCTGTTATTATCAATAAACCTTCAGCTGAAATCCTACGCAATTACTTTCTAGTTGCTGGTGCACTCTTGCATCTACCAAAAGACTCAGAAATTTCACACAGCATCCTTCAGTGAAAACAGCATTTTAAACTAACAAACACTGACAATTTACTAGTAGGCTTATTAATTATAACAAAAGCTAAACAAATCCAGACGTCATCAGCTGATTACGAACCACGCAGTCCAGTAAACAAATTCTAAACAAATGTTAACGTGACCAAAATTTCAGAGATGGGATGGCACGTATAATTTAGCCAAATCCTTCTCTGCCAAGATTGTTAGCATGGGAATGGCAAAAACTGCTTTTAGAAGCAGTAGGAACTGGAGATAAACAGGTTAAGATCAAAGTAGACATTTACATCAATAGAAACAAAATGTTGAAATACTCAACAGGCCAGGCAGCACTAGTGGAAAGAAAAATGTTTCAGATTGAATATCTTTCATCATATATAGGTACTTGGATAGGAAAGGTTTAGAGGGATATGGGCCAAATGGGACTAACTCAGGTAGGCAACTTTGTCGGCATGGACAAATTTGGTCGAAGGGCCTGTTTCCATGCTGTTTAACCCTATGACTTTAAAACCGAAACATTAAGTCTGCTTCTCTCTTCACAGCTTATGCCTGAACTGAGTATTTTCAGCATTTTCTATTTTTAATGAAAAATCAAATGAAATGATTCCAGATGTACATCAACATATATTTTCCAATCTACTCAATAAATAACTCAATGCTGTATACATCAACATACTGTGCAATTTACCTGAAAACATCAATAATTTCTCCATTACTTCTGGGTGGACTTGAGTCTTGCTGTTTCATTTTTGAATTTTTAATAGGAGATAACTGCACAATGTCAACTTGATTATTCAAAGCCCTTCCAGTCTTTACAAGAGGTGAAAGGACAATATTTTTCATTGTCTGACTCTGCAACCCCTTAGAAGGTGAATGAGGATTATCTGAAACACCACTGAAATCTACTTTGCGTTTCACAGCTCGAGGCTTCTCCTCCACCGGATGAAGTTTCCCAGGATAACCATCTTCATCGTCGTCATCAAGGAGTTCAGACAAAATATCCATCTCCATCCTTTTTGAAGATTTTTTGACATCTACAATTTAAGATAAATATTTTCAATCAATTTTAAATTATAAAAGGTCTTGTTGAATCAAGAAAAAAAAAAGCTGATATGAAAGTCTACATAAAAGAATTCTTCCTTACTAGGATCAGAGGAAGCCAATTCCTCAGATAAATTCTCAATTACGGGGGCCAAGTGAGGAATTAACTCCTTCTTACAACTCAGCCACATTACTTACCATTATGCAAGGTATTCTTTATAACCATGGAGTTACTGCTTTTCACCTTTGTGATCTCTGTACTCTTCTTACTTTGGAAGGTGTTTTCAGCAGTCATCTTGACCATATCACTTTCAGACTTGCAATTGATGTCCATATGGTTTGGGTAAGAATTCACATTAGGCTTCTGTGTGCGCCTGGGCAAGGAATCCAAGTTTTTATTATCATGAATAGGCTTAAATGAATTGGCGGCAATCCCAGAGAATGCATCTCTAGGTAGCTTATTAAATCTCTTTCCATCCCAGTTCAATTTAACAAAGAGAGCATCGTCACCAGGTTTGGATGGAGGAAATGGTTCATCTGGAGCAATCTGGTATACCTAAAATTAAAGAGTTTACAATTTTACTATCAGAAGGATTAAATTCAGAAAATGTCTTACAATACTCATCAGATCATACAGTATCCTTGGCAAGAGAAACAGAGCTAATGCTTAATGTCAGCATTCTTCTAACTATTCTGAAAGTGGCATTCATTAATTCAATATTTCTCCCCACAGATGCTGCTGAGTATTCCCAAGATTTTCCAGATTTCCACCGCTCATAGGGCAAAGATAAAATATTATCAGAGCTATCCCTACTTGAAAGGCCCACCTGTGCATCTCTAAAGATAAACAATAAATGAATAATGGATTATAAATATCTCTGAATCATCAGTGGCCTTTTCCCCACGTCAAAAATGGGAATGTTTGCTGAGGCTTGCAGTGTTGATTTCTATTCACAATACAAATGACAAAGCAGGCTGTGCCCATGTGAAGAAAGAGATCTGCATAATAATCAGGCTCAGGATGAAGCTAGAAAACAGCCGCCTCCCCTTGACATGTAATGCCATTACCATCATTGTAGCTCCCACTATCAACACCTTAGAGGTTACAATTGACCAGAACTCATTCCGAACTCTTCCCCAATCCCACCTCCCAAAGCCTTTTAGCCACCTGCAAGACACAAATGAAGAATGCAATGCAAAACTCTCCATTTCCTTTGATGAACATAACTAGCGACAGAGAAAGCTCAATACCATCCTGAATAAGGCTACCTTGATTGTCACCACATTCAGCATCAAAAACATTCACTCTCCACCACCAACACACTGTGGCTGCATTTTCTACCATCCAACTTGCAAAGGCTCTCCTAATATTAATATGTACTAATATCTCCTAAAGCCACGACATCTGCCACCTAAAAGGACAAGGTCAGCATGTCACCATCCACACATTTTCTTCCAGTCAAAAACCTCCTGAGTTGGGCATATACCCTCATTTTTAAAACCACTTAGGCAAAAACCACTCCCTGACAGCACTTGGAAGTATCTTCATAACAAGATCTGCAGCAAGTCACAAAAGCAGTCACCACCATTTCAAAGTAATTAGTGATGGGCAGTAAATACTGACCTTGCCGATGATATCTACATCCCACAAATGAAAACAAAAATATGATTTGCCCAGTTAAACTTTTCCAATACCGCAAACTGAACTGAAACAAAGTTCTACAAGGTGAAAACTTCTGAACAACAAGAAATTTCAAATACTAGTTCTATTAGAAAGTTTGATGTCATAGTTATTATTTGGCACAAGTAATAGACAAAAATATACAAAAGAAACCAAAGTGGATATAGGGATGAGAGGCTCCAATGCACAGGATCACAAGGGTTGTGGACTCAGCCAGCTACATCACAGGTACAACCCTCCCCATCATCAAGGACATATACAAGAGGTGGTGCCTCAAGAAGGTGGCATCCATCACCAAGGACCCTCACCATCTAGGACATGCCCTCTTCTCATTACTACCATCGGGGAGGAGGTACAGGAGCCTGAAGACCCACACTCAATGATTCAGAAACAGCTTCTTCTCCTCCACCATCAGATTTCTGAACAGTCCACGAACACTACCTCTTCAATCCTTTTTTGCACTTTTTTTTGCAGTTTATAATAATTTTTATGTCCTTACACTGTACTGCTGCAGCAAAACAACAAATGTCATGTCACATAGTCAGTGATAATAAATCTGATTCTGACTGAAAAATGTTCGGGGGGGGGAAAGAGGGGAGGGGGATGGAGGGGGAGACTAGCCTGCTAGTCTGTATCAATGGATGAAAAACAATAACTGTGCCTGTCACTAGAATCCATGTACGGATTTTTGGAATAATCTGGTGGAGTCCACTTTGTCGTTAACCTGTAGAGGGAAGCAGGTATTTGTGTGGACAGCCACATCTCGGATGCCTTTCGGGGTGTCAGATACTTCGGAACAAAGCAGTGGATTTCACTTTGTTGTTGACCTGTAGAAGGAAACAGGCATTTGTGTGGACAGCCACGATTCGAGTGCCTTTTAGGGTGAGGAAGATGCGGTGGAGTGGTCACTGCTGAGTAAACACTGAGGTGTCGTATGGGTTCCATCGTGGAACATTTAGATTTCGTAATTACTCTCTTTTTCTCTCTACATTTTATCTTCAGTCAACAGTGGTTGTTGAAGAAGCCTTTGCTCACGTTTCACCTAACGGCTTGCTGAACTGAACTTTGAGAACTACTCCTGGACTTGGAGTTTGGGAATTTGCCACACACACACTACGAGTTTAGTTTTGGGGTTAATGTTTAAGATCTAACATTTTTACTTCTAACATTCTAACATTTTTACTTTTATTTTTCTTATTATCAGAAGTAGTTATTAATAAAATAGTTTTTAACACTTATACATGACGCAGAGTGTTTCTTTTGTTGTTGGTTTGTAACAGGTGAAATATTGTTTAGCGTCAGGTCAAAAAGTGAAGCACTTCTGACAATGCAACACTACGCTGAAATCCAAGGCTGGTTAAATTATGTGCTGAAGTCCTACCTTTACACACTTAAGAAGGGTTTCAGCATTGATCTGATTATCACAGTCAGAGACTTTGTACAAGAAGATCTCATTGGGATGAGCTTCTCTTCCCAATAGCTTCTGCTTTGTTTTGGGTATTTCCTCAATACGAATAAACCATTGGACAACTGCATACTTAGTGGGAGGTTGCTGTGTACCTGATGAGGAAAATAGCTTGTCACTTGAAATATATGGAAAACAAAAAACTTCAGCATCATCAAACTGTACATTAAAACATGGAGGAAATTTAAAATTGAATTATTTGCAACATCACACAACACTGCCATGAAGTTAAATTCCTACTATCCATGCTCATAATTGTTCTCTTTGCCAGTACAGTTTATGCACAAAATATAATAAATATGACAAATCCACATTCAACTGCATAACTTTCAATACTGCAAAAGAATGCTGCATTCTGGGTTCAGACAGACAAAAGACAAAAACTGCTTTCCGTGAAACTAACATTTGATACCCAAGTGATTTTTTTCCAAGTGCAAACATTTCTGAAAAAGATGTTTTTTTCAATTCAGTATGAACTTACCAGAGGCTACACAATGAGACACGTCCTTACCATCCTCATACAATTTTAGCAACTTAGCTACATATGGACGATCCTCATCATCACTCTTGATTAAAACAAAATCTTTGATTTTGATGCAATGAATGATGGAAGTTCCTTCATATTCTATCCGAATGGCTCTGAAGAAAAGATATTTTGGATGTAGAAGAAAAAAGTTATTTTTTTCCTCAACATTTAACGTGTAAAATTTTACAAAATATATCTGTAGAAAATTTCTCCTGCATGTCCAATGGATATCATGCTTCACTTCCACTTTATAGCATGCAAAGGATTAAAGATTTAGAATTACCCATTTAATTATATCTTACATTTTGAGACAATGTGTTACTATTATTTTTCTACGCTTGAATGAAATGAAAAGATAGTACCAGCAATGGTGACCATAAAACTACCAGGGTACTGTAAAAACGCATTACGGTTCACTGATAACAAGGCTGCTAGGATGTTGCTCATGTCACAAACTACTCACGTCACCCCCACATCAGTCACCTTCTGCCCCATCAGGATATATTTCTGTGGGTCTCCTTTTTGGTCTCATCAGCCACCTCAGAACCCACAAATGCAAAGTAAAAGCAAGTCATCCTCGATCCCAAACCACTGCCTAACAACTTTATCCAGTCTGGCCTATATGTAATTTCAGAGCTCCAGGAATGTGGTTACCACAGTGTCTATGCTTGCAAGTTGTCTTGTGATAAACGTGTTCGATCTGCTGAGCATCTCTAAATTAAAATGCTGATTTTTCATTATATTGTACATTATATATCAGATTATACCTAAAAAATATAGTCAAGTATATCTGAACAGGAACAGTCATGGGAAAGAAATTGCTGGTGTGAATCCATATCTTTTAGAACATCAGAATGGAGCGTTAAATTATCACTGCCAATTCCTCAGGTCAGGGATGATCTTTAACAGAGAATTACTGACTGGTGCCAAGATAACTCAGGAGCCCTATAATAGAACCAGTTACAGAAGGTACAGGCATTTCTTTGCAAGTCAACTACCTGCCATCAGGAGATTCTAAACTATTTTTTTCTCTATTTTCAGCTTTCAGTAGTAGGCCACTGCCTCTTGCAGGATTAAGAACCACTAAAGCCAATCAATTATTGGCTGCTTCCAGCTTGTAATGCCTGCACCTGTTTTCTCAAGATATAATGCCCTGGTAGTATTTCTTCTGACCAATTGCACTTATTTCTGCAACTCTAGTAGATGTGAAGGCAGGAAGTCTCTGCAGCACTATTTTCAGTTTAGCAGAACACATTAGAATCAACTGCCACAATATTCAGTTTTCCATGTGGACACTTAAAAGTTCATGTGCTTGAAGACAAACATTTTAAAGGATTTAACAATGGAATGTTCAGCTTGGGTGTGATGTTAAGTTTTAAGTTAACTTTATTTGCTGAAATTCACAAACCAGGAGGAGCCCTGATTTCATTCCCAATATGTGCTCTGTTAGCTGATCAATTGAAGCTCCTAGATCAATCTCAACTGTAACACACTGTTAATGTTCACTTGGAAGGGTTACAGATGAAAAATGGTTCAAGATAGTGGCTAATGTCTGGGGAACACAACTTAGTGAATCAACACCTACAGCAATATATAAGAAAAATTTAAGTGCCTTGATTTTGCAAAATTGAGTTGTAAATATAGTTTCTTCTTCCCTTATGACTTTACTATCAACTGCGAAGTGTATCTGATTTATCTGATGTACTGTATCTGATACATGGGTTTAATTGTCAACGCTCACTCAACTGATCACACTAAGAATTCTGCAAGTAGGATGGGGGAAAAGAGCAAGATTAGTGCGGGTTGCAAATGACAATTCTAGATTTTGGAACAGGTAACAAGATAATCCAATACTTCAAAAATTATCAGGACACCAACTAAACGTGTCTACCCCTCCTTTCGCTACTGATCACATCGGTTTATAGATCAACACGTCAAAATGGACAGGCATAGTTATACAGAAGAGACCGAATATGGAACCCACAACCACCGGAGGTAGATTAGGCGACAACCCAATTTAGGCAGAAACTAGATGAGTACACGTGGAAAATAATGAATTTTGATGGGAGATGGAGTTAGATGAAGAGGGCTGTGAAGAGACAAGTGAGAGTATAAACACGGAGTTAGACTTCTGAAGGCAATTACCTATTTTTGTTGTAAACTACCTCTGATCTTACCAATTAACATAAAGCTAATAGATGGTTACAGACGACGATTGAGCCCGATCGTCGGTACTCTGTGAAAATTCCAGTCATATCCCCCAATAAGCAGATCCCAAGCAAATAACACGGGGCGAAGAGTATGCGCAGCAGCGTTTACTCACTTATAAATCAAATCCTGCAGTTTACGATTTCTACGAGCAGGCTTCCCTCGCCAAGTGTATAGTCGTCTCTCACGCACTCTGCACCTTGAGGGATATTTGCTCATTTCAGGGGCAATGCGGCAAACTTCAGGTTGTTGAAAACACGAAATTGACGCTACGTGCGCCAGCAAAAGTTGCGAATAAAATAATCTCTTTTAGAAAGAGGGTATTACTTTAAAAATCGAATTTCCACCAGACTTTGGAGAAAGTTTAAATATTCTTTTAAGTTAAAAAGGTCAAAGCTGCAGCCGATGCGCTGTAACTTTTCCGAACGTGCAGCTCGCTACATTTTCGCGCCATTCCGGTCAGCTGGAGCACAGCAAAGCCTTCTGGGTGCAATGAAAAAAGTATCCCGAGTGAATATTATGCTCATTTGTGAAAAAGGTCCCTGATCACCTATTTAAGAAAAACAATTTGCTATATTTCAAACAAGGATAAGGAAATAAGGATACTTCAAACTGGTCTTATAATTTGTATTTCGTTCTGTTTTATCCCTGTTGTTAATTTTCCTGTGAGGTTTTTATCTTAGAGACTGCTCATCCGGAACTAAAGGTCTTCGATCTGAAACTAACTTTACATATATGCTGCTGGCCTGCTGAATGTTTCCAGCATTTCTGTTTTCATCCCTGAGTCAATGCCGTGCATGTTTTTCTTGTGGTTTACGACGATCATCTTGAAACTTTGGAGCCTCAAGAATAAGGTTCCGCACTCTTGCTAGGACTGGCAATTTTCAACTCTGACGTTACTCAGCGTCAGGTGGTGTGTCGCTGAAATGCTCATCCATGCATTTATCCCCTCTAGCCTTAACTATACCAATACATTCCTATCCAGCCTCCCTCATGTATATGCGTTAATTCTGCTGCCCGCGAATAAATTATGTTCACACATTACCATTGGGCTTGAAAGGGATCAGTCAATATTCTCGTACTACTGAAGGTTTGTGTGCTATTTAACCAACAATATGGAAAATAGCTCAGATATGCCCTGTCTGCAAATAAACAGGAACAAATCTGACCAATTGCATCCCAATCAGTCTGCACTCAATTCAGTACCAGAGTGATAGAAAGCGAGGATTTGTTGTTTAGGAAGCCATCTGGTTATTACTGAAGGAAGTTGGAGAGAGAAAACACAGGGGCATGTAAAAGCTGTGAAATAAACGTTGGAGCTGTTGCAGAGAACTGAAATCAAAAGGAGAATGTTGGAAATGCCCAGTAGATCAGACAGCGTCTGTGAAGAGAGAAAAAACTGACAGTAGATCAGACAGTGTCTAGGAAGAGAGAAACAAATGAGTTAATATTACAGCAGAACTAGCCAATTCTGATTCAGAGAAAGGAATTTGTTCAAAGGTTGCAATGTGCCTAGATGAAAGATAAATTGCTGCTCATCAAGCTTATGTTAGGTTTTGTGGGGACAGTGAAGATAGCCACAGAAAGATCAGAATGGGAGAGGGATGGAAAATTAAAGTGACAGGCAACTGATAGCTCAATGACATCTCTACAGATTGAACAGCTAGCTGTTTCATGGTGCAGCCTTGTTTTCTTTCAAACTGTCCTATCCATTCTTCCCACATTTTAGAAACTTAGAATTTCTCAATTTTGCAATTCCAGTGAAGGGTCTTCAACCTGAAATGTAAGCACTGACTGTTTTTCTTCGTGGATATGATCCCTGATCTGCTGAGTGTTTCAAATATTCTCTTTTCTTATTTTGAATTTCTTTAAATATCCTTTAATCAATTGGCTCTGCTAATGCATTGAAGGTGAATTTTGTCAATGACTGCCTTTGCTGAGAGGTGGGCCTCAAAATTTGGAAAGTGATACACATTTTTCAGGGTTTCACTGCAGACCTTAGTTGTTGGAGGATCATCTTACAGCATCTCAAGGCACTGGAAAGATACCACCAACATTGTATCTGCAAAGTCTTACAAATAAGGTCACATAAATCATTGTTAGTATCCTCCCCCAGGCCAACAACCCCCATTATTGAGGCCATAGTTCCTTCAATCGGCCAGTTGGGCAAGCCATGTTATTTGCAGGCCGAATGCCAGACTCCCAAAACAGTCACTCTGTTCTGAGTTTGGTCATGGATAGAGATTACCAGGTGGACAGAGGAAAAGATTCATGGATGTGCTCAAACCCGCGAGAAGAAGTGTAACGCAAAGGCGCTCTAGGTAGTGCTGCTCCCTCACGGCTCCAGTGACCCTGGTTCAATCTTGACATAAGTTGCTGTGTATGTGGAGTTTGCACATTCTCCCTGTGTTCACATGGGTTTCTGCCACACCACAATGAGGTGCTAGTTGGTGGTTAATTAGCTGTTGTAAATTACACCTCGGGTTGGTGATTGGTGGGGAAATCTGAGAGCATTAATGGGTATGTGTGAGAAAATAGGCTACAGGGAAATAAGTGGGGAAATAGGATTGCTCTGAGAGCTGGCATCCACTCCGAAAGGCCTCCTTCTATGTCATACGGAAATATGAGAACACGAGATTCCTGGCAATCTCTGGCCCAGACTACAAAATGAGCATTCAGGATGGCATTGAGAACCTCGAGCCACGCAATGGTAGCACGAAGAAGCCCTGCATAAGGCTGAAGGAGTGCAGCACCTCACAAACTACCCACCTTTCTGGTTCATCAGTCAACTCCTTCCCCATCTGAGGAAGTGTTTGCACTTCCCATACTGGTCTCGCTGGCCCTCAGAGCCCATTACACCGGAGTGGTTGCGTTATCCCATTCTGTTAGACATAGAATTGAGCGCTGCAGTTGCATTATCCGCCGGGTTTTAGAGGGACGTTACACACACAAAATGCTGGAGGAACTCAACAGGTCAGGCAGCATCTATGGAGGGAAATAAACAGTCAACGTTTCGGGTCGAGGCCCCTCATCCGTACTTTGCGTGTGTGTGTGTGTGTGTGTTGCTCTAGATTCCAGCATCTCTTGCGTCTCCGTTTGGAGGGAGGTTCTGTGTGCGTCAGGCCTCCTGGACGCGGGGGGGCGCTGCAGCTGCGTTACCCGCCGGGAGAGGGAGGTTCTGTGTGCGTCAGGCCTCCTGGACGCGGGGAGGCGCTGCGGAGGCGCTCGGGAGTCACCGCCTCGCGGAGGCCGCTGGGATTGCGATGGCGAACCGGACGGTGAAAGATGCGCACAGCATCCACGGGACCAATCCGCAGTATCTGATCGAGAAAATCATTCGCACTCGCATCTACGAGTCCAAGTATTGGAAGGAAGAATGTTTCGGGCTTACAGGTATAGAACGGTGGAGGATCAAACGGTCAGATTAAAGCCGAAGCGCTGTTGGGCCGCTACCTCCCCGGCTGTACTGGGATGGTCGCCGGTTGGTTGCTGTCGGCTGAGGGGTGAAGCCGTTGCTTGTTTACATCGGCATTCTTAAAACAACCTTTGCAAAAGTCTTCACTTTCTGCTCTTTGATCTGGTTCATGAGGCTGGAAAACCTAGACCTGGTGGTGTGGTGGACAGCGAAGAAGGTGGTTACAACAGGATCTAGATCAACTGAGACGGTGGGCAAGGGAGTGGCAGGTGGAATTTAACTTGGACAAGTGCAAAGTGATGGATTTTGGGGAGTTAAACCAGTGCAGGATTTGCACAGTAAATGACAGGACCCCGGAGAGTATTGTAGAATAGAGAGACCTAGGGATATAAGTACATTTTTCCTTGAAAGCGGTGACACAGTTAGGGTGGTGAAGAAAGCGTACAGCATGCTTGCCTTCATTGGGCAGGGCACTGAGTACAAAAGTTGGGATGTCATGTTACATCTGCACAAGACATTGGTGTAAGCACACGAAGTGTTGTGTGCATTTCTGGTCGCCATGCTACAGAAAGGAGGGGATTAAGTTCAAGAGGGTGTAGGAAAGATTCACAAGGATGTTGGTGGGACTAGAGGACTTGAGTTATAAGGAGAGGCTGGATTGGCTGGGACTTGTTTCTCTGGAGCGAAGTAGGCTGAGGGGTGACCTTTACAGTTTTATAAAAGGGCAACATTGTGGGCTGAAGGGCCTGTATTGTGCTGTACTGTTCATAGATAAGGTGGATAGTCATGGTCTTTTTCCCAGGATAGGGAAACTAGAGGGCATAGGTTTATGGTGAGAGCTGAAAGACTCAAAGGGGACCTGAGGGGCAAGTTTTTCCACATTGAGGGTGGTGGGTATATGGAACAAGCTGCCACAGGAAGTGATTGCAGGACCAATTAGAACATTTAAATTACATTGGACAGGTTCATGGATAGGGAAGGTTTATATGGATGTGGGCCAAATGCAGGCAAATGGGTCTAGGTTAGATAGTATCTTTGTCGGCATGGATAAGTTGGGCCGAAGGGCCTGTTTATATACAGAGTTATACACTACAGAAATAGGCCCTATATAGTCTCGAAATAGTGAGGATATAAAAGCAATTTGTTTGGTACAAATTCATGTCAGAAACAATTGATAAGTTAGGAAAAGACAAACATTTTAACTGTGCAATTTATTAAGATTGTATGAGATACTGTTTGGAAAAAGTGAAGACTGGGCTAATTTGACAGAGTGGGGTCAGATTGAGGCTGACAGAGGTCTTTTTGATTAACTACTAAGGTTGCATAAACAAAATTAGTTTCACTTGGGCCTTGGAAATGCAATGCATTTTGAAAGGGTAAGACATGTCAGTGGTCTTGCACTGGTGCCTGCAAGAAATGGGCTGTGTCATGAGGGAAGCTGTGTCATTCCAGAGCTCCTCTCAAATCCTCTGCTTCCCGGATTCAGACCTACAATGGGCTCCATCATGACCTTTGCCCCAGTATTGGTGGCAGAGTCTTAAATTACTTTAGCCTGGTTCTTTGCCTTTTTCTTCTTACTTTGCTCCTGATCTCAGTTCTGTTTTCCCTACTGTGGTGAAATATTTTATATGTGAAAGGAATCATATTATCTATCTGAATATCTTAGCTTGCACCACAAATAATCTTGACATTCCTCCTCAGCCTTTTAAGCTGATGCTGAACTCCTCAAACCCTCATTTTATGTCTTCAACCTGTTTTCTTTGCATCATTGAATAAAGATAAATCAAATAAATGCTGCTTACTGTTTCTCCTCAAATCTTTGCCATTTACCCTTCCACTGCAAGGATTGCTGGTCATGATGGCATCTATTACTATGTGTACAGTTTGCTCAACCATATTACTTCAGCTGCTGACCTTGTTTAAACTACATGCATAAAGATGTTGGGTCTTTCCTGCAGGTCCTCTGACTGAATCTTAGTCCTCTCTGTATGTCCTCCTTCATTCACCGCCCCGCCCCTCCACTTGAACCAATGGTCATGTATGCTGACAATTATTTCTACCTCACTACCACCTTTCTTGACCTCTGAACTGGCTTTAAATTGACAGACTGCTTTACGAGCATCCAGTGAACAGGGGTTACCTCCGACTAAATATTGGGAAGACCAAAACTTTTGTTTCTGCTTCTTGTCACAAATTTCATTCTCTAATCACTGATTCCATCCTGCTCTCTGATGTTTGTTCGAAACTGAATCACATTGTTTTGCTGTCCTGGCGTTGTATTTACTCCTAAGGTAAATTCTGTTCAAATAAGTCTATTTACTTCCTGTGCCATTACATTCTCCTATTCTGCCTCTGCCTGAGCTCACCTGCTTCTGGTCATCATTCATGATCATTCATGCTTTTGGAATGGCTGAACATTAGGTATAACAATGCACTTCTGGCTGGCCTTCTTACATAAATGTGAGATTATCCAAAGCTCCGCTGTCCTTGTCCTAACACTCACCAAGTCTCCTTCACCCATCACTCCATTGCTTCCTGACCTCATAGCTCCCAGTAAAACAGGACTTGATTTGTTGAAATCCTTCTGTGGTCTCACCCTTTCCTTTCTCTCTAATCTCCTTCAGTCCTATATTCTCTGTGTTATAAGTTCTCCTCTGTCTGGTCATCTCTAAATTTAATTAATTTACCCATGACAATTGGCTCTTCAATGCCATGGTCCTGTGCTCAGGAAGTCCCTCCATTGATTTCTCTGACTCTCTATCTCTCCTTCCTCCTTAAAACTTTATGACCAAGCTTTTGGTCATCTGTCCTAATAGATAGTGTCAGCATAGTGTCCAACGTTAAACATAGAATGTTGCAGTACAGGTCCTTTGGTCCACGATGTTGTGCTAACGTTTTATCCTGCTCTAAGATCTATCTAACCCTTCTGTCCCACATAGCCCTCCATTTTTCTATCATTCATGTGCCTATCTAAAAGTCTCTTAAATGTCCCTAATGTATCTGCCTCCACCAACTCTGCCGACAGTGCGTTCCACTCACCCACCACTCTATGTAAAAAGAAACTTACCTCTGACATCCCCCCAATACTTTCCTGCAATCACTTTAAAATTATGCCCCCTTATGTTAGCCATTGCTGCACTGGGAAAGAGTCTCTGACTGTCCACTGGATCTATGCCTCTTATCATTTTGTACACCTCTATCGAGTCACCTCTCATCCTCCTTCTCTCCAAAGAGAAAAGCCCTAGCTCACTCAACCTATCCTCATAAGACATGCTCTCCAATCCAGGCAGCATCCTGGTAAATCTCCTCTAAACCCTCTCTGAAGCTTCCACATCCTTTCTATAATGAGGTGACCAGAACTGAACACAATACTCCAAGTGTGGTCTAACCAGATGTTATAAAGCTGCAACGTTACCTCACAGTTCTTGAACTCGATACCCCGACTAATGAAGGCCAACACATCATACGCCTTCTTAACAATCCTATCAACCTTGAGGGACCGATGGACATGGACCCCAGGTCCCTCTATTCCTCCACACTGCTAAGAGTCCTGCCATTAACCTTGTATTCTGCCTTCAAATTCGATTTGAATTTGTGTAGAACAGGTTTGTGTAGTAATATTCTGATTCTTGCTTTTGGACCTTTTGGAAAGGTGCTTTATAAATACACTTTATTGTTGTCAATGTGTACTTTTCCTCTGCCTTACTTTTCATCCGTTGTTGCAGAATTGCTGCCTTGCAACTTTGCAACTCTTCCCATGTCTTTTATGAGTAATCCAATTGTTCCTTAAGTTTAGTATTTTGAATATTAACAAATGTATGTGGTTTCCAGAAGCTTTCATTTTGTGCAAATTTTGGCACTGCATTTTGTTTCCATTCATGTGCCAAGTATATTTTCAGATCAATTGCACATGTTAAATTCTGTTTTAGGTCAAACTCTTCTGCACATTAAATTGTTAATTCTGTTTTTCTTACAGTAAAATACTCAGTAGATCAGGCAGCAACTGTATCTATGGAGAGAGAGAGAAAAACAGTGATGTCTCAGGAAGAAAATCTACAGATTTTCAATATTTTCTGTTTTTATTTCAGATTTCCTGTATTTGGAGTTTTTTGCCTGTCTAGTGCTTCTCTTTCTGTAAGCCAGTCAAGTTCAGTGTAAAATGTTTCTGAATAACTTTTATTCACAGAGAAATATGCATTCAATTTCACAGAAGTTGTTCAGTGCTGTAGATGCATTGTAACAAATTCCTTTTTACTTCTTAGCGGAATTGGTTGTGGACAAGGCTATGGAACTGAAATACATTGGTGGTGTTTATGGTGGGAATATTAAACCTTCCCCATTCCTTTGCCTGACTCTCAAGATGCTCCAGATTCAACCTGAAAAGGATATAATTGTTGAATTTATAAAGAATGAAGATTTCAAGTATGTATGATTTTCATTTAACTATAATGCTTTTAAACCTACTGAGTCCATCTTTTCCTTATCTCACTATAATCTTATTTCACATAATTGCGACATACTATAAACATAATCCTGCTGGAAAATGTGCACATGGAGACATAGGAGAGATGCCATTCTTGGTTACGTTACCTGCTTAAACTCTTAGATGGAGATCGTTAGTTTGAATGGGGAAAGCTCTGCTTGTGGAATTTTTCTCAGCATAAGCTGGTTCCTTTAGAACAGAGGAGTGAAAATTGTCATACGTCCTTTTCCTCACCTCACGCCACACATTTCCTCGGAAACATGACAAAACTGTTGAAAACAAAATGTGATATTTGTTACTGTGGGCTAACTAAAAAGTTAAATGTTGGATATTAATTGTCATCTATTGCTCTCAAACCCTATAGCCTTGCTATAATATTTTATCAAGTTTCTCTTGTGCATAGTCTTCTAGCACAGAGTCAAAGCTCTTCAGTGTCCAAGGTTTGCTAAATGAAGCAACATGACTTTTAATAGGTGAAGCATTTATTAATTGGTTTTCATTACAGGTATGTTAGACTGCTGGGTGCCCTGTACATGCGGCTGACAGGCTCTGCTATTGATTGTTATAAATATCTGGAACCACTTTATAATGATTATCGGAAAGTGAAGAGACAAAAAAGGGATGGAGGTAAAATAAATTTAGTAATCTGAGTAAATTTGTTTTGAATAATTGTACTGAAATTTAGAGAAGTTATGTTAGACTATTGTTCTTTGATCACTGCGTTGACATGATATTGTTTTAGTCACAGTAACTTGGTGCTACATCATCTTTTAACTCTATATTTACAAGTATTCATTCTTAAGTAGTGATTTTCCATGTATTCAAGGTAAATTATTGAAATAGTCATCTTGAATCTAACAGCTAAACTATTACAGAAATTGTGTGCTTTTAATCATGATTGATCATGCTATAAAATCATTTGCCTCTTTAGTGCTTTACTATTAATATGGTGTTGAATGTCAGTTATGAAATTGTCTCAAACACGTTAGAATCTAAATCTCAAAAAATAGAAAATTTATGAAACAGAAGGCCATTTGGTCTGACTGTCAAGTACACATTTTAAATGTGATTAGGGTTTTTGCCTCTACTACTCGTTCAGATAGAGAGTTGCCTTCCCCTATCGCCCTCTGTGTGAAAAACCTTTTTCCTCATCTACTTAATTTGGCTACCAATTAATTTAATTCTATCCTCTGGTTTTTGGACAATCGGCTAAGGGAAATAGCTTGTTTTTTTGTTTATCTATCTAGGGCCATCACAATTTTAGAACACAGAACATTACAGCACAGTACAGGCCCTTCGGCCCACAATGTTATGCCGACATTTTATCCTGCTCTAAGATCTATCTAACCCTTTCCTCCCACATAGCCCTCCATTTCTCTATCATTCATGTGTCTATCTAAGAGTCTCTTAAATGTCCCTAATGTATCTGCCTCCACAACCTCTGCCGGCAGTGCGTTCCACGCACCCATCACTCTCTGTCTCAAAAAAAACTTACCCCTGACGTCCCCCTTGTATCTTCCTCCAATCACCTTAAAATTATGTCCCCTCCTGTTAGCCATTGTCGCCCTGGGAAGAAGCCTCTGACTGTCCACTCGATTTATGCCTCTTATCATCTTGTACACCTCTATCAAGTCACCTCTCATCCTCCTTCTCTCCAAAGAGAAAAGCCCTAGCTCACTCAACCTATCCTCGTAAGACATGCTCTCCAATCCAGGCAGCATCGTGGTAAATCTCCTCTAAACTCTCTCTAAAGCTTCCACATCCTTCCAATTTATGGAGACTTAATTGACGAGTTTTATACTCATCAATTAAGTCTCCTCTCAGCCAAAGAAAACAACCTACCTTTTCCAATACTTCCTCATTACTGTAATTTTGCTTAACTTGGTCACCAAAACTGTACCTAAGTTTTGGTTTATTAATTTTCCTTTCAAATGAGTTGGTCAATATTTGGAGCCAAGTAGTACCGATCAATGTGTTTACTTTTGTGTAAGGGTATAATAATATAAAATGAACACAGGTTTGCTGTACAAGCACAGTATCCTGAAGGTGCTGGAAATCTGCAAAGTATTTCCAGGATTTTCTCTTCTTTTGTTGCTCTTTGTTTTGCTGTATTATTTTACCTTGTATTATCATGTTTTTTTCTTCAAGAGTTTGAACTAATTCATGTTGATGAATTTATGGACGAGTTACTGCACGAAGAGCGAGTTTGTGATATCATTTTGCCCAGACTTCAGGTACAAATTATTTTATTCTGTCGCATTGAACAATACCTAACTAAAGACATGAAGAGTTTGACTCTTCTTTCCACTCACCTCCCCCCAACCCCCCCCCCCCCCCCCCCACCCCAAGTGCACCACATTCCCTTCTGTCCAAGACCGCAACCTTATTGAAAAGTTAGGGATCACAAATGTCAGGTGAGATGAGGAATGGGCTTGGAATGATCTCAGCAGCCATTTGTGATTAAATAGCTTGTCAACATTCTCTCTCAATACTCTCGCATAAAGGGGCGGGGGGGGGGGGTGGTGGGGGAACGTCAAAGCATCATAAGGCTGTTCTAAAACATGGGACCAAATTCGCCTAAGAGTTAGTACTTCCAAAAAAAAGGAGAAAACATTTGGAGGTCACATGATTTTATTGATTGGTGGCCCTATTACAGTAGCGAGGAATGGAGGGCAGTGAACCATTTTTTCTCATTACTTCTTAGAACAAAAACTAGTTCTCCTTGTCATGAGAATTCCGTCTCTGATTTCTGCTGAAATGAACTTAGCCTTTTTTACTTTTGTTTATTAGTAGATTTAACCACTTGCATTGTGCATTTGACCCCATCACAAACTGCACCATTGCTGCATTCTTGGGATAGATTAGACTGTTCTGAAACCCTAGCCTCCTGTTGCATGCTGAGCTGAGTTTCTGACCTTGTATCCTCTCCCTATCCTGGTATCAAGCTGGTGACAAACTGCATATGATTTCCTTCCACATTTAATACATTAAAGGAGAAATTCTACATATTTAGTAAACCTTCAAAATATGGTCAATCCTCTTGTCTTCATTTCAAATCACTTTTTAAACAGCGTTAAATGCTGGAATCATCAGCAAAATGCCTCTATCTGATCTTCTGACAGATTATCATTGGTGCAATTGAAGCTGATAGGGTGAAAAAAAACTGCATTGAAACTGACAGCTGAATAAGTTTTGGCTGTGATATTCTGTAATGAAACAGCTTGCTATTGCTTTCTGTTTGGAGTCAAAAATGAAAATTGCCTCTTGCAATCTTATCCCTCTCAAAAATAAAAAGAATCTGCTTTACGATTGTAACATAATATTTTTGTAATCAGAAATTCCCTTACGTAGAAGTCTATGGCTAGAAGGGTAATAGCAATAATGGCCTGGATAAAATGCAGCCTATTTTCAATTTCTTTGCAAATGATGACCCTTCAATAAATGAAGCTGATGTTCACCAAATTAAGTCTTCAATGCATTTGAAGCACCCCTTGTCCGTGTTACGAATTGTACAGCTATAAAACTTCTTCTGTACTTTAACTGTAATGATTGCTGTGAATCTGATCATCTAGAAACGTTATGTGTTGGAAGAAGCAGAGATGCTGGATACCCGAGTCAGTGCGCTGGAGGAAGATATGGATGATGTAGACACAAGTGAAGATGAGGATGAGGATGATAAGGTGTGTATATACCTAATATTAAACAGATCATAAACCCATAAAATAATTTCAGTATAGGAGGAAGTTGTTCTGCTTATTGAGTCCATTCTAGTGCCACGTAAGAAGAATACTGCAAGCTCTAAGCCCCCACCTCTTACTTCTGTAAATGTTTCCTTTTAAATACTAAGCAGCTTCATTTTGAATGCTGCATTTAAATCTGTCTCAATGACTACCCCTGTCAGTGCATTCCAAATCCAAACTATTTGCTGTTTATAAAATCTTTTCCTTGTGTTACTTTTTTAGTTCTTTTGCCAGTCACCTTCAGTCTGTAACAAAAACAGAAAATGATGGAAAGACTCAGCAGGTCAGGCAGCATCTTCAGAAAGAGTCAACATTTTAGGCTCTGTTCCTTTGACCAACTTGCACAAGTTAGCTAATTCTTCTCCCAGCCACCCACACAAGTTAGTCAGTTAATCTTCCAATATACCTTTAGAATGTAGAAGGAAATTGGAGCACCTGGTGGAAACCTACACAATTCCAGGGAGAGTGTGCCAACTCCATGCATACAGCACCTGAGGTCACTGAAGTGGTGTGGCAGCAATAGTCTGCTCTGCTGCCCCTTTTACTCCAGGACCTTCAGTCACGATGAGAAGCTATTATGTGGCACCTTACCAAATGCCTTTTAGAAGTCCTTGCATACTGCTTCAACCGCATTTCCATAAGACCACAAGACGTAGGAGCAGAATTAGGCCATTTGGCTCTTCAAGTCTGCTCCGCCATTCGATCATGGCTGATTTATTTTTCTTCCTCTCAAATCCATTCTCCTGCCTTCTCCCTGTAACCTTTGATCCCCTTATTAATCAAGAACCTATCAACCTTTGCTTTAAATATACCCAATGACTTGGCCCTTACAGCTGTCTGTGGCGATGAATTCCACAGATTCACCACCCTCTGGCTAAAGAAATTCCTCCTCCTCTCTGTTCTAAAGGGACGTCCTTCTATTTTGAGGCTGTGCCCTCTGGTCCTAGACTCTCTCACTCATCCTTCTAAACTCCAGCGAGTACAGGCCCAGAGCCATGAAATGCTACTCATATGTTAACCCTTTCATTCTCAGGATCATTCTTGTAAACCTCCTCTGGACCCTCTCCAATTCCAGCACATCCTTCCTTAGATATGGGGCCCAAAACTGCTCGCAATACTCCAAATGTGGTCTCACCAATGCCTTATAAAGCCTTAGCATTACATCCGTGCTTTTATGTTCTAGTCCTCTCGAAATGAATGCCAACATTGTATTTGCCTTCCTTACTACCGACTCAACCTGCAAGTTAACCTTTAGGGAATCCTGCACTAGGACTCCCAAGTTCCTTTGCATCTCCAATTTTTGAATTCGCTCCCCGTTCAGAAAATAGTCTCTGCCTTTATTCCTTCGACCAAAGTGCATGACTATACACTTCCCTATGCTGTACTCCGTCTGCCACTTCTTTGCTCATTCTCCTAGCCTGTGCAAGTCCTTCTCAGACTCCCTGCTTCCTCAACGCTACCTGCCCCTCTGCCTATCTTTGTATCATCCATAAACTTGGCCACAAAGCCCTAAATTCCATCATCCAGATCATTAACATATAATGTGAAAAGTAGCAGACCGACCCCTGCGGAACACCACTAGTCACTGGTAGCCAACCAGAAAAGGCCCCCTTTATTCCCACTCTTTGCCTTCTGCCAGTCAGCCACTCTTCTATCCATGCTAGTACCTTTCCTGTAATACCATGGGCTCCTATCTTGTTTAGCAGCCTCATGTGTGGCACCTTGTCAAAGGCCTTCTGAAAATCCGAGTAAACAACGTCCACTGACTCCTTTGTCTATCCTGCCTGTTACTTCCTTAAAGAATTC
This sequence comes from Pristis pectinata, assembly GCF_009764475.1. NCBI lineage: Eukaryota > Metazoa > Chordata > Chondrichthyes > Rhinopristiformes > Pristidae > Pristis > Pristis pectinata. Next base: position 30,808,903 of record NC_067407.1, on the reverse strand, counting down.
CAACAGATTTTTCAGGCAAGATCTCCCTTAAGGAAACTATGCTGACTTTAGCCTATTTTATCATGTGCTTCCAAGTACCCCGAAACCTCATACTTAATAATGGACTCTAACATCTTACCAACCACTGAAGTCAAGCTAACCAGTCTATAATTTCCTGTCTTTTGCCTCCCTTTCTCCTTAAAGAGTGGAGTGACATTTACGATGTTCCGGTCCTCCGGAATTATTCCTGTCTTTAGTGATTCTTGAAAGCTCACTACTAATGCCTCCACAATCTCTTCAGCTACCTCTTTCAGAACCCTGGGGTGTAGTCCATCTGGTCCAGATGACTTATCTGCCTTCAGACCTTTCAGTTTCCCAAGCACCTTCTCCTTAATAATAGCGACTACACTCATTTCTGCCCACTGACCCTCATGAATTTCTGGCATGTTGCTGGTGTCTTCCACAGTGAAGACTGATGCAAAATACTTAGTTCATCTGCCATTTCTTTGTTCCCCATTACTATCTCTCCAGTGTCATTTTCCAGCAGTCCAATGTCCACTCTTGCCTCTCTTACTCTTTATATATCTGAAAAAAATTTTGGTATCCTCTTTTATATTATTGGCTAGCTTACTTTCATATTTCATCTTTTTTCCCCTTATTTTTTAGTTGCCTTCTGTTAGTTTTTAAAAGCTTCCCAATCGTCTAGCTTCCCACTAATTTTTGCAATATTGTACGCCCTCTCTTTTGCTTTTATGCTGTCTTTGACCTCTCTTGTCAGCCACAGTTGCCTCATCCTCCCTTTAGAATGCTGCTGCTTCTTTGGGATGAACTGATCCTGCGTCTTCCAAATTACTCACTGAAACTCCTGCCATTGCTGCTGTACCATCATCCCTGCCAGGGTCCCCTTCCAATCAACTTTAGCCAGCTCCTCTCTCATGCCTCTGTAGTTACTTTTACTCAACTGTAATACCGATACATCTGATTTTAGCTTCTCCCTCTCAAACTGCAGGGTGAATTCTATCATAGATTGATCACTGCCTCCTGAGGGTTCCTTTACCTTCAAGCTCCCTAATCAAATCTGGTTCATTGCACAACACCAAATCCAGAAATGCCTTTTCCCTAGTGAGCTTGGCCACAAGCTGCTCTAAAAAGCCTTCTTACAGGCATTCTACAAATTCCTTCTCTTGGAATCCAGTAACAACCTGGTTTTTCCAATCTACCTGTATATTGCAATGCCCTATGACCACCGTAACATTGCCCTTTTTACATGCCTTTTCTATCTCCTGTTGTAATTTGGAGGCCTGTATATAATTCCCATCAGGGTCTTTTTACTCTCGCAATTTCTTAACTCTACCCACAAGGGTTCTACATCTTCTGATCCTATTGTCACTTCTTGGTAAGGATTTGATTTCATTTTTTTACCAACAGAGCTGCCCCACCCCCTCTGCCCACCTGCCTGTCTTTTCGATAGGATGTGTATCCCTGGATGTTTAGCTCCCAGCTGTGATCTTCTTTCAACCACGACTCTGTGATGCCCGCAACGTCAGATCTACCAATTTCTAACTGCGCTATGAGCTCACCTACCTTATTTTGTATACTTTGTGCATTCAAATATAACACCTTCAGTCCTGTTTTCACCACCCTTCTTCTCAAGTTTGTCTCCGTGTTGCCTGAAGTTAAATTCTTATCCCTTTCTGAACTTGCTGTCTTATTCTTTATTCTGGAGACTTCAGTAACCTCTGCTGCACTCTTGTTCCCTTTTACTTTATTCATACTTTTCCAGTCTGTTGAACGCACCACCATTTCCATCATTGTCCATGTCTATCATTTCTTGAAAAAACTATGTTGAGATAGGCTCATTTTGCCTTGAGAGAGCATGAACATGGATTTGTTCATCAATCCACACTTGTCTTTAATTATTGTTTTTAAGATTTTCCTAACCAATGAGGTAAACTGACTGGGGGCAATTATCCACCCCTGAATTTAGATGTTTGTGAGATTATGGCCAGGGTGTCTATAATTTTCTCCTTTGCTCCCCTCAGCAGCCTTGGATGTATCCCATCTGGACCAGCTGATTTATCCATTTTAGTGCAGCTAGGTTTTCCGGTACCACCTCTTATCAATTTAGAACTCACCCAGAATTTAATTTACATCTTCCCTTGCTGAGATTGCAGAAGCATCTTCTTTCATGGTAAAGAAGGATGTGCAGTGCTCATTTAATACTTCAACCATGCCCACTGCCTCAATGAGTAAATTTCCTTTCTGGTTTCTTATTGCCCTACTTTTCTTCTTGCAGCTCATTTCCTGTTCATATGCCTAAAGAATATTTTTGTGTTCCCATTTATACTTGATGCCAGTCTTGTTTTATGCTCTGTCTTTGCCTCTCTCATTTCCTTTTTCACTTCTTCTTGAACTTTCTTTAAACAACCAGGTTCTCACTTGAATTATTCTGGCATCTGGCAAATGCATGTTTTTAAAAAAAGGCCAGAGCTCCATGGATGACTGAAAAAAAAATCATTCAGGCTGCTCTGGGTTTAATCGCCCAACTCATCTCCCTCATGAGAATGTATGTAACTTGTAGCCGAAATATCTCTACTTTGTTTACAGTTTTGTCTGCCAACTCTTGATTCTAATATATTCGGGCTAGATCTGCCATCATCACTGCAATGGGATTGTTTTTACGTTCGAGTGGTTGATATCCTTTTCTCTATCTATTCTAAACCTTATATAATGCTCACTGTTTCCCAAGGGTTCCCTCCCCCACTGATACTTTCTCTAATTAGTGTGGCTGATTTCCCAGGAAGAAACCCTTTGTTGGGTCAGAAACATACTGATTAAGAAAGTTCTCCTGAACACACTTCAGAAATTCCAATCCCTCTTTGCTCTTTATGTTATTGTTATCTTAATCTATGTTTGGACAGTTGAAGTCCCCATTTTTTTTAAATCGCTTTTTCACATCTTTGCAATTTCCTTACAAATTTACTCTTCATTATCCTTTCCACCAGTTGGTGGCCTGTAGAGTAGTCCCTGTAATGTAATTGTACCTCTATTTATTCTTTATTCTGAACTGATGCAGGCCTCCGCTGGTTAATGAAGCGTTAGGTTTCTAACAACCTTTTGTTATGTAAAAATTGGTATAGTAGGAGGTGCAGTAAACTCTTAATTTTTGCAGGGGATACCAATTGACACAGATGGTAAGAAAAGTCAGAAGCCAGTCGATCTATTCTCAGTAATGATTCAGTCATTTGAAAGCAAGCTACGCTTGTTTTGACAAGCTGAGACATGCATTCTGAAAATTACAAGTTATTCATCCAACAGCTTTTGGTGCCAGATGGAAGAGCGCAGGTGCTCAAGGGAGTTTGTTCCCCATTTTAAATAGCTTGTTTATCTCACTGACCTTTTCCCATTAACCCATTCCAATAGTCTGTTAATGTTACTAATTTTCACAAATGTGTTAGAAAGATAGTCTACAGGTGTGTTCCCTCACCTTGGCAGTGAAGAAAGCCTTTTTTAAGGTGACAAATTAAATTAAATTAAATTAAGCCCTAGTTGTTGTGAAGATTCATGAAATTAATGTTTACTAAGAGGGTGGGCGTGGGAGATGTATAGATTTTGTCCATTATTGTTCAGCTGCTGCAATATTCTCCGTCATCAAGACTGCCACCTGTCTTCTGTTCTTCCTTTTCCGATTTTTCCTGAGCACCTTCCATCTTGGAATTCTTGGAATCGTTAGAAGCGATTACTGCTTTTATTTTTAAGCCAAACCTCTCTCAAGTCTTTATTGCCTAAATAAAATTGCCTACAAACCACATGTTTTTTTTCAGGAGGACAAGTTTATTTTCCTATTGTGGCATATTTAACAGGAGCAAGGTATTAGGCAGAAAATAGGCTGTTTCATAACATAACTTGATCAAATCAGTCTTTTTCTCAGCATGTCTGAGAAGTGAGATCTCATTAGTTATGCTAAAAACAACTTTTCGATAGTTATTAAGATGAGTATTTTGCTGTCAAGGATAGACTGATGCATTGATATGTTAACTATACTATTGAACTAAAATTCCATGACATATAGCTATACTTTGTTGTTTTATTGGAAAAAAAGGAGAAAAAAAATTTTCACATCTTGGTTTATTTTAAATGTGTTTTGTTCTTTTAATGTCTGTACTTTTACCACAGTATTTGTAAAGCTTCTTAAATGATTTCCACACCCTGCACCTGCTATGACTCCAAACACCATAAACCAGGCAACATTGTAGTGCAACTAGTAGAGCTGCTGCCTCACAGTTCCAGCATCCCTGCTTCAATCCTGACTCCTGTTGCTGACTGGAGTTTCTATGTTCCCTTTGTGACCATATGGATTTCCCCTAGTTGCTCTGGTTTCCTCCCATGTCCAAAGATGTGCAAGTTGGTACTTCAGTTGACCACTGTAATTGTAAGTGGTAGAATTTGGGAGAAGTTGATGAGAATGTGGGGAGAATAAAATGGGATCAGGTTAGGATTAGTGTAATTGGTGCTTGGTTGTCAGCATGGACTTGGAGGGCCAAAGGGCCTGTTACTGTGCTGTGTGACTCTATGCACATGCTGTTCTTGGCATTTCTGTACGGAGTAGTTTAGATATTGTGTACGTTAACAATTTATTTCAACTGTATCATTTCCTTGATTAAACAGCACGTACATGCTGTTATTGGAGTTATTTTTGTGTAATTTTTAATCTACAAGTATGTATTCAGTGCAAGCACACGTATAAATCCCAATTTACATTTATCTTAATTTTTCCAAGCAAGTGAATTTATATTGCATGCTGTAACCTCCAGGGTGACAGAATGCCAACACCAGAACCTCCACGGAGAGGTTACCGAGATCTTGATCGGCCTCGAAGATCTCCCTCTCCACGGTACAGGAGAAGCCGAAGCAAGACACCAAGACGGTAAGAAAGCTGCTGCTGGCTTACCTGTTCATTGCTGAATGAAGTACAAAGTGCTGGAAATTCACAACCAATTCAAGGGCATATGAAAGAATAGTTGGATGAGTATTTCAGCTGTACGTTTCCCTCGATTTACTAATATTTTATTTACAAATTTTCACTATAACGCAATTCTCCCTTCAAGAGGTGTGCCCTTAGTTTTTTATTGCTGTAATGACCAATGTTCAATGTTAGCAATAAACAGCAATTGAAATCTCAGTGGAGAGTGACAGAGCTGAACAACTATGTCAACAAAGATTAAATCCCACAGCTGCCTAAGAGAGTGGTTGGGGATGGGGGTGTGTGAGTTGGGGGGTGGGGTGGGCAGGGGACAATGGAGTTCATGGAAGGATCGGCAAGGTAAGAGCTTATAAGAGTTTGGGGAGAAAGACTGAGAGACCCCAGAGGAAGAGGTAGCAAGAGCCATGGTAGATGAAGAGAGAACTATTGAAGTTGGAGGAGAGAGGGTCTGAAAGTGTACATTGTCTTTATTATCTTTAAGATTCAATTGTTGATAAAATAATAGTTTATTATTTAAGATATTATATTTTAGGTGAATTTGATTAAAATTCTTGTGCTCTGGAGCACTATCATAAATTTTTCTTTAAAACTAATGGGAAACAGTTGTTCGAATATCAAGTTCTCACTTCATGCAGTGTTTACAGGAATTTAACCCTTTCGTAGGACTAGGCATACCTGTATTTGAAGACCTTTGAGTATTTCTAATCTTTTTTATTTCAGCTGTACTGCATTTGAAGTTTTCTCTTATTTTTCTGTAGATTCTTTAGATTCATGACCATACAGTTGTCCCCAGTAGTTTGAGGTCAAATCTTCTTTAGAATACATTTGATTAGCTTTTTAGCATTTTATCTGGAGAGGTGAAGCTTACATATATAACAAATTATCTGAGAAGAATGGCTTATACAATGAATTCCAGTTGGAAGTAATGTAAAAATAGTGGATTGTATATTTAACTTTGGGTCATGTTAAACAGATTGTTCAAAAATAATCAATTTCTTAATCTTTCAATCTACAGACGAAGTAGGTCTCCCAAAAGAAGAAGGTATGTATATATTTAAATTTCTTTGTCATTTTTAGATGATGGGGGGACCATTGTTTTTAAGCAGACTTATTTCTTGTTTTACTTTATTGTTTTACTGAAGCCCATCACCACGTCGTGAAAGGCATCGCAGCAAAAGTCCCAGACGTCATCGTAGTCGATCCAGAGATCGTCGTCACCGGTCAAGATCCAAGTCTCCAGGTACAATTCTTAGCTTGTTTACAAATCAATGTCTTGCTGTTTAAATCTTGAAAATTAAGCTTTTATATAGCCTGTAGGTTTGGTGAAGATTGTCATTAGATTTGACTTCATGTGCTTTCTCAATTTACTGTTGTACCAAAGGTTGGACATTCTTTAAGACTGCACTGTACTTCTGCTCCCATTCAGAGCAATGATAGGGTTTCATTTGTCACCATCTTCCACCCCAAGAAGCTCTCTTTTTCAGTGATTTCCACCACCTTCAGCAGATGCCACCATCAGATATGTCTTCCCTTCCCCTTTCAATATTACAATGGCACAGTTCATTTTGTAGCTCCTTGATTCAGGCATTCATCTCCACCCACACTCCTTCTCACGGACTCTTAATGCGACATTTAAGCTTTTACCTTTTCCCTTCCCAAGCAGTCTTACAGATGAAGCAGTGATTCACTTGTTGTGCTTCCAATTCAGTATATTGCACATGATGCTCACAATATGGTCTCCTCTACTTTGCAGAAACCAGTGCAGATCGTGTGACCAGAACACCTCTGTGTGGTCCGTAGGAATAATCCTGAGCTTCCAGTTGTCTGTCACTTTAATTCTCCATCCCACTCTGACTTCTGTTTTTCCACCTCCTTCACTGTGCCAGTGAAGCCCAATGTGAGCTTGAGGAAAAATATTTGCCATCTCGGCTTACTACTGCTTGCGGGAATCAACGTTGAATTTAACAATTTCAGTTAGCAGCCTTTCCAGTTTGTGTCAGAACGTGGCAATTGTGGTTTGAAAGAACGGAATGTTGGGGGATCCTCTGCGGCTTGGTTGAAGTGAGTGAGGATGTGGGCTGGTTTGGCATTTTGGATTGTAGACCTTTTTTGTTGGGTGCAGTTATGCAGTGATTGGTTAGAGTTTGGATTGTGCTGTTGGATGAATAGTGGAAGCTTATTCATTTGTGGTGTTCAAACTGGTACTGGATAAGTATTGAACATGAAAACAAAAATCCAGGGCGTTTGGGAGAGAGCAGGGGAGTGCGGCTAGCTAGGTTGTTCTTGCAAAGAACTGGTAGAGCCTTCTGTGCTGTAACCGTTGGTTTGATTCCTTGACTGTATCTAAAATGCTCAGGTCACCTTATCCTATGGAAAAAATAACTAATGCTTTGATAGAGTGTTTAAATTGAATGGAAGGGAAAAGCACAAAAATAGATGTTTGAAGGGGAAGTAAACCCATGAACATAGGAAATGAGGTAGAATGGTTGAATGGTTAAATGGACAAGATAGCAGATTGAGGGAAGGGAAATTTGAAACACCAAACAAATTCAAATAGTTTTAATTGGTGCACAGTATAAACACAATTGAGAAGTAAGAGTCATTGAATAAATAGGAAGTCACTACATCAAAACAAGTGTAGCAAAAGGACCACAGTTTTTAAGTATTTTTTCTATTTTGAATAGTTTTTGAGAGGGCAGCCTAGTATGGAAGAACATGTGCAGGAAATGTCTTTGCACTTAGGATAAAAGTTCCTAATGTGTGTAAGTATGGGTGTGTAGTCATCATGTTACGGATTAGTAACCCAAAGGCTCAGACTAATAATCATGAGTTCATACTCTGCTGTGAGAGTTTGGAAATTTGAATTCAGCTTGTTTTTAGAAAAATCTGCTAGTAACACGACAAATGAACATCAAGCTGTTGATGGATTTAAAAGCCTAACTAAAGCAGAGGTGCCCTTATCCATTTTATCTGCTGTGACACTGATTCGCACCAATGTGGATGACTCTAGAACTGTTCTCCAAAGTTAGTTTTTTGATTTTTCTTTATGTAATAATTTTTACAATATTACATGCTAACCTTTTGGAGGAAATTATCTGGTCAGATTTTCTTGTCGTATAACATATATGCTTCTATTACTGATAGTTGTTACACTTTTCAAATAGGTCATCACAGAAGCCACAGACACAGAAGTCATTCCAAATCACCTGAAAGGTAGCATTAGTTTCAAACAACTTTCTCTTATAAATCTGGATTAACTCTGTGCATTATTTCTAATCACTTCTACACTGTTCTTAGATCAAAAAAGAGTCACAAGAAGAGTCGCAGAGGAAATGAATGAAGGTTTCACAAAATCACGAATATACATTTCCAGTGGATCACGAGACCTGTTTGTAGATAAAACGGCTATGTTAACAATTTTTGTCTTTGGTGTTACTTTTAACATGTTATTTGCAAAAATTCCATATGACCTAAGAGAGTGCTATGGTAAAACTTTTCTAAAGTTTTTGGAACAGGCAGATATTCACACTTCTGTTTTTTGTGAATAGTAAGAATGTTAAGTACTTTTTTTTAAAGTTACTTAACAATTTTTATTACTGTTGAATTTGATAATGTTTTGGTTGTAAAACAAGGAGCAAATTCATTTTTTTTAAAACTAATGTTTGGAAGATGACTTAAATGAGGCAATGGTTATGCAAAGATTCACTTAAGACATGACTTATTCTATTTCCGAGTCTGTGATTGTTAACAGTCAAAGTTCACGCTGTTATAAGAATTAAAAGCTAATACTGCGGAAAATATTATTGCCATTAATGTATTGTACAACTAAAGCACATAAGCATTTGTGTATATTAGCTGGCTAACCACAATGGTTGTCCTCATTGGCAAAATACAAATTAACAATTTTAAAAGGATGTGTTGGAAACATTTTGTGATAATTAAAACCTTTGATAAATACATACATTAAACTGGAGTATCGTTGTTGATTAGGTATTTAAATTTTCTCTTTGTGATTTAAATCTGTGACTATTTTTAGCCAAATAGTGAAAATGTCAGTTTGGAAGAGTTCAGCTGGTCCAGGAAGTTGTACCATGCATTCTGATTCCAACCCACCAGGAGTTATGAGAAAGGGCAAAAAAAAATCTGTTAAGAACCTTGACCATTTCTTGGAGAAAAACGTCTGAGAAATTCCTCTCCTACTTCTAGAGGTAGAGATTCCCAACGTGAATTATACCAACTCTTTGTTTATTTGAAGCACTGTGACCACATAATTTCTGTAAACAACTTATTTGTAATTGAAATGCAGATTTTAGCTCTACTAGTTACCCTTCATGGTTATTGGTACAACATTAGCTCCTGTCCCTTTATGAACTGACTCTCATGAATTGCTATGTATGTGAACATTATTATAAAGCATGATCTGACTTCAGTCATGAAAAATGCTCTGACCTCTTCTGCAATTTAAATTGTAGGTACATTTAATAATATGCAATTTATCCTGTCGATCATCAAAAATTGGTAAAAGGATTTGATAGAAAACTTCTGGGAAGGATAGGTTAGGATGAGATGACTGACTAATGTCAATGACTGTTTAGTTTGAGGTTCAATGGGCCAGACCAGAGATTTAAACACAATATAAGTAATGGGTGACCTCAATCAAACCTGTAAGTATTGGCCTTCATTCAGCTGTAGCACATTTGTCTGGATTCAAACCCTTGGAGACTTGAGCACATAATGTAAGCCTGTCATCGTCGTGGCTATCCCTCGAGGTCGAGGATGATGGTCTTCGTTCTGTTGATCTACTTATGGGCTCAGAAGTAGCCCACAGAGCGAAGACACCTGTGCGTCTATTTGTTTAACATGTACTTGATGTTGCACTACAAAAAGCACACGATACTTCACAAATCAACCAACTGATTCCAATGGCATGGAAACCACAACGATTGGAGCTGATGGATTTGTTACAGCCTTCATCCGCCTTCACAGCTGTTGAATTCGAAGTGACTTCATCCGCCTGTTCCACCGTTGAGGTCTTAATGTAAGCCTGTAGCAAAGTATGGTTGGATGTAAAAGAATGCCGTGCAGCTATTTAAAATGAGATTTTGTTCTGGTGTCCTGGACAATGTTGTATTCAACCAACATTACTAAAGAAGTAATTTTTTTCCCATTGTTGTGGATATCAACAAAAGTAGTTAATTTCCTGTGAATTGTTTTAGGGTTTTGAAAGATATTCATGATTGTTCTTTAATAAATTCAGAATTTGTTAAAAGTTCTGAGATTATAGAGAAAAAGATGCATCATGGAACATTGACTTCTCATGTTACTGTAATATTAGAAGTCCATTGTTGACAAGCTAGGCAGAGGATTTACAAAAACTGAATAACTGCTGTTGGCAAGAAGAAAAAGTAAATCTAAAGTTTTTTTCCCCCTGAGGTTTGTATATTTTAAGATGGTAATAATGACAAATTTAAAGTAAGAATGACAAGTATATACCAACTGTGACTTCGGGTTATGCCATGAGCATTACTTGCTGTGACTGAACTGTTACTCAGTCATGCCAAATGTTGAGGTGATTTTTTTTCTAGCTTTAATAGATTTCCCCCACATGATCTTATTTGCTAAGTTTCAGGCTACAATGCGTTGTGACTTTGCAGGACTATACTGCTGTGTTGGTCTTGGTCTGAAATGCAGTCCATGCTGTTTCTTCTCCGGTCAAACATTGGAAAGACTAAAGCCACTATCTTTCACCCTTGATACAAACTCTGCATCCTTGCTAAACATTTCAACCCCTCCTTGGCGCATGTTTTGGGTTGGAACTGATGGTTCACAACTTTGGTCTCTATTGTTTGAACCTAGCTTCAGTTCCCCCCAAAAATCTACTTCTGACTTAGTCCATCACTTTGTCAGGGATGTAAAATATTACTATCTACTTTCAAACCTTCACCATTGACCTTGTCAGTTTCATACATTGCCAATGTTCTCTTGGCTTTTTTTTTGAACACTATGTTTCATAAAGCTCTGCTGGCTTATCTTAAGCAGCACCAAGTCTTTGCTACCTCAACCCCAATTGCTTACTGGCCATTGTAACAATTCCTGCAACATCTCAGCCTGCTTAATTCCATTCAAGTTCTCCATTCTCTCTATCCGTAACTTCATTCAACCCCTTAGCCATCTGTGATCTCTGACTTCTGGGTCAAACTGCATTCTATTTCATCGGTGAATTTGGCTTCTAAGGCTCAATGCTCTATCATTTCCTCTCAAAAACGGAACTTCTCTAATCTGCTCCTGCTTTAACACACCCTACCACAATGGCTAAGCATTCTGTAATCCTAAATGCGTATTCCTTGGCTTAGTTTTAGTATTTCCTCAAATATCCCTTGGGGTATTAGAGTTGCAAGAGGATCCTAGCACTGAGTATACCTGAAAATAATTCAAAAGGATATTTTCTTTGTATGGCTCAGAGTGAATCAGAGTACCTAGTTTATGGCACATAACACAATTCAAAAAAGCATATTGTGTATTAAGTAAAATAATTGTGCAAGTATTTTAAGTGTTGATCTCACATTTATTGTAGAGGATGTGGTACTGCCCACATTTTGAGGGATTGTAAATCTCTTAATTACACATGTAATGAATTTTATATTTGTTTTTAAATTTTGAATTGTAGCTGTCTTAAAGTAGTATTCCTAGTAGTACTACCTAGCAAAAATAAAGTTGGGCAAATTATTTAGTACTGTAAGGGCATAGCAAGAGTGGAATTGGGGGGTCACATAATAATGGTGGTGTTTGAGATATGATAAAGGTGTATTGGAAGTGTGGAGGTAGGAAGTGACTCAATGGTGCAACCTCTTTTGAAAGATGAGTTTGTCCATGAGGTTGTCCATGTGTCAGTTGTCAGGTGTGGTAGTATTAAGGAGGGGTTATCTGTAAGTCAGATCAGAACTGTTTTAAGTAAATATTTAATAATACAAATAAACAGGACAAAGTTGCACAAATTTGAAAAATAGGCAAGTTTTATCGGGAAGTTCTTCAAGCAGTAATCAGTTCTGGGAAAATATTTCCACATCAGGGAGAAAGCCTGGAATAATTTAAGCTGCAACATTGTTTTGAATTATGTCGAATTGCAAACCTTCCAGGTCCACAAGTATCTTGTGAAGTGGTAATGTAAATAAAATAAACCTAACATACAAACCAGCTTGTGGTTCTCATTGAAAATATAGTAGTAAGGATTTTCTCAGGATTAGGGTAGCTTGGGTGGGAGTGAAAAGTAACTGTAGCAGGAATGATTAAAGATGTGACAAGGAAGATAGAAGATGATAGTAAACAAGGCTATAGATAATACAGTTTCATACTTTTTCCTCTAGCCACTGCTCAGCCGTACAAACACTACTACAATCAACGTGGAGACCATTGTGTGATTATTCTAAGTGTTCTGTGTGCATTTTAAATATGCAGCTGGAGAATCCTTTTAATATTCCAACTTCCATATGAAAGACTGATGTTGAGTAAGTACTTTAGTAAATACTTCTAAAGAATTTAATTGACTTTAGATTATTCCTGGTCACAGCCAGAGACCGACTATTGGATCCTCTTGTGTGGGGATTGGTATAGGTAGGATTGCCACAGGACACAAATCAAATGGTTTCAACACTGAAAAAGTAATCAAATGAAAATATATCTTAAAGTTTTAAGAAATGTCAGGGAACAATTAAGGAGTTGGAGATCCTTCAGCACCTTTGCTGGGAAATTAATTTGCATTGCATTGTTTTTCATATTACTTTCAGCCAAGGACCTTGTGATATTTGGAAAGATGTCAAAAGTTGTGGCAGAGTACTACCAAATTCGCATAGGGGTAGGTAAGAGACTCGATACAACCTCTTCTGAAAGATGAGTTTTGTCCATGAGGTTATCCATTTTCATAGATTCTGTGAAGCTTTCAGGCCTTTATACTTGTACCTTGCACCTAAAGATATATATAAAATAGAATGTCTGTGTGTCTGTGCATAGCTCAGTAACAAAACAACCCGGATATCTGAAATTTTGCATGCAAGTTAGGTTTCACTTAAGGATGTGCACTACAGTCAAAAATTTTCTTTTAAAAAAACGCATTTAGAGGCCCACCGTCAACCCACTTTGGGCTAATGTTAGTTTTCCCAATTGAAAATTTATGACAATTCTTTCAGATCTATTTTAGAGGTATATTGCTGAGATTTTCTTTTGAGTTGGTGGTTTTGAAACCAAGTTTATTTGTCTCAATTCAAAATAATATCCATCGATTGCCTTGCTGAAAAAGAATGGGATATTGTAGTGTCAGAAAAATGATGTGTGTTACGCATTGCTTAGGAATGAAACAACTTAATAAATCTGAAATTTTACATGTGAGTTGGGGTTAGCATAAGGATGTGCACTACACTCTTAATTTTTCTAAACCCTCCATGGGAGACCTTCCATCATCCAAAGGGGTCTTAATTTTAATGTTCCCTGTTGAAAATTGAAAGATCCTGCATGGTAGGCTGCTCTGGAAGGTCTGGTCCCATGGAGTGCAGGGAGAGCTAGTTGGGTGAATTCAAAATTCCCTCACAGGTTGGGAGGAGGGGGTGGTGGTTGAAGGTTGTTTCTCAGAATGGAGGCCAGTGACTATGGTGTGCCACAGGGGTCGATATTGGGGCCCTTGTTATTCGTTATTTACATAAATGATTTGGATGCGAATGCACAAGGCTTGATCAAGTAAGTTTGCAGATGACACAAAATTAGGAGGTGTTGATAGTGAAGGTTACCGTAGATTACAGGGGATCTTGATCAGTTGGGGAAGTGGGCTGTGGTGTGGCAAATGGATTTCAATACAGTTAAGTGTCAGGTGATGCATTTTGGAAAGTCAAACTAACGTAGGACTTGTACTCTGAATGGTAGGGCACCAGGGAGTGTAATGGAACAGAGGGACCTAGGAGTACAAGTGCATAGTTCGTCGAAAGCGGCGTCACAGGTAGACATGAAAAGGGCATTTAAGTATGCTGGCTTTGACTGCAGTCAGGGCATTGAGTATAGGAGTTGGGACATTATGTTGCAGTTGTATAAGTTGTTGGTGAGGCCACACTTGGAGTACTATGTACGGTTTTGGTCACCCTGTTATAGGAAAGACGTTGTTAAACTGGAAAGAGCGCAGGAAAGATTTACAAGGATGTTGCCAGGACTAGAGGGCCTGAGTTATAGGGAGAGGTTGGCCAGGCTAGGTCTTTATTCTTTGGAGCATAGAAGAATGAGGGCTGATGTTACAGAGGTTTATAAAATCATGAGGGGCATAGATAAGGTTGATGGTAGCCGTCTTTTCCTCAGGGTAGGGGGTTCAAAACTTGGGGCATAGATTTAGGATGAGAGACTCCAATGTGTAACATTGGTTGGGGAACCGCAAAGGAAAAAATTCTAAAAGATCATAAACTTATTGTCTGGGATGAATGTACAATGCCACACAAAGTAGCTATGGAAGTGTTAGATCAAATGTTGCAAGATCTTAGACATAATAAATTATTGGCAGGAGTTACTTTAATGGTAGTCAAGCACTACATTCCATGTGTTACTAAAGCTGATGAAATTAAAGCAACATATTTGGGAAAATAATTAAACATTTTAAAATATTACAGGACTTCCCCAGTTTACGAATGCCTGACTTATGTATAGCCTGTACATATGAACAAGCATTTGGGAGACCAGCGGGATGGATTTGCTGGCTACTGCAGTGCTGTAGGCATCTTCTGCTATCTGGGAATTCGATTTGCAGACAAATTTCTGATTTGCGAACCAGGGAAGGCAGCTGGGATTAGTTGGTAATGGCATCATGGTTGGCACAGACATCATGGGCTGAAGGGCCTGTTCCTGTGCTGTATTTTATGTTCTGTGATTACACTTAAACCAATATGTGGATGCATTGGACAGAGGATCCATCTGCAAGAGAGTTTGCTTCAAATTTATTCAGACTTGGTAAAGGGGAAGTGAAACACGAAGACTCAACAGGAATGATTTCAATGAAAAAATTGAGCTTAATTGTTATATTACTTCATGATCTGATCTTCATGGAAGTTATTTTCAAATGTCACTCAACACTATTTGAATTACCAATAGTCGTGTGAAAGAGCAATTTTGGCACCAAAAAATTAAGCTTTGCAGGCCATGACTAACAAAATTCTTTCGAAGCTTGCTGGACAACCTGTACAACACACACCTATTGACAGTGTGAATTTCCTTGATGAGGCTGTACATTTTCCTGCTGAACTTTTGAACTCTGTCACCACTTGGTATGACATCACAGATTCTTGAACTAAAAGATTTTATCTAAGGATAAATCTCTTGTTACACTGTTGGCTTTCAAAAAAGCAAAGAAATTTGAATTATGTTCCTCAGTTACAGGTTTATGTCCCAGTGCATTTGGAGAGTAATTATAAACACTTAGCTGCTATGGGTTTTTAATTAGGGCTGTTATTGAGCTTGTTACTTTCTGAAAATGTTTTTGCATTTTTATCAGTCTTATTTAAATGTTGTATGTGAAGTATCTTCGTTCAGTTTGATGAAATGGTATTTTAGGAACTGTTTTATTAATATTTTGTATTTATCAGTCTTTTGGGTGAGATTTCTTGCCCAGATTCTGGTATCCCCATTTTGCTGCTTTGTAGTGAATTAGGTTGTAAGATGGTTTTGATACCTCTGTAGCTTTGACAATTATTGAGACAAAGCCATTAGTTGCTGTGTTGCATTTGTTTGTACTGTTTATAATCCTTTGAAAAATAGCAAGCTTTCATGCAAATGAATACTTGGAAACAGTAATGTCATGGGAAGGAAAAAGTAAGTGTCTGTGTTTTACCAAAGCTTGTACTTGCCTATTTTGGAGGATTAAAGGAGCATTTAAAGTGCACATGTCATTGGCAGGGATTTGAGGCCTTTGAAGTGGTTATCCAGAAAGCTTCAATTTCTTAATTTTTTTCTCATTGTCTTTATCTTTTTCTTAAGTGTTTTCCATACTGTGGAATGCCTTCATCAATGCTCTTCTGCTAGTTTAAAATAACTTCTTGAAATTGCAGTTAGTGCCAGCAGGACATCTGTTGAGTACCCCAAGGGTTATGTAGTGACAGACCCATGCCCATTAGTACAGTAGAGCTGAATGGATAATAGGGTGAGTCAAGTCCTACTTTGGGTTTGCAGCTGCAGCCTCCACATCTGGTTCCCATGTGCTTCTGCAGGCTGCAAACCCAAACTAGGGTTGTTCATTTCAAAGATTTAGGGCTGTTCTGGGAATTCTCTGGGACTGTTGACAAGCCAACAGTTAAAGCTAGCATGGTGAGGGACAGGAAGTGACCCCCACAAGGACAGCAAGTGCTCATGGGCCAGTTGTTTACCCATCCTAAAGGGCATATATTGTGCAGTGTGGAATTTAGAAAGCCATTTGCAAGATCAGACTTTAATAACTGGAAGGTCATAATGCTGTCCAAAAGTCAGAAATGTCATCCCTGTTCTAAAGGCATTACAAGAAGGTTGCATAGCCGTATGCTAAACACTACTGCAGATGCAATGTTATCAACTAGAGACAGGACAATTTTCACATTATTGAAAGAGTAGAAGCCATACAGGAAGTGTCTGAAGATGAATTTTCAGAAGCAGTGGGATGAAATTGAGAGATACTTGCACACAGTGAAATCTGCAAGAATGGGCAAGAAAGATACCAGAAGTAGCTCTATTATCTTGCATGGTTAAATTTGCAAAAGGCATTCTCAAACAACGGGTGCCCAGTGATTATAACCTATAAATGACTTTCAATGTATCAGTCTCTTGCATGGAACATAATTATTGTCTGGAGTTGGTGCTTTACCATATATGCAAGGAAGTAAAAGGCAGCGGTGGAAACCTACAGCTATAGTTGAAGGGAACCTTTTTACTTGCTATAAATACTACCTTTTCGTATTGATTGACAAGCTCTATGGTTTCTTTTTCATGTTGGGTACTGGGTAAAGAATTCCATTTTACAGTGCAGTTCAAATACAAAGCAACTACAATTAAAAGCCCTGTCCGTGATTGGAATGTTTCACTAATGTTTTTAAAAAAAAATGTTCTAGGTGTCTATAAACAGAGGGTATAGGTTTAAGGTAGGAGATTTAAAGGGGATTCGAGGAAGATTTTTTTCACCCAGTAGGGTGGTTAAAACTTGGAATATACTGCCAGATGATGGTCTCACAACTAAGCACCTGAACTGCAGTGACATGGAAGGCTATGGGCTGAGTTCTAGAAAATGAAATTAGTATAAATAGTTCTTGATGGCCAGCATATTCACAGTGGGCTGAAAGGCCTGTGTCCTTTCTGTATGATTCTCTATTCACACTACGTGAATCATTTGTCACCATATGAAATACAGACTGGATGAGACTGCTGCTAATATCAGTGGTATGCATGAAAGTTTGGAGGAAATAACTATGGAATACAAAATTATTAAAAAGCTACAGTTTATTTTAAAAAGGCTTTTGGCACTATATACTTCTGTTCTGAACACAGCTGACCATCTTTAAACCATATTTTCTCTTTTAAGAACCATATACAAAGTCTGAGGCAGCCAAAGTATGAATACAACAGAGAAAATAAATCCAGTTTTTTTTTAAAAAAGCTTTTTTTTTACAGTTGCATCAGCTTCAAACAAAAAATGATTTTACCCCACCTTCAAAAATGGGAGGCATTAAAATAGATGTGATCTGTATCATAAATCACATTGTGGTGCATTGCAACAAAAAAAACTATTAAAAATTACAATCAAGTTTGGTCTATATACAAATCATACAGTTTAAAAACAGTCTTAAAATAATTTTGTTCTTCCCCTTCCCAGATAAGGTCTGCAACTGTATTGTGTGGATTTCCACTTCAGTCACTTCTTTTGCTGAATGTAGTTCATCCGTACTCTTCCTTGTTGCATGATTGGAAAACGCTGGTTACTGTGGATTGAAGAACCTGCCAAAGTAGGCACAAATGCAGGTTTTACAGGCAAACTTATTTTACTTGTACTTTGTGATAATATAAACATTAAATTTATGGTGCAACTTGGAAAAAATTACGACAATGCCACATTCAATAAATTCCACACAAATATGACTGTGATATAATACTCAGTCCTGTCAGACATATGCTAGCTACTTTTCATTAACAAAAGAAACTCTCTTGAACTTGCCCATAGATGGATGATAAACTTAGTTTACCATTTACCAAAGTAGCTGCTGTTTCCATGTTATTGGTATGTATGGTTCACTTATGTGTTGATTTTACCAAATGAACCAGCAGCAAGACTTTAGTCATTAGTTCTGTTATGTGGCACTTGACCATTCCATTCCCTGTATCTATTCTAATCAGTCATAATGCACATTTGTACGATTTCACAGAAAATCTTGATCCAATTGGGATGAGGGGAAGAATGGAACCAATGAGTTCAAAGGTTATCTTCTCTGTAGCTCTGGGAACAATTTCTACAAGAAGTCCTGGCAGACAACACTAAGAGATCCTTTGTTATCATTTAACGTGAAATATATTTGGCTTCTGGGGTCTATTAAAATTCTAGAGGGGACTACTTGCTTTCAATATCTTTTATGATACTTGTAGGGAAGATGCAACAAGCTGAGAAGCAATATTCCTATATTTACCTGCTTTATCACTTAGCAATAGTTAAACCAGATCAGAATAGTTTGTTATTATTGGTACCTTGAGAGTAGTAGGATTTGTTCTGCTGAGGATAGTTCGTATTTCCCTGCTGAATGAAGTTTTGAGGCATTCTGTAAGGCCACGGTGCTTGAAAATGAGGAACAGGATGATGCTCCCAAGGTATGGGTGGAGGATTTAGTTTCGCAAATTGTCCCTGAAACCTTTGATCTATGTTTCCGTGGAGGAAAGAAAAAGTCACATGTTTGTTTTAAGACATAATTGCTTAAAATGAATACTTAGCAACCTATAAAGTGCATTCTTTTGTCTCCTTTCCAAACTGAGGGACATGTATTTTTTTTCCTTTATTATTTCTTGTGTAATATCCTGTTTTAGCCTTGCAAAAAGTAACAATATATTTTGCTGCAAGATATACTTACTTCATGGACTTAACATTTAAAAACAATGTCAGAAGTACAAGAAGAATATTAGTGTTGTACTAAAAGCAGTAAATTCAAAAACACTGCATACGGTTTAATGAGACTTTTACAAGCAATGAGCTAAATGTTCCCATTTTTAATTGATTTTTCAAATAATTATAAAATTAACTCAGGATAATTTTACAGAAGTGAAAAGTTACAGGCTCAATTGCCCTCCAAAACCAACCCCGAAGCCTTAATCACTCTTTTTTGTCTCTGTTGGAGCCACACTTGTACAAGTAGTAATATTTGTTCAAATGGAATTTTTCTGTTGGGATCTTTTTAAATAAAATTCTGAAGATTAAAAACAAAGGTTTGAGATTGGTCATAAACTTTTGCAATGGTCTAATTGTCTTCTGAAATCAATAGGTCTTTTTGTAATTTATATTGTAATATTATGATTTGCAAAATACTGCCCACAGTAATCAATTATACAGGAAGTATTTTACTGGTCTGACTCTCTATCATTTCCATACAAGATCCATATGGAAATTGCAACTTTTCTCAACAGCATGATTAGTATTTAGTACATTGCTTTTATCCTTCCCTCATCTCTTGAGCACAAATTCATACTAGTGTATGATGTTGCAGGTCCAGGCAGCTTTACAATGGCATGACGTCAGTATATGTGCACACATTGAGTCTCTTCATACCAGTCAGTAGTGATGGAATGCACAGGGGGAAGAGCCAGCTAACTCTGGAAGGTAACTGTAGCACTGCAGTGTCTGCCCTAACCAAAACCAGCACAGATTGTACATAACAGGGTCTCTGTAGTGGGCATTTATCATCAGGGCAGTGCCACCACATCATCAAGAGTGCTGCAAAGCTCATTTATCACTTAATCTGTTAATTTGTTCCTCATTCATCTGGCCTAGTCATCATGTATTTTTGCTCAATTACATTTTACATAAGAAAATACATTAAAATGTTGTAAGAACTATAAATGTAAAATTAATCATGTCTATTACAGAGCATATTAGAAGAATAATAGCTATATATTAATATAATGAGAAAAAGAAATATACCTGAAGCTCCCAGAGTGCCATTTCCCACTAGTGTGCTGCGAGTCATGTGATTGTGCCACTGTCCATCGTGAGGAGTGTTGGAGATACCCATGGGCCTGGCAGCAGGCTGAGCAAAGATGATACTAGGATCATTGAGATTCATACTGTTGGGATTAGCTGTGTTGCTGCTAGACCGCATAGGGAAAGGCATGTTGGGATGATTACCAGATGCAGAGTGAAGGACAGCAGGCCAAGTGTTAGTGGGCATTTGCACCTGGTGCTGTGGTCTGTGTGACTGAATTAGGTTCAGGCTGTGCAGATTGGAATACTGACCTGGATGACGCTGGGTGTATGGAAACAGGGGCAATTGAACCTGATGGGTTGGTTGAGCAAGTGTCTGTGGAAGTTTATTTTGAGAACCAGTCTGTTGGGTCTGTGGATGGGAAACAGAAGCTGTTTGAGATGCATTTGGTGTTAATTGCTGATGCGTAGTTTGAGGAGAGTAAGGAGGCATCTGATGTGGTTCTGACTGAAAATTAGAAACAAAAAAGCAATGAGACAAACTATTGCTCAGGTAAATGGATTTCCAGTTTCTAACATTCTTTCACTAAACCATGTTTTAAGAAGGGAGAGAATAATTTACAAAATATTGTGTGTGGGAAGGGAGGGTAAAGTGTTAATAGTTCTAAAATGATTTATCGGATATACCATTTTCAAATACAAATATGGTCACTAAAACTATTTAGCTGTAAATATAAAGATTCTGCTCATCCGCGACACTTAATTTTCATATAATATTGTTAAATTCAATTCAGTTACAACCAGGGGTTTCTCCAGGGCAGGAAGCTTTAAAAATGATTCTGGGGAGAATAATGACAATATGCCAATTTCAACATTGGGAACTTTAAGGCTGGAGGAAACCCTGTGCAACTGCAGTACTTTGTGCAACAACCAAAAACAAATGACTTACACTTTCTGAAGGTTGCCTGGTATGTTGTGGGTAATCCTGATGAAGTTCTGAATGTGACACCGATGGCTGGGAAGTTGCAACTGTCTGTATATTGGCCAAATTCCGTGTAGCCTGAGGAACTTCAAAATAAAAAAACAAATAATCTCTGAAATTCCACACAAATATTTAATATTGAATATTACTGTTTTGAATTATTTCACTCTTAATTAATGTTTTTTTTCTTTTTGTAATTGCTTCTACTTGTCATGTATAGCTAGACCATCCTATCTGAAATCTCTAATCTCTTCCCTGAAGAAAGGAATGGATTACCCTTGCTTTGTTAGGGTAGCAAGAAAAAGATACTAATGCAGCTCTGGACAATTCGGCCTTCAATTTTCATTTTTTGGCTGCAAGGAAATACCAGAGCTTTTGACACTTCATATTCTATAACAATGAGATTCAGAACTTGCCCTGAAAAGCAATCAAGGCTTCACCACTTCTGTACAAAAGTTTCTAGTTGCAATGTGATGTATCATCCTGCCATCCAATAGCTACCATATGTGCTGGTAATTACGGTCCTACCTAAAGATAAGAGATAAAGAAAAAAAACTGGTTAGGAAATTGGCTGAGTAGCAGGAGATAATCAGCGAGGATTCAACCTACTGCCTACTCTCCAGCAAGGATCTGTATTGGGACCTCAACTATTCATGTTATAGATAACTGGAAAGAACGACATGATCCAAGTTTGCCAGTGACACAAAGAAAAGTGACATTGTAAGTCATGTAGATGGAAGTATAACAATACAAGATATATTAATCTATTTGGTTCTTAAGGGAATGAAATCTGCCAGCCTCGTCCATTTTGACATATTTGAAATTTAAGACCCATGACAAAGCTGGTGATTTACAACTGCCGATGTAATAACCTAGCAAGCCACTTACCTCAAAGACAATTTAAATTTGGGCAATCAACACAGGCTTTTTCAGTGATGCTTAAATTACATGAATTAATACTAAAAAAAAAGCAAACTTTGGATCTATAATTAATACAAAGAGTACTTTTTAAGTGCTGAAAAGCCACAAACAGTGGTAGTCCAAAGACATGGAAGTACATTGATTACTAAAACTCTGTACAGAAGCTAATCAGATAAATTAATGGAATATTGGCCTTTACATTTCAGAGAACTGGTTCATAAGGGGATAAAGGTTATGCTATTATGTCCCCAAACCTTGGTTAGACCAGCAGTACCTTGGACACTTCAAAGTATCACACATTGGAAAGGGTAAACAGCCATGCAGTGAGCGCAACACAGACCTATCTAAATGCCTGGGCTCCAAAGTGTTAAATTACACAATCTCTCTGGAATTAAGATTAACGGGTGCTTTGACCAAAATGAATAAATGAGATAATCAGCATACTCAATTCGATGCAATGTGACTAGTGATGTCTCACAAGGATCTGCACTGGGACCTCAGCTATTCATGGAATTACCACATTAATGTGAATGAAAGCCATGTATTGATGGGTATTATTGGTAGACAATTGTTGAAGCTTCTGGAACTAATGGGTGTAATCAAAATTAGGGCCAAGCCTTTCACAAATAAGGTCAGAAAACTCTTCTAAACACAAAGGCCTGTGGAAGTTAGGAAACATTTCTGCAATTGATATTTTGTCAACTGTTAGTTATAAATTTTAAATCTGAGACTGCTAATTTTGCTAAACCTTATTAAGAATATTAAACATAGAGGATTATGGCGTTAACTCAAATCAGCTATGATCTCAGAACAGCAGCACAAGTTTAAGGCTGTTCCTAATCCTGTTACCCCACCCCAGCAATATGGAAATTAATTTCTCCTAATGCTGTTAAGAGTAGCAGACTAAACTTTCTTCCCCAAATGTACAGTAGCAAATACATCATATAATTTCTACAAGCAGACCAGGTAGTTCAGTTCTTGGACAATAAAGAGATAGTAAGGTTATTAGAGAAGTTAATGGTGAAGTCTTTGATATAAAGAAGTCAAAGGGAAACACATTTTCACTGACTAAGATGTTCTCAATGATGTGGCACAGAAAGAGCCATAGAGTCAATACAGCATGGAAACAGGCTCTCGGTCTACTGCGTCTGCGTCAAACTATCAAGCACCTAAAAACTACATTAATTCCACACTAAATGAAAGCAACATTGAAAACATTCAAGTAGGGAACAATGGGAAAAATGGCACAGATGTGAATTATGACAATGATAATCACAAATTTGAATTAGATATATACAGGATTATTAGAGATGGAACTACAGCTTATCAGAAGAATTCAGAATGCTTTGTTTAAGAAGCAGTGAAACTACTTGTTGGAAGATGCTGAAACCTTGTTTGCAGTGATGACACTATCAAGGACAGACAATGAGAACATCTACTATGAAATGCCATTCCAGAATTTCCTCTGGCTCACTACATTCACCTGCATTTAAAATAAACATTTCAAGTAATTCTTTTGAATCATTCCCCACAGCTTAACCTCCATATTATGTGAAGTAACCTGGGAGTGTATTTTATGGGCACTACATATATGTGAACATTGCCTTTGCTTTAGAATTTTTGTTGGAGGTTAGGAAGCAGCCTGGGGTGACTCACTCTCCAATTTTCTCTGCACTTTGAAGAAGAAGGTGCCTTTCACTTTCCTCAACTATTATTAAAGCTGGGCAGAAACTTATGTTCTCTGTATCATCAAACTGCATCAATGCAGATGTATTCTTAAAATATTTTTCCCAAATATTTGGAGGGAATAACACTTTTCACTCATTAACAAAGATATTAAAAACATCTCTTTCCAACATTCTGATTACCTGACATGGTGTTGTTGCGTGTTCGGGATGTTCTGTATTCTGGGCAATCCCTTCTCATATGACCAGTGTCACCACAGATAAAGCATCGCTTTTCTCTTAGTTCTTTTTCTTCTTCCTTTGAATCCTTCTCTTCCTCTTTCTCATTTTCTTTCTTCTTCATTCTTAAACAAAGTAACATGCGGTCAATATCCCAATTCTTTATTTGAAAAATGGTAACAAGCAAGGATGAAATTCTGATTCCCAGATTTGGCTGATTTTATTAATAGTTTTTGTTTAGTAATGGCCTTCCAGGTTACTGACATTTTTCAACTAGCTTTACAGGGGTCTGTAAAATATTATAGTTAATTAATTTAAGATGGAGAGTTTGTGGTGGCAAGAGAGAACAGCACGCAAGGAAAAATCAGTGTCGGGTGGAAGGCAAGAGTAAATAAATGACAAAAGGGCTGATAATATAAGGTGAAAGAGGCTGGTAAAGGTGTAAGTAATTTACAAAAGTTCACCCAGAGGAGGTGTATAATTGTTTCTTCTCCCTGTCACAAAACTACAAAAATATACTCTGAATGCAAAACGTATAATGTGCAATCCTGGAAATGTTGAACCTCTGAAATTGTTGAACTCAAATGTTGGGTCCTGAAGGTCATACCTGCTCGGTCAGAAGACAGGAGGTTGTTCTTGTCCTTGAATTGAGCTTCACTGGAACACTGTAGGAGGCTGAGGACATGGAGGCCAGAATGTGAGTGGAATGGAGAAGTAACATGGCAGGCAGTGGGAAATTCAGGGTCATGTTTGTGGACTAAATGGAGGTGACCCACACACAGTATTCAAAGTAGTACAGATAAATTACTCTTTCATTTTCGTTTTGGTGCTCTAGATAGTGGGAAGTAGGTAAGATGGCAGCTGTGGCTTGGGATGTTACCGTGGAATGGGGATTGGTAGAGATGGAAGACTGAACCAGAGCATTCTGGAGGGAGTGGTCACTCTAGAATACTGAAAGGAGAAGTGACTGAAGAGGGCAATGGTACAGAAATACACTTTCCTAATTCCAGATGGGCGGAGAATAGACTAGGGTAGATGTGCAGAGAAATGGTACAAACATAGTTGAATACCTTGCCAAACATGATGCAGGCAACTCAGGAATGAAAGATGAGGAAGGTTATGCAAGAAGTAATGGCACGAAGTTAGCACTGTCAGAAAAAACATGACGGAACTGAACAAACTGGGAGAATGGTTTCCCATATAAATGCAAATTCATTGTTACCTCCTTCGTTTTGGACAATCTTTCATGTAATGTCCAATTTTCCCACAGATACGACAGCACCTGTCATTTGGTGCCAACTCCCCATCAGTCAGGATTTTTGAATCAAAAAAGTAATCCTAAAAACAAATACCACAGTATCAAGTTATTGATCACTTGTTACGGATATAAAGTTAATTGCTGGAAAACTAGATTTTTTCAGTGATCAACTCACACATGATTCAAAGGGTTGAACAATATGATCTAACATTTGAACAGAAGATTCACATATCAAACTTAAACATGCATCAAAGGCTATACATTTTGCTTCTACTTTTCCATTTTTTTAAGTTTCCTAACTTCACCCCTATTTTCACTTGCGGTATTTTTTCATTCTAATCTTACATGTTTTTCAACCATTTAGATTTTCCAATTCCTGAAGTCTACCTCCAAATGCTAAATCATATTTTGGAATGTCTTGTACTCTTTGGTCACCTTTTTCTCTTTGTAGAACCTCAGTCTGCTTCAGTGATCCTGTCTCTCTTGTAATGTTCTTCCTACCTGGGATAAGCTTTCTTTTCCATTGAGAGTTCTATCTCCATCTCAACCCCTTTTGTTCCCTCTCCAAATAATCTAGCATTAATCCTTCCTATATATTTCCCTCCATTAAGCTTGTCTTTCTCAATACTTTGATTCTTTTCTATCCAATGTTGGTATCTATGTAGTTTCCCTGACAGTACATTGTAGATCCCAAAAGTCCAAGTTACATGCCTGTGATTAACTTTCACCTCCCGGAAGCCTGTTATCACATGAGCCACAAAATCTTTGCCACAATTGCTAACTCTGGGATAGCTAACTGAGAACAATAGACTGAAATGGACAGTGAAAGAACAATAATACTACAATACAAATTGGTTGTGACTTATTTGTAGGAATTTGGCATTTCAAAATAGATTATCATAATTCAGCTCTCAATTGCCAAGTAAAACCTTACAAACATTATGGACAACATATTTTGGAAAATAGGTACCATCTCTGATAACTGTATTGGATAAAAATTCTGATTAATTAATAGAACATAGAAACAGATCATTAAGCCCAACTGGCACTTGTCAGTTTTTATAACAAGTCTCTTCAAACAATTTGATATTTGATTTCACCCTCATATATATACTTAGCTTTTAAAGGCTCTGCATCCCAATTACTCTATGTGGTGGCAAGTTCCATATTCTAACCATTCTCTGTAAAAAGAAAACTCTTTTGTCTGAAGTCTTTATTAGTATAAACTGTAACAGACTGAGATTCATGGCCCCTAATCAGAAGTAATAGCATGAAGGTAGCATTGTCGGAACAAACATGACGGAACTGGACAAACTGGGAGAATGGTTTCCCATATAAATGCAAATTCATTGTTACCTCCTTCGTTTTGGACAATCTTTCATGTAATGTCCAATTTTCTCCTCCTGGAAATATTTGCTCCACTTCTGGCCAATCAAGCTCTTTCATAATATTTAAAGCTCTAAATCAGGATTACCTCAGCCTTCTCATAATGAAATCATCTCTGGGTCGATTTAGGTAAACACAGTTGGAAACAGTTACAACTTAATATTAATTTGGCACATAATAAAATGTGTTATTGTAGCACTGCAAGGTGTGGCTCCTGGAAAACCACTTAGGAAATTAAAAACACTTATTAAGTATTATTTTAAAGTAGAGTAAGATGATTATGCGCATACCGTTTCCATGCCAGGATGTGGATACACTGGAGTCCCAAACAATTTGCGTCCATTTATAAAAGCTTTCATTATAAAGTTGGTCACTGCAAAGGAAAAAAGCAATTATCTGCATTAGAGCTACATTTATGCTTTCTGATGCAAAAAAAACTTGTGAAAAGCTTAACTGAAAGAGGACATACTTTTCCTTGAGACTCCAGCACCAAGATTGTGATTCAAGTCAAAGGGATCTAGAAAACAAGGTCCGACATCACTGAATCTTGTTAAGGGTTTAAACTGCCATTAACTTTCTTCATTCATTCAGTCATCACAGAATTATTAGAAATAATAACAATCTTAGATTTAATGGTGAATTTAGATTTCAATTTCAAGATCTCAGAATATTCTAACATTTCTATAGTGACTTCTTTGTTTCATCTTTTTGTATTCCTTTCAGATGGCAATGCACAATATGACACTGCCTACATCTCAGGGAAATAGGCAAAATACAATTGTAGTTTTATCTATAATGAAGAGATGGAAACTATAAGCTAGTAGGAAATACCAAAAACTTATTAATTATAATACAAGTCCAAAAAGGGAAGATTACACTTTGGGAAACAGAATTTCAGGTAGCTTCAATACAATTGTGCATCAAATTGATCAACTAAGAGAAGAAAGCAAATGTACATGTATTGCTCTGAAAAGTTTCCAATGCTGGTCTGATTAACTGCAGAGATTGAGAGTAGAGGTCAAGCACTCATCCACAAGGAATGGGAAGATTGGGAGACAGATTACTTCAGAGAGCTTTCAAGTACTTTATATCAGCTGGCTTACGAAGAGCATAGAGACCCAAGAATGAGACAACTTTCCCTCTTTCTGGATAGTCAATGGTTTGTGACATAGTGATGAAAGTCACATTGCGCCAGAAGGAAAACAAAAACAAAAAAGTAAGCAAAAGGATAACAAAACTATCTGAATTCAACCTGCACAATGACCCAAGTGGTAAATCAACTAGAAGTAAACTTTCCTTTATCCTACCATTAATCCATGTTTGTAACATTAAAAAAATACTCCAATAAATTTACTTCAAAGTGTAACCATTCATGATGGTTTCTGTTTCCAGATGGAACAGACCAACAAAAATTAAGATAATGTAGCAGCTTTAGCTTGGACAATCATTCCCAGGTGCTTCAGAGGTCCATTATTAAACCAACTTGGCATCAAGTCATATATTGGAGTAAATGGCCTAAAGCTTAGTTGAGGCAAAATGTTTTATGCAGATAGGCAGGGACTTGAGTAAGGAATTTTAGTGCTTAGGGCCTCAACAGCTAAAGGAAGAACAACCAATAGCAGAACAAATAAAACTGAGAATCTAGAAATAGATGAGCACAGATATTTTGGAGGGTTGTGGGCTAGAGGAGAAGAGCTGATAGGCATGGCAAGGTCATGGAGGAACCTGAAAAGAAAGTGATCAGTGCAGCATAAGTAAGAGTCATGAGCCTTCAGGAGAAAGGAATAAGAATAATGAAATGAATGGGGAAAAAAAAAGGTAATGAATGGGCAGCAGGCCGATGTTCCAACCTGGTCTACAATGACACTGATAAGTAGTTGCTGGGATTTAAAAGGACAAAGCAAAAACCAGCCTGCTTATATATTCTGTATAAATAATAATTAAAGCTGTTCTGTATTAAAGTACCATCTTTGAAGCCTACACACTGATTTTTGTCCCCATGCATTACATGAATATCTGACATTGTAATTAGTGACAATGCAACAGAAGTAGATAATCATCAAATGACTAAAAGCATTAAAAGTTAAATACCTTCTATGGCAATGCATTTTGAGGTCCATTGCTTTTCAAATGTTGTTAGAAGTTTCTTCTGTCTGATGCTGATAACATATTCCTTGAAATCAAATTCTTCAGTGTAAAATCGCAAAAGGCCTAACCAAAGTTCACCCACTGATTCTTTGTTCTTCCCAAGTTCTGGCAGTCTTTTCTTCTGTGCCAAGTAAGAAGAATATTTAAAAGGAAATTCAACACAGAAAATAAAATATAGAATATTAAGGTGTAAAACAAGGCAATTAACCAAAGGATGTTGTTGGTAGATGCTGGAGGTTAGTTTAAATGCCATCAAATGCAGGACTTTTGCACATTTCCTGAATTTATACAGCCGTAGTTGTCAATGCATATTTCAATAAGCTCTAACACTGGACTCCCCAAGAATTCCAGCTTTTACACTAGGGAATTCAGCCTACCAATTCTGCACCGATTAGACCTGGCTAAGACCTGTAACTCTATTGATTTCAGAAGTTTATTTCATTTTTTTTAGTCGTGTCTTATAATTTTAATTATGTATATAGGAGTTATTTTAACATCCAATTTCTATTTAAATAATTATTTTTTTTAAATGTAATTTCTGATCCTTTTTAAATATTCAGAAACATAAAAGCATTGACATTTTCGACAGTTAGCAAAGCTGGGACTGGATTTTGTCAGTTGTGAAACCTGTTAAAGGACTCTTACAGGTTAATACAATATACCTCTTTAATATACTGTTTGAGGTTCTCTGCTCAGGCCTCTTCTTTGGAGTCCTGAGTGTTTTGATTCTGAGAGACAGGTTTTCCACATCTGCACCGGATAAGTTCAGGTACTAGATGACTGCAGGTAACATGTCCCCCCTCCACCAGTGAGACCTGGTTCAAATTAATTTAGTGCAATTTTCCAATCTGGGGATCTTTCACGACTTTCACTAATTGATAATGAGCAATTAGATTTTAATTCAAAAAGGAAAGGGTACTTTTGTATCCATTTCTAGGAGGAGAAGTGCTGACAGTTTTAGTGCAGAAAGATTCAGTTAACTCAAAGTGGGAAAAGCTTTGGTTTCTGATGGCAAACAACTTTGAATACTGAGGAAAGTCTTAGAAAATGGCACAAACTCCAACCACAAATGCTCAACATTTTGGATATTGGAATATTAGAATTGGTTTATTGTTGTCACATGTACCGAGGTACAGTGAAAAACTTGTCTTGCACACCGTTCATACAGATCAATTCATTACACAGTGCGTCAAGGTTGTACAAGGTAAGACAATAACAGAATGTTTCCAAAGAATTGGGAGATTTTGAACCAAATTACTTCAATATCAGAAGTAGGTACATACAAGGTAATAGAAACTGCTTATTCCACCTGGCTCTAGAGTCACAAAATGCTTAGAATTTTGGGTAATTAAAATCAGCCTTAATTTAGAGGTTGAAAAATCACATTTAATAGAGCTTTTCGAGAAAGTAATTTTCTTTTACTAAGATGCCCTAACAATTATTTATGGAGCTAGAAACCAGTGGTTGGTTTAGTACTCCAAAAGAAAAAGTGAAAGAACAAAATATAGTAGGAATAAGAGTAGGCCACCAGGCCCTCAAACCTGCCTTGTCACTGAATATGATCATGGCTGATCTATGCTGGCTATAATTCTTCTTTGGTGCCACTTCTCCATAGCCATTTCCTCAATCTTTCAAATATTTAACTATCTCCATCTTAAATATTTCTAATAATCCAGCCAGCATCGCCCTCTGGGGCAGAAATTTCCCGAGATTCACTACCCTCAGGGAAAAGAAATTTCTTTGCAGTTCAGTTTTAAATGACTGGCCTTTATCTTGCAGCCATGTCCCCTTGTTCATAACTCTCCCACTAGTGAAAATAGCTCAACATCTACCCTGTCAAAAGTTGACTGTCCACTTCCCTCCACAGATGCTGTCTGACCTGCTGAGTTCCTCCAGCAGTTTGTTTTTTGCTTCAGATTCCAGCATCCGCAGTCTCTTATGTCTCAACAGCTAACCTGTCAAGTCCCAATTGCATTTTATATATTTGAATAAGGTCACCCCTCGTTCTTCTAAACTCTAAGGAATTTAGCCTCTCTTTATCGGACAACCCTCTTATCCCAAGAAAGCCTGGTGAATTTCCTTTGGACCGCCTCCTTTTTGAGGTAAGGGGACCAAAACTGTGCACTGTCCTCTTGGTGTGGCCTCACCAACACCTTGTACACAAAATTGTAACAAAACCTCCCTATTTTTAAACTCAGCCTCTTTGCAATGAAGACAATTTTTGCCTTCTTAACTGCTTGTTGGACCTGCCTCCTAACTTTTTGTAATTCATGCACTAGAACACCTAGATCCCTCTGAACTTCATTCATTCACAGAATGAATAGATAATAAACCACCTTTTGATTCTTCTTGCCAAAGTGCATGATCTCACAGTTTCCTACTTTAAACTCCATTAAAAAGGTGAGACAATATTTTTTGTACACAGAAAAATGTTACCAGTACTACCAGAGTGTTGGAAGCAGAATTCAGGTGAATAAAAAATAAAAAGGTAATGAGGAAAAGATAAGATTGCTAGTTTTTCAGAAACATAACTTGGCAAAATGGCTATCCTCTGTCCTTGTAAAAACATTATTAATCTAAAACAAAATTCCAGTAATGGAGCTACATTATCTTTAAGCTAAACTCAACAAATGTTTCAAAAATAACATTACCAGTTCTTCAATATCATCAAAGAAGAAGGCGTTCCATCCATCTACCATTCTCTGTGGCACCTCTTTTCCATCAAAAATCTATAATATGTTAAAAAAATATTGACTTTTATGCTCCATTTAGAACAAAAACTTACACAACAATGGCAGCCCCAGTGGCTTGGATGATAAACTTGATAACATGTCTGGCATCTCATATATTCATTAATTTCTTCCAATATACCCATATTGATACAAAACAATTATGGCCATCAACGAATCTGCCTGCTGTTTTGTTGTCCTTTTGTACGATAGTAGCACTGCTTGCCATCACTGCATGCTAAAATATGTATTTTTCACAAACAGAAGCTATGACTAGAGTGGACATAAAACAGCTTCCAACTCTCAAACACAGCTAAAATGTGCATTATGTTGGAAATATAAACTGCTCTGGAGGATTGCCAAAATAACTTTTGAACATTTACATTTGATAAAATGACAATATTCTTCCTTTTTCATGATCACAACACCAGATATTTAATCAGATTAAGGAGATGGAATTACCTGTAACTGTAACATTTATTTTCGAGAAACAAATGAGTATGTATCAATGCAGGTGGAAAGTTTTCAATCAAGATAACCAAAAGATCAGAAAACCTTATATTGGGATAAAGATCCAGGAAAAAAACTCAGATCTCATGAAAAATGTAATTACTTTTACAAATCATTTTCTAGTTCCAGATAATGGAATTATTCATCTAAAGATATTCTGCTTGGATATTTATATCATGGGAGGATTCTGTTGTAGAACAGAAAGATCTAGGGATACAAAAACATAGTTTAATCAGATTAAGGTACTAGAATTGCCTGTAACTATAAAATGTACTTTCAAGAGATAATGGATAACTGTGTAATATTCCAAATATAAAAACAGAAGTCTGCAACTTCTCCCATTTGTTCGCTACTCAGTTAACATTAGATTTGCTGAATGGAGGCTGATGTCACTAAACAAAAATTCTGTACAAAGTGAATGCTACCTAATTACTTTTATCCACCAGTTTAATGTATTAATAAGGGCCAGTGGAAGACATCTCTCTAAAACAGTCCAAGTTTGAGGAGAAATCTAATGGGGTACATTTCCCTATTAAGAACAGATACACTAATCGCCGCACAAATTACAGGGAAAATGAAATTCCACTGGGGCAGTACTTGCTCTAAAAAGAACTTTGCATGAAAAAATTTGCCTGTGTTTAACAGAATTCAACATTCTTCAACTAAAATTTGTAAACGAAGTTCAAGAAACTGAGTTTGTTGTGCTGATAGTCTAGTATTACAGTTATCCAGACAAACACAGAGAGTGCAAATACCACCATCACCACTTGAGAACTCGGTTTAAAAGCAAATCACAAATAAAAAGATGGCATCAAAGAAAGCACATCTGATTTGATCTGGGGCAAAACACAGCCACGTGGGCAAGTCCAGGTATGTAATTTTTAGGGGCAAATGTTAGAAAATAAGTACAGAGATTGACAACATCTATAGGGGCTGAGATGCTTCTCCGATAAGTGGTCAAAGGTATTACGTGATCCATGCTGGAGGAAAGAAAACAAAAATAGATTTAAGGCCGTTTCCATTCTGTACAAGCATGATATGTTGCATTTTGGTAAGTTAAACCAGGCCAGGATTTACACAGTAAATGGTAGAGCCCTGGAGAGTGCTGTAGGACAGAGAGACTAAGGGGTACATAAGACCGTAAGACATAGAAGCAGAATTCAGCCCATCGAATCTGCTCTGCCATTCAATCATGGTCGATTTATTTTTCCTTCTCAACCCCATTCTCCTGCCTTCGCCCTGTAACCTTTGACACCCTTACTAATCAAGAACCTATCAACCTCCGCTTTAAATATACTCAAAGACTTGGCCTCCACATTCATCTATGGCAATGAATTCCACAGATTCACCACCCTCTGGCTGAAGAAATTCCTCCTCATCTCTGTTCTAAAGGGATGTCCTTCTATTCTGAGGCTGTGCCCCTCTGGTCCTAGACTCTCCCACATCCTCTGGAAACATCCTCTCCATGTCCACTCTATCCAGGCCTTTCAATATTTGGTAGGTTTCAATGAGATCCCCCCCTCATCCTTCTAAACTCCAGTGAGTATAGGCCCAGAGCCAGCAAACGCTCATTCATTAACCCTTTCATTCCCAAGGTCATTCTTGTAAACTTCCTCTGGGCCCTCTCCAATGCCAGCACATCCTTCGATATGAGGCCCAAAACTGCTCACAATACTCCAAATGTGGTCTGACCAATGCCTTATAAAGCTTCAGCATGACATCATTGCTTTTATATTCTAGTCCTCTCAAAATGAACGCTAACATTGCATTTGCCTTCTTTACTACCAACTCAACCTGCAGGGTAACCTTTAGGGAATCCTGCACTAGGACTCCCAAGTCCCTTTGCACTTCAGATTTCTGAATTCGTTCCCCGTTTAGAAAATAGTTTACGCTGGTACTAGGTACAGGTACATATTTCCCCGAAAGTAGGCAGCGTGGTGAAGGTGGCATTTGGCACACTCACATTCATCAATCAAGGCATTGAGTACAAGAGTTGGGATGTCATGTTACAGCTGTACAAGACACTGGTGAGACTGCACCTGGAGTAGTGTGTGCAGTTTTGGTTGCCAAGCTATAGGAAGGATGTCATTAAGCTAGAAAAGGTGCAGAACAGATTCACAAGGACGTCACCAGGACTGGAAGACTCGAGTTATAAGGAGAGACCGGATGGGATGAGGCTGTTTTCCCTGGAGCATAGGAGGCTGAGGGATGACTTTATAGAAGTTTATAAAGTCATGAGGGGCATAGATAAGGTGAATGGTCACACTTTTTCCCCAGGGTAGGGAAATCTAAAACTAGAGAACATAGTCTTAAGGTGAGAGGGGAAATATTTAAAGGGGACCTGAGGGGCAAGTTTTTCCACACAGAGAGTGGTGGGTATATGGAACAAGCTGCCAAAGGAAGTGGTTGAGGCAGGAACAATTACAATGTTTAGTTAGGTACTTAGATAGGAAAGATTCAGAAGGATATGGGCCAAATGCAAGCAAATGGGTCTAGCTCAGATAGGCGATACTTGCAGGCACTCTGAACACCCAGAACACTGTGCAAAAGATGCATTTCACTGTGTGTTTTGATGTACATTTGACTAATAAAGATATCTTATAACTCTCTGTTGAAGTACCAATAAACGACACAACCAATTGTGGTCATTACTGGATAAATATTGTGCCAAGTTTGTTGGACCTGATTAATAAGCATTAAAAAAAAGGGAAGGAAGGGAAAGGAGAACATCCTTCACAGTACTTTGCTTTGTTAATTCCCAAATATTTCAACATAGATCATCATATTACTGAGAGCTCTATGCTACATCAGTCTGATATGGAAATAACATTATTGCACTAATACCTCTGATGTCCCAAGAATCTATATATTTAGCCCTATTTAATCCATCTACATGCTGTCCTTCTGCATTATTTTCTGAAAACACAGTTTCCATGTTTATGCTGATAGTTCCTACTGGTCCCTCACTATCAACACCTTTCACCACCCCATCTCTATAAGTTGTCAGTCTGCTTATCTAATTTTTCTTCCAACTAAATACAGAGACTTCTGGGTTACGAATAACCTTACAGAAATCGGATTTTAAGTAAATTCTCCCATACATTTTCTGAAGTGTTTTTCAAGTAGTAGTAGTAGTAATAATAATAATAAAATGCTTCATGGTGTTCTTTAATAACCAGATGCAGGTATATATTCCATTAGTTTATTCATGGGTAGCGTCAATGAAATGAAAGAATTACAGCAAGAGCATGTAAAGCGATACGATATGGGTTACTATAGAAAACGGACTGTAAAGAATTTGGCTGAAGCAAGAGTTTTGTACTGGGTTTTCACCGAGGGGAAAGCAGTGAGTGTGATGGCTTCTCACCAGTGACCCAGAAAATTGCACATTGTGACCACTAGTCTGGACACCTAAAAAGCCAAGTGACATAAAAAAAATCAAATAATTAAAGCCACTGGAATGGCTTAGCAGAGTCACAATCCACTTGTACCTGGAATTGCTAAAACTGGCATGTGTATATAACATGCAGGTAAGTATAATTTCCTATAATTAATAAAGCATTTTCAAAAAACTGTAATCCCTACACTTTTGTTTTCACAGAGTCATAGGATTACACAGCACAGAAACGGGCCCTTCAGCTCAACTCATCCATGCCGACTGTGATGCCTATCTACGCTAATCCCATTTGCCCATATTGGGTCCATATTCCTCTACTCCTTTCCTATCCATGTCCCTGTCTAAATATCTTTTAAGCGTTGTAATTATACCCACCTCTACAGCTTCCTCTGGCACTCATGTGAAAGATTTGCCCCTCAGATCTCCTTTAAATTTCTCCCCCTCACCTTAAACCAATGTCCTCTAGTTTCAGACTCCCCTACCATAGGGTAGATACTCAGCGTCTTCTTCCTATCTATGCTTCTCATAATTTTATAAAGCTCTATAAGGTCACTCCTCAGTCTCCTATGTCCCAGTGGGAATAAACCCAGCCAATCCAATCTCTTCTTATAAGTAAAACCCTCCATTCCAGGCAACATTCAGGTGAATCTGTTCTGCACTCTTTCTAATGCTACTACAACCTTCCTGTATTGTGCATTACAATGTATATGCATTCAACAGATACATGAACCATCTATACTGATACAGGTTTTCAGTGTGAGAGGCCCTCAAACTTACTTACATCAGGGATATTAAAACTTACTTCTTGGAGAACAGGTATAACTGGTGGTTTTCTTTGCTGTAGAAAGTAGAGCACCATAAGGACGTAGGCATAAGAGGACAGGCTTCCTCTGGAGGCATCACCAATATCACAACGCTATAAAAAGTGAATTTTTCAGTTAGAATAAATACTGAGAAGACTGACATTGACATCACTGACTTCTCAGACCAATTCCAGTTTCCTATTTCTGTTGCCAATGGTGGATATTCCACTGAGATGCACAGAACAGACACTCCTATCAATAAGAACATTCCCCTGCTTCTTTCCACTCACTGGGTTCTTGATTCCTATCAGCTGTGTGCAAGTCCCCCGGCTCCCAGATACAACATTCCCACCATAAATATGGATTAAGCACAGGGTTTTATCTTAAAACAACGTCATCTGTGCTTAGAACAGTGAATGTACCATGCTGTCTGTAGCTTTCTCTCGGTTGCCTTTCCAACAACTACTGATAAAATAACAAAGTTCTGTAAAGAAAGAGAACTGCTAATGTCAGACACAACAAGGAAGCACATCACCACTGGTTTCTATGAGTGACATAACCCCAAACAGCCAAATTGTTTCTTTCTTTGATATTTAATTTGTTAAGCAAATATCAACATCTGGTAACCCAAACTCCCACTCTCCCTCACTTCAGAATGCTGGAAATCTTTACTTCAATACATATTATTTGAACTGTGCTTGTGATCTCAATTATCAGTTAATAGGTTTTCATTGATGAATACCATGAAGGGATTAATAGCATTGAGAAAATACTTACAGTAATTATAGAATTACATTAATATTCAACATAAGTTAGAAATCAGGTTTTTTTGTAAAACTGCTTTGAAATATTTTTTTGGTAATCACATTGATGAAAATAGAATTTTTTTTAAACTTTAATTTTATGTTCTTCCTGTCATGTATCTGAATGTCAAGACATGTCCTGGGTGTCTGCCAGTGTGTAAGTGACTAAAACAGAAGACACATTAGTGGCACAGTGTACCTTACTCTTTAAACAGTGACTCTGATAATCAGCTCTTTTACCATTTGGAAATCCTGACGGTTTGGCATCTGGCTCACCAGGTGATGTTTGCAAGCTCCACTTAACTGGGCCACAGTTCTTGTGCTCTCTTCCACTCACTGGGGCCCACTTCCCATACTCCCCTTCAACATACCAGGGCCCAGTTCACCTACTTCTGTCCGTCACCAAGTTCCTGGTTCCTGCACTTCCTTTCCACTCACTGGGACTCCAATTCTCCTGTTCCTAACCACTCACTGGGTTCTCATTTCCTGCACTCTGGAGTTCCCTGGTTCCAGTGCTCCTGTTCAATGTCCTGAGCCCCAGTTCCTGCATTCCCTTTAAACTCACCTGGTCGTGTTGGCTGTCCTTCCTTGAAACTCACCTGGTCCGATTCCTTGCACTTTCTTTAAACTTACCAAGTTCGCTGAGATGTTACTGTGTGACGTCTTTCCAAGAAAGTGAACTAAAGTCTGTTGGAGTCTTAACAAAATAACATTTGTTGATCTAGAAAGTCTGCTAGTCTGGCACACCAAATCCCGAGCATGCCAGATTAGCAGAGCATTACTGTACTTCGTTTATCCCTTTGACAGTCCTACACTTCCATTGAGAACTTTCCTCAGAAACAGTCAATATTAGTTCTCAGTTTGAACTATAGGTGCAAGTCTGGGTGCAATGCTACAGCTCAGATTAGAAAAGCCCTCATGTGCAACTAATCATTTTTCTATTTTTTGTTCTAATTTGAATACAAACACAAAACCTTAAAACGAGTAAGCCAATGCATGTATAAAATGTAATAGGATTAATCTATCACAAAGACATAAACTGTAAATTGTAAACTTCTAAATTGTAAATTTACCTTGGCAAACACCT
This sequence comes from Pristis pectinata, assembly GCF_009764475.1. NCBI lineage: Eukaryota > Metazoa > Chordata > Chondrichthyes > Rhinopristiformes > Pristidae > Pristis > Pristis pectinata. Next base: position 30,770,852 of record NC_067407.1, on the reverse strand, counting down.
TCATAGTGTATCCCAAATATTTTACTCTAGGATCTATGGCAGCATATGTAGCCAACATCCTTGTGTTATGTTGTGCCTGCAGAAAGCAGAGTTATCACTATCATTCCTGAGTAAAATGTTAGATAAACTCAAATATACTAAACATCCTTGTAATCATGTTTAATTATCAAAATATTAAACAAATCAATGTTCAAATTAGAATGGATTCAAGTATATGTGTAGGAAAAATATCTAAAATTCCTTACCAAAGTGTTGTACAAGCTGATATCTCCCTCCAACCCACTTTGTCGATGTTCAAATTTTACAATAGGCACTTTGGCTGTTGTTATGGGCAAAATGTTTCTCAAACCTATCAAAATAGGTATAGTATGTAATTTCTGAACAAGAAATTGGCAAAATCCTGTTCTAATTTAACTAATGAAGATCGATCTAATTAAATTACACTTTGGGACAGACTTCCAAAAACCAAAGATCACTGGCCACCTGCCCCTGGCCAAGTTATTTCTTCCAGCATAGTCCCATGCAGAATCTTCCACTGGGAGCCTGGCTTCTAACACATCAGCTCAGCATGGTTCAATAAAGGAGTCAGTATAAGCAACCAACTGCACAAACTGGATGGCTTTGATAGCCATTGAGGCCTTGCTACACAGGCTCACTGACTATCAAAGCTGTCACTCTCATTCAAAGAATATGAATGTCTTTCATATCCACAAATGTTCAAATTCACTCAGAACCTGTTAAAAATAAAGACAATTTTAACAAAATGAAAATCATTCTGGAAAAAAATTATAAGTTTAAGATGGTAGAAAAACACACACAACTTAAAAGAAATAGAAACAATTCAATTAACTCAACTAAATCCAATAAAAAGCCTAACTTAACTTTCTTCCAGCAGCTCATTTCTCCCATTCATTTTAGTCGGGTCTGCTGAATTGTACCCAGTGCAACCTGGTGCAAGCTCAACAGGCAGATTTTCCAACCTGACATCTGTGAAATCTACGAGGAGTGGTTCTGCATCACTGGACTCCATGAGGAGTTCACCAGTGCAGCACTACAGTCTGGAGCAGGCTTATCTGCCGGAGAATCCCAAAGGATCTTGGTAGAAGGTCTGCCCCAATCTTATATAATGATCAATATATGTTTATCAATAATAAATCAAAAGCTGAAATGATCCAGACAAATATAAACATGCAAATGAAATGTCATAACTAAAGATTATATTGATTGTTTGCTCAAAGTTTAATACTCTTATCTGAAACAACTCACTTACCTGGATGCTTTTTAAGAACTTTTGCCAGACCTTCTATTATTTCTTTACAATTGAGTTTCTGTAAGAAATCAAGCGAGTTTTAGATCACAAAATCTGTGCACTACGTTCCAAAATTATATTGAGATCCCATGCACACAGCTTGCTTAATACCCGATTGTGTTCGTTGGGCTACTGTGGAAGGTCTAGCCAGGCGCAGATGGATTACTTGGGAAATGGTATCGACATCTGTTAGCCAAGTTTCCATGTAGGCGATGATTCAACACAATCATTCACAATAGGCAAACGTATGGTAAAGAACAATGTAACAGCTGAGCTACCAGCAGAGTCCACAGGCTCATCACTGAGTGGAGAGAGTTGGATGAGATTGGCAAGATTAGCCTCCTCTGGGCATGCTGAGCGAAAGGCAAGAGATAAGTGAGAGTGAGATAATTTTGGGACAATTTTGGTTGCTGTTTATGAAGAGGCAGGGAATAACCAGTGCCTCAGTGGACCCTTCAGAAGATGTCAAGATGCATACAGGGACCCTTTAGATTTAGCTAAAGGGAGTTACATATGTTGAATTTGAACTCTGTACTTAATGTTCAAATTCCATAGTTTCCATCCCTTGGACTTCCCTGCATGCGGCAACTGAACCAATGCACGATGAAGTAAACACATATTAATGCTTTAAACTAAAATTTAAACTAAAAGTTACTCCGCCTATTCATGCTCAATGGTTATGGGATGTTATGTCATACTTGAATCTAGAGAAGATTCACTGTTCAGTTTTTGAACCTAACCTAAACTTTCAAACCCTGTGGGGACCTTTTTTGAATTATTTTCAAAATCTCTAATTTGGGGACTAAAATGCAGATATTGGCTGACACGGTTACATTTTTAAAAGTTTTTCCTTATTGTTTTTTCCATCTAACAGCTTCGGGTTTTGGTAGTGCGAGTAGGTTTTTTTTTAAATAAAATATTTCAATTTTTTCTTCCTTTACTAACTAACTACTCTGTGAATATTAATTTAGAGTATTGTAATCTAAGTACGATTTAATACAACGTATTCAGTAGTATTTTTATTCTTTTTCTTGATGCATGTACGCTGTATTTTTTTTCATGGATTCACTAAAAATATTGTAAAGAAAGAAACTAAAATTTGAAGATCAGTTATAGGTGAGTCAATTATATCAGTAAAATAGATTTAACTTGGATAAGCATAACGTGTTGCACTTTGGTAAGTTAAACCAGGCCAGGATTTACACAGTAAATGGTAGGGCTCTGGAGAGTGCTGTAAAACAAAGAGACCAAGGGGTACAGGTACATAGTTCCCTGAAAGTGGCGACACAGGTAGACATTTGATGAAGAAGGTTTGCCTTCATCGGTCAGGACATTGAGTACAGGAGTTGGGATGTCATGTTTCAACTGTACAAGTTGTTGGTGAGACCACACGGAGTGTTGTGTGCACTTCTGATCACCCAGCTATAGGAAGGATGTCATTAAGCTGAAAAGAGTGCAGAAAAGATTTACAAGGATGTTACTGGAGGGTTTGAGTTATAAGGACAGTCTGGATAGGCTGGGACTTTTTCCCCTGGAGCATAGGAGGCCAAGGGGTGATCTTATATGGTGAGGTATGTAGAGGTGAATGGTCACAGTCTTTTTCCATGAGGTCAGAGGTTTAAAGTGAGAGAGGAAAGATTTAAAAAGGACCCAAGGAGCAACTGTTTTCCACACAGAGGGTGGTTGATATATGGAATGAGCAGCCAGAGGAAGTGGTAGAGGCAGGTGCAATTACAATGTTTAAAAGACACTTAGACAGGGACTTGGATAGGAAAGGTTTAAAGGGATATGCAGGCAAATGGGACTAGCTTGTTTGGTATGGACAAGTTGGGCCGACAGGCCTGTTTCCATGCTGTATGACTAAGTGTGTGTGTAACTATTTCAATGTTTTTGTCAATGTAATTCATATTTTCACTATATGGATGTCTGTGATGGGTGAAGAAAAAATTCGCTTCCTAAGATGTTACAAGTATAGTAAATGTTCAGATATATGTTGTATAATGATATTAAATTGAAAGTTTACCTGTAGGACCGAAATGGCAAGAAGGAAAATTTTTTGAATAGTTCTCTAGTGATGTATAACTGGCACACTGTGCTCCCCCTTTCCCCTTAGATTCTCTTATAAAGACCTGTTCTAACTTGGTCACCTCCTTCCATTTTCACAAATGTGCTTTTCCATCCTGAACAGATCTCACCTCTGCAGTCTCATGGCCTTCCAAAGTCATGCATATGTCCAAGTCGCTATCCCGAAATCCAAATCCGTTCTTGGATGAACCAAATAAACACAGTCTGGCCTTGTCTGCATTCAAGCAAGTTTATGGATAAACATTAGTGATCCTGGAGTTGTCTAACAATATTGCAAAGGAATAGAATGGTAAAGAGAAAGAGGAAAGAGTTCCACTGAATTGCGTAATAAAGGAGAGGAAGAAGGGTAGGAAGGGTAGAACATATAACTTAGAGGAGAAGGAATTGGAGGAGAGAACAGAAATGGGAGCAGAGGAGGGAGAGACATTGATGACAAGGAAGGGAGAAAATCAAGACTATAATAGTTGGGAATAGTAAACATATGAATAGGAGCAGTACTGGAGCCTGTTCCACCATTCAGTTTGATCACAGCTGACATGAACAAGGATCCTTCACCAAAGAAGATTAGCAATGGTGCACCTCAGGTTTGTGTACATGCCTGTCTTTCACCCTTTCACTCATTTCTGTCCTCCAACCTATTCCCTTTCTTTCCTCTCTCCTCATTCATCTAGACATCCAGTCCCACCTCTTTTTTGGACTCCAGACTCAAACTCACACTAAACTTCTACACTACACTACACTACGGTAGCGTAGCAGTTAGTGCGACGCTATTACAGCGCCAGAGATCAGGGTTCGATTCCCGTCACAGTCTGTAAGGAGTTTGTACATTCTCCCATGTCTGTGTGGGTTTCCTCCGGGGGCTCCGGTTTCCTCCCACATTGCAAAGACGTACGGGTAGGTTAATTTGGGTTTAAAATGGGCGGCGCGGACTCGTTGGGCCGGAAGGGCCTGTTACCACGCTGTAAATAAAATTTAAAAAATTTAAATATTCATATTGAATTTACTGTGCTCACCATAATGAAATTCTCTGATGAATACAACTAGTTTTGAATGGTTTCCTGTATCACCATGTTTTAGCTTGCATGCGCGGTGTGGATTGAAAGAACAGACGCATGCATGCAATTTTGTTTGGGTGAGAAATCATTAAGGAGTTGGTGGAAGATTTATAACATGAGAGGAGCTCAGAAGGAGAAGGACAATGAACTCCTAATCTAGAACTTACCATCAAATTCTTTCCGAATAAATCTTTCCAAACTTGCTAGGGTTTGTTCCCGATTTTGCTCCTCCAGAGGTGACAGTTCATCTGAAATTAGAATTTAATTATACACCAGGTTTTATCTGTGTTTGAATAAATGAATAAATTCAGATGTCTACACAATGAGTTGTATTTGCTTAAAAACATTTAATTATCTTTGGATTCCAAAGAAAGCTTATATTTCTTTCTCATTTATTTATTATCCACGTATAAAAATACATAGATTTGCAATCTAAGTCATAAATTCCACATCTTCTTTTGAAAGCCAAACCATAACATTGGTTTCTTTTTCTAGTAACATTGTACCGGTTCCAGTTTGATACTACTGTCAGCTAATGATGGATTGGAAGTTAAATTCTAATTTAACCAAACTTTAGTTTTAATAGAATATATTCTGCTGTCGTAGGTTTTCTACTGATATCTGGTAACCTAAACAATTTCAAAATAACTTTTAGATAACACCGAATTTATAATTTCTGACAGAAAAGAATTTACAATGCATCCAGTAAAGAAGGTGAAAAAATCTTTTAAAAACCCCCCCCACAAAGAACATAAAACAGGAAGCATGGGCAGGAAAGCATCATATCTAGTGAGATTAAATCTTAAAAAAACAGTTTATCCCCAATTTTCCTCATACCCCCTGAAAAGGCATGATTTATGGAGAAAACACAAATGAGGAAGAATTACTCCAACCAGCTATTAATTAAAATCAGAGGAATTAATGTTCCCTATACTCATACAATAGAGCAATAACTGCATCTCAATTAATTAGGAACAGACAATATAAAATCTCAATTTCTGTGCATTGAATGGAATACCTTAATGAGTGGTAGATAATCTCATAATTTCAGCCTTTGTATTATACATTTTTATAATCAGCAATAAAGGCAGAGTAAACTTAAGTACAGGAAATAATATTGTATAACACACTTTTGCACAGAGACAATTCAAAACATTGCAGTATCACACTTTTAATTCCTTTAATGAAGATTACTGCACTGAATATGGGTTTGTTTCATCCACATGAAATTAACATGATATACAATTTTATAGCAACATATGAATCATTTACTTCGGACACATGTGAGATCCATAAAGTAATACAATATCACTGATTCAATATTTTCCAATTTTGACGATGGTATACCCTTTTCTATAAGTGCAAAACATTACTTAATCCAATTACTTTAGTAATTATATGATGACACTGAACCTACCATAACATTTTGTGCAGACTAGATCAAGAATTTGCTTAAACTTATTTATCATAGGTGGCAAAGGCATCAAATCAATCTTCTTGAAGTCCTCTGGGCAATCGTTCTTTGAATGTCCATCTCGTTTGCAGATGCTGCACACAATCGTGGGAGGCTGAATATGATACAAAACATTTACTAACTTGAAGTATCATCTAAAAAAATAAGCTTACCCTGGTAAATCTTCCATATTACTTACACATTGCAATAAGCTGAAACTTCATTATTCCCAATCACCAATGACTGTCCCTCTACAGTATATGCTGAACTGCCACTGCATTCTATATGGCTGTTACAATCCACTGGATAGACAGTTACCACCAGCCATGCACTACCAAATCCTACACTGCACTGCCTCTAATCCAGATCCACTGGAACAACTTCTGCCCTGAGCACTTCAATGATATAATGATCTATTACAGTCATCATCATAGTGCACTTTACATTAGGTATTGCTCCCTTATGAAAGTTTGCAAGTTCTATTCACTGCACAGAATTTGCAAATAATTTGGTTTAATGTATTGTGCAGCAGCTCCATACAGTAATCTTCATTTTGTGGGTCAATACTTAATTCTAAAACTGACAGAAATACTTTGATAAAAATTCCTGCCCTCATTTCTCATCTATCATCCATCAGAAAATGTACTTTGATCAGCTTTACTAAGAATTCAAAATACCCAGGTTGTCAAAGGTTCAGTCCAATGTTTATATCATATGAATCTGCATATAAACAAATGAAAAGAAAATCACACAAAAATTGATCCAAATTAGTTATATTACTCTTCACTCACACCTTGGCCCCCAGTTTTACTAGATAACATCAACTACTACAAAATAAATATATTGTGATTTCTTTCAGTGACACTATTGTTTCCTCAACCAGCTCACCATATACTTTCACATAATAATTTTAAACATAAACATGAAATTGAAATAATAATTCACAAAACCAGGCTGAATTTCATCCATAACAATGTCCAGATCTTAGAGTTAGTACATTGACTTTCCTAAATTTTTCAGCTTTTCTCCTTACTGGAAATCTTTGAAATGAGGAGGATGAAGTATTGGGCCTCCCTACCACAGGCCCCTTTGCAAACATCCTGTAAATTCAAACTCATCTATTGATGCTTCATTGCACCAATACCAAAATAAATACCAATCCAGAAACAGGTTTGACACAGGCAATTTTCTCAAAACTTGCTTTGCTTTCCTCTTCTCCCGCTGTCAATGGGTAGTGTTTTTATTTCCTTTTCCTTGAGAGACTTCTTAGTATGAATTTTGCCATTTATGTCAATTGTTCAAAGTATGACTGCACTGCTCACCTACCCAAAGCAGCCACTTCAATCCTACAACCACAGTGTGTTCATCAAATAAAAATGAAAAAAAATTGCAGAAGCTGGAAATCTTGACTAAGAACGGAAAATGCTGGAAAAGCTCAGCAGGTCAGGCAGCATCTGCACAACAGAAACAGTTAACATTTCAGGTCTGGGACACTTCATCAGATGGAGATGGAGAGAAACAAGTTAGTCAGGTACCAGGGAAGGTGGAGGTGGGTGAAGGGTAGAACAAAGGGAATTTCTATTCAAAGCTCTATCCAAAACTTGCAAAGTGTGTACACTTCTCCCCTCCAGTTCCAGACGTACCCTGCTACTTCTCCAGGAGCTTTATATTTCAATACATCTGTTTACAATGCATTTCTTAGAATTACAGAATTTTAATTAAAGCTTAACCTATCTAAGCTCCCAAGTGAAAACTGTTACTAGTGTAGACCTTTGAAGGCCAACCTTCAATATATACTTCAATCCACAGGTTCTGTTTGTCAGTATTTTCATTTTATTCAGAATAATTAAGCATCAAAGCTGAGGGATAGGGAAGAATTTTCCTTTATTTGTCAGTAGTTCCCTTTGTAACTGCTGGTTTTCAGCCATTTAGGTGGCACTGCATCTGTCACTATAGTATGCTGAGAAAATTATTTCTCCATTTCCACGAAAGGCCAGACTAGGTGTGGAATTGGAGACTACACTCATTACAATGGGGATGCTATGCTGGCAGCAAATGGTTTCTATAATTTAATGTTTTTAATTATTTCTTAGTGTTTTAATTTGTTTTTAATTAATTTTATTTTTTATTTTCCAGAAGTTGAAAAAGTGCTTACATCAATGTAACATGTCTAAAAATGTTCCTGAATGTCAGACATTTAAAAACAGTTCAAATCAATTAGAGGCTTTGACTCAAGCCGGCTTTCCATCCCTCGTTTGCCTGTTGTCAAGGACTGTCAGCAGGTAAATCAGGTCACTCTATCTGGACCAGTTGAGTGCTGGCAGGTGGGGACTATAGGCAATGCTCTGGGTGATGGCAGATCCAGCACGAACCAGTCCAAATTCAGAAACATCACATCAAAACTGATTGCAAATGGTGACATGATTGGAGGGAATTGGAACTACAGGTTCGTTTGAAAACCTACCAAGAGTTTTTTTTCCACTTGTAAGAAGTAGCTTAACCATATGGAGATATGTTTTCAATATATAAACAGATTTTAGACTATTTCTGATGGGGCTTAGTGCCTCAATATCTTTGATGGAATAGAACAGTGTTGCAAAGGTTGTTTAACATTAAGATAAAGCATGATGGTTGGTTAAGACAAAGAACAATGCTAACTGCAAAGAATCTGCTGATGCAGCAGTTCTGTTGAAGGGTCTTCAACCCAAAACATTAACTCTGCTTCTCTTTCTACAGATGATGCCTGATCTGCTGAGTTTTTCTTGCATTTTCTGCTTTGCTACTAAAACAGAATAACTTTTAAAATTTGCACACCGTGAAGGGCAGGGCATCAATTTAGTCAGTTGTATTATGCTGGAAGTAGACAGATACCCTGGCCCAGAACAAGTACACTAAATTTATCAATGAAGGTAATTATGTGGTACTTGCAGCAAACAAAGTAGGCCCAGAACACCGAATAAAGGGATGGAGAGAACAAAGGTGGGATGGAAACATACAAAGAATATGCTGCTGAAGCAAACAATTTTTGTGAAAGACCATTGTCACAAAGGTCCCATTCAAAGAGTATCTCAGTCTGTGAGGAAACAAATAAGGATGTTAAGGAATGGCTCAGTCTGCAAAAGAAAAAAAACAAGGCTGTTAGTGAATGGACACAGTATATTTCTCAAAAACCAAGGATAAGATTGCCCATAGCTTAATTTGGATAAAGGGTCATTGCACTGAAAAGTTTACTCTTGTTTCCCTCTCCACAGATGCTGTCCAATGTGTTGAGTATCTCCAGCAGTTTCTGTGTTATTTCAGATTTCCAGCATCTACGATTTTTTTTTACTTTTCTGGAAAATGATAGTCAGCATGCAAGATCAAAAGAGAAAAAGAGAAATAGCAAAACAGAAAAATCAGGCAAAAAAGAGAAAAGAAGAGAAAGACCAAAAGAGAAACTATAAATTGACAAATATTATAAATGCAGTGGCATATTTTTGCCAATTCTCCTAAGTAAACCAGTAACAGAATGTTATCCTAGAAGGTGCAATGAATTACTAAAATTAGGATATTACTGCTTCTAGATATGTGGATGATTCAAGGACAGTACTTTTAAAAATATCCACTATCACACATTCATGCAAATCTAAAGAATAACTTGCCTTTCCATTTGTTAGAATGCTTTTCTCAAAGACATAATGTAGTTCCCCTGTTTCTGATGCATTGTCCGTGTCATCAATAACAGTGCAGCTAGGAGCTTCAGTTTCTGTTGTGCAAGTCTGTGAGGTAGTTGAAATGCAACTGGCAGTGCAATTTGTTCCTTCAGAGCAGTGTACTTCTAGTTTGCAACTATCTTTATGTCTTAGTGATTGCAAACTGGCTGGTGGCATCACATTTTCCATACTGTTGGACACAAGTCCTGTTTCTTTTGGCTCTGCCTGCTTTGAACAATCAGACAACTTCAGAGTTCTACTGGAATGCTCCACTGAATTGCAACTGAGCAATCTTTCATTGGAATCTCTGGTACAGTTGCCAGTCTCTTGATTTCCCAAATCAGATTTTAGCAAAGTCACTGCAATTCCGCCAGTGGGAGATGAAACATGCTTCAATTCTAAATGTTCAAACTCTCTTTTAACATCTTCAGTAGACTCAACACCTGTGTTAGCAAATAACAGTGTTCCACAGTTACTCGTTCTATTTATTTCTCCATTGGTGGAAAGTTCTTTCATATCTCTCTCTACTGCAGTTCCCTTTTGTGGCAGACGACAATTCCCTGGATGTTCTTCAGGCTTTGCAATCTTTTTATTGTAAACTTTCCCTTTTTTCCTTGCATCTGGTTTTACCTTGATCCCGTCTTTTATTTGAGGAGAAGCAAAGTATTTATACGCAGTCCTAAATCGCTCCAGAATATACTCAAACACCATCTGGCTGTTCAAACTTCGAGCAATATTTCTCTTTAGTGCAAAAGGGTCTATTTAAAAAAGATAAACAGCAATTAAATTGCCCAGCATCTTTCTTTAAAATTAATTATATATTTTTAAAAATACATATGATGACTTTTATAGCACAGATCTTTAAAACAAAAATTAAGATATTATTTGCCTGACTGCTGCCATGAAGCTAGGTTAAAGAAAGTTTAGCATTTCTGTTTTTTTAAAGAAAAGGTAAACAGAAAGAAAGATGCTCTCTCGAAAAGCATAAATTTAAATTCAAATTATTTCACTTCTGTGTGTTATGTTTTCTGCTGGATGAACAGTACAAGTAATTTACCAGTGTGACCTCAGTATTTACCAAGGTGGTACACATTACATTTTGGCAATATTGAGGGGCAGCACAAGAAACTCAACAAACCTATTGAGGAAAGACAAATATCAGCCTTTTCTCCACCTCTCATCAGCCTGTACATGATTTGTACTGGATTGGCCACAACTATTATTTTAAAATCAGAAGATGGCATGCAGAATTGGAAGTAAAACTTGAAAAACCAATCTAGCAGAACTAAAATAAATTAAAAGGAGAAAAACTCAAATTTAAACAAAGTTCACAGTACTTAGAACAATTTAATGTTTTCCATCCTGAACAACGCTGGCATTTGATTGAATACAATTGATTCCTGTAAGGACAGACTTCAACTGATAGAAGTTAAAAGTGAAGAAAATCATAGTTACTATTTCACTCTTGCACAAAATGAACTTGACCTCTCAAACTTTTCCTTTGTTTCTCATTGTACCTCTATGAAGGAACTTAGGGCAGACTCAAATCAATACTCAATGCAAACTCAGCACTCAAACTTACATTGGGACTCCACGTAGTTGGTAAAAATCATCTAATCCTCCTATCCTACCTCTTCAACCCTAGAAATATGAACACTCATTGGTGGAGTAAATTAGCTTTAGGTGTGTTATTACAGTTAATATCAGAATCACAGCGTCTTATTTCTGTACACCAAATGTAGTAACTTTTTATCTGGATGAGCATGGGCACTAAGTGTAGAGTGTGCACTATTGTACAGTTATCACTCAGTCTTAAAAAGCAACTTTTACACACAGAGGGCCTGCCTAGGGAATACCTTCCTGGATATGACAAGGGAGGGGGCAAAAACATGTATATGGAGTTAGGTCATAGATCAGCCATGATCTTAATGAATGGTGAGCCAGTTTGAAAGGCTTCTCTAGTTCCTAAAAGGGAATAACAACATAGAAAGCCATATTCTAAGCATATTTCACATGTTATTTTAACACAGTTTAACCCCTTAATAATATATAACATGCTTCAATGGCCCTGTAGCTCTGTTTGCACCTAAGAATCAACCTGGACTGAGCATTCAAGTCTTGGAGAAAGGCTGCTGACTTAGAAATGGGTGTATTACCACTGAACCAAACTGATATGCTGAATTACAAGGACTGGTTTTAGCATCAGAGATTTCATCACTGATAATAAAGACATCTCATCTTAATATTAGCCTTCAAAATCTCAAATTTTACCACAAAAAAATTTGTAGGACTTCACTATTTTCGATTTTGAAATTTGCTAAGCATTCACTTTATTAGAAAATAAATATTGATTCGTTGATCAACTTTCCATTTATTAAACTTATTATTATTTAATAAATAATGTTTCAATTACCCTCAATGGCTATTCTCCTTTTTGGCCAGTTTTTGTGCTCTCTTGATACAAGATCTTTTACCCGTATACAGATGACATATTCTTCCAATGCAAACTCCAGAGTGTAAAATTTCAGTAATTCAAGCCAGAGGTGTCCAAGAGAAACTTGGTGTGATGAACCAAACTTCAATGCAGCCTAAGAAAGAAATGAGAATGTGTTGATACATAATAAAAACTCTCGAGGTCTTTGCATGATTGAAATGGAAGTTCAAGTTTTAACACTATGCAGGAAGTAGAATTGTGTTGACATTAAAAAAAAACAATTCCATTACAAAATTGTTAGCTATCAGGAAGTTACCTCCAAATTAGGCCCTATTGTGGACAACTCTCAGCAGAAACTACAATAAGAAAATGTACAATTAAAAGCATATGTTTTTTTAAAAACTGAGAATCAATTATGAGTTGATCTACAACAGAAATTACTACAAAGTTAATTCAACTAGTACTTATTGGTTTTCGATACTGGTGAAAATATATTTATTCAGGTGGTAAAATCAAAATTTATATATATATTATATCCAGCATGTTATTTTGTGAAGGGCTTCAGTAATATAGGATAACTCTTTCCTTCAGAGTTGAAGCAGTAGTCCATTTAGCTATTCAGTTAAAAGACTTCAATAAATTTTCTAAGAGGAAGCAAGTATGAATGTTACTGAGACTTGAAATTGTATCACTACCTGAGCTAGAAGTTTATTCCTTTAATAGATGAGTATTTTTATTAATTCAATTTTGCCTGAATTACATGCTAAAACTCCTGTCTAGGTGTTAATTCTATAAAGTAACACTGATATAATTTTATACAAAACTTCTAATGTTCTCACTGTTGAAGGGCAGCGGGTGGCAGAGAGAGCTGCTGCCTCACTGTTCCAGCAACCTAGGTTCACTCACGTATTGGTATTGTTATTGGTTTATTATTGTCACTTGTACCGAGGTACAGTGAAAAACTTGTCTTACAAACCAATCTTACAGGTCAATTCATTACACAGTGCAGTTACTTCAAGTTAGTACAGAGTGCATTGATGTAGTACAGGTAAAAAAAAATAACAGTACAGAGTAAAGTGTCACAGCTACAAAGAAAGTGTAGTGCAATAAGGTGCGAGGTCACAACAAGGTAGATCGTGAGGTCATGAGGTCATAGTCCATCTCATTGTATAAGGGAACTGTTCAATAGTCCTATCACAGTGGGGTAGAAGCTGTCCTTAAGTCTGGTGGTACGTGCCCTCAGGCACCTGTATCTTCTACCCGATGGAAGAGTAGAGAAGAGAGAATGTCCCGAGTGGGTGGGGTCTTTGATTATGCTGGCTGCTTCACCAAGACAATGAGAGGTAAAGTCAGAGTCCAAGGAGGGGAGACTGGTGTCCGTGATGCGCTGGGCTGTGTCTACAACTCTCTGCAGCTTCTTGCGGTCTTGGGCAGAGCAGTTGCCGTACCAAGCCGTGATACATCCTGATAGGATGCTTTCTATGGTGCATCAGTAAAAGTTGGTGAGAGTCGAAGGGGACAAACCACATTTCTTTAGCCTCCTGAGGAAGTAGAGGTGCTGGTGAGCTTTCCTGGCCATGGCATCCACGTGGTTTGTCCAGGACAGGTTGTTGGTGATGTTCACTCCCAGGAACTTGAAGCTGTCAACCCTCTCGACCTCAGCACCATTGATGTAGACAGGTGTATGTACACCACCCCCTTTCCTGAAGTCAATGACCAGCTCTTTCGTTTTGTTGACATTGAGGGAAAGGTTGT